>NC_079136.1:96899716-97515550 GCF_945859705.1 Episyrphus balteatus
TCTTCTTTAGTTATACCCCTGCGCCTGCATCTTATTTAAAATGGCTTTAAAATTATTTGTTGTATTTTTTTGTGTTGGCTTATTGTTTAGCAAGTCAGAAAAATTTTAAACTGCTTTAGTTTTATCAACCTAAAAAAAGATCAACCAAATTTAGTGATGCAAGGTCTGAAAACTGATATTAAAATAATTTTTGTTTTTTAAGAAAAAAAAAAAATTAAAAAAAGGAAGCACGTGACAGTTCTTTCCAATAATTTAATTCAATACTTGGCATTGTCTCCTCTAGCGCATATGATAATTTGGAGTCGTCTGTTCATTCCACGAATTAACTTTTGAAGGTTTTGTTGTACCTTTTCTTTCACAGCAGTTTTCTGTTCAAGAATGCTTGGAGGTGAATTTCGGTCGCAAATGCATTTTTTCAACATTTCCTAGACACGTTCTATTGAATTTAAATCTGGATATCTGTGTGGTCAATTCAAAGGTCGCATATTTTAATCTTGAAGATATTCTCAAACCACTCTCGCATACATTATAGTGCATCAGACTGAACTGTGAACCAAATCTAGGGGTGATTGGAACCACATGCTGTTCGAGGATATCAGTCAAGTGTCTTTGGGTACTTAAAGTAGGTCTAGGAGAGCTCAATAACTCCGTACGTGTTGTTAAGCAGATTTTACTCAATGAAAATGTATGACTCATCTCTAAAAGGTTTGCGGGTTGACAGATAGACTTCAGCATACCTCTCCAAATCTTCCCCACAAACATTTTATTCCATACCTTCAATTTAAGCGTATATTCGAATGAACAAAGTATCTTTTGAAAAAAACTAAATGAATGAATGATTTGGAATTATCGAATGAATGAATATTTTACAACTATCGATAGTTCCCATCACTAGAAGAAAGACAAGCTTGAAGACTTCTTGAAGACCAGGCCCCTGTTCTGTAACTTTATCACTGGCGATAAACGTTTTTCAACGTCTCTAAAATCCACTTTCTTCCATAAATAAAGCAAAATTTATTTCAAATTCAGAATTTATGAATTAAGAAATTATGATCTGGAACAAAATTTATTTTAATTTGATGAGGTTTAATGGATTTTAAGGTCATTAAAATATTTTATCGCCAGTGATAAAAGTTACAGAACATGGGCACAGTGCGTTTATAATTTGACCCAACAGTTTGTACCACCCCCAAATTATTTTTGCTCATTCGATAGAGCATTGGCTGAATATCATAACCCTGATTTTTCGCACTCGTGAAATTCACCTTCCGGCCGCCATCTCAAATTTTTTTTTTTTAATATCTCCATTTCTATTTAGCCTACATAAAAATTGTGTACACAAACACCGTAGACAATTAAATTTCGGGTCTTTTATATTAAGAACATTTTTTCGATATTCTAAATATTAAAAAAGTTATAAGCAAAAAAAAAGAAAAAAAAAATGACAATTTTAAAGATTTGAGCACTTTTTATCAACGTTATAAAAAAACCTTCCAAGAAAAGATTGTTCGCCTTAAAATTCTCTACGACTCTGCAATACAACTTTTTTTGTATCGCAATAAATATAAAAGTTATAATATGTACTTTTTTTTGTTAAAAAATGCTCTTTTTTGTTTGTGTTTTGTATCTTTATTTTTCTTTTAATTTTTTTTTTACCAAATCTCTAATTTTAAATGATTAATGAGTATTTTATAGCTTTGTAGGTATAACAAAAGAAATTTCAGGGCCTGCAATTTTTTATTTTTAAGTCTTTTCATTTCGTAAAAAGGAGTATTTTTTTAACAAACATGTATTAAAAACTTTTTTAATTATAGCGATGTTAAAAAAAATTGTATAGCCGAGTTGTAGAGAATTTAACGGTGAACAATCTTTTCTTGGAAGTTTTTTTTCATAATTTTGATAAAAAGTGCTCAAAACTTTAAAATTGTCATTTTTTTCGTTTTTTTTTTCCTTTTTTTTTTGCTTTTAACTTTTTTAATATTCAGAATATCGAAAAAAATGTGCTTGATATAAAAGACGGGAAATTTAATTGTCTACGTTTTTTATGTACTTAACTTTTATGTAGAAATCGAGATAAAATCCAAGATGCATCCGAAAGGTGAATTTCACAAGTGCGAAAAATCAGGGTTATGATATTCAGCCAATGCTCTATCGAATGAGCAAAAAAAAAATTTGGGGGTGGTACAAACTGTTGGGTCGCCCATATATGAACATCATAAATGCACTGGACTATTAGTAGATTAAATATAGTAGAAGCAAATTCAAAAACTCCATTATTCAATTGGCCTTAGAAATGAAACAACACAAAATCGAGAGACCTGCTGCCCTTTTCTAAGGTCAACCCATGTACACATTGTGAAGGTGTTAGAAATTAGAATACCCTCGACTCGACATCGAGATCATAAGATGGTTGAATAAAGGAACATAAAGAAAATGACCTCACTATTTCCCTTATTTTGTAGCAGTTAAACAAAATTATTTTAGCATAATAAAGTATTGAAAGAAGCAGGCATTTAATTTATTTAAATTTAATATGGGAAGAAAAAGGAACTACAAAATAACTTTACCCCTGAAAATAGTGCATATGCATATAATGAAGACTTGTAGGTTTTCAAGATTCAAGATTGAAATCTATACTTTTTGTGGTTATTGAGACATTTAATTTGATATCGGTACTTACAGTCAATTTCCATTTTTTTTTCTCTTGAAAATAAGAGTATAAACTTCCTGTCATTATAAATCATGGGGTGTCTCAGTTTTCAGAACTTCGGTCTATTAGATTTGCAATCTAAGCTGAAATAATAAATCACATAAACGAATCAAGTTAAACTTTCAATGGAGTCTTATTTTGTTAAAAAAAAAAAGCTCTTCGAGGAAAGTAATTTTACCTTTGCATCACGAACTTGTCGAAACATGCAACAGATCGTTCAGAATATCTGATATATCCATGTTCACTCGAACAACATAATTTGCCCATTGCAATGACGATGAAGGAATTTAAATAGTACAAAAACCATCTCAAATTGAAATTGAACAAAATATGCAAACACAGCACAATCGTAAG
This sequence comes from Episyrphus balteatus, assembly GCF_945859705.1. NCBI lineage: Eukaryota > Metazoa > Arthropoda > Insecta > Diptera > Syrphidae > Episyrphus > Episyrphus balteatus. The sequence continues at coordinate 96,902,781 of NC_079136.1, forward strand.
AAATTATTTTTGTTTAGAATATTCAAATTGGATTTGAATTGAAGAGAGAATTATGCAAATTTATATTCTTATTAGTTTATAAATATGTACATATTTCAAAAACAAATAAACAAAAATATAACATTGAACCGGGTATAAGCACTCCGTTATTTTGCACTCGGCATCTGCTTCAGCTTCTGCACTGCACTGCACTCAAATCTCAAAACAAATGAAAGAATCATAAACAAAAAATACCACACCTTGCAGCTTGTAGGCAAACGTCAGTTGACCGCCGAGTTTCCAGTCTTGGTATTTTTTGTTTATGGAAAGAATGACGGAATAAACTGGAATCTGGAATTCAAAATTCATTTGTTGTTCATTTTAATTTCCAGTCAAAAAATTCCAGTTCCGAATTATGGAAGTTGAATTTGTTTTTCTTTAAGGTGCAAACAAATATTAACGTTGGAGTAAGTACTCAGAAAACGTAGCAGTACAAAAAAGCTTATCTGTCAAATAGTCAAATTGAAGCCATTTTGCCTTTAGTTTAAACGGAAGTAATGGGGAACTTCCACGGAATGACAGTTCTGGGCTGGTGAGGATGTAAACAAACATTTTTTGGACTGAAAAATAGCTTTTTTTTTATAATTGGCATTGGAAAAAATGTTTGTTTACCTTTTCACCAGTGCAGATTGACTAATGAGAAACAAGTGAGAAAAGCATCACACTATGTGTGTACACATAGGAGCACCATTTTTCAAATTATTCTAATCTAGAGAGAATAAACTTGCTCATTCTTTGTTGGAGAATTGTCATTTCTTGAACTTCAAACGTTTAACGTTTGCGTTGCTTATGTCGAATTCCTTTCAATTTTTTGAATCACCTCAAAAAAATAGAATATTTGGTCTTAAAAAGGAACATGAAAACAGACCGAATTCTTTTTGCGATTGTGTGTGTGTCATTTGACAACAATTTTTACACGAACGTCAAGCTGAAACCAAAACAATTTCTGCAAAATAAAACCAGAGATTCCTTTGATCAATAATTTTGTTTATTTTCTTCGGTAATATAGATTTATTTTAATCAGAATCAAAGGGAAATTGCAGTTATTATTAAGATCTGAGTGAAGATGAAGTAGAAGGTTATTATTTTGGCCATATGATGTGGTTTTACAGAGAAAAAATTTTCTGACGACAATTTGGAGAAGAAAAGTCACAGTAATTTGACTTTTTCACAAGAACTATGCCAGGAAAAAATATATTTTGATCGCACATTTTTTTTTTTTTTTATTTATTTCATATTTTTCCGCAATAAAAATACGATATTCAATTAAAATTTACTCTTAATTTGAAGTTGGGGTTCTCAAATAAACAAACAACACGAAGAAAACTTTCAGCTTGACGTTTGAGAAATGTCAAATGTTCCAAGTGTGTGTGCAAATCCGTGTAAATCTCTCAAAAAAGAGGGATTACAAAAAATTCGAATTCTGCTTCGTTTGAGGCGAATTTTTTTTCTATGGAACATGATTTTCAGAAAAAATTCGCTTCGAGATCGCCGAAAATTCGATTTTTCAATTGAAAGGAATTCGACATTAGCTAACGACCAATTCTTCTTCATTCTAGCAGAGCAATTGTTTTCATTTTTTATTTTGAGTTGATATTTTTGTATTAAATTTTTTTTTGTTGTCCAGTAAAAATGGTTCTTTTATGGCAGTCTGTCACATGCAAATACAAAACTTCTACCCTGTTATTAAATGTTGACAACATTATGCCAATATTAAAATCATCATAATGGCTCATTTACACGACTGGCAAAATGCTATTTTACCTGTCGAATTGAAGCCATTTTTTTTTTCATCGTATAAACGCTTTCAATACCAAAAACACCAAAAACGCTCCAAGTAAAGCAATTGTTTGGTTTTTGGTTCCATTTTTTTTTTTGGGCTGATATTAATTTGACTTGTTTATTTTTTTTATATTATATTTTTTTTCTTGTTTTAGAGTCAAAAAATCCCGTTAAAATGGTTCGTTTATGGCAGTCATGTAAATACAAAATTTCTGTTCTTGCCATTAAGTGTTGGCCTTGGCAATATAATGCCAACATTAAAATCTGCCATAAATTGAACTCGTGTTGATGTATGAAAAAATGTTTCTTCATTTTGTTTGCCAAAATATTGGCAACTTTGCCAGTCGTGTAAATCCGGTAAGTTTAGATAATGCCGACTTTTAAAGATTCGATTTTATCCACAAAATATGCCGCATGGCTAGAGACGAAGATGACTAGGATTTTCATTAATCATCTGCGGCTTCGCCCAACGGCAACGGCAAAAATCGACTCGACACTAACACCATTTACATTAACCCCCCTATTCTGGCAAACCTCACAAGTCACAAAAACCTCACAAGGCGATCATAGCTCGATTTTGCGATTATTTATTTCTCACAAACTTCTTACTAGCAAAAATAGAGCAGATCACAAATTCAAAAGTTTTTGTGATTCAAAAACATCCCAAAATCAAATTCATCTCACCTTGTGAGGTCCTCATAACTTGTGAGGTTTGCCAGAATAGGGCTGTAAGCTTCTTAAATTTACAATACTACAGTATTTGAGTATCTGACACATTTGTGAACAGCAATAAGCTGTTCTTCTTCTTCAAAATTTCCCTTTCCCATCACAGATGAGTGAGTATCCAGAAATTTGTAGAAGTTTTTTGGATTTTTATATATGGTATAAGGAGACAAGGTAATATCATGTAGCCAGTTACGAGAACTGTCAGATGAAAGAAAAAAAGATGGCTTCCTAAGTTTTTGGCAACTGTCCTATTGAAATTGTTGTTGTCTGACTTGGAAATTTTTGTTGGTTTTGACTTGAAAAATCAAACGTCATAAACTTATGACTCCAGAAGTAAATGGCAAATCTGATTAAAGTTCCCATTTTGTATGGAAAATTCAAAGATGTTTTGATTCCTCGAATTCCAACCTACAGCCATAAATTAAGCACAAGGTCAATTATTTGAAAATATGGAGTATTCATTTAGAAAATCCTGTTTTTATATGTTGGCTGTTCGCTGTAAAATATGACCATTCATACATACTTAACTTGGGATTTTGTATTAAATACCTAATGTTTTCTTCCAAAATATAAGGAAAACATAGCGGTCTTCGTCTTCCGGGTCGAAGCTACGCAGTTTTCTCATGTAGATGCGTGATGCAAGCATTTAAATGCTGTATGTTTCCATTTATAATCGAATCGTGACAAATATCGCCTAGGCAATAATTATTGTACTTACCTGAAGTTAAACCTCTGCTGGTTCAACAAACATTTTTTTGGTTAATATTCTTTATACCTAGATATTCTACTAAAATTGCAATTCCTATTGCAATTGTGTATTTGGAAAAATATCCTTATATTTCAAAGAGTAAATGTTAAAACAATTAAAAAAGACACTTTTGCAATAGAATAGTTTATTATAAAAACTTATAAAAACTTTAATCTAAATATACATTTTTTTTTTTGTTTATTAAATTAAATTTACTTGTATTGTAAACAAAAATGTTATTATTTTTGATAATAATAATTAACTTAAAAAAAATATTTCTTTTTTTGTTGGGTAGTAATTTATTGAAATAATCAAGTTCAGTTTTTTTTTTTATTAATAAGGTATTTAATCATCAATTACACTTAGTAAAAAATATTTATTTTAAAGAAAAACCTCTAACTCAGGTTGTTAAACTGACTGTTACAAAATTGACCCTGAATTATACTGAAATAAAATTACAATATGACCATTTGATCTCATAAATTAACATTTTACTTACATTTGTTTATGAATGATTTAAAAGCTGAACTTTATTATAACTGAACTGTACTGTTTCTAAGAACAACTTCTTTATACCTATATTTTAATTTACTTGTTCTTGTTAAGTGTTATAAATTTGTACTTTGTTTATCTTAATTTTATTTAAAAAGAAATAAAACATCACTTTTATTCATTTTTATTTATAAATATAGTTTATAAAATATTTCAATCTAGTGAAAGTGTTTAGTTTCTTGATTAATTAATTTTTATTTTTTTCTATAAGGATAATAGGAAAGTAGATTATATTATTTTAAATGCTTGCCAAATATTTAAATATTTTTCTATATAAAAAATGTATTGATAACTGTATATCATAAATACATTGCTTACATTATCATTCAAATACAAAAAAAAAACTCAACTGAACCGTAGACACATATGTACTTAGAAAAACACAATATATGTCTTCATTATTGGTTTTTTAAAAAATACCTTTTTTAAAAAATTTTATATATTTTTTTAAATGTATTTTAAAATCAATCAGAAAAAAAAAATAAATTGTAAACATTGAAAATTGTATAACATTGAAAAACTTAATTTTAAGAAATGAAACAAAAGTCAAAAATTGCATTCGGATAGTTTCAACATAATGAAAACAATGAAAGAATGAAAGCTTTGTGAAGATAAAAGACAAGAGTCATGTTTTTTCGCCCAAACGTTAACACTTTGATGGACGCGTGGACAAAAACGTTATAGATTTAGTCAAGGCATACTACAAGAAAAGATTGCTAAGTGAAATTATTGCACCTCAAAGTGAAGACATTCCTGCCAGGATAAAAAATTAACCTTGAAACATGCTATAATGAACTTGAAATTGTCTTGAGACCAGTTTCCTGCTTCCTCCATCGTTAAGTGTTTCAAGTGTATACTTAAACAAAAAATTGCAAGAAATTAATGTTCTTCTTGCAATTAAAGATAGGGAAAACAACATTTCGATCCAAGAAGTTGGAGACTGGGTCATCGTAGAAGGCACAGCACCTAAACCGATTAAGGAGATATCAGATACAAGTTCTCAAGCAATAAAATGTACGAATACGTATGCTGACCAAAGCGAACTGGACGCAGAAACTTTTTAAAGTTTACTAAAACTTAGAGCAGCAGCAATAGAAAGGTGAAGTCAAACTTGTTGAACTCAACAAGTTGTATAATTCTCGGGAAATATACAACATGGGCGTCCCCACTTAAAAAAATTCCTGCAACACGAAGACTTGTGGGACACAGTGCAGGGAATTTATCATGCCACAGGAAAGGACTCGAAACTTGACACATAGGCCAAGTCGAAAATTATTTTACTCATCGACAAAATTAATTACATATGTACATACATAGAGAAGACGCCAAATCTTCGAAAGAAGTGCGAGACAAATTAAAGTGGGTAGTGGTAGAGACATCTTAAGACTGAGGTTTTATTTCAACATATAAGGAGTAGAGAGTTCAAATTAAATTACATAAATAAATCGAGTAGCTTAAACACAGATGGCGTTACAATACTAACAGAAATTTCAGATATACAGAAGAATCGGAAAAGAGCGATGCTCTGAGGCCGCCCACCTGTGGGATGCACTGAATTAAACGATAGAAAAATACTTCACATTAACCTTTCCCTTAGCAATTATATAACGGTAGAAACATCATTAAATAACTCCAATGTTACATTTTTTTAGATAAAGGCTCAGACATAAGTATAGACAAAACACCAAATTTAACCCTTAACTGATGTGGTGGGTCCAGGGGACCCACGCCTTTTTTAAAAATTAAAAAAAAAACCGTTGCGACTGAATTTTAAAGTGGAAATTTTATTTTGAAAACAAGTTTTCCCATTTTTTTTATTTTCTTAACTGGTTTGGAAAATGTTATATTTGAAATTTTTATAAAGAAATTTGTAAAAATATTTAATTTTGTATTTTGTTTTATCATTTAAAAACACCTGGGTCCACTGGACCTACGACTTTAGATACGTCAGTAAATTTCACCACATCAGTTAAGGGTTAAAATAGTATTAGGTAATACGGCTGAAATTTTTAATATAAAAGGCACAGGAGACAAAAAAAAAATTGGTTATGACTATATAAAAAGATTTAACTGTTTATTAGATTTATCAATTTTTTGGACCAAGCAGAAAATAATTCGACCAAATAACTTAAAAAACAAAAAACAATTTGAGCTTAAAATAATTGACACACCAAAAAAAGATATTCTCTCACTGCCAGCAAGATTAGAATTCATTCGAAAAGTTAGTGTCAGCACCAAGAAAATATAAATATTAATTTCAAATCAGGAGCTGAATGACGGTATTTGCATAGCGAACACAATAATTATGTTCTACCAAAGACCCCTAACAACCACAATCAGTATCAATAAAATCCATAAACAATGAAGCATCCTCTGTGGAGCTTCCATTGTTTACAAATATAAAACTGTAAACTCAAGATTCATAAATATAAAACTATAAACAGCATTGTTTATAAAAAAAAATAAAACTGTGAACAGTTTATTTGGCGACACATAGATTCTTTTGTGGATCTTGTGGTATTAATTAAAAAGATAAACAATGATCTTTGGAGTTGACCAACGATCATGATACATTTAAGAAGCTAGAGTAAGATTTAATTAGATAAAAACAAAATGAAGAAAAAAAATCGAAAAAAGTCAGGTCACCTAATAAAAATGTTTATCATATTACAAAGAATTTGTCATCGCTATCTTCACTAGCATCATCGAATTCCAAAGAATATCAAAAAATGTTGTGTTGTATTTATCTTGTAATAATAAACTGCGAAACCCAAGCATCCGCTGGTTGATGCTGTGTCATCATTTTTAAGGAATAATAAACTGCGACACCCAAGCATCCGCTAATCATTTTTTAAACAAAAGAACATTCCAACTATCAAAATTATAATTTAATCTTAAGTCAACCACCGAACAAGATACTTCGTATCTTAATTCAACCTCCAAGATTCAAAACTTATAAATTTATTTCTTTTTTAAAAAGTGTCTTAAAGAAGTTTAATTTAAAATTGGCGCAGTCGGTAGAATCTCATTAAAATAAAATGAGATTCAGTGATACGAATCAAAAAGAAAAGTTTAGTAATCAAATTTAATAAAGTGAATAAGTGAATTAAACCAATCCATTTAAGGAACAATAAGTGTTTAAATTTTACGAACTCACAACTAAACTATTGATTGTACCGAGTAACGAAAATACTCAACACAATAAATCGATTAGTGAAAATAATCAACCGGTTAACGAAAATAACCAACCAAAAAAAAAAAACAAATTAAAGTGCTTTATTGTATAAAAGAACAATAAAAGTGTTTTACAGAAAATATCCCAGCTCAAGCCAGTGCATATGGCCTATGCTGAAATTTCCGTAGAGGAAGGTATTTTCAGAAAATTAAAAAATTGACAAAATAAAATTAAAAAGTGTACTTATAGACTCAAAACAAAACAAAGAAAAAAAAAATAAAAAAGAAATAAATAAATAAACAAAAAGTGAAAATAATAATAACAGAAGTCGCATGATCGAAAGACCCAAAGAGTTCGAAACGGAGATGAAGAAGATCATCAACAAATTCAACAGAAATCCAAAAGAAAAAAGAAGTATACAAGTCAACCAACAAAGGAATTTAGAAAATCACACTATGAATCAACAAGCAGCAGTAGCAGCAGCACAAAACAACAACGGCAACAATATTAATATTATTAACAATGTTTTAATTCCAAGAGTCTTAGAACTCAATCCTTTAAAATACATAGAAACATTATCTACTTTTGACGGTAGGACACAAGACTTACCTATTTTTATAAGTAACGTAGATGACATAATTCCAACATTACTGACATACAACGATCAAGGACAAAGAATGTGTATTAATTTATTAAAGTCCAAATTCATTGGTCGAGCTAGGCAAATTATTGAGATTCATTCTCACCTCACTAAATGGGCCGATATAAAGGCTATCCTAATTCAAAATTTCGGGGGATTCAAAAACAGTTATCAACTGTATGATGACCTCATGTTATGCATAACCATAATTTTTTGTTTTACTAGTGTGCACATTCTTCGTTTTGAATGTCCACTTCAAATCATAAATTCCTCTGTCAGCAATTGCATAGAACATATTTTGTTTATGCTTGTGTGTCGAATATGAGTATCATATTCATCATTAAATACCTCCAATGTTACATTTTTTTTAAATAAAGTTCAGACACAAGTATAGACATAAGACCAAAAGGCATAGAAGACAAAAAAAAAAAAATTGGTTATAACTATTAGATTTATCAATATTTTGGACCAAGCAGAAAAAAATACTAATTTGAGCTAATAATAATAGACTCACCAAAAAAAGATATTCTCTCACTGCCAGCAAGAGTAGAATTCATTCTAAAATTTAGTGACAGCAGAACGGAAATAGAAGTATTAACTCCTAATCAGGAACTGAATGATGGTATTTGCATAGCGAACACAATAATTATGTAAAACCGAAGAACCCCAACCACCACAATCAGTATCCATAAAATCCATAAACAATGAAGCATGCTCTGTGAAGCTTCACGTTGTTTAAAAATAAAACTGTAAGCTCAAGATTCATAAATATAAAACTATAAACATGATTTATGTCATTAAATATCAAGCATTGTTTATAAAAAAAATAAAACTGTGAACAGCTTATTTGGCGACACATAGATTCTTTTATGGACCTTGTGGTATTATTAAAAAAGATAAACAATGATCGTTGGGGTTGACCCACAGAATATTTTCTGAAAAAACTATAGCCTTTTTTCTCGCGTTAAATACGAATCTTTTACTGACATTATTAACAGATACTAATACGTTTGTCTTAATTGTTCTAATTAAGTCACATTATTAAGAAATTAAAGGCCAGCCGAGGTGTTATAAAAGGACAATTGAGTCGAATCAAAGGGTTCATGAATGATGAAAAGATAAAAACAGTAAATTGTTTTGAATTGGAAACGAAATCAGGTCTATTAGAAAGTTATTTTAATAATTTCAATGCAATTCAATCCCAACTTGAAGAAGGCGAAACAAATCACTAGAACGTGATAATTTTGAGGACTCTTATTCAGAGTTCAAATCTAAAATACTTCTTAGTCGTCGTCGCGTCGTCAACATAAACGTCCACAGACAACAGCAACATTATATGCTGACACGACGACTTCTATAAACGAAGTCGTTCACACCGTCGTCAGCCACAAGCAACAGGAAGGCAATGTAATATCTTGCACACGCTGCAAAATATTATCATTGCTGGTAGAATAGCAGGGTAGAATAGGATAAGGATAGAATTTAAGTTTTTCGTCTTGTAAGAGATTCAAACCAATAAACAAATAATACAAATAACATTAACGTGTTGTTATTACTTATACACATTGGTAATATAATTGATTTAAAAAATATTCCCTTTGCTTCAGTGAAACATCTTGTATCCATTAACAATACAATTAATTCTAACATAAGGCTCTCTTGTCTTTGTCAGTAGGTTTTGGCTAACACTGATGGAGATAAGAGATTGTGTAATGTGTACCGGAGGTTATTATGTAGACCTTTAGTTATGAAAAATAAAAATTTTTGACAACGAATGTTGAAACATATTTAATGTTATAAGAAGATTTATTTATAGAGATCGTTAGTGATGTCATCACAAGCATAAAAGGTTCAATTTATGCGGGCGAAAAATTCAGTTCAGAATTAACCCCATAGCAGACAACCAAGAACCAACTGCTTGGATATCTGAGAGCCTGAAAGACATGTTTAAACATTGTGGTTTAAAAATATCAAGTTAATCCATTTTATTTGTCGTGAAAACATTAAACTGCTGATTTTACGTAAACTTTAAAAGATTGATGTTCCCACGACCGGTGAATTGCTTACTTATTTGTTTATTTGACACCACATTCGATTTTACCTTTTACTTTGAGGGTCAGTCATAAATTAACAACCAACCGCTCAGCTTTTAATTTCCACGAAAAATTGGCGCAGTCGGGCTTCATCATCAGGCAACTAGAGAAATAGAACCAGAAGAGACAGAAAAAGAAGAGGAACTAGAGGAGGAACTCGAACTTAAAAAAAGAAGACATCGGTCCGGAAAACACTTTAGCAACGAGACGAGTAAGATTAAAAAATTAGTTTTAGACAAAAAGAAATTAGATAACAAATTATTAGACATAGTTGAGCAATTGGAAAGTCCAAGCTCATTAGGAAAAAATTTAAGAAAACATATTCAACAAACAGAACAGTTCAAAACAGAACTTGAACATTTTGGAGGTATTAAATTATTTCCCTCGAGAACCCAAACCGCGTCTCCAACAAAAATGGGAATAGACGAAGAAAAGACAAATGACAAATCATTTTTAGTTGGTGGTACTCAAACTGCTATGATCCAACTTATATCAATCTGATTCCTACATTTTACGGCGAGCAAAATGATCGCCTTATTACTGAGTTTAACTCATTTTTAAACTGCTGTAGGCAAGTTTCCCAAGAAAAACATATATACAGTTATAAAATGAGTTGAGACAATGCCGACAATTCCCCAGCGAGAATTTAAATGGGTTTTTGTTGCGTATTAAGAACCTGGTTGCGGAATGTAAAAATTCTGCACAGGAACAGTTTCCAAAAGATGCAAAAGTAAGAAGTACATAAAACTAAAATAAATCAAGAATAACAAAACAAAACAACAATCCAAGACATCAATTCATCCCCCAAACCAACAAAAAAAATAGGTAGGTGTTAAGTAAACATTTTAAGTAACATTTTAAGTAACCATATGACAAATAGTATTATCACATTGCATTGTTGCTGACACGATGGGAAATGATTTCTTACCAGTTCCCACTGAGTGTTCTTTTTAAGTATAATTATGTATACCTACTTATTTTTTTGTATTCTATCACCCATTTTTACCTTTCCTACCATATCATATTTCCACCCAACTCCTACTTCTGCGTGAGACCAGACGAAATAAGATCATTTAATAAAAGTTCAATGTTTAGTCTCACGCGCTGAGTGTTCATTATGCTGACTTGTCATTTTTGGCAAAGTACCTTTGAATGATCGGCATAATGGGCACTCGCTGTCCAACCACTTTCAAGTGAACATCTTATGCAAATAAAATTGTAATCAATATTAATAAGAATATATAAGTGTTTGTATTTCATTAACATACAGTAGGTAAAAACTCCAGACATAAAAAAAATCGTCTCGAAGTGACCCTGAAATCCAATAAAAAAAAAAAAATATAGGTAAGATTGTTCATCAATCGGCACACGCCATGCTTAACCAAAAAAAAAATACATTTACCCCTATTAGGAATAAGTCCCAGAGCAGGATTCTGATTATCTCAGTTAACCTGATAGCAAGAACGATCAGCTGTTGATATTGAGGATTTTGAGGAGCATTCTAACTGACTCAAAAATGGTAGGTTTAGTTGTCCTGAGCCAAAAGGAAATTTATTTAATCCCACTCTCCATAGCGTTCAAGCAGAATTAGTTTTTTTTTTCTTGAAGAGCCATTGTCTTCAGAGAATCTGAGTTCGAATCCGATGCGGTTCCTCAGAATTCAAGGAAACATCCAACCCAGTGTTGTGTTAGACATTCATCCATAATGTCTCACACTAACCATAACCCACCACAATAGTTTAATTCAAAAATTCAAGGGCACCAAGAGTAATTCGCGTTGTAAACAAAACAAACGAATTACTCAAATTAATTGGGCCAATAATAATTGTAAACACCTGGCCAATGATTCAACTTCAATAATAAGTTGAAGCAACGGCAGGTCGACGATCCGGTGACAAAACATACTGGATCGTCACAATTAAAATAAGCGAAAGAAAACTGCTGATGGGTCATATTGGTTATTGAGTGTTGATGGCTCAAATTGCGTCACCAAGAAATTGAGGATGACGCAAAGTAAGGTAAAAGAAATTTAGTAGGTATAATTTAAAAATAGGTTAATAAACAATAAGCAAAGAATTGCCCAAAATTGCAATGTATGCAATATTAGTTTTGTAATTGGGTAATTCTTTGTATGTCAATTTAATTAGCAATAAAATAAAGTATTACCCAAGATTGCGATGTAAGCAATCTTAGTTTTGTAATTGGGTAATACTTTATATCGTAAACTTTGGTCTTGTTAGTATTAGTGTTTGGTAGTGGAACTGAATTGTATAAATAGTTTAAGAATTACTAAGAAAAGTGAGAGTAGTAAGAATTACACTGAGGAGTAAGAATTACATCTGAGCAGAGAACTATACGGAATAGAGGATTATACGCTAGGAGAATTACTTAACGGATAAATATAACGAATAAATGTAAGAACAACAACAAAAACAAAGTAACTAATCTTTTATTTTCTTGTTTTCAGAAAGTGGGCCATAGTCGCCTCAAAATAACTGGCCCCCAGTGTGCCTAACAACTGGACAATAGGGAAATAAGGGAAATTGTTTTAAAAGGGAGAGGAACCCATTTGTCGGGTTCACATCCCCTGCCTTTACGGCAAACCCTTCTTATTAATATTCGTTACGTATGAAAGATTACGTAACACCAGTATCTGTGAGAGTCTTCAATCCATCGATCCCATTGGTAAGAATTAAAAAAAAAAACTAAGAAATAATTAAACAAAAATGAAAATTTAATTCCGTAGGAATTTATGTTGTATTTTGGTATACATAAGTTTTATACATAAGATATCACTTGTGCGAGTTATGACAAGGCATGTAGGCCTTGGACATGCGCATGAACCATATGAACTCCGTTATGCTGATCGAGCAAATCAAATACAAGCAACGGTTTCCCACGATAAGAGATACAGCTCAAATAACTGTATCAAGTATGAACTTGTCGCACTTCACACGATTGGCCAAAAAGTGTCTTATATCGAAGTTCTGTAATTTCCGTTATGTCGACTCAGCGAATCAGCGTGGGACAACTGCGGCAATGATAGAGAAACTAGAGTTAGAATAAGTTAGTCTTAAGTTGGACTTGACAAAGTGAAGAACTAATAAATTATCAATAAGAATAATTGTCTTGGAAGTTATTTCATTTTTTATAGATTAGTAGTAAGTCGAACCGTTGGGCCAACCCCTCAGGGGTTGGCGTTCGCGTTTTTTTTAGCTATCCTTGAGAGGATAAGCTTAACTTGCGCCTCCACAATAAATTCAAACAAAATAGCGAGACCTAATACAACAATACAACATTGTACCGATCTACAATGTTTGATTATGGCATATACCCTTCTGGTATTTATCTTGTAATAATAAACTGCGACACCCAAGCATCCGCTAAAGCGACTGTAAGATCCTGTGTCATCATTTTTTAAACAAAAGATCTCCAGTTGGATCATTCCAAATATCAAAATTATAATTTAATCTTAAGTCAACCACCGAACAAGATACTTCGTATCTTAATTCAACCTCCAAGATTCAAAACTAATAAATTTATTTCTTTTTTAAAAAGTGTTTTAAAGAAGTTTAATTTAAAATTTATATATAAAATATATTTTTAAATACAAATAATTTAGGTTGTTAAGTAAACATTTTAAGTAACCATTGCATTGTTGCTGACACGATGGGAAATGATTTCTTACCAGTTCCCACTGAGTGTTCTTTTTAAGTATAATTATGTGTACCTACTTATTTTTTTGTATTCTATCACCCATTTTTACCTTTCCTACCATATCATATTTCAACCCAACTCCTACTTCTGCGTGAGACCAGACGAAATAAGATCATTTAATAAAAGTTCAATGTTTAGTCTCACGCGCTGAGTGTTCATTATGCTGACTTGTCATTTTTGGCAAAGTACCTTTAAATGATCGGCATAATGGGCACTCGCTGTCCAACCACTTTCAAGTGAACATCTTATTCAAATAAAATTGTAATCAATATTAATAAGAAAATATAAGTGTTTGTATTTCATTAACATACAAGGTTCTAAAGTTTAAAGAACAAAGGTCTGTCCCAAGACCGCGCAAATTCCTGAACGCATCATAAAACATTCATAAGAAAATTTATGACAACAAAGTTTTTTATTGAAATCAAAGATAACTTATTATAACGTTTCGAAAAGAAAGAAATTGTTTTTATTCATTTTACTTTTCTCAATTTAATATTTCGTGATACAATTAAGACCACGAAACATATTCCCACTAAAAGGTGATCGTTTAAGCTGTCAATGACAATGATGCGTAGATGGAGAGTTTCACATTCAGTCATGTTACAGCAGCCGAACCCAGAGGTTGTGCCTACTACACCAACCAAATCCGAGAGTTAGATAACGTATCAAACTACAGCCGTCTGCTTGATTATTACAAAAAAAAATAGGAAACTTGGCTTTTCTCCCATCGAGGAATTTCGAGGAAAACAAGGAGAGAGGACCGTCCAGGAAAATCGCACCGCACTATTCGATAAATTATTCTTTGGATTTACATCAGTGAGCGAAGCGTTAAAGTCTGTTCAAACTCAACAAGTCAGCCGGACACTCATACTCGCAGTTAGTACCAGATCAGCAGGATTTATCATCCGAAACCGAATGGTTAAGTTCATTCAATTGAGCGTTATCGACCATGATCAGGCAAAACTGCTTGCATCTGCTCTTTATAGAGTTACGTTACTTCAGATGGATTTTAAAATCGAAGAAGCAATGCTATTACAGCATTCTCGTAACTTAGGTCTTGAATCTTATGAAGATGTTTTTGTAACAGGCGATCAACGCCGCGCATTAGAATTGATGGGTGCAAACTTCAGCCCACTAACTAATTATGTATCTTCTCTGGGTTTTATTAAAACCGCCGCCATAAGCTACCTTCCGCGGTACCCGCGCGTAATTAATCGGAACAACGATTACTTACATCAACGTTTTGGTACATTACGTTCAACTGTTGAACATCTCGCGTCTGAACAGACGCCGAACGACGTAAAGGTGCAATGATGTGGAGACCTGTCAATGACAATGATGCGTAGATGGAGAGTTTCACATTCAATCATGTTACTTATCAAACTACAGCCGTATCAAAATACAGCAGTCTGCTTGATTATGTGCTCACAATGCAAGATGATTTTACAAAGTTAATCACGTAGCAGAAACTGTTGCGGATAACCTTGTAAATTTCATTACTATGTTCGGAATCCCAAAATCTATCTTTACTGATTAAGGAACTGATTTTACATCAGAACTTATAAAAAATCTAACGAAATTGTTTCATATGAAACACATTATTACTAGCGCTTATCATCCTCAATCTAATGGCGCTCTTGAAAGATCACATTCTACACTTAAAGATTATCTAAAGCATTATATCAATCAAAATCAAACTAATTGGGATAAATACATTCCATTAGCAATGTTTTCATACAACACTCATATTCATTCTTCAACTAAGTTCACTCCATATGAGCTCTTACTTGGTCATAAGCCTATTCTACCAAGTTCTTTAACGGAATATCCTGAATTTAGATATACCTATGAAACTTACTATGATCAATTAAAATATAGACTAAATAGAACTCATCAAATCGCAAAAGAAAACTTATTAAATGAGAAACAAAAGAAAAAAAAATAATTATGATCGAAACATTCATAGTTCAACTTATTGTGTAAATGACTTAGTATATTTAAAAAACAATTCAACTAAAGCCGGAACTTCTCGAAAACTTACCCCTAACTATAAAGGTCCTTATAAAATCTTAGAAGTTCATGATAACGCACATGTTACGTTTGTTAGAAAAAACAACCCAGTTAAAGTTCATGTAAATCGTATTAAACATGCTCATATTTCAAATTCATGAAATTTTTGAATTTCATTATAGGTTTATCAATACTTTCCCTTAAACCTTAAAGGAAATTGCGAGGCATATTTTGGCTATTTTGGTTTTTTTTTTGTGTCAGCGAAATTCTTTGCATTGTGCAATATTCACATCGCTCGTGCGGGGATATAGGTAAAGGATTAGATATGTGGGTACATTGGTAAGTATGCATTTGTTTGTGTGTAAAAATGCGTATTGACATGTACACAATGATTGATTTGCATATTTAGGTTGATTTCTGGGTTGTATTGTTTATTATATTGCACTCGCGCGAGTTAAGTATTGGTCATAAACCATACTTAATTATAAGAAGGTCAGAGCAACGGAAAAGCTCTGCTGAGTCCACTCCACAAATTTGATTTGATTACTATTTGTTGCTTTCGTCACTTTTATATTGACATATAAAAGTTACGAAAGCATAAGAAGGAAACAAAGAGTGAATTAAGTAGAATATGTGGTGGATTCAGCATTGTTGTGCAATATACACTCATTGACATTTCAATAGTGTAGTTATATCAATTTTCCGGTTGGCTCTGAAATTCATTTTTAATAAAAGAAAAGTTAGTTAGTTAACACCAACCAACCAAGAAGAATTGAAACAAATAATAGTTTAATAAAGAAAAAAATTAAATAAAAATAGTTTCAAAGTGTTATTTATTTGGCGCAGTCAATTTAAACGAACCTTTTTGTTTTGTTTCATTCTGTGAAAGTAAAAAAAAATAATTACAAATGGCTCATAATGTTAATGAACTGCCGGAAGTCTCCAACAGAGACCTGTTGAATAGCATAATGGCTATAGTGCCATCGGTGGGAATGTATTGAGGGATTCTAAGAAGCTGACTAACTTCGTAATGATGGTAGAAAACCATCTGGATAGCGCAGCAATGAACCAAGAACATGGACCATTATCCAACAAACAAAAGTTAAAGGAAGGGCAATGGATCTACTATTGGTAAACAACGCTACCACATGGACAGAGGCAAAGGAACTATTCAAACAACATTACCGGCCAATTATCAGCAGCACCGACTTAACAAAAGAAATCCATTCTATGAGAGTAAGTTCTATTTTTGAACTAGTAATGTAGGAAATAGTTTTTTTTTGAATAAAAAAATAAATAAAACATTTATAATAAAAAAGTAACGCAAATATATACTCCTCCAATAAAAAAGACCTTTACAAAAAACAGATATAATTTTTTTTTAGGTTAGTGAAATTCGTCTAGTTATACACGAACAGAGCTACCTATTTTCATTTTGTTCAGGGATTAAAGTTCCAACGACATAAGAATGAAACAAAAATCTTCATGTTTCACGTCAATCCACATTTCCGTTTCAAATTTGCTACATTCCACCCTAGCACTTCAGGCCACCTAGTCCAACATAACATAGATATATCATTAAAAAAACAAAAAAAGTAAAATAACGAAGATATAAAAAAAGAAAATTTGAATAAGAGTGAATTAATAATAAAAAAAAAAATAATCATAAAAAAAAAAAAATTGATAAAAAATTTAAAAAAAAGTAGAGAAATAATAAGAGAAAAAGAAGATAATTCGAATTTCGAAAATAGACGGTAACTTAAAAAGAGAGTTTAAAATATTTAAGAGAAGTGTTGAAATTAAAGAAGTGAAATTAACGCGAAAAGAAAAAAAAAGATACGAGAAATAGATACCTATACGGTTTAAAAGAAAATTTTTTAAAAGAGAAAAAAGAGGTATTAATATCAAAAAAAAAATTTAGAAATATAAGTAACGTAACTAAGAGATTTAGATACAAAAAAAAAAAGAAGAGACAAATTTTGAGCGGGAAATTTAACTTCATTATCCATGTTTTTATTTAAAGCAAAGTGAATGAGCTTTAAGAAAATTTTAAAGTAAAAAGAAAAAAGAAAATTTAATTTAAAGTAAAAAAAAAGGAAATTAGTAGTTTTTTATAAATAAGAAATAAGTAAAAAAAATATAAATGTTAACCTTCCCATCCATCTCTAAGCATAGTATGAAATTCAATGAAATTCAGTGAAATTATCCAGTCAGTTGGGATTTTTTTTGCCGTCAAAGTTATTATTTTTTTGTATTATTCATATTTTTTTTACCCCATCATCAATCAAACCTCAACAAAATCATCACAACGCAACAATATGATGTGCACACCATTTTGGAGCGCTGGTAAGTGAATCATTTTTCTTTAATTAACTATATTATATGAATTTTATGAAATTATAATATTTTTGAGTGGGCAATCCGTAAAAAAAAAAAAAAAAAAAAAAAAAAAGTAAATACAAAAAAAAATTGATTACGTACTTAAAGTAACAAATTAATTTTTTTATTGCGGAGAGGGAAATAATAGTTAAATTTTTTTTTGTTTGAGATAATGAAACTAAAAACAGATGAATGGAGATGTCATTTTTTTTTATGAATAACGTCAAATGTTGTTAGTTTTAAGCAAAGATTAAACGAAAAGATTAAACGAATTTAAAGTAAAAGTTAAATAAAAAGATGAATTTGTGTTAAAATTACAAAATAACAGTTATTAATTGGAGCAATAAGTTTTATTAGGAAATGATTTCTTGAATTTTTTTTTGCTGGTATTGCAAAAGTTAGTTTTTTTTTAATGAAAAAAAATGCGAATTATTTTTCTTCATAAAATTATGGCGATGAATCTAATCATATGCTAAGGACACATTTGGGAAGTGAGTGAATGGGAGAGTGAAAGAAGGACGTAAGGAAAAGTCAATGACTTTCCCCTTTCGATAAGGGCTGTCGTGATGATCAGAATGGAGACGAACGATAGCGTAGGAGTATCTTTAAGATTTTAACTAATCATAAGATATTTTATAGGGTGGGTTTAGAACGAGCTCCAAGGACACCAACACCTATGTCCTGTCCACCTCTAAGTTAATAACAAAGGGATTAAATCTTCTGGGTTAACAAAATTTCGGGCCCTACATCATTTATTGATGGAAATTTTTTTTAGCCAAACATCAACTAAGGCTTAGGTCTGAAAAAAAAGTAACACCGTTCGCCGCAGGTAACAAGAACCCCCCCATCGACGAGCTTAGCATGGCAATTAACAGGCCTACGTTACCTATGCCGACGAACCCACCTTTCGACTCCTGCCTGGACAGGCCAGTGGATCTGTAGGCATTGGTCTTAAAGGTAGGGAAGAGTCGTTAGGGTGGGGTACCTTGTAGTTTAAGAAAAAAAAGAAAGAAGGATCATCGGGTTTGTTTTTGGGATCTTTTCTGAATCTCAGCTGAAAGTGAATTCGGCCCAGCGGTTACATAATTCGAAGATCGATCAGATTTATATTTTTTTTTTTGCTTTTATTCACTAGGTATCTCATATGGTTGTAAAGATACACCCAGCCATGGATAATTTTGTTACAGTAAATAAGCTAGAGTACATTTTAAGTAAAATTAATACTTATGTGATTTTCGCTACAAATAGAGAAAAAGAAAAAACACTTCTTTATAATATCATAATTAATAAAGTAAGAGAAATAACATTAGGTAACTTAGAAATAAGAGACATATATGATATAAACTTGATATGACGAAATATAATATACTAGATACGAAATTGACTAAAATACAAACTAGAAATAGCAGTTCAACGCAGACTACAAATATATACCAGATTCCTCTACCAAAAGAATTTGGCTACACAAATAACACATTTATCAAAGCATATGGTCATAAATTAGAAAATAAAAATTATACCATGTTATTTGGTATGGATGTTTTAAAAAAATATTGTTAAAACCATTGATATATAACAAGGAATCATAACTCTCACAAATGAAACAATTCTTAAAATTGAAAAACCTGTAGAACACTCTTGTAATTACTTAGAAGAGAACAGTCCTGACTTTGGCAGACTTAATCGCAAGGAACAAACAGCACTGACCTCCCTACTAGAAGAATTCAAAAATATTCAATACAATACAAAGAAGTGTAGCCAAGAGAAATAAATATAATATAAACAAAAAAAAATGTTATCTCTTTATGAAGAGAGTTGTTAAATATCTTAAGGGCTTGCCAGTATAAGTATTATATAAGTATAGTATAAGAATAAAAACGCAGACTTCGAGTCAGTTGAAAATTGATATTCAGTGAAGTCAGACGCGTAATAAAGATCGAGTTAAATATATAAAAAATTGTGTTTCTTTTCCCTAATGAAAATCTAAAGTTACCTTACAGTAAATCAGAAGTGCGATAAAGATCCACCCCATCGCGAAAATATTTGTTTAGTTAATATTCATACTCCATCGAAAAAAAAAAGAAAGAAAACGAACGAACGAGAATATACATATATATATGTACATCAAGTGACGCTATCCTACCCAAGCGAAAAAAAAAAGAAGAATAACGAAAAGAAACTATATTGACGAGTGTTTGTCCATCGCAAAAGAAAAAAAAAATAAAGACGAGTGTTAGCTTATCGCGAGAAAAAAAAAAATAAAATAAAATATATACAAACGAGTGCTAGTCCATCGCGAAAAAAAAATTTATAAAACAACACCCAAAAGATGAATACACACGACGACATTGCGAAAATACATGGGTGCAATGTCGCTCAACTGAAGGTATGGCTGAAAAAATTGAATCAAAAAACATCTGGCACCAAAAGTGAGCTTGTATTGAGGTTGCTGTCTATACCCGATCGTGGTGAATACCCCGTTGCAGTAGCTCACACACATGAAGTTGATGGAAATGAATCCGATGAGAGTGAAGACAACAGAAATGATGAACACCTAAAGAAAAAAACTACAAACGAAGAGACTGATGAACGAACAGAAGAGTGTGATGATGATGATGAGGGTGAAGCAAATGAGGGACATGCACATGAAAAAGAGCTGCTAATGAAAGAACGAGAGATAAAAAACTTAAAACGAGAGGTCGAACTGTATAAAAAAGAGGTTTCGTTACTCAAACGAGAAAATGAACTGCTGCAAAAGGAAAACACACCGTCTGACAAAAAAAAAGACCATCTCGACAGTGGCATAAAAGAATTGCTACCCGACTTCAGTGGAGAAGGTTTTGCCCACTGGGAGATGCAACTTCGTAATTTAATAATGGCGTATAAACTTGACGACAATTGTAGTAGAATTTTAATTTCACATCGATTGAAAGGAAATGCTCTAAAATGGTTCCACTCGGACTCGAGGCATGACATCAAGCAGATAACAACTGAGGAGTTGCTCAAAGAGATGGGCAAAATATTTAAAACTAAAGAGAGCCGCCTGTATATGAAGAGAGAGTATGAATTTAGAAAATGGCAAAATAATGAGAGTTTCCAACAATATCTGCACGATAAAACGATCGGTGCCAACAAATTGTGTCTCGACGATGAAGAACTGCTTGAAGACCTCATCGATGGGATACCAGACGTCCATCTAAAGACACAAGCAAGAATGCAGTGCTTTAACACCATTAATGAGCTTTCACAGGCATTCAGTAAAATTCAGTTGCCTAAAACCAAAATAATGCCGAGTACAATTGCCGTCCCTTCAACATCACGACGACCAACCACTGCAGAGGCTAAGCCAATACGATGCTTCAATTGTAATTCGCTAGGACACATAGCAACGGAATGCCGCAAACCGAAAAGACCATCAGGATCCTGTCACATTTGTGCGGAAATGGGCCATCTTGCTGCTACATGCCCAAAGAGGAACGCTTTGGTTGTCCATCATGTCAACCACTATGAAGATGACGATAATTTTAAGATTAATCATTTAACCTATAAAATATTAGTAGGAACCCTTTTAGATACTGGCAGCTCGATTAGCATAATACAAGAACAGTTCGTTCCAAAAATTTTTATACAAAAATGTAATCAAAGCTGTAAAAATTTAAAAGTTATGGGTATAAATAAAAGTTTATTAAAAATAATTGGTTGTGTTACAGTAGTTATTATTTATGAAGAAGAGGAAATTAAATTAAATATGTTTGTGGTAGACGATGATACGATGAGAATCGCTGCTATATTAGGAAGAGATTTTTTGAAATCTGCAAATTTAAGATTGCAGAAAAATAAAGAAATTGTAAGTAAAAATGAAAATGAAAACGACTATAAAATTGAAAGTAAAAACGAAATTAAAATTGAAAGTAAAAATGAAAGTAAAAATGAAAGTAAAAAGGAAAGTAAAAATGAAAGTAAAAATGAAAGTAAAAATGATTTCCAAAACGAATGTAACACTCTAATGAGCATAGAAATAGAAGAAAATATAAATGAAATCGATTTATCTGATAGTAAAAAATTGTCTTTTGATGAAAAGAACGAGTTTTATGAATTATATAAAGATTATGTGTACTGCAAACGTCCCGAATTTCCTGAAACCGATTATGAAATTAAACTTAGATTAACAGATGAAAAGCCTTTCCATTGTCCACCCCGAAGATTGTCATATTTAGAAAAAGCACAAGTGCAAGGTATATTAGACGAGTTAGTAGAATCAGGTGTAATCAGAAAAAGTAAGTCAGAGTATGCCTCTCCTATAGTATTAGTTAGAAAGAAAACTGGTGATATACGACTCTGTGTCGATTATAGGACACTTAATAAAATGACTTTGAAAGACAATTATCCGTTGCCTTTGATTGATGATCTATTGGATAGATTGGCGAACAAGCAGATATTCTCACTTCTAGATTTGAAAAGTGCATTCTATCATGTGAGAATGGAAAAAGAATCGATTAAGTATACTTCGTTTGTGACTCCGTTAGGGCAATATGAGTTTCTGAAAATGCCATTTGGGCTTAGGAATGCTCCTTCCACATTTCAGCGGTTTATCAATGAAGTGTTTGAAGATCTCATCCGAGAAGGAAAAATAGCAATCTATTTAGACGATATCATGATTGCTACAGAAACAGTTGCAGAACACTTACAAATTTTAAGAGAGGTTTTTAAGAAATTAATACAAAATAAATTAGAGTTGAGGCAAGACAAATGTCGATTTTTAAAATCAGAAATCCAATATTTAGGATATGTAATATCAAAGGAAGGGATACAACCAGATAAGAAGGGATTAGAATCGGTAAAGAGTTTTCCTATACCAAAGAACGCGAAAGAGGTGCATAGTTTCCTAGGTTTGTGTTCATATTTTAGGAGATTTATTAAAGGGTTTTCCTTATTAGCCGAGCCGTTGTATAAACTAATTAGAAAGAATGTTACTTTTAAATTTGAAGCGAATGAGATTAGGGCATTTGAAACTTTACAAGCTAAGTTACTTGAGTCACCAATATTAGCTATATATGACCCGCGAGATGAGACAGAGTTACATTGTGATGCAAGCTCATTGGGATTCGGAGCGATACTCCTACAAAAGAAAAATGACGGAATGTTTCACCCGATTTTTTATTTTTCCAAAAGAACGACTGAAACTGAAGCCAAATATCATAGTTTTGAGTTGGAGACTCTTGCTATTATCTATGCGTTAAGGCGATTCAGAATTTACCTGCACGGCCTGAGATTTAAGATCGTCACAGATTGTAATTCTTTGACACTGACGTTGAATAAGAAAGATATAAACCCGAGGATTGCTAGGTGGGCATTAGAGTTAGAAAACTATGATAAAATTTTGGAACACAGTAGTGGGAACAGAATGCAACATGTGGATGCGCTCAGTCGCATTTGCAATATATTGGTTCTTGAAGATAACACTTTTGAACAAACTTTGTCGATTTGTCAAAACAAAGATGAGTGCATACAAAAGATTAAAGAGCGGTTGCAAAATGAAGAAGATAGTAGGTATGAGTTACGAAATGGTTTAGTATATAGGAAAGTTGGTCAAAATATCTTGTTTTTCGTCCCTAGTAGTATGGAGGGAAATATATTGCGGAAATATCACGATGAAATGGGGCATGTAGGTAGTGAAAAAGTACTAGACAATATCATGAAATCATATTGGTTTCCTAGTATACGGAAAAAGATTCAAGACCATATCAGCAACTGTTTGAAATGTATAGTATTTTCGGCAAAGACTGGCAAACACGAAGGGTTTTTGCATAGTATACCTAAAGGCGATATTCCATTTGAAACGGTTCACATTGATCATTTTGGTCCAGTGACCCTTAAGGCATCAAAAAAGAAGTATGTATTTTTGGTTGTGGATGCCTTCTCAAAGTTCACCAAATTATATGCGGTGCGATCCACGGGTACAAATGAAGTTTTGACGTGTATGAAAGCTTACTTTTCCTCATACAGTAGGCCTAAAGTAATAGTATCGGATCGAGGAAGTGCGTTTACTTCAGCTGCTTTTGATGAATTCCTAAAAGATAATAACGTTAAGCACGTTAAAATCGCCACAGCTTCACCCCAAGCTAATGGACAAGTGGAGCGTGTAAATAGGAGTTTAGCTCCTATGCTAGCCAAAATCTCCAGTGGTGGTACGGAATTTACATTAGATAAAATTCTTCCTAAAATTGAATTTGCAATGAATAACACTTTTCATAAAAGTACTGGCACATGTGCAAGTGAATTGCTTTTTGGGGTAAAACAGAGAGGGGAAGTAATAGATGAGTTAAGGGAAAAGTTGGAAGAAGTTAATGAGTACGATAAAGTTAGAGACTTGGTAGAAATAAGAAAGAAGGCGTCAGAAAGAATTGTGAAACAACAAAACTATAATAAGCAAGTTAAGGATAGGAATAGGGTTAGTAAAAAGTATGAAGTCGGAGATTATGTAATGTTAAAAAACTTTGTAAGTCAACCGGGAATATGTAAAAAAATTATTCCCAAATTTAAGGGACCGTATGAAGTACAGCAGGTGCTACCGAACGATAGGTATCTAGTAAAAGATGTAGAAGGATTCCAGTTGACTCAGATACCATATACGGGGATATGGGAAGTCGCTAATATGAAACCATATATAAATTTCGGTGAAAAGGGTCAATCGGCCGAATTGTAGCCAAGAGAAATAAATATAATATAAACAAAAAAAAAATGTTATCTCTTTATGAAGAGAGTTGTTAAATATCTTAAGGGCTTGCCAGTATAAGTATTATATAAGTATTGTATAAGAATAAAAACGCAGACTTCGAGTCAGTTGAAAATTTATATTCAGTGAAGTCAGACGCGTAATAAAGATCGAGTTAAATATATAAAAAATTGTGTTTCTTTTCCCTAATGAAAATCTAAAGTTACCTTACAGAAGGTGTTTTACTTCAGGAGTAAAACATGAGATTTGTCTCCGAGAAGATAAACCACTTCATGCTAAATTGTAAAGATTACCGAAAAAACACGAAGAAGAGGTGGCCCAACAAATTAAAGAAATGGAAAAACAGGGTATAATTAGAAGCAGTATGAGTAGATATATGCTTCTCCCATAGTTGTGGTTGCCAAGAAACCCGATAGTGATGGACAAGTAAAATAATAAATAAATTGAATGTGGACGAGGCAGAGGTTCTCGAGAACTTGGTGGATGGGATTCCAAGCAGCAGTTGATTGAGGCGTTCAGGCAGATTGAATTGCCTAAAGTAAAATAATCTCCAGTTTTGTCGGCACCACCGCTCGTCCTATGATTATGGGACCATCTACATCAAGAGCAGCATTTGTTACATCAGCTCCAGTCGCACCGAGAGCAGCAGTAAAACCGGACATAAAACAACTTCGCTGCTATAATTGCAACTCACTTGGACATTACGCATCGGAGTGCCGTAAGGAGCGGAGGCAGTATAGGGCGTGCCATGTTTGTGCACAATTTGGCCATCGGGCAGCTGAGTGCCCAAATCGGAAGGCAGTTGTGCTGCACACACTATCGGACGACGATGAGGATGACTATGTAAGACAAATACATATATATTATTTTAAAAATAAATCTTTTAACATATAAATTATTATTAGGAACATTATTAGATACTGGCAGCCCTATTTCTCTTATTAAAAGGCAACACGTGGTATCAATAAAAGTAAATTAAAAATAAACGGTTATGTGAATACGTGTATTTATTTCGAGTATGAAGAAGTAAAATTAAAACTCTATGTTGTAGAAGATACCACCATGCAACAGTCTGTCTTGTTGTACAGAGATCTCTTGAAATTAGCTAAATTAAAATTAACAAAAGAAAAAATTAACGAAAAAGAGATATTTATTGAAGAAATAATGGAAAAAGAAAAAAATGAAAGTAATAATGATAGAATATAGGGAAAAACCGAATGGAAATAAAAATGAAAGTTATTTTGTTGCAATAAAAAAAAAAAAAAGGAATTTTGAAAAAGAATGTTTCAAGTTAATGAATATAGAAATCGAAAAAGATGAACAGAATTTGGATTTAGAAGATAAATGTAAGCAATCATTTGAAGCAAAAATGAAATTCCACAGTATGTACCGGGATTTTCTGGAATGCAGTCGCCCGGATTATCCAGGAACCGAGTTCCGTGTGAAACTTAGACTAACTGATGATAAGTTATTTAATTGTGTGCCTAGAAGGTTATCCTATTTAGAAAAGGCACAAGTACAGGGGATTTTGGATGAATGGTTAGAGTCAGGTGTAATTAGGCCGAGCAAATCTGAGTACGCATCTCCGATAGTACTCGTGAAGAAAAAGACAGGTGATGCCTCTTTCGTTGA
This sequence comes from Episyrphus balteatus, assembly GCF_945859705.1. NCBI lineage: Eukaryota > Metazoa > Arthropoda > Insecta > Diptera > Syrphidae > Episyrphus > Episyrphus balteatus. The sequence continues at coordinate 96,929,010 of NC_079136.1, forward strand.
GTAAACGAAACCGCGAATTTAATTTCTAACGAAACTCAGCGAGACAAATGCAAAATGCGTTCTTTTCATTTCCACCGGTCAGACTAGTCAGACAGCCAAGTCCGAGATTCTACTCCATCATCAGCCACGAAAATTTAACCAAATTTCTGGTTTAAAGTGAAAGATTATTCTTCAAGTGTGGCGAGGAGTAAAGAAGCTTTATATTTATTACAAGGTACGTAGAGTATTTGAGAAAAACTAAACATTTTTCTCTCGGGTATATTCGTGTTGTTAAAGTGAGTACTTTCTCCACAGATTTATTGAAATAAGGTCCGATGCACTACGCTCTGGGCGTGATTTGTTTGGTGTTGACCACAATATTCAGGCCGTCTTTTTTATCGGCACCCTCAGGTCAGCGCGACGTAAAGTCATCCGCTCTGGCCCTCCAAACGTCCAAAAGGATAATCGCCTGAGCTCCGCCGAACCTGAGTGGTGCGCGTATGAAAAAAAGAGTACCTTGTGTTGAACATTGCTAAAACCGTGCCACAGTATAACTGGGAAAAATTTCAGTATTTTCCCGTCCCAAGGTGCTGCTCGTTGGGCCTGAATTAATCCTCCGCCCAGTTCAGCACCTCAGCACGTGGCAGCCAACGATCATTCGTGCATGTCGTTGGGCTCGAACCGTAGTTCTCGTTCCAGAACACCACCATCTGTTAGGATCAACATCCAGCCGTCAATATCATCGCATCAGTCGTCATCAATAAATTAAAGTTTTTTTTCTTCTTGTCGAGTGTTAAATCTTTAAAAAAAATTTCTGTAAAAGTGAAAATCCGATCGCGTTTTTTTTAAATAAAAATTTGCAGAACAAATTTGCACACCGAAGAAAGAACAAAAAAGTTAAATAGTTAAACAAAAAAAAAAAAAAAAACCTAAAAAAAAATACAAGAAAAAAAGAAAATACCAGCACTACATAAAATAAATATACATTAACAAAATTATTTCCTAATCAAGCCAGCAGGGATCTTCGTGCAAACGGATCATCACCTGGAGAAAGAGAAGCTGTAAGTAATTTAACTTTAAATTTTATCAATTTTTGCGTATTGTATATACATATTGTATTTGGCTGGTACGTTCGTATCTTTCATTATAAAAAAAAAATATATATCAGAATTGGTACTAACCTTAAAGAAAATAGAAAAAAAAAGAAGAGTTTTCATTGCGAACTCGAACCTCGTTATCTCAATTTAATTGATTCAATACTCGGTGTAATTATTTGATTTTTTTTCACCTCGGATTTTCGCTTATTAGCTTAAAGTATGAGCTTGTTCACTTGTACTCAAACTAAGTTTTGCGAATCTAACGCATTTATTACGCCTGTTTTTTTTATATACTGGGATTTGAAATTTATTTTCAAAACCAAATGTTAATGAAATAATTTCTCAAAATTCTATCGATTGCTTTTTTTTTAAACTTAAATTTTGATTTTTAAACTAAAATAAATAATTTAGGAATTCGGCTCAAAAAAATTGAACTTTTTCTTATGTATCTGAGATGATAAGATAATTCAAAACCTAATGGGCGATGAAGAGGCAAGCAAATTAAATAAGGATATGTAAATAGCCAGCATGTATTAAATAACTTTCGGGGTCGTCAACAAAATTCGGCATTTGACGGCCATGGAGCCCTGTCAGTTGTCAGTGGTTGGGTGGGTACAGCCAGGAGTGATGAACATCCGACCCCTATACTTCTTGTGTGTGTTTTCCCCTTTTCTTTTTCTACAATCAATCAGCTTAGCTGATTATAATTCTTTTTTTTTTTTAGGTCAGCTTCCGTCAATACATCAGCAAAATCATTTTATTTTTTTTTTTTAAGAGAATCATCGCGTTTAACTACGCCTGTTCCTCATTTTTTTCTAGTTCTTCAGATCGGCATGATTTTTTTTTAAATTTTTGTGGACTAAGAGACAGCGGAAAAGATCCCCCCCTCCGACGAGCCATAGCCGCGCGAGTTACACAGATGCAAGTCAGCAAACTTGATGACGGAACATATGTGTTACTTCGCAACCCATAATGTAATTCAACACCACTTTCCGCTGACAATCGATACATTGCAATATTCGAAGGCCAACGGAAAGTGGATGCATTGACCTTAGCTTTAAGTGATTGATTGATAATTTAAATAATAAAACTAATTCGGCAGTCGCAATCGACCCGGAGAACAACAAACACTGTTTTCTTTGGTAACAATATATTATAATTAATAGGGTTGGTGATGAATGACCAAAACCCATAATCCCAAAGAGAAAATCCCCAAAGCCAAAATCCCCAAGACAGACTTGGGTATAGACAAAATCTCCAGGAAAAAATCTCCGAGCGAAAATCCCAAAATTTCAGATGCGCAAGTTGTGTATCAAGCAATCAAATCGCGCGCGCGATTTGTCATGGCAAGAAACTAGGAAGCAACTTGTTCAGCATTTCAGAACGGTGATCGACATCAACAACATCTGGCATCAAATCAACAACTTAAAGGTAAATAGTATTTTAGACTTATGTAATAATATAGAATTAATTTTAAAAGAGTGTCATGATTATGCACTGTATGAGTTAAATCATGTAGAAATAATTAATTCGTGCAAGCAATTATTAATAGCTAAAATAAAAGAACTCATCGTAGGTCAGTTATCTAGGGAAATAAGAAACAAGTTTGATTTGAGTGCAATTATCGACATACTGAGAACATATATTCCAGATAGTGAGTGGAATTTAAAAAAAAATTATAGAACTACATAGTTTCGTAAATAGATCCAATTCAATACCCACCGATAATAACAGAGTTTGGCAAAATAACAATAGTCATGTACCTCAGGCCCATAACAGAACACACAACAGTTCAGGGCAAGCTAGGCATCCTTTTAATACTAGATCTGGACAGACGAGACAAAACAACAGTAGATATGGACAAGAAAGACAAAATAGTGCACAAGTATTTAATCCATCAGGTCAGGTCAGAAATAGTCGTCAAAACCCACAACCGATGGATGTAGATTATTGACCAGTAGTATTGAACCAAGTTGTTCGGGGGAAATGGGTTCCGAAAAAATAAATAATATTGATCCAGCATCGGATTTTCGGAACTAAGCCTCGGACATAAAATATTTTGCAATTTCTCGATAGGTGATAAAAAATATAGAACGTTGATTGACACTGGATCTAGTAAGTTTAATCAACTCATCTAGGGTTGATTGTAGTAAATTCCCTATATTAGAAACTAAATCAATTTTTTTGAATACAATTAACAACAAAACAAAAGAATTAATAGTTATTGTTGTTACTGACGTACCAAAAGAATTCAGAATGGGAAAGAATAGCAAATTAAAATGGCATAAGATGAGTTTAATTAATAAAGATTATGACCTTCTTGTTGGAATGGATACAATTAGTAGAAATTTCACTAAAATTGATATGAAAGGAAAAATAATAGAATTATGTAATACGGCAAAAATAAAGTTATATTCTGGAGAAACATTAGAAATTGAAAATTATGAACTCTCAAGTGAAACTGCAAATGATGTAGATCTTTCACATTTGAATCCACAGGAAAGAGAAAAAGTTATTAAAATTTTAAAACGGTTTCAAAGTTTGATTTTTAAAGAGGGTGGTCCGCTTACAAATACAAATTCTATAATGCATGAGATAAGAACAACAACGGATCAGCAAATAAATTCTAGGGTTTATAGATTACCCCCAAAACATGAAGAGGAAGTTCGTAGGCAAATTTCAGAAATGGAAAAACAGGGTATTGTTCGAAAATCTAACAGTAGATACTCTTCTCCCATTGTGGTTGTCCCGAAAAAGATTGGAAGAGCAGGTGAACAGAAGTTCAGGCTTTGTGTGGACTATAGAAAATTAAATGAAATAACTCTTGATGACAAGTATTCCTGCCTAATATAGATAGTATATTAGACAAGTTAGGGCGAGCCCAGTATTTTACAACTTTGGATTTAGCCAAAGGCTACTACCAAATAAAAATGAGCCCCGAGGACATTCATAAAACTGCATTTGTTACTCCAAATGGTTTATATGAGTTTACTCGGATGCCTTTTGGCCTCAAAAACGCCCCAGCGACGTTTCAGAGGCTTATGAATGAAATACTAAGAGAACACATAAATAAGATCTGTGTTGTCTATCTTGACGATATTCTCATATTTTCCACTAGTTTAGAAGAACATCTCATTGCCATCAATACAATCTTTAAGACACTTGCCAAACATAATCTCAAGGTCCAGTTTAATAAATGCTCATTCCTTCAAAAAGATACAGAGTTTTTGGGGCATATCTTAACTGATGAAGGTATGAAACCTAACCCTGATAAAGTTAAATGCATTTCTGATTATAAATTGTCAACATCAGAGAAAGAACTAAAATCATTTCTGGGTGTAACAGGATTTTATCGGAAATTTGTAAAAAAATTACTCAAAAATTGCATATCCGATGATTAAGTATTTAAAAAAAAAATGCAAAACTTAATTCAAAGGACCCAGAGTATATACAGGCATTTGAAACTTTGAAGAAAAATATCACGAACTATCCTATATTAAGATTTCCTAATTTCCAAAAGCCTTTGTGTTTACTGACGCTTCCAACTTTGCTATTGGTGCAGTGCTGACCCAAGAAGGGCAACCTGTTTTCTATGCTTCGAGATCCTTAAATGATCACGAGAAGAGGTATTCACCCACTGATAAAGAATTTCTTGCTATTGTCTGGTCAGTGACATATTTTAGACCCTACCTCTGGGGAAATAAATTTAAAATAGTCACAGACCATCAACCTATTAAGTATCTAAATAAAAAATACAAAGGCAAAGAATTTTCCGCAAGAAATCAGAGATGGTTACTGAAATTGTCTGAATTTTATTACACAATAGAATACTTAAGGGGTAAAGACAATAAAGTGGCAGATTTTTTGAGCCGCATCAAGGATGTTAACCAAATAGACGGTGAATCGGACTCAAATGTGGCAACTGTCCACTCAGCACCAGAGCAACAGTTGGATCATTTCTCAATAAAAGAAGAAATAGTAAATAAATATAGAACTCAAATAATTTCATCAAATAATGTTTCAAATGAAGTCGAAGTGTTGCATAGTAGAAGAATCATCCATGTGGATATGACTAAAAATCAGTTATATTGGGAAGATCTCTTCAAACGAACTCTTATAAAAGGAAAAGGAATTTATACCGAACTATCGTATCATGAGTATAACAAAATTCAACAATGTTTAATAAAACTTTTCAAGGATAATAAAAACCTTTCATTTGTTAAGTGCACACTTAGAGCTCTCGAGGTAAGAAATGAAGCAGACGCTTGTAAACAAATTTCTTTATACCATATCAAAGAGAGTAGTCATTCAGGAATTATTTTAACACATAAAACTTTGAAAAATAAAGTTTATTTTCCAGGTTTAGTCAAGCAAATATCGAAGGTTATAGGAAATTGTCAAACATGCCAAGAAGGCAAATATGATAGAAAACCTATTAGGTAAACCAAAATTCAAAATTTCTGAAACACCAACAGAAATGAATGAAATATTACATAATGGATATTTATAATTTTAATAAGTTATTTTATCTAACATTCTTGGATAAACTTACAAAAAAGGCTTATGTCTATAGCTTAACTAGTAAGAATTGGGTAAGTAAACTGGAATGTATTGAAGAACAATTTTCCAAGTTCGGAAATCCAAAGAAAATCGTTTGCGATAACGAATTCCAATCAGAAAATATAAAAGAATTTTTCCGAGAAGAGGATGTTCAAGTTCACTTTACCAAGCCGAATTCCCATACCTACAGGAAACTCTGACATTGAACGTTTTCATTCTACGCTACTTGAAATTCTATTAACTATAAAAAATACAGATTTAACTACTAACCAAAAAATGCATAAAGCAGTTAAAATATATAATAATAGGTATCACTCCACTATCGAAATGAGTCCAAATAAAGCAGTAGAGACAGAAGCAAACATTTTAACTGAGAAAGCCAATGAACGTAACATATTATAAACAGAAGAAATTTAGATAGAGAAGAGTACAATGAATGTAGAAGTGAAGGATTTATATGAAATTATAAACATCTACGTCATAAAAATGAACCTTATTTTAGAAAGAAAAAATTACAAAATGTCCATCCAACAACAGTTAAAAGACCTAATAAATTTGCAGGTTCTAGTTTGCATAATGCTTTGGACAACTCTAATGACAGCAGTGGTAGCGGACCAAGCACTTCTCATCTCGCAAATCCAAACTAATTAGGGTTATACAGTCATCAATCGAGGAACAGTGGAGTTAATAAATCAAACACAAACCATTATTCATATAATAGATTCAGTAGAAATAATGACCGTAATCGAAGGGCTTGAAATAAATTTGCAAAAATTGAAATTAGAAAACAACATTCACATATTAACAGAGATTATCAACATCAAAGCCAAAGTTAGGGCTCTAGTTTCCACCTTTCGGCAAAACAGAGGATTAGCTAATTTTATTGGAACAGGTCAAAAATGGTTATTTGGAAGCATGGATGATTACGATAGGCAAGACATTCTAGAACATTTTAAAGTTGTCGATATTAATAATAGAAATGCTATTGAAAATCTAAATAAGCAAATAAGTATTAACAGAAACATTATGAATAACATCAATAATTTCAATGAAGTCATTAAAGAAGACAGAAAACACATATCAGAAGTTTACAATAACGTAATAGACAGTCAAAAGAACTTAACATTAAAACTTTTAAAAACAGATCAACTTTTAAAAATTAAAATACTAGAAGACAAAATTGAGAATATTCTTGACAACATAGCATCTGCTAAACAGGGTATTTTACATCCTAGCATATTGACAGGAGAAGAAATAGTGAGTTCTGACTTAGATTTTTTTAAACTTAAACATTCAAAAATAGGAGCATTTAATCTAAAGGGTACAAACCTTATTTTAGCTATTAAGCTTCCGAAAAGTTACATTCAAACTCAATTAAAAATGATTATTCCAATGCCTAACAAAGATTTTAAAGAAATTGATATGTTAACTACAGAATTCATTGAACTAAACAGAATTAAATTTAACTATGATCCCAACAATATATACATTAAAAACTTGAATAAAATGGATAATTGTTTAAATGATGGTTTTTGTAAATTTAATATTAACAACAGAACGGAAATAATAAATATAGAAGAGAATCTTGTTGTTTGTAAAAACCTAAAAAAAGAAAATGTAAATAATGGTTGTGACGACCGAAATTTAATTTTAAGTGGAAATCTTATATATAAAAATGAGTTCATTTGGTGTGTGTGGCCGATAAACTCGCGTTTGGCTGGTCCGATTTTGGTAATTTTTTTTTTGTTTGAAAGGTATTAATGTGTAGATGGTTTGTATACAAAAAAAATAATACCTTTTCTCACATCTTTACATAGCTGTCAATTTGTACGAGTAAAAAAACACTCTCACTTAAAAAAAAAAAAAAAACTAAGCTTAATTTGTAAACAAATTTATTAGACAGGCTTTCAAAATAATTACTATCGTTTAAGGCCCTGATTTTGAATGAATTTAATCAGATTTTGTTGTGTCATGCTGTGGATATGTATTTAGGTATGTATGCAAAAAAAGAACGATTAAATTCTATTTTTTTTGCTCAAAAGAAGTTCAATTCTGAGGAGTACCTACTTTCAACTTCGTGATGCCATTAATGATGGTAATGTTAATGATATTGGTCAGTTCACTATTTTGCTAACTTCATACACTGGCGCACACTGGGGCCTACTGTATGGGTGGCTGATGTGATATTCTTATATATAGTAAATTAAAGTTTGGTTTTGTGTACGTTCGCTAACCGGCCAAACCGGTTGTCTGATTTTCTTTAATTTTTTTTTAAATAAAAGAGGAATAAGAGTAGAAAGTTTATTACAAAAAAAATTGATGATTTTATAGGGTAAATAGGGGTAACAGTACATTGAAAAAAGAGGCTATTTGCAGTCAAAACATGTGATATACCTTCGACAAAAGATTAATTACAGATAGGCAAAATTTTGTACAGAAATTTGAATTACACCATTAGAAAGATACTAAAAAAAAAATAGGCGTCTCATACGGATTTTTTTCATAGACCCTGTACTTTTAAATATGAATTTTTGAAAAAAACAAGGAATTTTTAAAAAACTGCGAAAAATTTTAAATTAATAGGACATATGGGTTTTAGTTATGCGCATGCATGTGCAAATAATTGAATTTTTAAAATGATTTTTGACCGAATAACGGGAAAAACAAGTTTTTTTGTTCCAAAAACAAAAAAATTCTTACTTTTTTTGTAGGCATCGTAGAAATATCATTAAAACGTCATGTGAAAGGTGAAATAATAGGCTTTCACATGATCTAAAATTTATTATAGGTTGTCATCGAAAAAATTGATTTATAGCATGAGAAAATAAAGTATATGTTTTTTTTGTTTTTATTAAGAGACAATTAAATTGATTCTCTCCATTGCATCCATGTTGCTTACAATCAATTTTGAGAAATTCACATAACGCCATGCTTTTCATAGCGTAGGAACAGCTTGCCGAGCGAACCAGTTGAGCGAACCACGCTCATGCACATTATGGGGTAGCATATTTCCGCTGACTCGCACATGCTTTACGAAAAAATTTAACTATATGTAGGTACCAAAAAGAGAGATCAAAATATTTTCTAAAGTCGAGTAAAAATGGGCGTAAGAAAGGGCAGGCTAAATAGCATACACATTATTCAAATTTATAAAGAGCCGTTAAAGTGCGATATTGATAATAGGGTGTATTTGCAAAACGCTGATTTTTTAAAGTGCCGTAACAAGCCGTATTGAAATATTTATGGAAAAAACGTTTGAAAGAGTTAATAACTTTGCATTGTGAAATTTTGTGTGGTGCAGCATTGTAGTGCATGTAGTGAGCATTTTACTTAGGCTACTTTTTGCTTAAAGTTTAAAAGTGAATATTTTTAGACTCATTTTACGAACTTTTAAAGTTTTAATCCCCTTTTTTTTGTTCATTACAAAGTCGAAAATTGGAAATAAATACAAGAAATGGCGGAACGAAGTCCGCCGGGTCAGCTAGTTATATAATAAATATTAATAACTGTACCATAAATATTAGAAATATTTCAATATCAAATTTTAATATTGAATTTGTACATACATTTTCATATGAAGAAGACCAAAATGTAATCATAAAAGAAAAATTAAGTTTTGAAACTATGCTAAAAATATATCAAATTGAAAACCTAAATCATATAAATGAACTTAAATACCATAAAAATAATAATTACATAATCAGTCACAATCTTTATTGTTATCATAGCCATAGTTATATTGCAGTTTTAATAATTATAATTAAAAAAAAAAGAACAAAAAAAAAAGTGCATTTTAGTGTTCGATAAAAACAAACTCTTTCAAAATTAATAACAATAGAAATAGAATCTTTGATAACATAAGAGCTAACAGGATGGCCCAGCTCCATGTTGAATAGTGCCTAGCCGCACTCACAGAAATCATACAAAAAAACAACAGACCATCCAGCACAAGAGCGCGTATAGAGAAAGACATTAGATTTCTAGAAACATTCAAAGGCGATAAAGGAACTTTGCCTTCATTCGTAAGTTCTGTCAATAAAATCCTCAGTGACTATCAGGAGGAAGAACGAACAGCAGTTTATGAAATCATATACGATACCTTAATTCAAGGAGCAGCAAAGAATTTGATGTACTACAACCCACCAACAACATGGATCCAATGCCTGGAAAAGCTGCGAAAACATTTCCGACCAACAAGGGATGAGATGAGTATAACAAAAGACATTGGATTACTTAATGTAAGTTCAATTTATGATTTAGACACAAAATTAAAAAAGCTTGTAGAACATATCTCAGAATTTTCCACATTTTCCGAAAACGGTCTTCAAATGACCATGATTTTTATATTATTAAATATTCAGAAAGTCAAAGAATTAGTAGTTGGCTCATTAGCATTTGCAATAATTGACGTATACGACATTTCTGATATTAGAGACATTATAAGTAAATTTGTAAATAAATTTCTAAAGTGCCACAAAAAGAAAATTTCAACAGAACACCAAATAACAAATTCAGCAACAATAATTATGGATTGGAAGACGGTTTCGCTCGAAGTTCATTTATTAAGATAGTTTAGCTCAAAATTGAACTCGTAGACTTAAGAAATAATATTTAATAAAAAAATAAAATACAAGTATTTTTTTTTTAACAAAAAGTGAAAAAGACGTTTTTCGAACTATAACAATGCAGTAAGTCGACCTAAAAAAGCTCCCCGCGAGTGAATAGCCGAAATAAATTAAATACAAAAAAAGGAGTTAATCGATTGCGCGACTAAACAACGAGGGAGTGTGGAAGTCTTACCTGAGAAGCTGCAGCAAAAGAGGAAAACTAACCTTTCACCAGCGTGGGATGTTCCGCACAATAATAGTATTGTAAGACTTAAATTAAGAAGTGAATTATTTTTTTTTTAGTAAAAAAGAAAAGTAAAGTTTATTAATTTAAGAAATTTTTCCCATTACATAATTTCAATTTTAAATCCACAAATTCAGCCAAGCTTAGAATATAACCCAACTCCTAATTGCCAAAACTTTTTTGCAAATTCTGTTGGCGGAAAAGTGGAAATTACCCAACATACTATGATAAATCTATTCGGTATTAATACTATTCAAATAAAATTTTTTATACTTCCTACACTTAAATCCTTCAAAGGAATTTTAAGCAATGACAGTCTTAAAGATTTGATTAGAAGGTTTTATTCTAAGATACGGAGAACAACATACAATAGCATCTAATCAGGGATCCCAATTTAAAAACCAGAATTTCAAGGGTAAGCTTTTGAAAATAGAACAATTACAATTTACTGCGTACTATCATGAGAGTATAGGAACTTTATCTTATCTCAGAAGTTATGTCTCAGAAAAACACACGGACTGGAGCACTTGGTTGCCATATTATATAACTTAAGGAATTAAAAGTGCATGATCAAATAAGAAAAGTGGATGATCAAATAATTCCAAGAAAACTTAACAATAAACATCAATCAGATCATCAACCAAATTCCAGGAACATAAACCAATAATATGAACTCATGTTATGAGTTCATGCCATCTGCCCCAATTTCGATAACACTGGTCGGCAACGGATATAGAGCAAGAACCAAACCCTACTTTTCGAGAGGAATTTTGTCCGAATCTGAGTCCGAATCTGAAGTCCAAATTTCACTGGCACGTCACGTTTTTGAAATAATTGAATATTAATAGGTCAAAAACGCGTTTTTTTGGGAACATTTGACATCGAATTACATCACCGTAAATTTTTTTTTTGTAAAACTACTTATGCAATCTCAAAACGCCATATCAACACGTCCTTAAGGTATTTATATTTTTTCAAAATTATTTTTTATCTCAAAGATATTGAAAAAAGAAATTTATGATAGATATCTCAAAATCTTGATTATTTTTTTCAAAGTAATGAATGGTTTTTTGAATCAAATTCCATCTTGCGTCTTCTGATTTGGACTTATAAAGAGCAACATATTACGGAAAATATATATTTTTGACTAAACATAAAAAAAAACTCAATTAAAAATAAGTATACAGTTTTTTCGTATGTTTCCATACTTTGCAGTGACTGCTTTTTGTTCCGTCAATTCCATTATAATCTTTGAACAACAACAACATCTTGAAGGTGCTACCACCAAGTGTTTTATGGCTAGAGTTACAGTACTGTTTCACGGATGCCAATCCGATCATCAGACTCCTTTTATTCCATTTTGTGTGTGGTGCTTGGTCTAGTAATTTTTTCATTTGATTTGAAAAACTTCTTCCGTCACACTTGAGTATTGAACCTAGACCAAGCGAGTTCAGAAGCCAGTACACTACGCACTGCGCTACCTCACCCACGTGATTAGCCTCACCCAATTGCAGGTTTTCTTAGTTTATCAACATGCAAATGAATAGACTTAGCATTTTTACTAGCTCCTTGAAGTATGATTGTTGTTGTTCGGCTCTTTCATGTTTTTCTCCATAGTCTTAAGCATAGCAACAATTCGTTTGCATATACGAAAGTAGGAAAGTGATTAGAAAGATGTTAGGCGCGGGCCCTGATTATTTTTCATCATATTAAGTTTACAGTTTTTTCGTATGTTTCCATACTTTGCAGTGACTGCTTTTTGTTCCGTCAATTCCATTATAATCTTTGAACAACAACAACATCTTGAAGGTGCTACCACCAAGTGTTTTATGGCTAGAGTTACAGTACTGTTTCACGGATGCCAATCCGATCATCAGACTCCTTTTATTCCATTTTGTGTGTGGTGCTTGGTCTAGTAATTTTTTCATTTGATTTGAAAAACTTCTTCCGTCACACTTGAGTATTGAACCTAGACCAAGCGAGTTCAGAAGCCAGTACACTACGCACTGCGCTACCTCACCCACGTGATTAGCCTCACCCAATTGCAGGTTTTCTTAAAACACTTGGTGGTAGCACCTTCAAGATGTTGTTGTTGTTCAAAGATTATAATAAAAATAAGTAGTTTTTGAAGCTTTATAGCGAAAATAGTGATGAGTATAGCTTAAAAACTAGACGTGATAGAAAAAAATCTGTAAACAGTTTTGAATTCAGCACACTAAAGTCAATCAAAATCACCTTATAAAATTCTTGCTCCCGACTTTTTTTTAGTTTTTTGCCGACCAGTGTAATTATAAATGCATGTGTTGTTTGTAATATCATTTGAGATTGCTATTCATTTTTGTTAAATAAAGCAATAATAGTTTTATTAACTGGCGCCCGAGCAGGTCAGTGACGGTTTAAAACTCGTTCTTAAATTTTAAAAAAGTTCAAATTAATAAAACAAAAAAAGTTAAAATATGAAATTTTTGAATAAGTGTTAATAAAAAAAAAATTAACAAAGAAAATTGATATTTAAATTTAATACAAAAAAAAAAATATATACCTAAGATTTTAGAAAAATAATCGAAAAGTGAACTTTAAAAATAAAAAAATAAATAAATAATAAAAAACTAAAAGACACATACAGTGAAGTCTTAAAGGACTTAAAAGTTAAAACAGTTGCGGAAGGAAACACATCAAAAGGGCCCCGGATTCACCCATAATATAATTTAGGACAAAACGGACAATTGCCGCCTCTCAACTGTGAGTTACCCTCACGTGCACCAAATGAAAGAAGCAGCTCCCAAGATGTTAATAATCTTGTAAGTTTAGATTAAGTTTAATTAAATAAAAAAAAAAATATATTAAAAGTTACAAATGAATTAAAAAAAAAAAATGTAAAGGAAAATTTTAAAAGTGAATACTACCAAGAAAAACGAAATTGAATTATTTAAAAATATATGAAAAAAAAGAGAACAAATAATTGTAAAGAAAAAGTTTGATACATTGAATTATTTTTTTTTAATTACAAAAAATATATTAAATTTAATTAATTGAAAAAAAAAAAAAAAAAAATATTACATTTGTGATGCTTAATTTTCAAAGGCTGAGGTAAGCTCGCCGGAATCCAAGATTCGTCCTAAAAAAAGCAATCTTAAAACTCAGTTAGAGTAAAAACACCGAATTCTTTCCAATTATTAATGTTCTTTATTCATTTAATAGACTAACTTTCTTTTACGATTATTAAATTATTTATTTCTTTATTTATTAAACAATGTTATACCCTAACATGCTCTGATTAGAAAAGCCCGGTCTCAGGTTGAGTGGGAATTAGCCCAGGCTCAAGATGAGAGGGAATATTCTGGTGCACACCTCCTAGCGAGGGTGAATAGAGCGCTACCTAATAACTCTCGGAGAAAGCCCAGCCACAAAGTGAGTGGAAATTAATTAAGTCCCTAGTGCACAGCACAGCCTCCTAACGAGGGTGAAAGAGTTTTATAAAAAACTAAATGAACTTTTGCTTCAAAAATCGGATCAATTAATTAAAATTGAACCTCTGGCACCATAACCAAGTTGCTATTCAACTTTAGTAGCGGCGGGAGAACTACTTCTGGTATTGAAGGTTGATGATTCTCGATTTTCTTTGAAAATTTCACCTCTACTTACTTATATTATTACTTAGACTAAATGTGAATTATAAGAACTAAACAATAATTTTGATACAAAAATACACATTATAATAACTCTTAAATATACAGTGGTGGCAAAATAATTAGAAACATCCTCCTATGTTTACAAAATGTTACTTTTTTATTACTATAAATACAAAATATTTAACAAATTTTTAGCAAACACAAGTGATGATATAATCCTTGTAACATTTTAAGAAAAAAAATTTAGAATTTATCCAACAAAAGAAAAATATTGCAAAAAATCTAAAATGTAGTCCAGTTTTGTGTGGAAATATAATTAGAAACACTGAGGAAAAACTACTAAGAAATATCCTGTTTTTGATTTTTAGCATTTACATTTGCCAAACTTGGTCAATTAATTAAACGTACAATTAATAAAAAGGGCTATCGCCAATTAATTTCTATTAGTTGGTTAATGTGGTTGCAGTCCTCGAAAAATGCCACATGTTCCAAAAAAATAATAAAACGTCCTTAACAATATTCCTGACACACCAACCTGTTATATTTTAGAAAAAGAAGTTGCAATAAAAAGGAGATCCTTAGTAAAACATCAAGCTCTTCAAATACCTCTGTTAAAAAATATTTCTAATATTTTTTATTCATATTATGAACATACAAACATTTTGAAAAGAAAGAGCGTGTTTCTAATTATTTTTCCACCACTGTAAGATGTTGTTGCTGTTGATGGTGTGATGATGGTTGGTATGCTTTATAGTCCGGGCGGTACGGTTTCTTGGATTTTATAGTCCGGGCGTACAGTTGCAAAAGGTAATAGTGGTAATAGGACAGGTAAATAGTATGAGCGGTATGGTTGACTGATGTGTATAGTCCGGGGCTGGGGGTTGTGGAGAGAATATGTAACGCTTCGTTACACACTGAATAAATTGAAAAAAAAAAAAAAAAATAATTGTATTGCTAAAATTGACTCTTTACTTTTCTAAGAAACCATATTAAAAAAAATGAATCCCAATAACTTAATTCGTCCACCGCTTACACCATTGATGAACAAGTTTTTGAAGTTGAAACAGGAAGCATCGTGATGGCCTGTTAAGTGCACATCTTCTTTAGAAAAAGAGAATTACTTAAAAGAATTTTTTGAAAAAGAAAATATAGAGTTGGAAGAATCAGAAATTTGTGATAATCCTGGTAAAAGATCTTTGATTCTGAATTCATTTTGGGGAAAATTCGGACAACGACAAAACAAACAACAAACTTGTATTTTGAGTGATCCTTCGGATTTATTTCTTCTTCTTACATATCCTTCTATAGAAGTGTTACATATTGTACCAATTAATGAAGAAAAATTGGTAATCACCTTTGAAATGAAAGAGGAAGCCATTGAATCTTCATCCGGAATAAATGTTTGTATTGCAGCCTATGCGACAACCCTTGCCCGCCTTAAATCATACAGCTATCTGGAAAAATTAGAGGAACGAGTACTGTACTATGACACTGATTCTGTCATATACGTTAGCCGCGATTGAGAATTCGAGCCGCCTACTGGAGAGTTTATTGGTGACATGACCAATGAACTGGAAACTTATGGCCAGGGGAGTTTTATAACAGAATTTGTCAGCGGTGGTCCAAAAAACTATGCGTATAAACTTTATAGTACAAACGATCATTTAGAACACATAGTCTGCAAGGTAAAGGGCATTTGTCTTAATTTCCAATCATCACAAAAAATCAATTTTGACTCAATAAAAGAAGCAGTACTACATTCTTCATCATCGGACAATGAAGGTATAATTATTAATTCTAATAATATTCGACGTACACAGGGTCACCAAGTTGTGACTGTAGCGGAGACCAAAACGTATAAGCCCAAAGCAGAAAAAGACGTTTTCTTAGCCATCACAGTTCATTGCCATATGAATTTAAAAGAGGATGCAAAAAATAATTTTGTAATTAAATTATGTTTTATCTTCTTCTTCAGACTTTGAAAATAAAAAAAAAATAAAATAAACCACCATGTTTTTCATCGGCAAATAAAATATTTTATTACTATTTAAAAAAGGTATACAAATTGTTACGTGTTAGATAAGTTTTTGAACTTCTCCTGTCATTGGATTGTATTCAATTATACGGTCATGAAGAATAAGACAATACATTGTTGTTAAATCTGGAACAGGGGTGGATGTTTTGAGTTCAATTCTTACATCGACCTCAGTAGTCCTACTCAACGTAAAACATTGAGAGGCAAAAAGTTTAATTATTACATATAATTTTACAATAGATCATGAGAAGTATACTTATGAATTATAAAATCAGAAAAATAATTAAAATAAAGTAGAAAAAAAAAAAAATACAAATACAAAAAATAAAATAAAAGAAGTGAATAAAAAATAAAATAAAATACATAAATGCAAAGAAAAAGATTTTGTAAAAACAAAAAAATATAAAATAAAAAAAATATTTTTATATACATATACATAAGTTTTATCCGATATCACTTGTGCGACTCCACAATAAATTCAAACAAAATAGCGAGACCTAAAAAAACAATACAACATTGTATCGATCTACAATGTTGGATTATGGCATATACCCTTCTGGTATTTATCTTGTAATAATAAACTGCAACACCCAAGCATCCGCTGTTAGATGCTGTGTCATCATTTTTAAGTAATAATAAACTGCAACACCCAAGCATCCGCTAAATCGACTGTTAGATGCTGTGTCATCATTTTTTTTAAATAAAAGAACATTGTACCGATCCCCAGTTGGATCATTTCAAATATCAAAATTATAATTTAATCTTAAGTCAACCACCGAACAAGATACTTCGTATCTTAATTCAACCTCCAAGATTCAAAACTAATAAATTTATTTCTTTTTTAAAAAGTGTTTTAAAGTTTAATTTAAAATTTACATTTTTTATGCTCGCAATTTTCTCGCAATTGATCAAGCATAGTTGAATTAACTTTGATGTAAGTAGTTGAGCTAAAAGCATCAAAAATAAATAATTGAAGAAACCTGTTGCGGGGACAATTGCAAAGCATCAGTACCTTCAAACATATAAATGAAGCAAAAATTAAACCAAATATTTCAAAACGAATAGAAAATTTACATATGATAATGATGCGCTTCAAAGTTGTCACAGCTGAAAACTAAATAAGGAAAAATTTAAAGTTCTTAATTTGATTCTAGATCAGGAAATATGGATGATTTGAATGTGAAGCAGCTGCAAGAAGAACTTAGAAAGAGAAGTCTTCCCATTGGTGGCTCCAAAAGGGTCCTAATATTAAAAGAATGAACGACTAGGATAAACACCTGAACACAAGCGAAACTATAACGCAATCCAACGACAATATGAATCAACACATTGGAAATTGAAGCAAACGCCCGAAGTACAGCAACTATTTCAGACTCCGCTTATTACCACAAAGATAGCAAAAAGTATGCACCTCTATTAGATTCTGGAAGTGAGGAAACAATTATAACAAAACAAGTAGCAACATATATATGTGGAGAACAGCATCTCATCGAGAAAAAGAATAGTCTTTATGACACCATCAACATAGACCATTTGAGACCGTTCACCAAATCCACTAAAGGCAATTCATACCTAATAGTGGATGCATTCATCAAATATACCAGACAAAATTCATTTTGAATTTCCAGACAGAAACTTTTTACCTGTTTGGAGGAGGCTGCAAAAGTTGAAGATCAAGATAACGATGCAGAAGGCGCGCAAGAGAAAGAAGAAGATGAGGAAGAGGAGGACGATCAACAAGTTATGATCGTTAGAAATGCAGCCGACTCTAGCGGTTTGGTGTTAGAAACCGAAACTAGAGAAAGACCAACCATATACAATTCGGTAGTGTAAGCTCTCTTTTTAAATACAAAGAAAAAAAAGATATTGAATGGCTGTCGGTGAAGGGTAGCCTATGTGTACGTGTGTGGATGAAGCAACGCTTCTCGAGTTCATCCCTCTCATTTTTTCATTCGATTATAAGTAGTGAGGCAGAACGGATGTAAAAGGATCAACAAAGCAATAAATTGTGTAAAAAAATAAATAAAAAGTGTTTTCTTTTAACAAGTTAAAGACTGGATTAAAATTCTGAAGTGGGATATTATCCAAAATCAGTGACATAAAGAAACAAAATATAATTAAAACAAACAAAAGAGTGTAAATATACATGTGTATATATTTTAAGAAAAAACAAATAGAGATAAAGCCCTCGCGAAACAAAGATGGCAAAAAGTATGCACCTCTATTAGATTCTGGAATTGAGGAAACAATTATAACAAAACAAGTAGCAACATATATATGTGGAGAACAGCATCTCATCGAGAAAAAGAATAGTCTTTATGACACCATCAACATAGACCATTTGAGACCGTTCACCAAATCCACTAAAGGCAATTCATACCTAATAGTGGATGCATTCATCAAATATACCAGACAAAATTCATTTTGAATTTCCAGACAGAAACTTTTTACCTGTTTGGAGGAGGCTGCAAACGTTGAAGATCAAGATAACGATGCAGAAGGCGCGCAAGAGAAAGAAGAAGATGAGGAAGAGGAGGACGATCAACAAGTTATGATCGTTAGAAATGCAGCCGACTCTAGCGGTTTGGTGTTAGAAACCGAAACTAGAGAAAGACCAACCATATACAATTCGGTAGCAAATTCTCACACGAATGATGATGGAGATTATAATAGAAGAAGTTCTGAATTTGTTACAATATGGAAGACGTATGTAGAAACAATAGTGATGATTATGATGAAACGTCTAAAAATGATTCATCAAGTTATCTAGTAAGAGGAATAGTTGAGAGTTTAGACGACGACGAAGATGATGAAGACAAAAGCGATGCTGACGACGAAGAAGAAGAAGCAAACGACAGAGAAACTCTGTCGGTAGTAGCAGTACAAGAATATGAAGGTCAGCAACATCGTGGACAAAGTACGCAGAACAGTGAACAACTCCAAGCTTCACCGTATAATTATGAAACATTTGAAAATCAATTTACTGATTTTCAAGATGTCATATTCGGAAGAACATATAATGCACCCGATGGATCAATAATAGTATCCGTGGTTATTTATTCCCCAGCTATAACAAGAGTTATCTATAGGGAGAATACTATATTCTTCGCATCTTATTGGAACAATAGGGCCCCTTTTTATTGGCCTGGATATGGAAGATGTTGTGTTAGACATTAATCTATTATGTCTCACACTAACCATAATCCTCCACAATAATTTAATTCATTCATTCAAGGGCACCAAGAGTAATTCGCTTTGCAAACAAAACAAACGAATTACACAAATTAATTGGGCCAACAACAATTGTAAACACCTGACCAATGATCCAACTTCAATAATAAGTTGAAGCGACGGCAGGTCGACGATCCGGTGACAAAACAAACTGGATCGTCACAATTAAAATAAACAAAAGAAAACTGCTGATGGGTCATATTGGAAATTGAGTGTTGATGGCTCAAATTGCGGATGACGCAAAGTAAGGTAAAACAAATTAAGTAGGTATAATTTAAATATATGTAGATTAATAAATAATAAGCAAAGAATTGCCCAAAATTGCAATGTATGCAATATCAGTTTTGTAATTGGGTAATTCTTTGTATTTCAATTTAATTAGCAATAAAATAAAGTATTACCCAAGATTGCGATGTAAGCAATCTTAGTTTTGTAATTGGGTAATACTTTATATTGTATACTTTAGTCGTATAAGTATTAGTGTGTAATATTAAAATGAAATTGTATAAATAGTATAAGAATTATTAAGAAAAGTGTCAGTCTTGATAACTACACTGGGAGGAACCTTTATTCTCGCATCCGAATATTCTCAAGGAACCTTTATTCTCGTATCCGAATATTCTCAAGGAACCTTTATTCTCGTATCCGATTATTCTCAAACAATAAATGTAAGAAAAGTTTATAAACACATTAATTAATTTTTTATTTTCTTGTTTTCAGGAAGTGGGCCTTAGTTGCCTCCAAATAACTGGCCCCCAGTGTGCCTAACAACTGGAAAATAGGGAACTTTAGGGAAATTATCTTGGAAAGGGAGAGGAACCCATTTGTCGGGTTCACATCCCCTGCCTTTACGGCAAATCCATCATATTAATATTCGTTACGTATGAAAGATTACGTAACAGCAACATCGTGGACAAAGTAGGCAGAACAGTGAACAACTCCAAGCTTCACCGTATAATTATGAAACATTTGAAAATCAATTTACTGATTTTCAAGATGTCATATTCGGAAGAACATATAATGCACCCGATGGATCAATAATAGTATCCGTGGTCATTTATTCCCCAGCTATAACAAGAGTTATCTATAGGCTACTGCCATTTAAACTGGACTGTCAGGACTTCTTCTTTGTATTAGCTAAGTCCGTCATCGAAAACATATATTCTTGCTTCATTCGATTAAGTATTGTTCGTCTGCAACTGAGCTCTCATCAATTTACTTACATACTTCGTAACATATAAAACTGCTGTCTTTTTCGTGTTTATCCTTCAAAATATTCGACCATGCAAAAGATGCATGCAACATCGTGGACAAAGTAGGCAGAACAGTGAACAACTCCAAGCTTCACCGTATAATTATGAAACATTTGAAAATCAATTTACTGATTTTCAAGATGTCATATTCGGAAGAACATATAATGCACCCGATGGATCAATAATAGTATCCGTGGTCATTTATTCCCCAGCTATAACAAGAGTTATCTATAGGGAGAATACTATATTCTTCGCATCTTATTGGAACAATAGGGCCCCTTTTTATTGGCCTGGATATGGAAGATATTACTTCTAAGAAAAGCAAAGTTTTTAGA
The DNA here is from genome assembly GCF_945859705.1 of Episyrphus balteatus. Classification (NCBI taxonomy): domain Eukaryota; kingdom Metazoa; phylum Arthropoda; class Insecta; order Diptera; family Syrphidae; genus Episyrphus; species Episyrphus balteatus. Next base: position 96,949,983 of record NC_079136.1, read on the forward strand.
ATTAATCTTATTTTGTTTACCGTATCTCAAGTGAGGCTGACTTCGGAAAACGTCGATTAATTTGTTAGACATGCTTATTCTTTGCAACTATGTTCGACAGCTGTTTGCTACTGCCATTTAAACTGGACTGTCAGGACTTCTTCTTTGTATTAGCTAAGTCCGTCATCGAAAACATATATTCTTGCTTCATTCGATTAAGTATTGTTCATCTGCAACTGAGCTCTCATCAATTTACTTATGTACTTCGTAACATATAAAACTGCTGTCTTTTTCGTGTTTATCCTTCAAAATATTCGACCATGCAAAAGATGCATGCAACATCGTGGACAAAGTAGGCAGAACAGTGAACAACTCCAAGCTTCACCGTATAATTATGAAACATTTGAAAATCAATTTACTGATTTTCAAGATGTCATATTCGGAAGAACATATAATGCACCCGATGGATCAATAATAGTATCCGTGGTCATTTATTCCCCAGCTATAACAAGAGTTATCTATAGGCTACTGCCATTTAAACTGGACTGTCAGGACTTCTTCTTTGTATTAGCTAAGTCCGTCATCGAAAACATATATTCTTGCTTCATTCGATTAAGTATTGTTCGTCTGCAACTGAGCTCTCATCAATTTACTTACATACTTCGTAACATATAAAACTGCTGTCTTTTTCGTGTTTATCCTTCAAAATATTCGACCATGCAAAAGATGCATGCAACATCGTGGACAAAGTAGGCAGAACAGTGAACAACTCCAAGCTTCACCGTATAATTATGAAACATTTGAAAATCAATTTACTGATTTTCAAGATGTCATATTCGGAAGAACATATAATGCACCCGATGGATCAATAATAGTATCCGTGGTCATTTATTCCCCAGCTATAACAAGAGTTATCTATAGGCTACTGCCATTTAAACTGGACTGTCAGGACTTCTTCTTTGTATTAGCTAAGTCCGTCATCGAAAACATATATTCTTGCTTCATTCGATTAAGTATTGTTCATCTGCAACTGAGCTCTCATCAATTTACTTACATACTTCGTAACATATAAAACTGCTGTCTTTTTCGTGTTTATCCTTCAAAATATTCGACCATGCAAAAGATGCATGCAACATCGTGGACAAAGTAGGCAGAACAGTGAACAACTCCAAGCTTCACCGTATAGTTATGAAACATTTGAAAATCAATTTACTGATTTTCAAGATGTCATATTCGGAAGAACATATAATGCACCCGATGGATCAATAATAGTATCCGTGGTCATTTATTCCCCAGCTATAACAAGAGTTATCTATAGGGAGAATACTATATTCTTCGCATCTTATTGGAACAATAGGGCCCCTTTTTATTGGCCTGGATATGGAAGATATTACTTCTAAGAAAAGCAAAGTTTTTAGAATTAATCTTATTTTGTTTACCGTATCTCAAGTGAGGCTGACTTCGGAAAACGTCGATTAATTTGTTAGACATGCTTATTCTTTGCAACTATGTTCGACAGCTGTTTGCTACTGCCATTTAAACTGGACTGTCAGGACTTCTTCTTTGTATTAGCTAAGTCCGTCATCGAAAACATATATTCTTGCTTCATTCGATTAAGTATTGTTCATCTGCAACTGAGCTCTCATCAATTTACTTATGTACTTCGTAACATATAAAACTGCTGTCTTTTTCGTGTTTATCCTTCAAAATATTCGACCATGCAAAAGATGCATGCAACATCGTGGACAAAGTAGGCAGAACAGTGAACAACTCCAAGCTTCACCGTATAATTATGAAACATTTGAAAATCAATTTACTGATTTTCAAGATGTCATATTCGGAAGAACATATAATGCACCCGATGGATCAATAATAGTATCCGTGGTCATTTATTCCCCAGCTATAACAAGAGTTATCTATAGGGAGAATACTATATTCTTCGCATCTTATTGGAACAATAGGGCCCCTTTTTATTGGCCTGGATATGGAAGATATTACTTCTAAGAAAAGCAAAGTTTTTAGAATTTATCTTATTTTGTTTACCTGACTTCGGAAAACGTCGATTAATTTGTTAGACATGCTTATTCTTTGCAACTATGTTCGACAGCTGTTTGCTACTGCCATTTAAACTGGACTGTCAGGACTTCTTCTTTGTATTAGCTAAGTCCGTCAACGAAAACATATATTCTTGCTTCATTCGATTAAGTATTGTTCATCTGCAACTGAGCTCTCATCAATTTACTTATGTACTTCGTAACATATAAAACTGCTGTCTTTTTCGTGTTTATCCTTCAAAATATTCGACCATGCAAAAGATGCATGCAACATCGTGGACAAAGTAGGCAGAACAGTGAACAACTCCAAGCTTCACCGTATAATTATGAAACATTTGAAAATCAATTTACTGATTTTCAAGATGTCATATTCGGAAGAACATATAATGCACCCGATGGATCAATAATAGTATCCGTGGTCATTTATTCCCCAGCTATAACAAGAGTTATCTATAGGGAGAATACTATATTCTTCGCATCTTATTGGAACAATAGGGCCCCTTTTTATTGGCCTGGATATGGAAGATATTACTTCTAAGAAAAGCAAAGTTTTTAGAATTTATCTTATTTTGTTTACCTGACTTCGGAAAACGTCGATTAATTTGTTAGACATGCTTATTCTTTGCAACTATGTTCGACAGCTGTTTGCTACTGCCATTTAAACTGGACTGTCAGGACTTCTTCTTTGTATTAGCTAAGTCCGTCATCGAAAACATATATTCTTGCTTCATTCGATTAAGTATTGTTCGTCTGCAACTGAGCTCTCATCAATTTACTTACATACTTCGTAACATATAAAACTGCTGTCTTTTTCGTGTTTATCCTTCAAAATATTCGACCATGCAAAAGATGCATGCAACATCGTGGACAAAGTAGGCAGAACAGTGAACAACTCCAAGCTTCACCGTATAATTATGAAACATTTGAAAATCAATTTACTGATTTTCAATATGTCATATTCGGAAGAATATATAATGCACCCGATGGATCAATAAAAGTATCCGTGGTCATTTATTCCCCATCTATAACAAGAGTTATCTATAGGCTACTGCCATTTAAACTGGACTGTCAGGACTTCTTCTTTGTATTAGCTAAGTCCGTCATCGAAAACATATATTCTTGCTTCATTCGATTAAGTATTGTTCATCTGCAACTGAGCTCTCATCAATTTACTTACATACTTCGTAACATATAAAACCGCTGTCTTTTTCGTGTTTATCCTTCAAAATATTCGACCATGCAAAAGATGCATGCAACATCGTGGACAAAGTAGGCAGAACAGTGAACAACTCCAAGCTTCACCGTATAATTATGAAACATTTGAAAATCAATTTACTGATTTTCAAGATGTCATATTCGGAAGAACATATAATGCACCCGATGGATCAATAATAGTATCCGTGGTCATTTATTCCCCAGCTATAACAAGAGTTATCTATAGGCTACTGCCATTTAAACTGGACTGTCAGGACTTCTTCTTTGTATTAGCTAAGTCCGTCATCGAAAACATATATTCTTGCTTCATTCGATTAAGTATTGTTCATCTGCAACTGAGCTCTCATCAATTTACTTACATACTTCGTAACATATAAAACCGCTGTCTTTTTCGTGTTTATCCTTCAAAATATTCGACCATGCAAAAGATGCATGCAACATCGTGGACAAAGTAGGCAGAACAGTGAACAACTCCAAGCTTCACCGTATAATTATGAAACATTTGAAAATCAATTTACTGATTTTCAAGATGTCATATTCGGAAGAACATATAATGCACCCGATGGATCAATAATAGTATCCGTGGTCATTTATTCCCCAGCTATAACAAGAGTTATCTATAGGCTACTGCCATTTAAACTGGACTGTCAGGACTTCTTCTTTGTATTAGCTAAGTCCGTCATCGAAAACATATATTCTTGCTTCATTCGATTAAGTATTGTTCATCTGCAACTGAGCTCTCATCAATTTACTTACATACTTCGTAACATATAAAACCGCTGTCTTTTTCGTGTTTATCCTTCAAAATATTCGACCATGCAAAAGATGCATGCAACATCGTGGACAAAGTAGGCAGAACAGTGAACAACTCCAAGCTTCACCGTATAGTTATGAAACATTTGAAAATCAATTTACTGATTTTCAAGATGTCATATTCGGAAGAACATATAATGCACCCGATGGATCAATAATAGTATCCGTGGTCATTTATTCCCCAGCTATAACAAGAGTTATCTATAGGCTACTGCCATTTAAACTGGACTGTCAGGACTTCTTCTTTGTATTAGCTAAGTCCGTCATCGAAAACATATATTCTTGCTTCATTCGATTAAGTATTGTTCATCTGCAACTGAGCTCTCATCAATTTACTTACATACTTCGTAACATATAAAACTGCTGTCTTTTTCGTGTTTATCCTTCAAAATATTCGACCATGCAAAAGATGCATGCAACATCGTGGACAAAGTAGGCAGAACAGTGAACAACTCCAAGCTTCACCGTATAGTTATGAAACATTTGAAAATCAATTTACTGATTTTCAAGATGTCATATTCGGAAGAACATATAATGCACCCGATGGATCAATAATAGTATCCGTGGTCATTTATTCCCCAGCTATAACAAGAGTTATCTATAGGGAGAATACTATATTCTTCGCATCTTATTGGAACAATAGGGCCCCTTTTTATTGGCCTGGATATGGAAGATATTACTTCTAAGAAAAGCAAAGTTTTTTGAATTTATCTTATTTTGTCTACCTGACTTCGGAAAACGTCGATTAATTTGTTAGACATGCTTATTCTTTGCAACTATGTTCGACAGCTGTTTGCTACTGCCACTTAAACTGAACTGTCAGGACTTCTTCTTTGTATTAGCTAAGTCCGTCATCGAAAACATATATTCTTGCTTCATTCGATTAAGTATTGTTCATCTGCAACTGAGCTCTCATCAATTTACTTATGTACTTCGTAACATATAAAACTGCTGTCTTTTTCGTGTTTATCCTTCAAAATATTCGACCATGCAAAAGATGCATGCAACATCGTGGACAAAGTAGGCAGAACAGTGAACAACTCCAAGCTTCACCGTATAATTATGAAACATTTGAAAATCAATTTACTGATTTTCAAGATGTCATATTCGGAAGAACATATAATGCACCCGATGGATCAATAATAGTATCCGTGGTCATTTATTCCCCAGCTATAACAAGAGTTATCTATAGGGAGAATACTATATTCTTCGCATCTTATTGGAACAATAGGGCCCCTTTTTATTGGCCTGGGTATGGAAGATATTACTTCTAAGAAAAGCAAAGTTTTTAGAATTTATCTTATTTTGTTTACCGTATCTCAAGTGAGGCTGACTTCGGAAAACGTCGATTAATCTGTTAGACATGCTTATTCTTTGCAACTATGTTCGACAGCTGTTTGCTACTGCCATTTAAACTGGACTGTCAGGACTTCTTCTTTGTATTAGCTAAGTCCGTCATCGAAAACATATATTCTTGCTTCATTCGATTAAGTATTGTTCATCTGCAACTGAGCTCTCATCAATTTACTTATGTACTTCGTAACATATAAAACTGCTGTCTTTTTCGTGTTTATCCTTCAAAATATTCGACCATGCAAAAGATGCATGCAACATCGTGGACAAAGTAGGCAGAACAGTGAACAACTCCAAGCTTCACCGTATAATTATGAAACATTTGAAAATCAATTTACTGATTTTCAAGATGTCATATTCGGAAGAACATATAATGCACCCGATGGATCAATAATAGTATCCGTGGTCATTTATTCCCCAGCTATAACAAGAGTTATCTATAGGCTACTGCCATTTAAACTGGACTGTCAGGACTTCTTCTTTGTATTAGCTAAGTCCGTCATCGAAAACATATATTCTTGCTTCATTCGATTAAGTATTGTTCGTCTGCAACTGAGCTCTCATCAATTTACTTACATACTTCGTAACATATAAAACTGCTGTCTTTTTCGTGTTTATCCTTCAAAATATTCGACCATGCAAAAGATGCATGCAACATCGTGGACAAAGTAGGCAGAACAGTGAACAACTCCAAGCTTCACCGTATAATTATGAAACATTTGAAAATCAATTTACTGATTTTCAAGATGTCATATTCGGAAGAACATATAATGCACCCGATGGATCAATAATAGTATCCGTGGTCATTTATTCCCCAGCTATAACAAGAGTTATCTATAGGGAGAATACTATATTCTTCGCATCTTATTGGAACAATAGGGCCCCTTTTTATTGGCCTGGATATGGAAGATGTTGTGTTAGACATTAATCTATTATGTCTCACACTAACCATAATCCTCCACAATAATTTAATTCATTCATTCAAGGGCACCAAGAGTAATTCGCTTTGCAAACAAAACAAACGAATTACACAAATTAATTGGGCCAACAACAATTGTAAACACCTGACCAATGATCCAACTTCAATAATAAGTTGAAGCGACGGCAGGTCGACGATCCGGTGACAAAACAAACTGGATCGTCACAATTAAAATAAACAAAAGAAAACTGCTGATGGGTCATATTGGAAATTGAGTGTTGATGGCTCAAATTGCGGATGACGCAAAGTAAGGTAAAACAAATTAAGTAGGTATAATTTAAATATATGTAGATTAATAAATAATAAGCAAAGAATTGCCCAAAATTGCAATGTATGCAATATTAGTTTTGTAATTGGGTAATTCTTTGTATTTCAATTTAATTAGCAATAAAATAAAGTATTACCCAAGATTGCGATGTAAGCAATCTTAGTTTTGTAATTGGGTAATACTTTATATTGTATACTTTAGTCGTATAAGTATTAGTGTGTAATATTAAAATGAAATTGTATAAATAGTATAAGAATTATTAAGAAAAGTGTCAGTCTTGATAACTACACTGGGAGGAACCTTTATTCTCGTATCCGAATATTCTCAAGGAACCTTTATTCTCGTATCCGATTATTCTCAAACAATAAATGTAAGAAAAGTTTATAAACACATTAATTAATTTTTTATTTTCTTGTTTTCAGGAAGTGGGCCTTAGTTGCCTCCAAATAACTGGCCCCCAGTGTGCCTAACAACTGGAAAATAGGGAACTTTAGGGAAATTATCTTGGAAAGGGAGAGGAACCCATTTGTCGGGTTCACATCCCCTGCCTTTACGGCAAATCCATCATATTAATATTCGTTACGTATGAAAGACTACGTAACAGCAACATCGTGGACAAAGTAGGCAGAACAGTGAACAACTCCAAGCTTCACCGTATAATTATGAAACATTTGAAAATCAATTTACTGATTTTCAAGATGTCATATTCGGAAGAACATATAATGCACCCGATGGATCAATAATAGTATCCGTGGTCAAATTGCGGATGACGCAAAGTAAGGTAAAACAAATTAAGTAGGTATAATTTAAATATAGATTAATAAATAATAAGCAAAGAATTGCCCAAAATTGCAATGAATGCAATATTAGTTTTGTAATTGGGTAATACTTTATATTGTATACTTTAGTCGTATAAGTATTAGTGTGTAATATTAAAATGAAAATTTATAAATAGTATAAGAATTATTAAGAAAAGTGTCAGTCTTGATAACTACACTGGGAGGAACCTTTATTCTCGTATCCGATTATTCTCAAACAATAAATGTAAGAAAAGTTTATAAACACATTAATTAATCTTTTATTTTCTTGTTTTCAGGAAGTGGGCCTTAGTTGCCTCCAAATGACTGGCCCCCATTGTGCCTAACAACTGGAAAATAGGGAACTTTAGGGAAATTATCTTGGAAAGGGAGAGGAACGCATTTGTCGGGTTCACATCCCCTGCCTTTACGGCAAATCCATCTTATTAATATAAGTTACGTATGAAAGATTACGTAACACTTCGTATCTTAATTCAACCTCCAAGATTCAAAACTAATAAATTTATTTCTTTTTTAAAAAGTGTTTTAAAGTTTAATTTAAAATTTACATTTTTTATGCTCGCAATTTTCTCGCAATTGATCAAGCATAGTTGAATTAACTTTGATGTAAGTAGTTGAGCTAAAAGCATCAAAAATAAATAATTGAAGAAACCTGTTGCGGGGACAATTGCAAAGCATCAGTACCTTCAAACATATAAATGAAGCAAAAATTAAACCAAATATTTCAAAACGAATAGAAAATTTACATATGATAATGATGCGCTTCAAAGTTGTCACAGCTGAAAACTAAATAAGGAAAAATTTAAAGTTCTTAATTTGATTCTAGATCAGGAAATATGGATGATTTGAATGTGAAGCAGCTGCAAGAAGAACTTAGAAAGAGAAGTCTTCCCATTGGTGGCTCCAAAAGGGTCCTAATATTAAAAGAATGAACGACTAGGATAAACACCTGAACACAAGCGAAACTATAACGCAATCCAACGACAATATGAATCAACACATTGGAAATTGAAGCAAACGCCCGAAGTACAGCAACTATTTCAGACTCCGCTTATTACCACAAAGATAGCAAAAAGTATGCACCTCTATTAGATTCTGGAAGTGAGGAAACAATTATAACAAAACAAGTAGCAACATATATATGTGGAGAACAGCATCTCATCGAGAAAAAGAATAGTCTTTATGACACCATCAACATAGACCATTTGAGACCGTTCACCAAATCCACTAAAGGCAATTCATACCTAATAGTGGATGCATTCATCAAATATACCAGACAAAATTCATTTTGAATTTCCAGACAGAAACTTTTTACCTGTTTGGAGGAGGCTGCAAAAGTTGAAGATCAAGATAACGATGCAGAAGGCGCGCAAGAGAAAGAAGAAGATGAGGAAGAGGAGGACGATCAACAAGTTATGATCGTTAGAAATGCAGCCGACTCTAGCGGTTTGGTGTTAGAAACCGAAACTAGAGAAAGACCAACCATATACAATTCGGTAGTGTAAGCTCTCTTTTTAAATACAAAGAAAAAAAAGATATTGAATGGCTGTCGGTGAAGGGTAGCCTATGTGTACGTGTGTGGATGAAGCAACGCTTCTCGAGTTCATCCCTCTCATTTTTTCATTCGATTATAAGTAGTGAGGCAGAACGGATGTAAAAGGATCAACAAAGCAATAAATTGTGTAAAAAAATAAATAAAAAGTGTTTTCTTTTAACAAGTTAAAGACTGGATTAAAATTCTGAAGTGGGATATTATCCAAAATCAGTGACATAAAGAAACAAAATATAATTAAAACAAACAAAAGAGTGTAAATATACATGTGTATATATTTTAAGAAAAAACAAATAGAGATAAAGCCCTCGCGAAACAAAGATGGCAAAAAGTATGCACCTCTATTAGATTCTGGAATTGAGGAAACAATTATAACAAAACAAGTAGCAACATATATATGTGGAGAACAGCATCTCATCGAGAAAAAGAATAGTCTTTATGACACCATCAACATAGACCATTTGAGACCGTTCACCAAATCCACTAAAGGCAATTCATACCTAATAGTGGATGCATTCATCAAATATACCAGACAAAATTCATTTTGAATTTCCAGACAGAAACTTTTTACCTGTTTGGAGGAGGCTGCAAACGTTGAAGATCAAGATAACGATGCAGAAGGCGCGCAAGAGAAAGAAGAAGATGAGGAAGAGGAGGACGATCAACAAGTTATGATCGTTAGAAATGCAGCCGACTCTAGCGGTTTGGTGTTAGAAACCGAAACTAGAGAAAGACCAACCATATACAATTCGGTAGCAAATTCTCACACGAATGATGATGGAGATTATAATAGAAGAAGTTCTGAATTTGTTACAATATGGAAGACGTATGTAGAAACAATAGTGATGATTATGATGAAACGTCTAAAAATGATTCATCAAGTTATCTAGTAAGAGGAATAGTTGAGAGTTTAGACGACGACGAAGATGATGAAGACAAAAGCGATGCTGACGACGAAGAAGAAGAAGCAAACGACAGAGAAACTCTGTCGGTAGTAGCAGTACAAGAATATGAAGGTCAGCAACATCGTGGACAAAGTACGCAGAACAGTGAACAACTCCAAGCTTCACCGTATAATTATGAAACATTTGAAAATCAATTTACTGATTTTCAAGATGTCATATTCGGAAGAACATATAATGCACCCGATGGATCAATAATAGTATCCGTGGTCATTTATTCCCCAGCTATAACAAGAGTTATCTATAGGGAGAATACTATATTCTTCGCATCTTATTGGAACAATAGGGCCCCTTTTTATTGGCCTGGATATGGAAGATATTACTTCTAAGAAAAGCAAAGTTTTTAGAATTTATCTTATTTTGTTTACCGTATCTCAAGTGAGGCTGACTTCGGAAAACGTCGATTAATTTGTTAGACATGCTTATTCTTTGCAACTATGTTCGACAGCTGTTTGCTACTGCCATTTAAACTGGACTGTCAGGACTTCTTCTTTGTATTAGCTAAGTCCGTCATCGAAAACATATATTCTTGCTTCATTCGATTAAGTATTGTTCATCTGCAACTGAGCTCTCATCAATTTACTTATGTACTTCGTAACATATAAAACTGCTGTCTTTTTCGTGTTTATCCTTCAAAATATTCGACCATGCAAAAGATGCATGCAACATCGTGGACAAAGTAGGCAGAACAGTGAACAACTCCAAGCTTCACCGTATAATTATGAAACATTTGAAAATCAATTTACTGATTTTCAAGATGTCATATTCGGAAGAAAGTATCCGTGGTCATTTATTCCATAGCTATAACAAGAGTTATCTATAGGGAGAATACTATATTCTTCGCATCTTATTGGAACAATAGGGCCCCTTTTTATTGGCCTGGGTATGGAAGATATTACTTCTAAGAAAAGCAAAGTTTTTAGAATTTATCTTATTTTGTTTACCGTATCTCAAGTGAGGCTGACTTCGGAAAACGTCGATTAATCTGTTAGACATGCTTATTCTTTGCAACTATGTTCGACAGCTGTTTGCTACTGCCATTTAAACTGGACTGTCAGGACTTCTTCTTTGTATTAGCTAAGTCCGTCATCGAAAACATATATTCTTGCTTCATTCGATTAAGTATTGTTCATCTGCAACTGAGCTCTCATCAATTTACTTATGTACTTCGTAACATATAAAACTGCTGTCTTTTTCGTGTTTATCCTTCAAAATATTCGACCATGCAAAAGATGCATGCAACATCGTGGACAAAGTAGGCAGAACAGTGAACAACTCCAAGCTTCACCGTATAATTATGAAACATTTGAAAATCAATTTACTGATTTTCAAGATGTCATATTCGGAAGAACATATAATGCACCCGATGGATCAATAATAGTATCCGTGGTCATTTATTCCCCAGCTATAACAAGAGTTATCTATAGGCTACTGCCATTTAAACTGGACTGTCAGGACTTCTTCTTTGTATTAGCTAAGTCCGTCATCGAAAACATATACAGCCCTATTCTGCTATCCATCGGGGGGAAAAATCGCTAAATATTCACCAATTACCATTCTGCTATTCATCGGGGGGAATCCAAACTCACGTCGGTAATATCGGTAATGTTGTTCAGTATTCCACTAATCACGTGAATGAACTTGCTCCATACATTTGCAATCCGCATAAAAAATGTTGCGGATCTGTCACTTTTGTTTGTAAAAATAAATTCACCATCGTTGAAATTAAGCAAAATGCCACTTTTCATAAATTTTTAATTATTTCTTAACATTTAATCGGCTGCTTTTATTTTTTCTACGCAAATAAACACAAACAAAAAATTTGTTTTTCCTTTCAATTTACTTCGTCGCCATTTTTTTTTTTAATTTGACGTTCACCTCGACGTCAAATTGAGGGATGATAATGCAGTTTACCCGATGGATAGCAGGATGGCAAGGTAGAGTTAAAGTGAACCGAATGTGTGAATCGGATCTGAGATTCACGGGAACAGCAGAATAGGGCTGATATTCTTGCTTCATTCGATTAAGTATTGTTCATCTGCAACTGAGCTCTCATCAATTTACTTACATACTTCGTAACATATAAAACTGCTGTCTTTTTCGTGTTTATCCTTCAAAATATTCGACCATGCAAAAATGCATGCAACATCGTTGACAAAGTAGGCAGAACAGTGAACAACTCCAAGCTTCACCGTATAATTATGAAACATTTGAAAATCAATTTACTGATTTTCAAGATGTCATATTCGGAAGAACATATAATGCACCCGATGGATCAATAATAGTATCCGTGGTCATTTATTCCCCAGCTATAACAAGAGTTATCTATAGGCTACTGCCATTTAAACTGGACTGTCAGGACTTCTTCTTTGTATTAGCTAAGTCCGTCATCGAAAACATATATTCTTGCTTCATTCGATTAAGTATTGTTCATCTGCAACTGAGCTCTCATCAATTTACTTATGTACTTCGTAACATATAAAACTGCTGTCTTTTTCGTGTTTATCCTTCAAAATATTCGACCATGCAAAAGATGCATGCAACATCGTGGACAAAGTAGGCAGAACAGTGAACAACTCCAAGCTTCACCGTATAATTATGAAACATTTGAAAATCAATTTACTGATTTTCAAGATGTCATATTCGGAAGAAAGTATCCGTGGTCATTTATTCCATAGCTATAACAAGAGTTATCTATAGGGAGAATACTATATTCTTCGCATCTTATTGGAACAATAGGGCCCCTTTTTATTGGCCTGGGTATGGAAGATATTACTTCTAAGAAAAGCAAAGTTTTTAGAATTTATCTTATTTTGTTTACCGTATCTCAAGTGAGGCTGACTTCGGAAAACGTCGATTAATCTGTTAGACATGCTTATTCTTTGCAACTATGTTCGACAGCTGTTTGCTACTGCCATTTAAACTGGACTGTCAGGACTTCTTCTTTGTATTAGCTAAGTCCGTCATCGAAAACATATATTCTTGCTTCATTCGATTAAGTATTGTTCATCTGCAACTGAGCTCTCATCAATTTACTTATGTACTTCGTAACATATAAAACTGCTGTCTTTTTCGTGTTTATCCTTCAAAATATTCGACCATGCAAAAGATGCATGCAACATCGTGGACAAAGTAGGCAGAACAGTGAACAACTCCAAGCTTCACCGTATAATTATGAAACATTTGAAAATCAATTTACTGATTTTCAAGATGTCATATTCGGAAGAAAGTATCCGTGGTCATTTATTCCATAGCTATAACAAGAGTTATCTATAGGGAGAATACTATATTCTTCGCATCTTATTGGAACAATAGGGCCCCTTTTTATTGGCCTGGGTATGGAAGATATTACTTCTAAGAAAAGCAAAGTTTTTAGAATTTATCTTATTTTGTTTACCGTATCTCAAGTGAGGCTGACTTCGGAAAACGTCGATTAATCTGTTAGACATGCTTATTCTTTGCAACTATGTTCGACAGCTGTTTGCTACTGCCATTTAAACTGGACTGTCAGGACTTCTTCTTTGTATTAGCTAAGTCCGTCATCGAAAACATATATTCTTGCTTCATTCGATTAAGTATTGTTCATCTGCAACTGAGCTCTCATCAATTTACTTATGTACTTCGTAACATATAAAACTGCTGTCTTTTTCGTGTTTATCCTTCAAAATATTCGACCATGCAAAAGATGCATGCAACATCGTGGACAAAGTAGGCAGAACAGTGAACAACTCCAAGCTTCACCGTATAATTATGAAACATTTGAAAATCAATTTACTGATTTTCAAGATGTCATATTCGGAAGAACATATAATGCACCCGATGGATCAATAATAGTATCCGTGGTCATTTATTCCCCAGCTATAACAAGAGTTATCTATAGGCTACTGCCATTTAAACTGGACTGTCAGGACTTCTTCTTTGTATTAGCTAAGTCCGTCATCGAAAACATATATTCTTGCTTCATTCGATTAAGTATTGTTCATCTGCAACTGAGCTCTCATCAATTTACTTACATACTTCGTAACATATAAAACTGCTGTCTTTTTCGTGTTTATCCTTCAAAATATTCGACCATGCAAAAATGCATGCAACATCGTTGACAAAGTAGGCAGAACAGTGAACAACTCCAAGCTTCACCGTATAATTATGAAACATTTGAAAATCAATTTACTGATTTTCAAGATGTCATATTCGGAAGAACATATAATGCACCCGATGGATCAATAATAGTATCCGTGGTCATTTATTCCCCAGCTATAACAAGAGTTATCTATAGGCTACTGCCATTTAAACTGGACTGTCAGGACTTCTTCTTTGTATTAGCTAAGTCCGTCATCGAAAACATATATTCTTGCTTCATTCGATTAAGTATTGTTCATCTGCAACTGAGCTCTCATCAATTTACTTATGTACTTCGTAACATATAAAACTGCTGTCTTTTTCGTGTTTATCCTTCAAAATATTCGACCATGCAAAAGATGCATGCAACATCGTGGACAAAGTAGGCAGAACAGTGAACAACTCCAAGCTTCACCGTATAATTATGAAACATTTGAAAATCAATTTACTGATTTTCAAGATGTCATATTCGGAAGAAAGTATCCGTGGTCATTTATTCCATAGCTATAACAAGAGTTATCTATAGGGAGAATACTATATTCTTCGCATCTTATTGGAACAATAGGGCCCCTTTTTATTGGCCTGGGTATGGAAGATATTACTTCTAAGAAAAGCAAAGTTTTTAGAATTTATCTTATTTTGTTTACCGTATCTCAAGTGAGGCTGACTTCGGAAAACGTCGATTAATCTGTTAGACATGCTTATTCTTTGCAACTATGTTCGACAGCTGTTTGCTACTGCCATTTAAACTGGACTGTCAGGACTTCTTCTTTGTATTAGCTAAGTCCGTCATCGAAAACATATATTCTTGCTTCATTCGATTAAGTATTGTTCATCTGCAACTGAGCTCTCATCAATTTACTTATGTACTTCGTAACATATAAAACTGCTGTCTTTTTCGTGTTTATCCTTCAAAATATTCGACCATGCAAAAGATGCATGCAACATCGTGGACAAAGTAGGCAGAACAGTGAACAACTCCAAGCTTCACCGTATAATTATGAAACATTTGAAAATCAATTTACTGATTTTCAAGATGTCATGTTCGGAAGAACATATAATGCACCCGATGGATCAATAATAGTATCCGTGGTCAAATTGCGGATGACGCAAAGTAAGGTAAAAGAAATTAAGTAGGTATAATTTAAATATAGATTAATAAATAATAAGCAAAGAATTGCCCAAAATTGCAATGTATGCAATATTAGTTTTGTAATTGGGTAATTCTTTGTATTTCAATTTAATTAGCAATAAAATAAAGTATTACCCAAGATTGCGATGTAAGCAATCTTAGTTTTGTAATTGGGTAATACTTTATATTGTATACTTTAGTCGTATAAGTATTAGTGTGTAATATTAAAATGAAATTGTATAAATAGTATAAGAATTATTAAGAAAAGTGTCAGTCTTGATAACTACACTGGGAGGAACCTTTATTCTCGCATCCGAATATTCTCAAGGAACCTTTATTCTCGTATCCGAATATTCTCAAGGAACCTTTATTCTCGTATCCGATTATTCTCAAACAATAAATGTAAGAAAAGTTTATAAACACATTAATTAATTTTTTATTTTCTTGTTTTCAGGAAGTGGGCCTTAGTTGCCTCCAAATAACTGGCCCCCAGTGTGCCTAACAACTGGAAAATAGGGAACTTTAGGGAAATTATCTTGGAAAGGGAGAGGAACCCATTTGTCGGGTTCACATCCCCTGCCTTTACGGCAAATCCATCATATTAATATTCGTTACGTATGAAAGATTACGTAACAGCAACATCGTGGACAAAGTAGGCAGAACAGTGAACAACTCCAAGCTTCACCGTATAATTATGAAACATTTGAAAATCAATTTACTGATTTTCAAGATGTCATATTCGGAAGAACATATAATGCACCCGATGGATCAATAATAGTATCCGTGGTCATTTATTCCCCAGCTATAACAAGAGTTATCTATAGGCTACTGCCATTTAAACTGGACTGTCAGGACTTCTTCTTTGTATTAGCTAAGTCCGTCATCGAAAACATATATTCTTGCTTCATTCGATTAAGTATTGTTCATCTGCAACTGAGCTCTCATCAATTTACTTATGTACTTCGTAACATATAAAACTGCTGTCTTTTTCGTGTTTATCCTTCAAAATATTCGACCATGCAAAAGATGCATGCAACATCGTGGACAAAGTAGGCAGAACAGTGAACAACTCCAAGCTTCACCGTATAATTATGAAACATTTGAAAATCAATTTACTGATTTTCAAGATGTCATATTCGGAAGAACATATAATGCACCCGATGGATCAATAATAGTATCCGTGGTCATTTATTCCCCAGCTATAACAAGAGTTATCTATAGGGAGAATACTATATTCTTCGCATCTTATTGGAACAATAGGGCCCCTTTTTATTGACCTGGATATGGAAGATATTATTATCTAGCACTAACATCAAAGGACTTAACATGCTTCCCTGAAGAACACCAACTTTGATTGAAAACTCTTCGATGACAACTGCGAGACATCTTTGCTCTTTTTATATATTTACATCCAGGTATTTAGAACTTCGAGAAATATTACAAGAATTAAGAAAAAACATTAGAAAATGTCCAAACAATTAGAAAATATAAACAAACTTTGAATTACGCCAAAAGTTTGATGAATTTTGTCGGCTTCTTTTAAAGGCGTAATTTAAATACAATGTGGTTTCCAAACATATTATTGTCAATCTGTACAAAATAATATTAAATTTAAGCACAAAATGATGAAAATGATTTTGTTAAAAAATTAATAAATAAAATATTTAAAATACCACAGAATGGATCAAAAAGACAAAATAAAAGCATAAAAAAAGAATAAAAAACAAAATAAACTTTCGATTGGTTGTAAAAATATAAAAAAAATACTAAATATATTTGTGTACCTACCTTTATATGTACAACTAAAAAAATAAAGATAATAACTATTTATGTATTTTTTTTTTAATATGCAAATTAAAACAAATATTTTCTAACAATATGTGTGTATATGTATTAGTATTAAGAACTAAATTGTGACCTATAAACATATGTGTGATACTACTTCAAAAGTAAATTGAATCTAATTTTTTAAAATTGTGAAACGTTTAATATCATAATAGTTGTAATTTTCTATGTAAAAAAAAAGCTTACACAAAACTAACTGAACATACGAACTGAACAAAAAAAAAATTATTTTATTTTATTTTTATGCCAGAAAACAAATGAAACTATAATCTTGTACTATCTATAGCATTTAAGGCCAAACGGCAGCGAAATAAATGTTGTAAATATTCTGTATATGTGTCATATATGTGATAAATTAAAACCAATTAACAATAAAAAAATACTTAACAGCAAATGTTTCTATAAATAATTAACTGTTATAAATTATATAACGCTACTCGCAAGTGAAGAAGATGAAGATCGTTGGGATCAAAAGACCAATGGACCATAAACAATACTTACAACGATTCCACTAAAAAAAAAACAACATCGTAAACATTCGTTCAGATGGTTTAGAACAAATAACTAAAATTCAATCGAAACAGAAACTCAGGCATGACAACAAGTATGGAAAAGCCAAACAATACAATGTTGGTGAACTAGTAATTTCCAAAAATAATGCTGTTTCAACTGGCTCTTCACGTAAACTTGAAACAAAATATAAGGGGCTTATGTAGTTGTTGCAAAGCTTTAGCATGAGAGATATCAAATAACTGATATCAAAAACCCTACTCTTTAGTATAGTTGACAGAATGAAGCCCTAGATAGAATTCGAAAGCGAACTCGACAAGGGCAACGACGATGACAGGAGGGCCGAATCTTTAACCAAGCAGAATGGCAACACTGAAGAAAGAGAGGTAAGTAGAGATACTGCGTAGAGAGGAGAAGGGGTCAGTTATGTTTTTGACGAGATCAGGTAAAGACCAAATGAAGTTAAATAAAACTTATATTCAATAAAATTGTTTTGCATTTTTATTTGATAAATTCGTAAAAAAAAATATAAAAGCGCTACAAAAGTCTCGAGGAGCTGAAAATGCTCCTTCCTTCACAATTAATTTATAATAGGGATTAATTGGGAATTCTTGAACAAGTCGATTTTTGGACGTATGGAGACCAAAACATAAATAACCAACATTTGTCGTTGACAGAGATGATGGACATATCCCACTCAGAGAAGGGAACCGAAACCAGAAGCTCTAAATTCCACATTGGCCGGATATAACTTAAATATATTATTGGTTCAATTGTTCATTTATTTGATGATTTTAAAGTTCATTGTATTGATTTAAATTAATAAAGAAAAGGACAAAATTAAGGCTTAAGTTTTGTGTACTTCTTTAATAAGGACCTGGGAAATAACGGCGAGAAAAACCTCGGGTGGAAGCTAAAAAGTACAATTACAAAGTGGAAGTAAAATTTTACAAACAAATCAAAATAAAGACAAAACATTATAAAAAAAAAACATACTGTGTGCAAAGTCTCATTAGTCTGTTTTATTAATTGTTTTATTAAGCTGAATTTCACTACAGTGCTGTTCAGTGCAAAATAAATTACAAAAAAACATAATAAAGCAAAGTATAAGCCATGGCCAAAACTCAAGAAGAACTTACTACACTTCAAGAGGAAGTTGGAAGTGAGATCTGCATCCTTTACCGAAACTACGGAAAGGATGGAAATGAAAGAATGGATGTATTTCCAAAAAAACGATAGCGAAATACGAGATAAATTCCCAGCAGCGCTTCAACATGCGTACTTTACAAAGCCGTATTACGAATAAATTCGTAAGGTCTACGAGGCCATGAAGCTGGACACTATCGATCGGTTGGCCAAATTCCAAGGAAAAAAAGCAGCAGACCAGATCCAGTTGGAGTCACCAGCAGCATCGCCATCAGGATCTTCGGTCATCCCAGCATCTACACGGAAAACTGATATAAATCCAATAGAAAAAAAGCAAAGTTTTCAGCTTATCAGGGAAGTACTCTCTCTTTAAAGCAAAAAATCGTTGGATAATTGTTCACCGGAGTTAAAACAGACTCAGCCGCAGATGTTTAAGGTGAAAGTAAACAACATAAGAGAGAACTTTGACCAAATCAGTACTTTTTAATTCCACCCGAGGTGGATTAACATGATGAAATTAAAAACTTTATTTCGAAAGTTACCTCCGAGACTTCACCCTACACCATAAACCCATTATTCCCCACACGCCCCTTCGCCTAACGGCACATTACAAAATTCCTAACTGTTTCCCACGCCATTTTTGCATACGTTGCAAAAACCAATCCTAAATCCTTTTCCCTTTTACCTTTGTTCACATATTAGAACAACTAGATGAAATATGAATATTTCAATAATAAGTTCAGCTTGCACCTTTTATTTCTTACCTGAGGTTTAGTTCAATCTAAAACATTTTTGTAAATTCAGTCATAATCAAACAATCAAAGTGATAGGTGCAGCCTAGCTAAAAGACAGCGGCCTATCTTCTTTGAAATAATATAAATAAAATAAATTGTAAAAAAAGAAAATGTTAAAATAATAAAGAAAAGATATAATAAAAAAACAACAAAGAAAACAAAATTAATATTTGTTTTTTTTTTAATCAAACTCTTTAAGAGAGTCCATAACTGGCGCAGTCGGTGCGCGATTTAGTGCGAGAACAGAACAGTGGAAGTACGATTAAGTACAAATACAATACAAAGTGCGATTAAGTGCGAGAACAGAACAGTGGAAGTACGATTAAGTACAAATACAATACAAAGTGCGAGAACAGAACAGTGGAAGTACGATTAAGTACAAATACAATACAAAGTGCGATTAAGTGCGAGAACAGAACAGTGGAAGTACGATTAAGTACAAATACAATACAAAGTGCGATTAAGTGCGAGAACAGAACAGTGGAAGTACGATTAAGTACAAATACAATACAAAGTGCGATTAAGTGCGAGAACAGAACAGTGGAAGTACGATTAAGTACAAATACAATACAAAGCGCGACCAAGTGCAAATCCAAATAAGAAACTCAAACCCAACCAACTACCAAGATTTCCCACAACAGGAACCACAGATTCGACCAAAATCGACACGAAAGAATGGCGCAACTCAACATGGAGCAATGTTTGGCCGCACTCACACAAGTTGTGATAAATATGAACAGACCAACAAGTGCGAGGGCCAAAATCGAAAAAGATATACGATTCCTAGCAGTATTTACCGGTGAAAAAGGTACTTTGCCTTCTTTTGTGAATAGTGTTCAAAGAACATTACGCAACTACTCAGAGGAAGAAAGACCAGCAGTGTACGAAGTTATCTTCGATATGAAAATACAAGGAGCAGCCAAAAACCTTTTATACAACAACCCACCAACCAACTGGAATCAATGCCTGAAGAGACTAAGAAAACACTTCAGACCATCCCGAGATGAGATGTCCATCACGAAAGACATTGGTTTTTTAAAAGTAAGTTCCATAATAGATTTAGATAATAAACTAAAAGTATTGATCGAAAGTATAGCAGAATATTCTACATTTTCTTCAAATGGACCAACCATGACCACAATTTTTAATGGCATGCTTATCCAGAAAATCAAAGAACTTGTAGCTGGCTCACTGGCCTTCGCCATTACTGATAAATATGACTTAGATGAAATAAGAGATATCATTAACAAATTTATAGGTCAAGATCAGGGCAATCTAAAATACATAAGATCAGGTTCACTCAGGAACTCTAATAATTTCAATAATAATTTAGGTAGAAACAATCACAATACAGACACAAAGAACAGCCCTAACCCTTTTTATCAAAGTAACACTTCAGGTACATTTAATAATAACAATCCCAACAGATTTGGTCAACGCAATTCAAATACTTCAGCACAATTTTAACAATGGGTATAATCAAAACAATGCAGGTAACAACTCTTATAATTACCCCACTAATTCCAATCGATCCGGGCAGAATAGAAATAATTACTCAAACAATTATAGAAATCCAGAACCAATGGACACCCTTTCTGCCTCGTTCCAAAGGCAAATCAACTTACAAGACTCGGATTTTCGCGAAACCAGCCCTCCGGTAGATTACCCTATATAGTCGTAGAGACTAATATCACTAACCACAAATTAAGAATTTTAATCGATCCAGGCTCGGAAACGAGTATAATAAAACCGGGAATTTGCCATCCCAAATGGGCAAAACAGTTACAAAAACCAGTCAAAATTAAGACCACAAGCACACCTCTCTTCATTGATAAAAAAGTCCAAATACCCTTGTTCAAAGAATTCGGCAAAAATAAAACTGCAGAATTTCTAGAATTCAAATTTCACGATATTTTTAACGGATTAATAGGTAACAATATTCTTCTACCCTTAGAGACTATTCTTGACTTCAAAAAGAAAGTCTTGGTTGTAGATAATATTGAAATACCAATTTTCTTTAATAAAGATGAAGAAGAGTATGAAAGTAAAATACCAAAACTAGAAATATATCACACCGAAACAAGTAATGATCCAATTTCTAATCAAATTAGAATAGATCATTTGAGTACAGAAGAAAAATATAAAATAACTGCCATTATTAAAGAATTTTCTAGCATTTTCTATCAAAAAGGAAGTAACTTAACCTTTACAAATGCGATTAAGCATGAAATAAAAACAGTTAATGAAATTCCTATTTATACTAAAAGTTATAGATATCCTCAAATTCACAAAAAAGAAGTATCCAAGCAGATACAAGAAATGCTTGAGCAAGGTATAATACGTCCTTCCATATTCTTCCCCCATTTGGGTCCTTCCTAAGAAGTTAGTATGTATTTCACGACACTTGATTTGGCGAAAGGTTTTCACTAAATTGAGATAGCAGAAGAAGATATAAGAAAAACAGCTTTTTCAACCGATATGGGTCATTTTTTCGCATGCCCTTTGGTTTGAAAAATGCGCCTGCTACCTTCCAAAGATTAATGAATTCTGTTCTATCAGACTTTATTGGGAGAATTTGTTTAGTATATTTAGACGATATCATAGTCTTTTCCACATCTTTAGAAGAGCATATAGTATCTTTAAGAAAAATATTTAAGAGGCTAACCGAACTTTAAAAAAAAGAAACGGAGTTTTTAGGCCATATAATTACAACAGAGGGTATAAAACCCAATCCAAATAAGATTTCAGCTATCAACAACTGGAAACTTCGCAAAACAAAAAGACAAATCAAAGCATTTTTAGGCATTACCGGATATTACCGGAAATTTATAAAAGACTACGGTAAAGTAGCTAAACCCATGTGTTTATTTCTTAAAGACGGAGCTAAAATCGATATAAACGATAAAGATTATATCGATAGTTTCCAAACTCTAAAAACCTTGATTACGACAGAACCCAATTTTAGATATCCAGATTTCGAAAAGAAATTCACTTTAACTACAGATGCATCCAATTATGCGATTGGTGCAGTTTTGTCCCAAGAAAATCACCCTGTACGCTGAATAACCACGAAACAAGATACTCTACCATAGAAAAAGAATTATTAGCCATTGTATGGGCTACCCAATATTTTAGACCCTATCTTTACGGCCGAAGATTCTTAGTTAGAACTGACTATCGACCCCTAGTTTGGCTTAAGTCACTCAAAGAACCAAATTGCAAACTACAAAGATGGGATGAGAAACTAAAACAGTATCTTTTCGACGTAGAATATATTAAAGGAAAAGATAACCATGTAGCCGATGGTTTATCTAGAATTGAAGTTTACCACAACGAACATGTGACGAACCGAGAATTACTAGATTCCAATGAAACAAATTAACAGATTGATGCACAATTTATGACCGCTACTATTCACAGCGCAAATGAAGATAGCAGTGATCACACCCCAATTATTGAATCACCAGTAATTATTTACAGAACACAAATAATACTAAATGAAACACAAAATATTAGCAACCATAAAATTTATAAGGTTTTTAAAAAGAAAAGAGTAGTAATAGAAATAAAAAACTTTAACGAAAAACTGATGTTAGATATCATGAAAAAGGTTATTCCACCCAAAGGAATTGTTGGTATATTCTCAAGAAATGATAGTCTATTCACCAAATTTCAAGATACTTATATAAAATACTTTAGGAAAAACAAACTCTTAAGATTTATAAAATGTTCCAAATTCTTAGGAGACCTCGACGATAAGGAAAAAGAATTATTAGTAATTTCAAAATCTCACGCATCTTTAAACCATACAGGCATTAATGAGATTTACGCCGAAATCAAAGATGTTTATTATACCCCTAACCTAAAAACTAAAATTCAAGAATTCATAAATAACTGCGAAATTTGTAACAAAGCAAAATATGAAAGAAGTCCTTACAAAATACCCTTAAAATTAACTGAAACACCAATTAACTAGTTTAGGCAACACAATCGACAAAGAACTCGCAGAAATAGCAACTATGCAACATGTATTTCAAATACAGTACGACATTCAATTACTCAAAGACCAAGTAAAAAAAATTAAAGAAAATCTATTTATGAGCCAGTTAGGAATTCTAGGACATGATATTTTAAAACAAAAGGAAATAACCAAATTCAATATTACTATGAATGAATTAACTAATATTAAGAAAACAGTAATTATCCATGAGAATCAAATTGTATTTATACTTTTAATACCAATATATTCTAATGAAAAGTTTTATAAAATCCTAATCGAACCGATTCCTAATAATAATAATTTAGAACTTGTAACATCGCATAAAGAAATAATAACTGATGGTAATACCAATTATGAAAATCTGAATGAAACTATAAAGCTTAAAGAACTAAAACAAATAAAAGATCCTTGTATTCAAAACATTTTTAAAGATAATCCTGAATGTAATTTTAAAGAAAACCAGGATATTGATATCAAACAAATTACCAATAATACACTAGCCTAAAAAATTAAGGGAACAAAAAAAAATCGTGATTTTTTTAGTGATTTTTGATAGGCTGTAGGTATCTCAGTAAAAAATGATCGCATCATGACGAAATAAAAAGCATGTGAAAGCTCTATTCTTCTAGTTTCAGGATTAAATGTTAAAATATTTTCTTTCTAACGGTAAAATAGCTAAATTGTTGGAACTGTTCAAAAACCAAAATTTTCCAATTTTTTTTTTCGTTTTTACTGTTCCCCTAAGAAAGTGGGAAAATTTTTTCTGATAAAATGATTATTATTTTTAGAAAGGCTATTTATTTGGCTTTAACATTCATTTTGTTTCAAACTTCTACGATTTTTTTTAAACTGCAATATAAGTCATCAAACCAAAAACCATACTTTTGACTTTGACTATCAATATCTCAACAACGGATCACTGTACAGAACATTCAACGACACATTTAAAAACTTCATTCAATTCTCTACAAAGTATTTAAATTTACTTTGTTAAACAAAATGTTTTCTTATTTTTGAGATTAATTTATTTTCTTTTGAGTTTATTTGATAATTTTATTGAAAAATGTCGTTTAATTTTAAGATAAACCAAGGAAAAATTAAAAGTTTAAAAAAAAATTTAATTTTGAAAAAAAAAGCTTTTTGTACCATTTTTGGTTACTTTTTCTAATTTTGAAAATTTTTTGTTTTTCCTTGTCTTATCTTAAATTTAGACGATATTTTTCAATAAAATTATCAAATAAACTCAAAAGAATTTGATTTTGCTCATAAAAAAGTTACAAGAAGTAAGTCATTTAGACCTGCAGAAATATGGTGTTTTATTTCATCTATCGATTCCCCACCAGTGCACAGTGGGTCACCTCCCATACAAAGTGCGGTCAAAAATATAATGACTATTTTTTTTTTTAATGAAACACCTGTATTATCATTTTATATGATTTATTATTGCAAAAAAATGCATCAAGTCAGTTTTTTTAAATTTTGGTTATTTTCAAGAAAAATAAAAAAAGGTAAACAAATTTTTTTTTTTTTGAAAATATAAAAAAAAAATGGTTAATGCCGGAAATGGACCTGCCGTCAGTCGAGCACTTGACCCTTACCCTCTAGTTCAGTCTTTTATAAAAATAATAGTGCCAAAAAGGAATTTTTTTAGTTTTACGTTGTGATTTTTTTTTTCTCCGTGTATCGTCATTTAAACTCGTATTACTCGAAAAGGGGAAAAAACGGCGCTATTATTTCGAAAGGTAGGCCGGTATTCTTCATTTGAGAACTTAAATTGTAGAGGGCACTCGAAGGCAAACCAACTAAATCTCTAATTTAATGAAAATTGAGCTAAATAAAAATGGTTAAAATTGCTTCGCTAACGAGCCCCATTACAATTAGCCTTAATGTTATTTAACAATATAATTTATGTTTTTTAGAAAGTATTAACCTTCTCGTTTAATATCCATAACAATTTAATACTGTTCACAATTTTCAACACCCGCTATCACTATCGCAAGTTAACACCTTATAACTGCAGCGATTAAAAAACTGTACCTTTTTTTATATACCGACTTTGAATGGCTATTAAGAAATGAAAAAAAGGGTAACCGTCAAATTTTTTTTGGATTTTAAAAAATTGACATTTACTTTTTTTATTTTTGACCTATGGCGGGACCCACTGTGCAGTGGTAAGATCGGTGAGATGGTAAACATATTGGAGGCTCAACCGGGATTTGAACCCTGGACCTCTCGCACCCAAAGCGAGAATCATACCCCTAGGTAAGTCACCTGTATAGTGATAATGCAACAAACTTTGTTGGAGCCAGCACTAAAATAAAAAAACCAATATAAAAAACAAAACGAAGAATTCACGGAAGCAATGGCAAACCAAGAAGTAACATGGCACTTCATACCACCAGCATCTCCACACTTCGGCGGACTCTGGGAAGCTTGAGTGAAATCAGTCAAGCTTCACCTAAAAAAGACAATTGGCGACACCCATCTTACGTATGAAGAATTCGCAACCTTACTTTCAAAAATAGAAGCTTGTCTCAACTCCAGACCATTATGTCCAATGACTGGTGCTCAACAAGATTTAGAATCATTAACACCAGCTCATTTCTTGATCGGATCAAATATGTTCTGCAGAGATACAGACAACGTTCTCGATACAAAAGAGAACAGACTGACACGATGGGAATATTTAAATAAACTAAACCAACAATTCTGGAAGAGATGGTCATCGGAATATCTCACAAGACTACAAAAACTTCCCAAATGGACAAATACATTAAATAACATTGCAGACGGTGATCTGGTCCTTATACGAGAAGATAACATTACTCCAGCAAATTGGTGTATGGGTAGAGTTCAAACAACATACCCTGGAAAAGATGGATATGTCCGAGTTGTTACAGTTAAGACTCCGTCTGGATATTTAACGCGTCCAATAACTAAAATATCCAAATTAGCAACAGATGCACCAATAAGAACTGAACCAAATAAGAATGCAATAGAACAGAATCCAGAAATGGGGAGTACAATCGATAAAAACCCAGTGGTAAACCCAAAAACCCGAAACCAACTAACATGCCACCATCTTCAGTCACCAATTCTAAAACCAAGGAAAATCATTAAAAAATTTAAAATACGACCAACGACGATCCCTTTCCGACCACCAATAGAAGAACTCATAGAACGACACCAAGCCAGAAAGAGAGGAAGTGAAATCATACGCAATACTGAAACAAAAAAAGCCAGAACAACCATTCCATTATTAATTGTATCCATTGCACTAGCATCGATTGTCTGTAAATGTAATTTTATATGAAAAGGGGGGGGGGGGGAAGGGTCAAAAGGTCACCTTTTGACATTATAGGAAAAATATCAAATCAATTATTCGGCATTTTAGATCAAGATTACGCTTGGAATATTGAGATGCAGATTGACAAGGTGAACCAAGATGACGAATACACTAGAAGACTTCTGCGAAATCAAACTTCAATTGTAGAAACCACACTATAATATCCTAAAAACAACATGTCTACAAACCACAAATCAATTCAAATTACTACAGGAAAGAGTTAGTAACATAACTACAGAAATGCAGAATACAATAGACAACGTTCATCAAACTCAACTGTTAACTATTCTAGGACTAACTACACACATGTACGTCAGCAACGTCAAAAACATACAAGATTCATTGTTAGATGCGGTATTAAACACGCAACACGGAACAACCCATCATTTGATAATAACTTCTCAACAACTTAGAAAACATCTGACTGATATCCGGCAGCACATACCTGCAACAATGACACTACCTGCAAGTGAACGTCCAGATCAAATACTTCAAATATATAAATTGATGAATGTTCACGGGAGAATAACTAAAAGCTATATCATCTTTGAGTGCAAAATAACAATACGTAATGGACAAAGAAACAACATTCAATCTGGTGTGCAAGGAAAAGGCATTGACTGTAACTCTTATAAATGACGGAATACTTACCTTAGAAGCAGGATGTCAACTTAAATTGGACACTATGGTAATCACTGCTCACGAATCATATACAACAAGTCTGAATACACCTTTTACTCCACAACTCAACTTAAGCACCATTATACACAAATTTACCAAGGAACCATTAAACCAATATACCAGTGAATTAAGTGTATTACACTACCCAGATGAGCAAGTGAGAAACTTAGAACACTCTATACAACAACTAAAAGAAACAGAAATCTCAAAATCAAGTAACCCCAATAATACATATCATATTATTCACTATTCGAGCTCTACAATACTCATTATATTGCTGATTATAAGCTATACCAAGTTCCTACACCAGCACCAAGAACTTCTGTCTAGAAGACAGGGGAGAAAATGTTGATATATTATTAGTAAGCAATATGTTATAATGAACTATGTTTCAAAATACCGTTAAGCAATATCTGTAATGAAGTTATATGAAACTAAGCATAAATCGTAGTATAAATAGCAGTAAAATTCAATCAATAAATCAGAATAAGTTTTAGTACAAATTAAACGAGTTCTCTCTCCTTGTATCGATCCCCCACCAGTGGTAAGATCGGTGTCAGGTAAACACATCTCAAAAGTTCAAACCCTCACAACAGAAAAACTGCTTAATGAATAAGTCTGAAACTTTGCATACTAATAACAGGTACATATATGAAGCTTCAATAATTAAGCCTCAGTTTAATCTTATCACCCATAGAAATAAAATAGCGGTAATTTTTCTAAAAAACCGCTTGATAGCTTTTCCAAATTAATCTCAAAAATTAGAAAACATTTTGTTTAACAAAGCAAACTTAATTCCTTTGTAGAGAATTGAATGAAGTTTTTAAATGTGTCCTTGAATGTTCTGTACAGTGATCCGTTCTTGAGATATTGATAGTCAAAGTCAAAAGTATGGTTTTTGGTTTGATGACTTATATTGCAGTTTAAAAAAAATCGTAGAAGTTTGAAACAAAATGAATGTTAAAGCCAAATAAATAGCCTTTCTAAAAATAATAATCATTTTATCAGAAAAAATTTTCCCACTTTCTTAGGGGAACAGTAAAAACGAAAAAAAATTGGAAAATTTTGGTTTTTGAACAGTTCCAACAATTTAGCTATTTTACCGTTAGAAAGAAAGTATTTTAACATTTAATTCTGAAACTAGAAGAATAGAGCTTTCACATGCTTTTTATTTTGTCATGATGCGATCATTTTTTACTGAGATACAGCCTATCAAAAATCACTAAAAAAAATCACGATTTTTTTTTTGTTCCCTTAATTTTTTGGGCTAGTGTATTTTAATTACAAAAAATGTACCATTTTCACAAATAATTCATAATTGTCACAATTTCGATGTAACTATAAAAGGAAATTATTTATTAAAATTTGAAAACTGTAAAATAGAGATAAATAATATAACATACGAAAATTTCCTATACTATGACAATTTTATTTTACCTAATTTTAAGAAAATATCAATAAAAAATATTATCAGAAACTATTCCACAGAAACATTACATATAAAAGAAATAGAAAACCGAAAATTAATTGAACAAATCAAAGCAAGAACAAATGTACATGAATATTTAAATTTTGTAGCAATTAGCTTCATCATGATTATTATGTTTATTCTAATCAATTTTATTTGTAATTCAAAAAATAAAAAGATCAATACAAAAATCAATGTAAACATTAAAGATTCTACGGAGCAGAATCCTAAGGGGGAGGAGTTACGTCTCAGACGTCACCTCCCGCCATTAATCCACTATTCCCCACCTATCCCCTCGCCTTACGGTATTTATAAATTCCATAACGCATTCCCACTCCATTTTGGCTTACCTTTTCCCCTGCACACTACATTTTTATAAAAAGTGATATATTCATATTTCGTTTTGCTCAAATGAAATATGAATATTTTGTAAACAGGTGTATTCCTTTGCTACATTCCTACATAAATTAATATATGCAGCCGAAAGATAATTAAATTTAAGTTCAGTCTTAATTCTACTTTCTGAGATTGAGGTGCAGCATTTTGGTTTGGACAGCGGCCTCATTTTAGAACTTAATATTAAAATTCAACAATAAATAAAATGTAACAAAAATAAAATTTAATTATCAAAAATAAATATTTAATAAAAAAAGAAGAAAAACAGTTTAAATGTTTTTTTTTAAACAATCGCTCGGCGATAAACCATAACTCTCTGAATTGAATAGATTTTTTGTTTGAAGTAAAAACTCAAATTTTAAACTCTCGATGTAAACGCTCCTATAAAACGACCATAATAAGGAGAAATTGTTTAAAGTTGGTATTTTTATTTTAATCGTAAAAAGTAGTGACATTTTTTAAAATTACAATAAATACAAAGAGTCAATATGCCGGTGACACGATCTCCGGAAATTAATGAAGCAGGCGGCTAGCAGAATTATCTATAACAACAACAGCAGCCGCAACCGCAGGGAAGATGAGCCACGTGCAAAGAATGCCAGGAGCTCCACAACGAAGAGATAATCTAATGTAGAAAAATGGTTTGACTTATTATGTGTAGGTTTAAGTAGTAGTCAGGCCGATGAGTTAAATAGATGGGTTTGCGAAGACTGCAAAGAGGGCTATGTCAAGCGAGTAGAAATTCTCTGCAAGGAAGTACTTGCATAAAATGAAGTCGCGCAAAAAACAATCAATACCAAAAAAAGCAGAACTGTGATCCGACAGCAATGGAAAAGTTCAACAATGCTAAAGAAAAATACATCTCTTTAACTGTGCATTTCTTCGATCAAAACGGAAATCTAAAGCCAACTCGAAATAAAAGCAGCAACAACAGTAAGTAGCAAAGGCAAATAAGCCCAGTGCCAAAAAGCATTAAGCAGCAGGAGCGGACTCACCATCAGCAGCCACAGACAACTCAAAACAAGAAGGAAAACGTGCCACCCATTAATGTGTATAAAATAGAGTGAAAGGACACAATTAAGCTATGTAGGTCGTCCATTGGCAAACATTTTTATATTAAAAGACTAAATAATAGTAGTACACACGGTGGAAGATCATAAAAAAAATAGCTTTTTACTAAAAGAAGCCACCACTGAGTACTTCAGTTTTACCCCTAAATTGAAGAATATCCAAACGGTCCTTCTAAAGGGCATAGATTCTTGCACGGAACCCCAGGTGATGATCTCTGCCGCAGAGCAAGTTGTGATCTTAAGATCATCAGCGTTAAGCCATTCCAAACGGCTTTGTCCAGGCGGAAGAAAAGGAAGCTGCCGATATTTGAACTATAGTTTTTTAAAATATCAATTAATTCAAAACTAGTTCTTTTCTTTTTTGGTTTTGATAAAGGCCCAAAAAAGGAAGATAGTTAAATTTCTTCTTTTCTTGGGAAAATCATTTAATATTATTCGACTTTAAAGATAAGTTCTATAACAAGGAGGATAGTTATGTTTCTATTTTAATTTACAATTATCTTGAGATTAGTATTGGAAGTTCTTGTTTTCATAGTTATTCTCAGATTCAGTGTTAGGTAAACATGTTAAGTAAACAAAAAGCTGACCAATAGTATTATCACATTACATTAATGCTGACACGATGGGAAATGATTTCTTACTAGTTCCCACTGAGTGTTCTTTTTAATAGCAACAATAATTATGTATATTTATTTTTTTGTATTCTATCACCCATTTTTACCTTCCTACCATATCACTCATGTTTCCACCCAACTCCTACATCTGCATGAGACCAGACGAAATAAGATCCTTAAATAAAGGTTCAATGTTTAGTCTCACGCGCTGAGTGTTCATTATGCTGACTTGTCATTTTTGGCAACTTACCTTTGAATGATCGGCATAATGGGCACTCTTTTTCCAACCACCTTTAACTACACATCTTCAAATAAATTTGTAAAGAATCAATAAGAAAATATAAGTGGATAGTTTAAAGAACATTTGGCGACCGTGACAGGACTGACTAAAAGAGTTTCGTGGCCTGTAAATTGACTAATTAACAAAATAAAAAAAAAAAATTTAAGTGTTTTTATTTTATTAATATAAAAAGTTCTAAAGTTTAAGGAACATTCAGTTCAAAACTCGTTTTAAAGTTCGCGAAGACAAACCATTGCATTAAAAATTGTATATATTTAAAAAAAGTAAGCCCAAAAGTTTAAAGAGATTGAAATGTTTAGACAAACATAAATAAAGAATACAAAGAATAAATTTAATGCGGAACTTGCAAGCAACTATATTTGCAAGTTCCGCAAAATAAGCAAATATGAAGAAACGAACAGGTGCGTAATTCAAGGGTAATCTTGAATTACTTAGATTTAAGATTGTATAAATATATTTAATATTATTCGAATTTGATGATTAGTTCGACAACAAGGATGATAGTTATGTATCTATTTTAATTTACAATTATCTTGAGATTAGTATTGGAAGTTTTTGTTTTCATATAGTTATAGTCCAATAAATGAAGCTAAAAAAAAGGGGGTTACCCTACAAAAGGTCCGGTAGTTCTAAATTTTTGATATGTTGTTAGGTATGGTTAGTAGATAAAAAAACCAAATTTCCACAACCACGCCCCCTCCGCCCCCTTCAGCATCACCGAAAAACCATAGAAATCTGGCACTTTTTTCACTTTTATGCCCATAACTTTCTTCTGGTGCATTTTATTGAAAAAAAGTTGTTGGTAGACTTGTAGAAAACATAATTTCCTACGAAAATGACCTTGGTAGTATGTTTATACACCCAAAAACAACGAAGTTATGAAGCTTTCAAAAACATATAAAATTTTGGATTTTGCAATATTTTCAGTTTCTTGTCACTTAACAGTTCTATAACTCTTTAACAATTGACTTTTACGCAAAAGTCTCTAAAAGCAATCTTACAGGCAATTTAATTACCTAAAATAAAATGTA
Source organism: Episyrphus balteatus (assembly GCF_945859705.1). NCBI lineage: Eukaryota > Metazoa > Arthropoda > Insecta > Diptera > Syrphidae > Episyrphus > Episyrphus balteatus. The sequence continues at coordinate 96,982,429 of NC_079136.1, forward strand.
CACTACTTTGATTTTGTGAATCAAATAACCGAGTTAGGGCTAAAATAGTAAAAAAGTATTTTTGATAGTTTTCGACACTTTTTGAATTATTCATTAAATGAAGGATTTGTATCCCACAAAAGGTCGGGTGGTTCTTATTTTATATTTAATCAGGTTTTGATGGTAGATTGAAAAATAGACACGCCCCCTCCGCCCCCTTAACCATACTCCAAAAACCAATTCTGCATTTTTTCAGTTTTATGTCCATAGTTTCCTTCTGGTCATTTAAATGTGCAAAATTGTAGAACACAAAATTTTCTACAACTTGCACATCCAATATCCACCAAACTAAGAATTTTTCAAAAAAGTTACAATTTCCGATTTTTTTTATTTTCAGTTTCTTACCTGTTTACAGCGCTATAACTTCCTAATTTTTAATTTTTAGCCAAAAATCCTTTTGAAGGGAATTCATTTTCATGAATACAACTTTTATCTTTCGATAAGAACCAGGTAATAGTAAGTATTTTTATTTAATAAAAGTCATATTTCTTAATAACCTAGTTTAATATCTCATGCGCTTATAAAGTGGTGGGATATGAGTGGACGAAGGTAAAAGAATTGGGTTATGAGGGGCAGGGGTAGCAGGTGGGGAAATATAGGAGTAATAGGTGGAGTTGAAGATGGTGAATTATGAGAAAAGTTGGCTTTGTTGAATTTTTCTTCAAATTGATCGATGATATCTGATCTTCTTCGTCGTCATCTTCATACAAAATTCATGTGGACGATTTTGACAGGATTGTCCACAGCAAAACTTACAGAATGTGAACATTTAAGTCCCTCTTTCATGCATCTGCCAGCTCCCATGCATCTAGACACATACATAGGTATTTGCATGACAAAGCTTTCATCAATTTTTGGGGAGCGAATCTTGCACAGTTTTAATGGGTTGCAATACGTGGCATCCTCTCGTCCAGCCCCATTCCAGAGGATTTTTCTCAATACCCATCCACGCCATGATCTGGTGATAAGTCCGGAGGAAATGAAAGTGTGCCGCATCTGTTGTAGGCGGTAGTTTGCACAAATTAGATTTTTCTTGAACTGCTCATAAATTTGAAATATCGAAGAGAGCTTAGAGATATACCACTGTCCTCTCCATATAAAGCCAACAAGATATGTTTTTCCGCCTCCGATATTTTCTGAACTCTGGCATTTAGGTCCTTAACTTCACTGCAGCTTCAAGTGCAGAGGGGTTTTTGAAACATTTTGCAAAATTTGTTTTTTTCCGAAACCAAAAATGTTTGAGGTGGTGTCACATTCCCTTATGGCATGAATGAGTAATACGTTCTCCATAGAATTGAATGTGAAAAATGAGAATTCATCAGATAAATTGATCCCCCCAGGTTTTCGAAGGTACACGTTCTGGGCCTTAGGTATAGAAAGTCGATGTCTTCCTCAAAAATCTTTGAAGCTCTATGGTACCTGCTTTAGATACTAATTCTGGCGCAACTGGAAGAAAGCATCCGTACGTTTGAGTTGAATCAGGGGTGGTTGTGGTTGCATGATAGTAGAAACTTCAAGTAGCTGCACCTCGTGGTGACTTGATGAAAAGCCAAGGGATGTAATCATTTCAATGAGAAGCTTAGGACCTTCCTATACATATACACTTATTCCTGTTAGAAGGGGGGAAAGGAAGGATCGGGGACGAGCAGCAGCTATAACAGTATTACAGTTTAAAAAAATAGAGGAGGGTACTCATCTGTATTGTAAACTTTAGACCGAATGACTTCCAAAACTGTGCCTGCAGCTGCTTTGACTACTCTCAACCTTTTAACCTTCTCTATACTTCTTAGGCAAACAGGATTTGACTGTTCTATTATCAATTTTATAATCACCCGTATTGTGATTTACAACTGTCAATCGATTGTTGATAAATACTGAAATTTGGGATTTTTAAACCAAAATTATAGGAAAACTGGTCAACTGGAATTTTGTAATTAGATTTCTTTATAACGACTAGGACCATTCTCTGCTCTCAAAACTTTTTTTAATTAAGTAGTAAGATATTAAATTTTAATTTGTATCAACTATCGATTGATAGTTGTATATTAAGGTGGTCCTTATTTTACTCTTTTTCGAAAATTGAGTGCGACGCCCCCAAGATTGGTTCCAAATCAGGAAAAAAATACACTATTTTTTTCAAATTTTTATCTCTGACCCTTCCGGGGCGATATTCTGTGTCCAGTGTTGGGTAAATGGCGGATTTTTGATATAAACTTCCTAATGAAATATGGTCAGGAAGGGTTAGGAATAAAAATTTGAAAAAATTAGGGCTTTTTTTTTCCTGATTTGGAACCATTCTAGGGGGCGTCCCCAATTTTTTGTTCCTAAGGACCACCTTATTCTATGTAGCAATAAGGCTGAACCTCCTTCAATCGTACTTGTCAACTCATCAACTCATGTATGAAACTTCATAAAACTGAAAAAATGCAGAATTGGTTTTTGGAGTATGGTTAAGGGGGCGGAGGGGGCGTGTCTATTTTTCAATCTACCATCAAAACCTGATTAAATATAAAATAAGAACCACCCGACCTTTTGTGGGATACAAATCCTTCATTTAATGAATAATTCAAAAAGTGTCGAAAACTATCAAAAATACTTTTTTACTATTTTAGCCCTAACTCGGTTATTTGATTCACAAAATCAAAGTAGTGTACATTTTATTTTAGGTAATTAAATTGCCTGTAAGATTGATTATAGAGACTTTTGCGTAAAAGTCAATTGTTAAAGAGTTATAGCACTGTTAAGTGACAAGAAACTGAAAATATTGCAAAATCCAAAATTTTATATGTTTTTGCAAGCTTCATAACTTCGTTGTTTTTGGGTGTATAAACATACTACCAAGGTCATTTTCGTAGGAAATTATGTTTTCTACAAGTCTACCAACAACTTTTTTTCAATAAAATGCACCAGAAGAAAGTTATGGGCATAAAAGTGAAAAAAGTGCCAGATTTCTATGGTTTTTCGGTGATGCTGAAGGGGGCGGAGGGGGCGTGGTTGTGGAAATTTGGTTTTTTTATCTACTAACCATACCTAACAACATATCAAAAAATTAGAACTACCGGACCTTTTGTAGGGTAAAACTCCTTTATTTACTGGACTATTATTCTTGATCATAGATTTTTTCAAGTACGTATAGAACCACTTTCAGATAAAGAGAACATGGCGGTGATGTTAAAATTTAAGAACGTTCTGTTAGATGACGATAACAATATTTTTGAATTTCCTGTTAAAGATAATATCAAAAGAAATCTCGTTGAAATTTCAGATGAACATTGTATTCAACAAATATTTAAATCTAGAAAAGCAATAGCAATATGTAATAAAATGAAATCAAACATAACAGAAGTAAAAGAAATAACAACAGGCATCATATTGTTAAAAAATATAAATGAAAACCAAATTATTCAAAATTGTAATAACCAAGATATAAGATTGAAAGGAAATTATTTAATAGGGGTATTCAAGATCCGATGCAACTGGTCTTGTATCATTGCAAAAGTGCAAAAGTGTAAAATCTTACAACACTACAACAACAAAATATACGGATTAAAATTTTACAACAGTCTTGCACTTTTGCTATACCCTAGACCTATTGCAAAATAAAAATACAATAGAGTAAAATTATTTTTGACAGATGGCAGCTCACCGTCGCGTCGCCCATGATAAACAGTTTGTCTTTTTTATTCTGTTTATTATGGTTGTCGGCTTGTCGGTACTCATGTCCCGTAATTAAGTTTCTTTTGATGTAAAATAATTTGTGAAAATTAATTAACCCGAACAAAACAAAGAATTAAATTATAAAAAAATGGAAAAAAAGAAGAAGCAACAGTGGAGGAACAACCCTGTTATATAAAAACATCATGGATTTCATTCATGCTTCAATATTAACTATAAATAAGAAAAGGGGCGTTCACGATCTATTGTAAAAAAATAAAATTTTACATTTTTACAAGGCCTGTTGCACCAGATCGTGAATACCCCTAATAAAATTCCGAAATTGTAAGTTAAACATTAAAAATATAACATATCAAAACTTTGTTAAAACTATTCATGACAAATTTGTTTTGCCAAATTTCTTTATTAAACTAAGTGACAATAAAACTATACCACAGTTAAATATTGAAGAACTATATCTCAAACATATTGAAAATAGAAAAATAATAAAAGAAATGTCGAAAAATAATGTAACTTTTAATATTTCATCATTGAGTTCAAACATTTTTATGATATTGTTTGCCTTTATTATAATAACTTTTTTAATGAAAAAAATGCAAAACAAATCAAATTTAAACATTTCGTCGGATCCTCAATCTGACGGTGGGGATGTTACACGTGCCTCCACTAAAAATATTATTTGATAAATAAGTTCGTTGCACTTTGCAACGAACTACATATTAATGTATCCATTTTCCGTTCACATGACGCAATAATTCTAAGAACTATTGAAAGCCGAGGTAAAGCAATTAATAAAAACAAATATGAATGTTACTTAAGATAGATTCAATTAAAGAATGAATAAAAATTATTTTTTTTACAAATTTATATTTAATAAATTTATTTCTCTTCATCCCATCGTGTACATCACAACCAACATAAATAAGTTAAGTCAACATATCTCATAATTCTCGTAATCGTAGTAATGGCTGGAGTCTGGGATTCAAAATGCTCAAGCGTCAGATAATGAGGGTTATAATTGCAAAAAATGCACTGAGCCAGATAGCAAGTCACCTATGGTACAATGTGGTACATGTAAAGATTGGTTCCACTCTACATGCGTTGGGGTTACACAAGCTGTAGAGGAGATAGATTGGCATTGCAGCGAATGCATCACAGAGCTGAAACGCCAAAATGTGGGTGCTTCAACCTCTAAAATAAATACTTCTGCGAGCATTGCTATGGATGACTCCACTCAAAGGAATATGAACTATTCCACTGAAGTTCCTCCGAAAGAAAAGTCCACTTCTGAGGGTATTCCACCGCCAAAGCAATACACGCTGTTGTCAAGCAAGTTGTCAATCTCAACGTCGAAATCAAAAAGAATAAAAATAAAACTGCTCAAATTAAAAGAAGAAGAACGCAGGCTTGAGAAAAAATATTTAGAACAAAAATACGCAATTCTTAAAAAACGCAGCAACAATTGCCAGCTGAAGTTGCACACAACTACAGCTGCCCGCACAAGTGCCAGAACAGGAAAACGAACAGCCACAGCAGCAGCCAAAAGAAAGCATACAAAAGCAGCAACAAGTAGCAAAAGCAAACAAGCCCAGTGCCAAAAAGCATTAAGCAGCAGGAGCAGACTCACCAACAGCTGCCACAAAACGTGTCACCCATAAATGTGTGTAAAATAGAGCTTGAGGAACCAACTAAACTAAGTAGGTCGACCATTGGCAAACATTTTAACATTAAAAGACTTAGTAATAGTAGATATGCACACGGTGGAAAATCATACAAAATAAGCATTTTAGTAAAAGAAACCACCACTAAGTATTTCAGTTTTACCCCTAAATTGAATTAGGGCCCCTAAATTGAATTTTACCCCTAAATTGAATTAGGGTTTGATTAAGGCCCAAAAAAGGAAGATAATGAAATTTCTTTTAACTTTAAGATTATTCTGTTGTGCCCCATATTACATCACTCAGAGCTGACCCGCTCTACTTAAATATATTTATAATTAAATAATGAATTGCAGCAACTTTGTGTCACACTTAATGTGACACAACGCTCAGTGGGTCAAGCCAACTTCCAGAGTGCAACTCAGCAGGTCAAAGCTGAGTAATGCATTTTGGAAGTTCATGAAGTTCCGGGTTGGTCTTTAGAACTCGGGTTGAGTTTGAAATTAACCATCAACCGCGACGGTCCTTTGTCTTATTTAATTTATTAAATTAATTTATTAATAACATATTGGCGCAGCCGGTTCGCGAACCGTATACGAAAAGAAAAAAAAAATTAATATACGACCCGTAACTGAAAGAAAAAAAAATTAATATAATATCCAAATAAGAAAAAAAATATCAGAAAAGAATTCAAGAAAAGTGTTCAAGTTTCATAACAAAAAAAATTATAATACAAAATATAGAAAGTGCATTTAGTGATTCAAATTCAATAAAAAAAAAAAAAATAGTGGAAAAATATAAATGTGGGATCAAGCACATTCCACAACAAAGATAAGTAGATATTAAGTTCATATCATAAAACAATGTCAAGTAAAATAATATTTCCAGATCGTCGTCGTCATGAACATTCCATACCGAAATGAACAAACACATTCCATACCGACTGGAGTGTACGTTATGAGTTGGGCCACCAGGGCATTAGCCTGGTACCGCCTACTCAACAATATTGGAGTGCTGGATTGGATATAGAAGGAAGACAGAGGCAGTTGAGAACGAATTCTGAAGACGTGACGACGGCGGTCAGGAGAATATTTTTGCGAAGTTATTGAAAAGTAAAATAGAATATTTTTGCGAAGTTATTGAAAGTAAAATAGAATATTTTTGCGAAGTTATTTAAAGTAAAATAGAATGTTAAAATTATATTAAATACAAATACGAATATTTTTGCGAAGTTAAATAAAAATAAAACTCAAAGAAAACTGATCGGTATTATATTTTCAAAGACTACATTTGGGGGCTCAAACGGGATTGTTTCAAGAGTCGATTGTCAAGAAAATTTTTTTTGTGTAAAGATGTGTAAAGACGAATTTTTGAAAAGAAGAATTTGAGTTAAGATAAACGTTGTGTAAAGATGTGCAAAGTTGGGTAAAGACGAATTTTTGGAAAGAAGAATTTGAGTTAAGATAAACGTTGTGTAAAGTTGTGCAAAGTTGGGTAAAGACGAATTTAAAAAAAAAAGAACTTTGTGTCAAGATGAACGTCATAAACGTTGCGTAAAGTTGTGTAAAGTTGGGTAGAGACTTTTTATTTATTAAGGTTTGGATGGATGAGCTAAATACAGACAGTACAAGAGAGTTGCAAAAGTTTCTAAAAAATAAGAAACTATCATATAGTTATAAATTGAAAACGGACCTTATCACCAGGATAAGGGAGACGTTTAAGACTATAACGGCCAAAGAAATAAAAGAAGAAATAGAAAGAAGTGAAGAGAAAAGACTAACTGCAGAAGATAATACGGAAGATAATACAGAAGAGGACGAAGAAAAAATAGAACAAAAAATAGTTATTGAAGATAATACCGTTGAAATGGCGAGCGAAACAACAAATTTTGTTTTTCGAGACGTAGAAGATTCCCTCGAACATTTCTCGGGGGAAGCAGGCAAAAATCTCACGGTCTGGCTAAAAGATTTCGAAGACATCGCAACGATATGCAAATGGAACGATATCCAAAAGTTTTTGTACACGAAGCGACTGTTAAGAGGTGCTGCCCGACTCGCTGTTGAAGCAAAAACAGGCTTAACAAGCTATGCCGCGTTAAAGGCAGTGTTAGTGTCAGAATTCGAACAAAAGAAGACCTGCATAGAAGTACATATAGCACTAGAAATGCGAAAGAAGAAATCAACTGAAAGTCTCCTAGAATATCTTTATTCCATGCAACAGATAACGAATTCTGAAGACGTGACGACGGCGGTCAGGAGAATATTTTTTGGAAGTTATTGAAAAGTAAAATAGAATATTTTTGCGAAGTTATTTAAAGTAAAATAGAATGTTAAAATTATATTAAATACAAATACGAATATTTTTGCGAAGTTGTTTATAGTAAAATAGAATGTTAAACTTATATTAAATACAAATAAAACTCAAAAAAAACTCATCGGTATTATATTTTCAAAGACTACATAGATTTTGTGACATAAAGCGAAGTCGATTTTGTCTAATAAATAAGTTAAATAAAAACGACGTTTTCGTAGAATTACCTTTTCCTGAGGCAAAAGGAGGTAATGTTACTGTACTTGTAGATACAGGTGCAGATTTGAGCCATTTAAAAAATAGCGTTTTAATTAAGAAAACTAAATTTTGTTCAAAAGAAATACGAAAGTTAGGTGGAGCATTTGGTGGAGCATTTGGTGGAAACACTACAACTTTGGGTACAGTCCAATCGTATAAAAGTTTGGACAATGTTTCCTTAAAATGGCACATTGTGGACGGTCTGACAGACATACCCGCCGATGGTATAATAGGCCGGGATATTCTTTCGAACCAAATTTTTGGACAACAACAGAAAGCTGGTATCACAATTTCCATTGATAAGCCCAAGTAAACAAAAAAATGATGAAAATAGGGAAGTGAAACCTCGTTCTCAATCTATTCTGAAGCTAAAAATAAACACTGGTTTAAGAGAAGTTCTTGTACAAAGTCAAGAATTAGAACCAGGAGTTTACTTGGCTAACACTATAACCAGAGTGAAAAAAAATCATTTCTTTATTTCTATCATTAACTCTACCGAAAAAACTTATTATTTACCTGACAATTTTATACCCAAATTTCAAAATTTTAATAAGTTTCGGGTGCAAACCCAAGACAAGATAAATCGTTTAATTTTTAGCGTTACAGAACAGGAGCCGAATAAACGAATCTCTAAGCTCCTGAATACGTTGAAATTTAGTTCACATCTTAATAGGGAGGAAAAACGGGCAATCGAAAAAATATGCATTCAGTTTAATGACATTTTCAACTTAGAAGGCGACCCATTGACGCATACTAAAGTGTTAACTCATAAGATCCCAGTAAAGTCAGATCAAGCAGCAATTAATCAAAAACAATATCGTTTGCCTCAGATTGCTAGAGATGAGATTAATAAACAGGTAAGCGAAATGCTCGCAAATGATATAATCTCACCTAGCAAGTCACCATGGAACTCACCTCTTTTGGTAGTCCCGAAAAAATCCGGACCTGATGGTCAAAAGAGATGGCGAGTTGTGGTCGATTTTCGTAAACTGAACGAGGCTACGATTAAAGACGTTTTTCCACTGCCAAGAATAGAAGATATTCGTGACCAGTTAGGAAATTGCCGTTATTTCTCAACCCTTGACCTGGCAAGCGGCTACCACCAAGTTCTAATCGACAGCAAAGATAGAGAAAAAACTGCTTTTAGTACAGGTTTGGGACATTATGAGTAAAATAAAACTGAAAAAAGGTATTCTACTATAGAAAGGGAAGCTTAAGCTGTTGTCTGGGCTGTTAATAATTTTCGTTCATACTTGTTAGGTCGTGTCTTCACTGTTTATACGGATCATCAACCTCTTAAGGGGGTTTTCCATGTGAAAGATCCCACAGCTCGGTTGTGCATGTTCCGTCATAAGCTTTCGGAGTACGTTTTTAAAATAGAATACAAACCTGGTAAGTTGAACACGAATGCGGATGCCCTTAGTCGCATACCTCATTGTCTGGCTATTTTAAGTAGTCGCATACGTCAAGCGGAGCATTGTCTGGCTATTTTAACTCGGTCCAAAGCATCTAAGACACCTTTGTTAAATTCACCAGATCAACAAGACGCTCCCAATCGAGATCAACAAGACGGTTCCAATGTTACCAAAAAAACTGATTCCCCTGAATTTTTAACAGACCAAAAAGAAATTGAAACGAGGTTAAAAGATTTCCATAATTCAGCACTTGGAGGTCATCAAGGGTATAAGAAAACGCTGGCTCGCATTAGACAACAATTTAAATGGAAACGTATGTCCAAGGACGTTAAAAGTTTCGTAAAAAATTGTCCACAGTGCCAGCAGAATAAGTCTACCCCCCATAATAAAATGCCCATGGTGATAACTGACACTCCAAGTCTACCTTTCGACAAGGTTTATATGGACATTGTATATGGTCTTCCCCTGTCTTATTTGGGAAACAGATATATTTTGACTTTTCAGGATGACTTAACAAAATTCACGTACTGTGCGGCGCTTCCTGATATGAAAGCTTCGACAGTGGCTAGAGCCTTTTACGAACAAATTGTGACAAGATACAGAATTCCAAAGGTACTCGTGACTGATAATGGTGCAAACTTCACGTCGAAGATTTTTTCACAGACATGCAAGTTACTAGGCGTGAAGAAACTCCACACGACAGCGTACCATCCTCAAGCCAATGGTTCATTGGAGCGAAGTCATCGACCTCTAGCCGAATATCTTAGATCTTTTGCGGCAAAAGACGAAAGAAATTGGGACCAGTGGTTAAGGCAGGCAATGCATGTTCATAATAACCACGTTCATATTGCTACACAGCTGACTCCTTTAAATGCTTTATTTGGTTTTAAGTTCGAAATGCCAACTAACCTCAACAGAAAAACCACGCCACTAACGCTGATGACTACGCTCTACTGCTTAAATATCAACTCGGGGAAGCCCATAGGTTGGCTAACGAGAATCTCGAGAAAGCTAAGATTAAATCGAAGGTTAACTACGATAAGGGTGCTAAAACCATTGTTTTTAAAGTAGGGCAAAATGTTTTGTTAAAAAAATCCCGCAAGGAAAAATAAATTTTCTCCTATCTGGTTAGGACCATTTCAAATAATATCAACAGGTGATGTGAATTCGAGAATTAAAATGGGCAGCAAAACTAAAAGAGTTCACAACAATCAATTAAAAGTTTTTTTTTCATAACATCCATTTAATGCCAACAAAAACACACCAAAAACAGATAAAAAAATATATCTTCTATTTCAAATATATATTTTTAACAATTTTTGTCTTTCTTTTCAGTATTGATCAAGTGAAAACAAAGGAAATACAAACTATTATTTTATTTATAATTATCAATTATAGTTTCTAATTATATTACAATACAATATTAAGATATTACAGTAAACAAAAAAAAAAATGTTCAATTTTTATAGTTTTGAAATAACTATGTTCATGTTAATTATTAACATCTACCCCGGGCAGTCACAGAAACCCTACAAAATAACATCATTAGAAGAGAATTCACCGGTAGTTTTCGAAACGGTAGAACATGCGGTCTTCTACAGCGATTCATGGACAATTTTAACAAAGTAACGAGATGGTGATAAACATGGTGGAGAAGTGTGAAAGAAAACTAGAAAATATGTGCAACAGCATTCCGGATTCCGATTTTGAGCGATATTGTCACTTGATAGTCCAAGAAACAGAAACGAATATAGTGAACCTTCAGCAAACTGCTAATCGCCTGAAAAAACTACTACACTCAAACCGCCAAAAGCGTTCGTCGGAGGTTTTTCGAAATGGGCTTTCGGAACGATGGACAGTGAAAATGCTAGGAAGGTCTACCATCAGCTGGAATTCCTTCATAAAAGGGAGGAGGAATCGTTCCAGTTAATGCATCGCCAAATGACTGTCATGAAATCGAACTTCGACACATTGAGCAAGCCCATAGCTCAATTGGCAGCGGAGGTAGAAAACATCACGGCAGGTGTGGAAAACCTTAGTGAGACATTCCTTTAACCCCTTTAACCAAAATCATGGGAATAATAATTTCCCAAAATAATGCCAACCAGCCTCGATGGCAAAAACCGACATACAATACGTTTAACAATCCACAAAGACCGATCTTTAAAAGAGAACGTGATAACAGTTTGCAACAAAGTTTGCAAAAAAAAAACCCCAAAGAATTAAAAGTATTACTACAAGGCAATACAAGTTTGATAGATTATTACAATCTTGTAAACGTAAAATTAACACAACTAAAATAAAACAATCATGTTTCATGGTAACGAATCATCCTTAACAAAGGAATTAAACGACACTGAAAAACGAAATGCTCTCCGAGTATTTATAACAGGATTAAATCCTCCAATGTCGAATATTCTATTTTCTCTTTCTCCTGACGATCTACCTTGCGCTTTAGCGAAAGCACAAGAGTTAGAATCTAATAATATACGAACACAATTTGCTCTACAATTCAGCAGAGCTCATGCTAACTCACATTCCACTGACCCAAAAGCTCAAAATACTTTGAGATTTCATCCACGGAATCAACACAATAACAATCAACTTAGGAATACAGAACCTATGGAATTAGATTCGAAAATCAAAAAAGACAATAATAACCCCTTTAACCAAAACCATGTTAATAATAATTTCAAAGCCAACCAGCCTCGATGGCAAAAACCGACATTTAATACGTTCAACATCCCCCAAAGACCAATATTTAGAAGAGAACGTAACGACAGTTTGCAACAAAGTTTGCAAAAACCCCCACAGAAGATGGGACGAATTAACAATCTAAATGAGAAAAAAGAAACTTTTTTAGATCAGCGCACGGACGGACTACCCCATATACGAAGAATAATTAATAATAAACGCATTAAAATTTTAATAGATACCGGAGCTAGTTGTAATTACTGTAATATAAAAAAATATAAGTTTTATCCTATATCACTTGTGCGACTCCAAAATAAATTCAAACAAAACAGCGAGACCTAAAAAAAAACAATACAACATTGTATCGATCTACAATGTTGGATTATGACATATACCCTTCTGGTATTTATCTTGTAATACAAAACTGCGACACCCAAGCATCCGCTAAAACGACTGTAAGATACTGTGTCATCATTTTTTTAAACAAAAGAACATTGTACCGATCCCCAGTTGGATCATTCCAAATATCAAAATTATAATTTAATCTTAAGTCAACCAATGAACAAGATACTTCGTATCTTAATTCAACCTCCAAGATTCTAAACTAATAAATTTTTTTTTTTTTAAGTGTTTTAAAGAAGTTTAGTTTAAAATCTAATTATGTAAAAAATCCTCAAAACATTATAATATTAACGAAAATTCATTCTCAAACACTTTCTCAAATTAACATTATAAAAAATGTTAGAATTAAGCTGTAAAAATTAAATAAAGAAAAACACTCCAGCTCCTGAGACCTGGCTCGAGCTTCCTAAGGGGGAGGAATGTTATGCCCACATTACCTTACCACCTAACCCACTGTTTCTACTGCATACTAATTATGCAGAATGGCAGTTGTGTGTCACACTTAATGTGACGCAACGCTCAGTGGGCCAAGCCAACTTCCAGAATGCAACTCAGTAGGAAAAAGCTGAGTAATGCATTTTGGAAGTTCTTTAAGAAGTTCCAGGTTGGTCTATGGAACTGCAGGGAGTCCGATTGTAACCATTAAACTAAACGGTTGTTTTATTATAACGTCGAAAATACCTTTAACAATTCTATGGAATATAATTTAATATTATACGCTTTGAAGATTAGTTCGATAACAAGGATGATAGCTAATAGTCCTCGCAGCTAGGCTCTTTACACTATCTATTAGCTAGTTACTTTTAAGTGCTTGCATAAACTGCAAAGAAGAATCCCACACGTCGGACGACCCAGCATGTCCAACGTTCTTGCGCAACAAATCCGTTGAAAAAATCAAAGCCGACAGGCGCTGTACAGTTCGTGAAGCCTGGACAATTTACAACGAAAATCCGTCACTACACCAGTTGGATCCACCCAGAAAACATCCTTTCGCAAAACCCACAGTTACCGAAATCATTAAAACCAATATTTTAAATGCTTCCATCAAACAAATCCACCCCGAGAATTTGCCTAATACAACATCTTGACATATAAACAACCAAGTCTCAAAAACTAACCTTATCTTAAGCTCTCAGATTATAAATGTAAATCAAACACAAGCTCAGATCGCTTGCACCAATAATCAAACACAAAACTCTCCAATCACTACACAACAATCGATCGCAGAATCCAAATCCAAAAAAACACCTCCCCGAACAAACCCCACCCAATCCAACACAACAACATCCAACATTAATTTCCCCACAAAACATTTCACCTATGTCTTCTATTACTCAATACCTTATCCAAAATAACGAATACTACAAAGAAACTTCAAAAATGGACGAAGATGAAGACATATAAAACTACTCACCCCAACCTTCCAAACCAAGGCTCCGCTGATCTGATTCTGGTTAAGACATTTTTCTCTTTCTATCAGATTTATTTGTCTTTGGATTTATTTGTTTTTGAAGTTTAAATACTGATTTAAACAAGTATACTTTAATCCATCAGGTCAGGCCAGAAATAGTCTTCAAAACCCACAACTGAGCGATTGAGATTATTTAACCAGTGGTATTGAACCTAGTAGTTCGAGGAGAATAGGCTCTGAAGAAATAAATGATATTAATCCAGCATCGGATTTTCGGAACTGAGCCTCGGGTATAAAATATTTTGCAACTTCTCGATAGGTGATAAGAAATATAGGGCGTTGATTGACACTGGGTCTGTTAGAGAGAGAAGAACAGATCTTCGATCTTCGTTCTACAAAATATCTTGCAGCCAAATTTCAGTCTAAACTCGTCAAACGCCGTGAAGAAGACACCAAGAAATACAATTTAAAAACGAGTCAAACGAGCCAACACGAGAAAAAAGGCCAAACTTATATTAAACTATTAAATAAATATCTACTATTTAAAATTCATTTAAATAAATTAATTAACTTAAAAAGTGTATTCTTTCATTTATCAGACAATAATTATAAGATACATGTAAGTTTCTTGAGCCAGTCGCCCTTTACAGGGTCTACTGTTAGTTTAATCAACTCATCTAGGGTTGATTGTAGTCAATTTCCTATTTTGAAAACTAAATCAATTTTTGTTTAACATAATTAACAACAAAACAAAAGAATTAATAAGAATTGTTGTTACTGACGTACCGAAAGAATTCAGAATGGGGAAAAATAGCAAATGAAAATGGCATAAGAAAGATGAGTTTAAATAATAAAGATTATGACCTTCTCGTTAAGGGTAAATAATAAAAAATACAACGGCAAAGAATTTTCGCTAAGAAATCAGAGATGATTACTGAAATTTTCCGAATTCAATTATGAAATCAATACTTAAAGGGCAAAGACAATAGAGTGGCAGCTTTTTTGAGTCCCATTAAGGATGTTAACCAAATAGACGGTGAATCGGACTCAAATGTGGCGACTGTTCACTCAGCCCCATAGCAACAGTTGAATCACAAAAGAAGAAAAAATAAATACATATAGAACCCAAATAAGTTTATCAAATGAAATCGAAGTGTTTCATAGTAGAAGAATCATCCATGTACATAGATATGACTAAAAATCAGTTATATTGGGAAAATCTCTTCAAACGAACTCTTATAAAAGAGTAAGTAGGAATTTATACCGAATTATCGAATCTTGAATAAAACAAAATTGAACAGTGTTTACTAAACCTGTTTAAAGATAATAAAAACCTGACATTTGTTAGGTGCACACTTATAGCTCTCGAGGTATAAAACGAAGCAGACTTTTTTAAAGAAATTTCTTTCTACCATATCAAAGAGAGTAGTGATTCCAGAATTATTGAAACATATAAAACTTTGAAAAATAAAGTTTATTAACAGAAAAGTACAAGCATTTTGTGTCTGCTTCTGAATATGTTCCAACAAATGACCAAAAGTTGAACGAATTCATTTCTAGATTGCTTGTGGGTCGTGGACATCATCATTGTGGACAACATCGTATACATATATTGAAACTATCCATTACACAGCCACACAAACAAAAATAAAAGTTCTGACCTGGAGTTGCGACTAGGTTTTTCATATAGTTTTTGGGTCGCTGAAACCGAATCTGAAGTCCGTTTTGCCCCATCACGTCAGGTTTTTGAGATAACCTCAAAAAATGTCACGAAAACAAAAAAAAATTTCTCCGATCTGGATGTGCGAAAATGTTAATCATATACTTTTTGGATCGCTGAATCCAGATTCGAAGTCAATTTTGCCCTATCACGTCAGGTTTCTGAGATATCCTCAAAAAAATGTCAAAGCCAAAAAAACAAAATTTCTTATCTGGGGTTGCGTCTAGGTTTTTCATATAGTTTTTGGGTTGCTAAAACCGAATCCGAACTCTATTTTTTGAGATATCCTCAAAAAATGTCAGATAAGAACTTTTTTTTTTTAGTTTAGACATTTTTTGAGGATATTTCAAAAACCTGACGTGATACGCCAAAATAGACTTCGGATTCGGTTTCAGCGACCCAAAAACTATATGAAAAACTTAGTTGCAACCCCAGATAAGAACTTTTGTTTTTTAGATTTTTTTGAGGATATCTCAGAAACCTGACGTGATAGGGTGAAATTGACTTCGAATCTGGATTTAGCGATCCAAAAACTATATTATTAACATATTCGCACACCCAGATCAGAGAAAAAAATGTTTTGTTTTCGTGACATTTGATGAGGTTATCTCGAAAACGTGACGTGATGGAGCAAAACGGACTTCGGATTCGGTTTCAGAGACCCAAAAACTATATGAAAAACCTAGTCGCAACCCCAGGTCAGAACTTTTATATTTTTTTGTGTGGCTGTGTTATTAAAAGCAAAGCGAGTTTTATTATATAAACAAATTATAAAAGTAAGTTTCTTCTAGAACAATGCACATCACTAAAAATTCTAGAATGCTTTCCTTTAAAAAATCAATAGAATTTACAAAACACGGAACTGCTTATAGAAAAGATTAATTGGTAATATCTCTCATATTGATTTTTAAATTTTTCTGATCGTTACTGAACTAAATATTATTTTTAACCTATTGTGTTCATCTTTTTTGTAAATGTTTTTCTATCTACATATATGGTATTGTGTATATTAATTTTGTTTTTTTTTTTTTTTCAAAATTGGCAAGCATTTATTTAAATATATCCACTTACCCGTATACTGTAAGATATCTTATACATGATCTTAATGAAGTTAAAATTTAAAATAGTTGGCAGCATTGGTGTTCTGTGTATCCGTCTGTTATTGAATGTTGGTCGCTTTTGCGAATTAAACCATCCTGGGACTTGATCTCGTTGACAATTCACTTTCAATTTTAACTCTCCCAGAGAAAAATTTGTTGAAAATCGTTTTTCTTTTATAAAATGTATAAGTACAAATATTTGATCATCAATAAAATACTTTTAATTATGTACTTTTTTGCAATTATTAAAATTCAGCATGAAAAATAAGTATTTTAATAATAAAGTTGCTCATCGTTTTTAGTACTGCTTATTTTTGATAAGCATAACAAAACTGATTTTGTTGTTGTTATAGTTGCATAATTATTTAAATCTTTGTCAAAAACGATACATGTCCTCATCATGGGGCATTAAAAGATTGGGGATTTACGCTATTCTTGTTGTTTTTATGTTTTGTTTTTTTTTTTTTTTATTTTACATAAATATTACAACGATTGGTTTCAAATTGATTAAAATTTTTATTTTCAATAAATTTTGTGAACGTTGATGTTGAATTTGATCTGGATTTTTTTTTTTCAAACTGAAATAGAAATAAATATTCATTAGGCACTCCTGGCATTACAATAAAAATTTTGTATTTTTGAGCAAATGCTTTATATGTAAGTGTAGAAAACACTACTTCTACTAATAATATGCTTACGATAATGTAAGTGACATGGCGGTTGGATGACATTGGTGACAAATAAAAGGTAAGAAGCGATACACAATTCAACCGCAACACTATTGTAGTACTTCAAGGAATGTCGATCAGTTTACAATTGAACCCAAACTTGGCATTCCGTCAAGGATCTACATATATAGAAGATTCATTTTTTTTTTGTTTGTTAATAAACTAATGATGATGTCTTTTAGTATTTACTGAGCACTATCATTATTATTATTACTTTTATAAAACAAACTTAAGCCTTGCTGAAAAAATAAATACATTGTGTGCTTTTAGTACTATGTTGTATGGAGAATAAAATTTTAAAATGCGTTTTTCTCGAAATGAGTTGGAGGTGACTTGTGCTGTTTTTCCCCTGGATGCTTTAACTGAAAATGGAATGCGTAGTGCTTGAAAAATTGCATTAAAACACTTTCTTTAGAGAAAAACAATTAATGCTCGATTTGTTTATTTTGTATAAAATCGAAAATATGGTTTTGGAACAATAAGACGATTGCATATCACAACTACACGGCTCGTTTTGCCATTATTCCGTGTAATCTATCGCTTTTATATTACTGTGTGACTATGCAAGAATCATAAAATTAAGAAAATTAATTACAGTGATGGAAAAATTAATAGAAACAACAATTTATACTAAATGAAAACTTAAATAATATTTATAAGCTCTTTAATAGATCCAACGGAAAATTTTACGAAGGCCAGAGAACACAGAATTCAATCTAAGTATTTTTAAAAGAAAAATTGCAGCAGTGTGGTCCAATTTTTTGATTTTTACATTTCCGTTGTTCCCCACTCAAAAATTGGTTGCATATAGGTTTTGTATTACTCATCTGAAATTTCAGCTTTTTAGGTGAAGTGTAAGTGGGCGCTCAACAGGCTCAAAGTTTATGCTCAGATGCTGTTCTAGCTAGGTGCTCATGCCTAGTTATTAAAATTTTTTTTTAATTTATCAAGCGAATTAAGTTGTGACGTGGCAAAGTTTTTCATGATTTGTTTTTTCTTTCATAAAAAACCACTAGTTAAGTGAGGTTTTCACAGATTTTTTTTGTTCATTTAAATTCGCCTGTAAGTATTTTTTGCTTAAAGCTAAAACAAAACAGAACTAATCAATGAAATATGAATGACTCAAAACCAAAGAAACATGAAAATAATTAACTTGGTTATCGGAAGCATGCGTGCTTATCATATTTAAGCAAAATTCCAACTCCAAGCCAAGTCCTATTACGATATAATCAGATATTAAGGGTAACAAAGTCTAATATTTCAAATCTGATGAGCGCCCTCTTTCTTTTATTTTTGAGAGCTAAAACATTCAGCATAATATGTTGGTATAGATGTCTGTAGCAAAATAATGGGTGGGGAAGTAATGAATTGTATGGTTTATTTTTTTGCCTTATAACGTGGACCACACTAATCTGCAGTTTGGCCTATCTTTTGAATAAAAGAAAAAATGTTTGCTATCCAAAACGTCCGAATTCCGGACGTTGCAATATTGCCATTCGCAAATGAGGACATGCCAATTTTGTGGGAGTTTCTGCAGTACAATGACCACAAGCACTCCTCAAAACTGGGAACAAAATGGTTTCGCAACAAAAAACTTAGTGTTATGGAGTGGCCATCCTCAGTCACCTGACCTTTACTTTATGGAACACCTTTAGAGAGTTCTTAAGCGAAGGATTGGTGACACTAGGTCTAAGAACAAGCAAGAACTGTAGACAAACATAACAAAATGCATTATACTCTACCACTGTGCAAAATTGGTGGTTTCTATGGGACGAAGTTGTGAGAGGGTTTAAAAGGGAAAGGTGCAACAACAAAGTTTTAAAAGAGTCGATAGGTATTTTTATAGAAAAGCACTCTTTTTATACCAAAAAGTATAAAAACTCAACTTTGTTGCTATTTTTTTTTTCAGATTAAGAGGGTTACGGAGAAAACGCGTACTCGTCTTCTCTGTTAGCGTCTTTGTCTGTGAATAATTTTTACTAATGAGTAATGAGCCCTTAAGCCCCACAAAGTTTCAAAGATTGATTCCTCAACGAGATAAACTGGATAACAAGTGTCAAAATGTCCTCAAAGTTAAAATGGTATGGTTGATTATAACCAGGTTATAAGGAGACTCATAACAATTATATATAAGATACTTAAATAGAACACTACCCACTCATTTTATATTGTCATGTTTGGAGAAATAAATCCTGAGATCTTGCAAAATTGCAATATCATTATGTGCCCTTAATTATGAAAGTGGACTAAGTCACTCCTAAAAATGGCATCAAATCTAGCCTAAAAATAATTATTATTTAAGGGGTAAAGTTTATTTGAAAGCGGAATTGCAGTAAATAAACTTCTTTATTGCTCCTCTAGTGATTTCATACAAAAAATAAAATTAAATCGTTATAAGAAAATTATTATGTAAGTTTTTCTTCAAACAATGCAAAAAGTGACTTAGTCCACTTTCATAATCAAGGGCACATATGGGTAATTCCATGAAAAAGTGGACACGAATTTTGAACAAATTATGCAGTCTTTTTTACTTTTTTTATTAGCAAATTACTATTTACAAACGGCAACTCTTTATGCAAGTTGCAAGAAAAGATTCTTTGTTGTATTCCTTTATGGATAGACATAAAATTCAGGGAATTTAATAATCTTAAAGCATTTTTATAGCATAAGTTTGCCAACAACAGAAGAATTTCACTTGAAAATGACGGAAAAACAAGCAAGCTGAAAATATGATGAGTCTAATAGTGACGATGACAATATCCCCTCGTGAGTGCTAAAATAAGTTAACATTTAAGCAAGCTTCGTTACACACTATTCGATTAAAAAACTTGAGTGAAAATGCATCTTTTCTTTACTTTTGGAACCACAAATCACAGGTAACATGAGTTACCAAAATAATGTAACGTGAGTTACCTAGATATTTTAAAATTTTTCCTCGAAATATTGAATAAATGTTTGGTTTTGTCACTAATATTAAAAGTTTGTAATTTTTTATGTATGGAATCTTCGTTTAATAGACCAGTGCCAATCCGGTTTTCAGAGGGCAAAAGTTGAACAAATTATTAGCAGCATAAGGGTGGTGGGAAAATTTAGGATAAATGGTATATGAAAGGGGAAAAATAAATTGCCCACAAAAAAATTGGGGGAAAGGGGGTGGGTGGGCGAAAAAGTGGGGTGGGTGTCAAAAATCATGGTTTTTTACGATTTCTGTCAAAGCTAGACGCCCTATCGAAAAAAGTCAAATGCAAAAGTTGTAGGTAGTATAAATGTCTACAACTTTTACTCAAACAATTTTTTTCTATAACCTCAAAAATATTGGAAAAAATGCAAAAATACGATTTTTTGATTTTTTATTTTTATCTTTTACAAAAATGGTTGGATCTCAAAAACGTGATGTTATAGAATTTTTCTGACTTCGTATTCGAGCTCAGCGCACAAAAAACCATTAGAAAAATATACTTTGACTTCTATAAAAAAAACTTTTTGACTAGTGAATTCGAACAGGGAAGAAAAAATCGAATGCCTTGTTCGAATTCACTAGTCAAAAAGTTATAGAAGTCAAAGTATATTTTTCTAATGGTTTTTTGTGCGCTGAGCTCGAATCCGAAGTCAAAAAAATTCTATCACATCACGTTTTTGAGATATTACCATGCAAAACATCACAAAAATAGTGTTTTGGACGTTCAAAATTCAATATCTCAAAAACTTTTCACGTTAGAGCTATTCTAATGCTAGATTCAAATTAAGAAGGTCAAAGGCCATTAGAAAAGTATAATTTAGTTTCTATGGAAAATTATTTCTCGCCAATATTACTGTCATTTACGGAAAAATCGATCTTGAAAATCGTTTTTTTGTTTTTTTTTTCAATTTTTCTCAATATTTTCTAAAACAAAAGTATAGTTTTTCCACACAATCTTAAATTATAGGTTTTAATCTAAATAATTTCATTTCAAACATTTCAAAAATCAAAAATTTTTTCGGTAACTTTTTTGATTGAAAAATAGGCTATTTTTTCAAATTAAATTCGTCAAAAATCCAAAAATTCACTTTTTGCTCAAAAAACATTTTTAATAGATAGAAAACATAACAAAGTAGTTTTTTACCAAGTTTTGTTAAAATCCAACCATTTTTGTAAAAGATAAAAATAAAAAATAAAAAAATCGTATTTTTGCATTTTTTCCAATATTTTTGAGGTTATAGAAAAAAATTGTTTGAGTAAAAGTTGTAGACATTTATACTACCTACAACTTTTGCATTTGACTTTTTTCGATAGGGCGTCTAGCTTTGACAGAAATCGTAAGAAACCATGATTTTTGACACCCACCCCACTTTTTCGCCCACCCACCCCCTTTCCCCCAATTTTTTTGTGGACAATTTATTTTTCCCCTTTCATATACCATTTATCCTAAATTTTCCCTCCACCCATATGCTGCTAATAATTTTTTTATTTTCAAAAATTATTGGCACTGGTCTATAAAACAAATTAAGATTCTTAATTTCACATAAAAACTTCATACTGCCGGACTCTTAAAATTCGTGTCCGATTTTTGTAACGTGAGTTACCATCAAACTTTTATTTTTCCCAAGCAAATGTTAAAAATAAAGACAATTTTTTTAGTTAATTTTGAAAGTAATAGTTATGCTCCATTCATGGATAGTAATTTCGTATCAATTTACATTAAAATTGAAAAAAAAATATATTTATGTGTTGGAAATTTTTGTGAATGTATCGTGAGTTACCATGGAATTGCCCATATACAATTTTCCCATACAAAAACAAGATACATACATAGCATTTACATTTGACCGCAAATTAAGGAAAATATGCCTATGCAAATGAAAAAACACCTAAATTCTATAACGGCCATATTATTCACTCTGGATTTAGTTTGGATTTAAGAGAATTTTAAATCCAATGCGTTAAATCTGAATTTCATAAATCCAAGGATTTAATTTTTTGGTCATATTATTCACTCAAAAAAATTATATGTTTATTCAATAAATTTTGTATAATTTGCATTTATCTTTATTTTTCCTTCACAAAATACGTGAAAAAACAACTGAACACTGTGGAAATTAATTTTACATCTGGATTTATAAAGTTAAACAGACCTCCAGAGAGCAGTTTAAATTTGTTTGGATTTAACGAGATTGGATTTAAAAAATTGGATTTAAGATTGGATTTAAGTAGTGAATATTATGGAATTGGATTTGTTTTTGACATTTGACATTGTTTACATCCAGATGTATTTTTTAAACTAGTGAATAATATGGCCGTTAGCCTCGAAAAATTCAAATCCACAAAACCGGCAGGCTTGCCGCAGATCATTTGTGCGAAGCAGATGCGTCGGAAAGTTATGATGTTCTCGACACCGAAGAAAGGAAGAAAACACAAATGTCGACTTTATGGTTCTATTTTTGTCAAAAAAAAACTAAAAAAAAAAAATAATAGTGTTGAAAGAAGTCTCTTGGAGGACATTTCAAAGATTTTT
The DNA here is from genome assembly GCF_945859705.1 of Episyrphus balteatus. Classification (NCBI taxonomy): domain Eukaryota; kingdom Metazoa; phylum Arthropoda; class Insecta; order Diptera; family Syrphidae; genus Episyrphus; species Episyrphus balteatus. Next base: position 97,005,331 of record NC_079136.1, read on the forward strand.
TTTTATTTACATTTTTATATACCTACATAATGAAATTTGATATACATAATAAGGAACCAAGAAATAACACTGCCTTTGATGTTAGTACCTTCATATAATTTAAGTAATTTATTGAGGTATTCAATATAATTTAAATACAATGAGAAACTTACATTTAACAACTTGTTTGCTTTTTTTAAAGATGATGAAATTCTCAGTTTTCAAAAAATCGATCTAAGAAGTTTCAGTTTTAAGAACACGAAATACATCTCAAATTGAAGAACCAAATATACAGTCATGTGTATTTTCTGTAACTTTTAACACTTAAATTCGTAGGAAATTATTTTTGCTTCAATAATCGAATTCGACTTAAATTGAAGAAATACAAATAACATTAAAAATTGTTATTTGTATTCTTAAAAGGTAGTTAATATTTCTTTGTGAAAACTGCGTTTTTTGCACTCGCACTCTTCGTTCTCTCTACATCTGCAGACTGCAGTAAGCCATTCACAAATCGATTTTTGTTTATCATGGAATGAACTGGAATTAAAAATCATTCATTTGTAATTCATTTTGATATTCTGTTCTGTCAAATACTTCCAGTTCCGAATTGTGGAAGTAAAATTTGATTTTCCTTAAGGTGCAAACAAACGATAGCGTACCCTTCAAGCAAGAAAACTGAGTTGAGAAAAGTCACTCTGACCTCAAAACGAGAAAAACGGGGTTGCACTCACACACTTACAACTTTTTGTGTATGAACACAAAGTCGAAGAAGAAATCGTGGTGAAAAAACCATTACATATAAAATCGGGTCCGCGGTGATTATAATTTCCATACTAATTTGAGCCGCCGTGGGACCCGTTTCGTAATCGAGTTCGGACTCAGGCGGAGCGGATTCGGACCGAGGTCGGACTCGTTTGCTTGGGAATCTAAAAAAAATCTAATGACACTTTTTTTCTACGAGATATCGTTTATCGTGTTTTAAAATGTGTCAAATATCGAAAATATAAGTTTTTTGCCAATTTCTCTTAAAGCATAGTAAGCAGCTGAAGGGAAACGAAATTTTCTATACAAAATTTTGTTAAAGAAATCTTGAACGAAATAAAATTTGTTTTGTTTTTGCATTTAAACTAATTATCTGATGTTTTTTCTTGAACTTTTGTTTTATTTTTTTATTATTTTTACTTTGCTATAATACCTAATATTATGTATTTGGATTTATTTTTGGCATTTCAATTTCCTTACATCCAGATGTATTTTTTAAACTAGTGAATAATATGGCCGTTAGTCTTTCAAAAAGAAAAAAAAAATTTTATTTGGCCAAAATTGAATTTTTGTAACTAGATTTTTTTGAGAAAAAAACCCGTTAAAACCGGGACCACAAAAAACCGAAAAAAAAGGGTTAACTGAAGCAAAAAACCGAAACCGGTGCAGTGCATCTGTTTAATTGATAAGGCTGTTCAGCCGCTGTTGCAACCATATTATTGTATTTTTATAAAAATTGTCTTTCACATCTTAAACATGAAATTTTTAAACCTTTTTAAATACAACACGATTTTTATAAAACAGGAAAAAGTATGTTTCATGAACATGATTAACAAAACAAGTCTTTGTAATTTTTTCTTATAATTAATATAGCGCAGAATTTTGTCAATAACACTGGTCAACAAAATTTAACTTTTTTTTGCCACAAGAACCAAAATATACTTTTCTAGTACTAGTAGTTTTTGGGGTGCTGAACCCGAATCTGTAGTCAGAAAAATTTGATTAGCTTCCGTTTTTGAAATATTTCCGTTATAAAATGCTAAAAAACGTCATTTTGGCTGTTTTCGAGGTTCTGTTTTTATGTGGGGTAATTCATTACAAACAAATTTGTAACGGTTATTATAAGAACAGATATTCTTCTTTCAAAAACTGTTTAAATTTTCCCGATATCTCTTTTATTGCTCGAGATATCTTAAGGCTGAGTGGACCACGTAAAAATCGGGTTATCGTTTACAAATCGGTGAATAACTTTTACATTTTTAAAGATAATTGAATGAAATAAATTTTATTATATAGGTAATAAACAAGGCTAAATATCTTCATCCCCATAATTTCCAAATTTGTCCACTTGTAATTAAGAGAGAACAAAACATGATAAAATTTTCGTTGTTTTAGAACGACCTGAATGACATTGGTTTGTTTCTTAGTTAGACTAAAATTTTTATTTTTTTTATTTCTATTTTGGATTGAGGTTGAATCAAACTACGGAGTAAAACTATTTTGAAAAACTAAAAATGTATTTTTCATAGAAAAAAATTAATCGAAACTGAAGCTATTTTTCCTTATGTTACAATGTTTGAACATGTGTAACTTCTGCAATTATTAATAAAATTCATCGAAATAAAAAGAAATAAGTAACTCAACTCAAATACTAACACATTGATTAGTTTAAGAAATTTATATTAAGTTTTAAGGGCTTAAACAACAAAAAAATGGTAAAAAGTCATTTTTTCTTAACTTTTTTAAAACAAAGTGGTTTAATTTCTTTGTTTTTCAAAGTATGATTTTGATTTTTATTTTATTTAAAAGCTTAGTTTATTGACTATGGAGTAAAGGTATATTTTGTTGGAAAATATTATTTTGTAACCCTCCAATCGCTTTTAAAGGAGTCCCAAAAACAATAAACTGTACTAAGAAACCAGAATTTTTAGATTTTTTGTTATATTTTTTTTATTTTTTTTCATTATTTTTTCTATCAATATCAAGTTAGAAAACAAAAATTGCTTAAATAGTTTTCTTACAATTAATTTTTGAAAAAGAGTCTACTTTCCATTTTTTTCCTCAGAAATTCATGGAATGCGTATGTATTGGAATTTGTAGTTCAAACAAATTCCGCTGGCGCTAGTTGTATCTCTCTCTTTATTATCTTCTATTTTGTTTCTACATGATCTCTCGCACTCGCTCTGTCGAGTGGTTGTTTGGTGGTATAAAGAATAAGATGAACTTAGGTATCTGCATTCTAAATATTGTTTGTACATAGGTTTTTCCATAAAAAAGGACTGGCGCCAGGCAAGCTCATCGCGCATGCAAAGTGTTGTTGTTTTTTCGCGAAAATGAGAGGATACAGGAAATGGATCTCTCGCACGTTCGCAATATATGGTATCTGGTGTTGCGTGGTAGGTATATGGAATAGGATAAACGAGTTTTTTTTTTGTATTCTTATTTTTTTTTATGTTTACGAGCGATCTGGAAGAAAAATCAAGTGAAGAAATTAACAAGGAAATCGTTTTGGGAACAATGTTAGCTGGAAATGGTTACACTCAATCTAAACGAGTTCTTGAAGCTGTCAACGTTCCGTTTATGTCCCCAAGATCATATCGAAAATTTGAAAACAAGACAAAAGAAGTATGGATCCAGTCTGCCGAGAATCAAATGAAGGATGCAATCGAAGAAGAAAAGAAGATTGCTTATGAAAATGGAAATATTGACGAAGACGGCAAGCCGTTGATTACGGTAGTTACGGATGGAGCGTGGTCGCACAGATCATATGGAACTAAATATTCATCCTTGTCTGGTGTAGCAACAATAATTGGTTTTAACACTAAGAAAGTTTTATATTATAACGTCAGAAACAAGTATTGTCATATTTGTCGGCTCAACGAAACAAAAAACTCCCCTTGCTCCTTGCTCGGAAAAAGAAATTTAGCTTCTAACATCAACAAAACTAAGAACATTGCAAGAAAAAGAAAAAGAAGTGGCGCCGACTCGTATTATGGAAACGTTGAAATGACATCCGAGATCCCAGATAAAACAAGTGAAGAATTGCTCTTAGAAAAGCAAAAAAAAACTTCAAATGATTGAGAGCAATTATTCAAGAAAAAGAGAAATTGAAGTTGAAACGCGTAATCAATCCCTTGATGAGAAGTGGTTTGATGTTAGACAACAGATGGTTACTGCTTCCAATTTCGGCAAAATATGCAAAGTAAAAAGTTTAGCCAGCTACCACAATATTATTTTGCATATTTTGAACACTCGCGTATCAAATTGCAACATGTTATGGGGCCTTCAAAACGAGAAAAAAGCAATCCAAAAACTAGAAGAAGCGATAAAAATCAAAGTAGGTACGAAAATGCGGATTTTTTATTGATGATGAGTTTCACTACCTTGCAGTGCCGGTTTAAGCACTACCGGCGCCCCTGGGCAAGATTGCAAGTGGCGCCTCTAAAAAAAAATTCATCTAAAAACAATTTTTTAAAATCACGAAAAAAAGCAATAGCAGATTATGTCTTACCTCTCATATACTTGTTAATGCATTTATTAAAAATGTGCAGTGTATTAACTTAAAAAGGTTAACTTAAAAAAAAAAATTAATTATTCATGTCATTTAGGCTAAATTGACAAGACTACCTTTATCTCTGACTTTTTTGTTTAAACACATTTAAAGATTAGGTACAGTTGGTCTTATTTGAACAATATTTTTTCAAAAACTTTTTCAACTAGGTACATTAATGTCGTTTTCGATTGGAATCACTCAATGATTCACTCATTCTGAATACAATAAAAAACTTTGAATCGCTTCCACCCAATTCTAAAATTTAATATCTGTATTGGTGAAAAATCAAATATTGTGTTTTGTTTTTTCACTAGGAGAATAAAAAACTTGCAGCACGCTTCTTAATGATTCCAGGCGCTTCCGGACGGCCAATCGAAAACAACATACCTTTATAAGTATAAGGTTTGTTCGTTGTGAGCTCTAGGGCACTCTGGGTCGCTCCGAATTCGTTGTCAAGCGTTTTTTGTAGCTCCTTTTTCAACCAGAGTTATTTCCTCTGTGTTCGATGTTCGCTGATGAAACTAAAGCTCTGTGGTGTTCGATGTAAAATGAAAACCCGAGAAATTCTGATTTTTTCACAGTTAATTGAAATGAGTTAGAGTGCCCTGGAGGGGGGAACAACGAACAGACCTATTTTTTTATTCTCACTCACAAACGTAGTTTTTATGAGAAATGGAGAAGCTGTGAATTTTGGCATTTCTGGATTTTGGGTTTTCGGGATTGTGGGTTTTCGGGATTTTGTGTTTTTGGGTTTTCGGAATTTAGGGTTTTCTGGATTTTGGGCTTTCTGGATTTTTAATTTCGGGATTCTGTCCGTCTCCCTTCTCTTTCCTTATTCATTACTATAGGGGCACCTTTGTAAAAATTAAATTGGTAGGAGGAATATTAGGATTGCTTTAGTCTTTCAAAAGAAATTGGGGCGCCTTGTTCTTCAAAGATGAACGAAGATTTTGGACACCATTGTCCTTCCGGAAGCCAAATAAATTAACCCAAAATTGGGGGGCGCCTTCATTCTTCAAAAAGTTTAGGACAAACAATACGAGCGCCGTTGAAAATGTAAAATAGAAACAAATTGGGGCGCCTTTGTGAATGTAAAAAAAAATAAAACATCGATTGGAAAGACTTCGTTATTTATATAACTTTTGTAAAAGTTCGGGGCGCCTGCGGCGCCCCTCAATTCTTGCGCCCCTGGGCGACGGCCCAGGCTGCCCCCCCCCTAAAACCGGCTCTGCTACCTTGGAGCAACACCTGACGGCTTAGTAGGCGAAGATGGCATCTGTGAAGTCAAATGCCCATCATCAATAAAAAACTTGACTATAAGCGATGCAGTTGAAAAGAAAAAACTAAAATATCTTCAGAAAAGCGGAGATACTTTTGTACTAAAAAAAAAACGACGATTATTTTTATCAAGTGCAAGGACAACTGCACATTACAAAACGATCCCATTGTTTTTTTGGTGTATGGACATCATGCGATTTTGTTTGTATTAAAATACAAAAAGACGACTCATTTTGGGAAGACAAAATAAAAAACAAACTACTAAATTTTTATAATAATCATTTTTTATTGGAATTATGTGATCCACGGATTCCAAGAAAAATGAGGGTATGGAATACGTAATATAACAGTAAACGATCAACTTTCTATTAGAATATTATTACTTTTCAAAACTATGCGTATTTTTCTAAATCTGTAACACTATTTTCTTTTTTCGTTCCATACCTTCAAATTAATTTTCAATATTCAGTAATATTATATCTAAAGCAGTCTAACATTTAAATTGTTTTTTGTTTTTTTAGTTATAAGGAATTTGTTATGTTTATCACCTTTCTAAATAAACTATTGAGTATCTTGTACCTACTTTTAATAATGAAAAAAAAGTATTGTTTTTATACCAAAACTAATTAAAATCCAAAAAATTATTATTATAATTTCGTATGTAAAAACAAAAAATATTTATTTATTTATTTTATCTAACTTAATTGAAGAGAAGTGATGTATGTACATTAGTGTGGTTCACGTTATAAGGCAAAAAAATAAACCATATAATTCATTAGTTCCCCACGCATTATTTTGCTACAGACATCAATACCAAAACATGCTGAAAGTTTTAGCCCTCAAAAGTAAAAGGAAGAGGGCGCTCATCAGCTTTGGAATATTAGACTTTGTTACCCTTACCTTACCCTTAATATCTGATTATATTGTATTAGGACTTGGCTTGAGGTTGGAATTTGGCTTAAACATGATAAGCACGCATGTTCCCGACAACCATGTAAATTATTTTCATGTTTCTTTGGTTTTGAGTCACTAGCTCGAATTTCATTGATTAATTCTGTTTTGTAAACTTTAAGCAAAAAATACTTACAGACGAATTTAAATGAACAAAAATTATTATCTGTGAAAATATCACTTAACTATTGGTTTTTTTATATGAAAAACTTTACCACATCATAACTTAATTCACTTGATAAATCAAAACAAGAGTTAATTACTAGGCATGAGGACCCAGCTATAACAGCATGTGAGCAAAAACTTTGAGCCTGTTGAGCGCCCACTTACACTTCACCTAAAAAGCTGAAATTTCACGTGTGTAATACAAAACACATATGCAACCAATTTTTGAGTGGGGAACAACCGAAATGTAAAAACCAAAAAATTGGACCACCCTAATGTACATAGATGCGCAGAAAGATAGAAAAATTCAACACTGAATATCATACCATTTTTTTCTTCATAAATATACCTACCATGACTCTTGCACATAGTAAAACCAACGGAAAACGAAAACACAAGTGAATTCGGTTGCGCAAAGCAAAACCGCAATATACACTTGCAAGGCTTGCAACCCTTTTTTTTGCTATTTCCTTGATGCTGATTTCTTTTTTCTACCTAACTAGACTTTAATTTTATGACTTTGGTTCTCTAGAAAGGGAAAGAGAATGCAAATAAAGATACCGAGAGAGAACTGAGTTGAGATGACGTTGAACGTGAGAGATGTATGGCGAAGAAAGGTCACTAATACACACAAACTCATTTACATGAAGTCTGAGTTCGTCATTCGGGGACACCCACTCTTAAGTTTCATTTAATAAGCCAAAGAGAAACTAAACTTAATCTAAAGTTCAAGTCACTGGTCACAGAATTTTTGCCACAAGAACCAAAATATACTTTTCTCAAGGTTTTCGAGCTGCTAAACTCAAATCTGCAATCGGAAAAATTCTATTAGCCTCCTAGTCTAAGAGCCGGCAGCATATTTTGGCAGTTTTGATATAACCGAAATTCGAGTGTGCACATATCTAGATATGCACCACAGTATGTCAACGGAACAAGTCTGGCAGTGATCTTTTTCAGCTTTCCCTTGCCAGACGCATCCAAAGTGCAGCAAAAAATCAACTTTTGGCGTTTTGGTATAACCGAATAAATGATACACCAAAAAATCATAAAAAATCCCCTGATTTCGAATCTGTGGGTACCGCAAGTTTCTTTTTCAGCTTTCCCCCCGCCAGACCGCTTTAAAGCATTTTTAAGTGCATTTTTCTAATAAAAGCCCTGATTACTTATTTTCTGTTAGGTATAACCGTATGATGGTAACAAATTAATATTCTATGTCTATTCCAGGTCTAGAAAATATAATTTTTAGCCAGCTATTTTTCAGCCTTCCCTCTGCCAGACGCATCCAAAGTGCAGTCAAAAATCAACTTTTGGCGTTTTTCTAGGTATTACCCCAATAAATGATACACCAAAAAATCATAAAAAATCCCCTGATTTCAAAAATGTGGGTACCAGAAGTTTTTTTTTAGCTTTCGCCCCCCCAGACCGCTTTGAAGCATTTTGAAATGCATTTTTCTAATAAAAAACCTAATAGCTTATTTTCTGTTGGGTATAACCGTATGACGGTAACAAATTAAAATTCTATGTCTATTCCTGGTTTAGAAAATATAAGTTTAAGCTAGATATTTTTCAGCCTTCCCTCTGCCAGACGCCCTTAAAGGTTTCCCAAACAGGTTTTTCCATAGGAAAAACACCTAGTTTCTGTTTTTTTCTTATAAAATTGAAATAATATTTTTTTGTTTAGAGTAACCATATGATGGTCAAATATTAACTTTCTCTGCCTTTCCTGATTTAGAAAATGTAAGTTTAAGCCAGTTTTGTTTCAGCCTACCCTCTGCCAGACGCCCTAAAATTTATCTCAATAGTACGGGAAAGTTAGATTTTGCTATATGGGGCATGGGGGTCTGGGAAAAAATCCGAAATGCATGTTGTATTCAGGGATTAAAAGAGCATAAACCCAGGGATCGAAAGAGTCTAAAGCCACATTTTGTACAACCGCACCAAGAATCATTTTGTTTGTCCCTATACAAAAAATTGCAATTTTTTGAAGTTTTTTGCCTATAGATCGAAAACGGTGAACGGTCTGTCAAATCGAAAAACCAATATTGTAACAAATGAAGGTAATTAAAAGATCTACAACTTTTACAACGAACAAATTTAAAAAAAAACGCTCAAGTAAAAGAGATATGACAAAAATAAGAAAATCACTTTTTGACGTCTTTAAAAAAAAAACACCCTAACTTTTAAACCAAAGGGATAATCGAAAAATGTTATTTAACATATATTGTAGAAAATTAAATTATTTCAAGTTTGTCATACATTGTTTTTTCTGTAGGTTCAAAAATACGGGGGTTATGTGAAAAACTAAAATTTGTATTAAAAAAAAATGGCGGCCAAATGCTCCTGGTGCGATGGAACAAAATTTGGTTTACGACTCGTGTCTTTATGCCTTTCGAGCCCTGAAGTCAAAATGCATTTCGGATTTTTTAACAGACCTCCATGCCCCATATAGCAAAATCTAACTTTCCCGTACTATTGAGATACCTTTTAGGGCGTCTGGCAGAGGGTAGGCTGAAACAAAACTGGCTTAAACTTACATTTTCTAAATCAGGAAAGGCAGAGAAAGTTAATATTTGGCCATCATATGGTTACTCTAAACAAAAAAATATTATTTCAATTTTATAAGAAAAAAACAGAAACTAGGTGTTTTTCCTATGGAAAAACCTGTTTGGGAAACCTTTAAGGGCGTCTGGCAGAGGGAAGGCTGAAAAATATCTAGCTTAAACTTATATTTTCTAAATCAGGAATAGACATAGAATTTTAATTTGTTACCGTCATACGGTTATACATAACAGAAAATAAGCTATTAGGTTTTTTATTAGAAAAATGCATTTCAAAATGCTTCAAAGCGGTCTAGGGGGGCGAAAGCTAAAAAAAAACTTCTGGTACCCACATTTTTGAAATCAGGGGATTTTTTATGATTTTTTGGTGTATCATTTATTCGGTTATACCAAAACGCCAAAAGTTGATTTTTTGCTGCACTTTGGATGCGTCTGGCAAGGGAAAGCTGAAAAAGATCACTGCCAGACTTTTTCCGTTGAGATACTGTGGTGCATATCTAGATATGTGCACACTCGAATTTCGGTTATATCAAAACTGCCAAAATATGCTGTCGGCTCTCGGTCTATCCGTTCTTGAAATATAACCGTTATAAAAAAAACCCTTTTTTGCATTTTATAACGGTAATATTTCAAGAATAAAGGCTAATAGAATTTTTCTGATTGTGGATTCGAGTTCAGCAACCCAAAAACCTTCAGAAAAGTATATTTTGATTCTTGTGGCAAAAAAAGTTTAATTTGGTTGGCCAGTGTTGTTTCTGAATCAAAGACCACTACTTAAATTTTAAATATCTCGGGCAATAAAAGAGATATCGGGAAAATTTAAACAGTTTTTGAAAGAAGAATATCTGTTCTTATAATAACCGTTACATATTTTGTTTGTAATGAATTACCGCATATAAAAACAGAACCTCGAAAACAGCCAAAATTAAGTTTTTTTGACATTTTCTAACGGTAATATTTTAAAAACGAAGGCCAATCAAAGTTTTCTGACTTCAGATTCGGATTCAGCACCCCAAAAAATACTAGAAAAGTATATTTTGGTTCTTGTGGCAAAAACCTTGTTGACCAGTGTAATTCAAATATTATTAAAGCGCCATGACACGTAACGCAATACATATATCGTGAATTAGGTATAAGGAACTTGGGGAATATGTACTTTCCTGGTAGTTAAACCTGTCCTGGTGCAACGACCATTTTGTTGTTTCATTCTTTATAGATATTCTATTAAAATTTTAATTACTGTTGCTATTATACATTTGGAAACCAATATTTTTAAATTCCTCTATATCCATGCATTTACATGGTATCTGTAAAACAATACAGAGTAAATAATAAAAAAATACACAATTTTTAATAGTATAATTTATTTTATTTATTTTTGGCAAAAAGACAATAATAAAAACATTATAACTAAATACATTTTGGATTTATTGGATCACATTTGCTTATCTTAATATAATACAACTAATAAATTAAAAAAATAGTATATGGGTAATTCCATGAAAAAGTGGACACGAATTTTGAACAAATTATGCAGTTTTTTTTACTTTTTGTAATAGCAAATTACTATTTACAAACGGTAACACTTTATGCAAGTTGCAAGAAAAGATTCTTTGTTGTATTCCCTTATGGATAGAAATTAAATTCAAGGAGAATAAATAATCTTAAAGCATTTTTAAAGCATAAGCTGCCAACTACAGAAGAATTTCACATGAAAATGACGGAAAAACAAGCCCACAGAAAATTGGATGAATCTAATAGTGACCATGACAATATGCCCTCGTGATTGCTAAAATAAATTAACATTTAAGCAAGCTTCGTTACACAATATTCGATTTAAAAAAAACTTGAGTGAAAATGCATCTTTTCTTTACTTTTGGAACCACAAATCGCAGGTAACATGAGTTACTAAAATAATGTAACGTGAGTTACCTAAACATTTTAAAAATGTTCCTCGAAATATCGAATAAATGTTTGGTTTTGTCACTAATATTAAAAGTTTGTAATTTTGTATGTATGAAATCTTCATTTAAAACAAATTAAGATTCTTAATTTCGCAGAAAAACTTCATACTGTGGGACTCTTAAATCTCGTGTCCGATTTTTGTAACGTGAGTTACCATCATACTTTTATTTATCCCAAGCAAATACTAAAATTAAAGAAAATTTTTTTTGTTAATTATGAAAGTAATGGTTATGCTCCGTTCATGAATAATAAATTCGTATCAATTTATATTAAAATTAACAAAAAAAAAATTATTTATGTATCGGAAATTTTTGTGAATGTAACGTGAGTTACCATGGAATTGCCCATATTCTTTCAAACATCAATTACACTAACTAAAAAGTGTTTATACCAAATATAACCTCTAACTGATGTTGAAAAATTGGTATTAAAACAAATAAGATTTTGATCTGGCAAAAGTTTGATAACTATTTTATCTTACAAATTAACAATATTTTCTTATACTCATATAAATGTTGTTTATTTAACAAACGTTTTCGAGAATTCTTCTCATCTTCAGGTATAAATCAAATTAAAAATATTATTTTAAATTTAAATTTACACAAAAATCAATTTATACAAATTTCTTAAATTTTAAAAAATTTAAATTATTTTAAAGTAATTTTTAAAAGTATCAAATAAAAATGTATGCATTTTGGTTTAACTTGGTTTTAGTACAAAATAAGATCAATGAATAAATGCGTTTTAGAATTTATATATTTACAAAATAACATTTACATAGTTACATTAATTTATAAGTTTATATTATACATGATGAATTATTTATTCATTTTTGCATTACATTCACAAACTGAACTACGCTATTTTAAAAATTTACTAAAATATTTAAATTTTTTAAGGATGATGTCATAAATTTGTACTTTTTTGTATCCTATTGTTGTTGAAAAACCTTAGAGGATATAATATATGGAGTGCTTGTGCTATTAGTTCCTTGAAGCTTTTATAGAGGGATGTAGTTTCTTTAAGTTTTTCGATTAGTGCATGCCTCCATTTTATTTTCATTTGATGGCTGTCATCAACAAGCATGTTTATTTACAGCTGCGGAACCGGACTCGCATTGAAAAACGAAGGCAGCGACCCCTATCCATGCATATGGCGTTACAATGTATTAGGTATAGGAACAAGCACTCCATATATTATATGCTCTAAGAAAAAAAACACAATATTGTTATAAAAATTAACTTATTAAATCACTAGAAAGTGAACTAGGGTATTTGTTTTCATAATCGTAATCACAATTGGTAAAAGACATTAGTTATTGATTAAAGTAAAAAATATTTTATTATTATTATAAAAATGTTTTTTCTTTTATTTTTATAGAAATTAATTAAATAAAAAATAGTATGAAAGTAGATTATATTGTTTTTAAATGCTTGCCAAATATTGAAATATTTTTCTATATACAAAAATGTGTTGATAGTTATATATTTATTGCATTCAAAACCATTCAGATACAAAAAAAAACACGACTGAACCATACACATATTTTAAGAAAAACACAAAATAACTATGTCTTCATAATTTGATTTTTAAAGACTTTTTTTTTTATAAAATTTTGTTTAAACTTTAAATCTATTAGACCGAGAGCCGGCAGCATATTTTGGCAGTTTTGATATAACCGAAATTCGAGTGTGCACATATCTAGATATGCACCACAGTATCTCAACGGAAAAAGTCTGGCAGTGATCTTTTTCAGCTTTCCCTTGCCAGACGCATCCAAAGTGCAGCAAAAAATCAACTTTTGGCGTTTTGGTATAACCGAATAAATGATACACCAAAAAATCATAAAAAATCCCCTGATTTCGAAACTGTGGGTACCGCAAGTTTCTTTTTCAGCTTTCCCCCCGCCAGACCGCTTTAAAGCATTTTAAGTGCATTTTTCTAATAAAAACCCTGATTACTTATTTTCTGTTAGGTATAACCGTATGATGGTAACAAATGAATATTCTATGTCTATTCCAGGTCTAGAAAATATAATTTTTAGCCAGCTATTTTTCAGCCTTCCCTCTGCCAGACGCATCCAAAGTGCAGTCAAAAATCAACTTTTGGCGTTTTTCTAGGTATTACCCCAATAAATGATACACCAAAAAATCATAAAAAATCCCCTGATTTCAAAAATGTGGGTACCAGAAGTTTTTTTTAGCTTTCGCCCCCCCAGACCGCTTTGAAGCATTTTGAAATGCATTTTTCTAATAAAAAACCTAATAGCTTATTTTCTGTTGGGTATAACCGTATGACGGTAACAAATTAAAATTCTATGTCTATTCCTGGTTTAGAAAATATAAGTTTAAGCTAGATATTTTTCAGCCTTCCCTCTGCCAGACGCCCTTAAAGGTTTCCCAAACAGGTTTTTCCATAGGAAAAACACCTAGTTTCTGTTTTTTTCTTATAAAATTGAAATAATATTTTTTTGTTTAGAGTAACCATATGATGGCCAAATATTAACTTTCTCTGAATTTTCCTGATTTAGAAAATGTAAGTTTAAGCCAGTTTTGTTTCAGCCTACCCTCTGCAAGACGCCCTAAAAGGTATCTCAATAGTACGGGAAAGTTAGATTTTGCTATATGGGGGTCTGGGAAAAAATCCGAAATGCATTTTGAAAGCTGAAAAAAAACTTCTGGTACCGACATTTTTGAAATCAGGGGATTTTTTATGATTTTTTGGTGTATCATTTATTCGGTTAATACCTAGCAAAACGCCAAAAGTTGATTTTTGACTGCACTTTGGATGCGTCTGGCAGAGGGAAGGCTGAAAAATAGCTGGCTAAAAATTATATTTTCTGGACCTGGAATAGACATAGAATATTAATTTGTTACCATCATACGGTTATACCTAACAGAAAATAAGTAATTAGGTTTTTTATTAGAAAAATGCACTTAAAAATGCTTTAAAGCGGTCTGGCGGGGGGAAAGCTGAAAAAGAAACTTGCGGTACCCACAGTTTCGAAATCAGGGGATTTTTTATGATTTTTTGGTGTATCATTTATTCGGTTATACCAAAACGCCAAAAGTTGATTTTTTGCTGCACTTTGGATGCGTCTGGCAAGGGAAAGCTGAACAAGATCACTGCCAGACTTTTTCCGTTGAGATACTGTGGTGCATATCTAGATATGTGCACACTCGAATTTCGGTTATATCAAAACTGCCAAAATATGCTGCCGGCTCTTAGACTATATTAAATAAAGAATTGTTAAAACAATCAGAAAAATTAAAAAACAACTTCTACAAAACATACAACAAATTTCAGATTTTAAGCGCAATTAATCTGATGATTTATTTCTTGCAGTTGCAACTTTTTTGTACCTGTACTATTTCTAAAGTCATTTAAAGCTGAAACACAATCACGCTTTGTCGTCGATTTTGACAACTGCCAAAAGTTCAACCATACGAAATCTGTATAACCTCCCACAATGACGCTTTTCTTACGTACGCTTTTTTTGACAAACGTAAGGAAACGTAAGAAAGCGAGCAAAAGTTCAACCAGACTGAACTTTTGCTCGCTTTCTGACATTTATCAGACATAGTTACAGTCACCCACATTATTATTGCGCCACATGTGAATAAAAAAAAAATAAATTATTGCAAACCTACAGTGACGAGCAAAAGTGGTCAAATGTTTTGCCTTTTTTGAAAAAGTTGTTTAAAACTTAGTGTTCTTTACATAAATTAAATCGTTTTTATTTTATTATTTTTCTATATTATGCGACCATTAATTTTCCTGATTAAAATTTTAAAAAATGCTTCATTGTCCAAAAATGGAGAGTATCATATTGGTATTTGGACTTGACCAATTCTGCTCGTTTTGTAAAAAGGCTTTTGTTTCAATATATTGAGTGTACTAGAATTAATTTTTACTACTTTTAACCACTTTTAACAATGCCTCGAGATAGGATCTATCAATCTGTGAAGAAATAATTTTAAAATTCGGTCGTATTTCAGCTTAATGGAAAGCTCAAAGCTCATCGCTTTTAGACTTGTGTTTTTTTACTGCGCTTACAATTTCTTCAGAAAATTTCAACAGATTTTCAGCCAAAATGGGTCAGGGCCTTATGCTGACTACGCAACTGTCTGAAATTTCTGATTTCCGAAGCAATATTTGACAATTATAAAGGTTTTGGCGGGGTCTTCTTCTTCTTCTTCTTCTTCCTTTTTCTCGGCGCTGTTATGATCTCGATGTCGAGGGGATCATAACTATCCCACGTAACTGCTTCACACTAGTGATCCGCCTGTGGGGTTCGCCGGGTTGACCTCAGAAATCGGCGGCAAGCCTCCCGGTTTTGTATTGTTCCATTTCTAAGGCCAACTGAATGCTGGTGGTTTTGCATTTGCTTGTACCAGGAGTTTTTAGGCCTACCTTTCTTTCTATTTCGTTTTGGCGGGGTCTTCATGTAGTTGAAAAATTATATCAGACAACACGGAGTCTTCTTTTGCCAAAAAAAACTTGTTAAATTGTACCGTTTTATATCAAGATAGATTTTCCTCTTCATCATATCTTTAAATTTTATCAAAGGTCGGGAACTCCCCCCAAAAACTCAAACAGAACATCACCAAACCTTTTTTCAAGTCAAAAATCGTTACGTTAGATGAATTTTTACTAAAACTTTTACTAAATCTTTAACTATAACCACAAAAAGGAATCAATAACCAATGGGAAAAGTAAATTGGATTGACGAGAACACAGAAGAAATAGAATGCAAATCTAGTTACTATCCAAAACTGGAAAAAACATTTCAGGACTATCAAGTTTATAGAACGGACATAAATTATTATGGACTCCAGAATATCTTCCGGTGTTATCTTGTGGATTGCTAGCTAATTTTGAAAAAATAGTGAACAAGCGAACCTATCCTGATATAAAACGAAACAATTTACCAAGTTTTTTGGCAAAAGAAGACTCCGTGTTGTCTGATATAATTTTTCAACTACATGAAGACCCCACCAAAACCTTTAAAATTGTCAAATATTGCTTCGGAAATTTCAGACAGTTGCGTAGTCAGCATAAGGCCCTGACCCATTTTGGCTGAAAATCTGTTGAAATTTTCTGAAGAAATTGTAAGCGCAGTAAAAAAACACAAGTCTAAAAGCGATGAGCTTTGAGCTTTCCATTAAGCTGAAATACGACCGAATTTTAAAATTATTTCTTCACAGATTGATAGATCCTATCTCGAGGCATTGTTAAAAGTGGTTAAAAGTAGTAAAAATTAATTCTAGTACACTCAATATATTGAAACAAAAGCCTTTTTCCAAAACGAGCAGAATTGGTCAAGTCCAAATACCAATATGATACTCTCCATTTTTGGACAATGAAGCATTTTTTAAAATTTTAATCAGGAAAATTAATGGTCGCATAATATAGAAAAATAATAAAATAAAAACGATTTAATTCATGTAAAGAACACTAAGTTTAAACAACTTTCTCCAAAAAAGCAAAACATTTGACCACTTTTGCTCGTCACTGTAGGTGTGTTTTTTAATTTCTCTATATAGATTTTGCACAAAAAAACGACATCGAGATATTTTAAATCAAAACAATTTACGTATTAAAAACAAAAATAATTTAATGATGTTGTAGACTGAGTTTTATTGTTTGTTCTGTTTAAAAAACAATTTATTTTGATTGGTTTTGTTTTTATAATTATAGGAATAAAGAATAAACAAATTTCTATGCATTTTCGGACGCATTAATATCCCTCTTCATTTTTCCACATTTTAAATCAAAATAAAAACTTAGACCAATATTTTTGTGGGTGACTGTGTTTTTTTTATTTGACAGCAGATTTTATGTTAAAATCAGCTGTTCAAAATCAAAGTGACAGAAGCGCACTTTGAGGATTTCTCAACGTAACGCGATGACGCGTCTGGCAAAGCGTGATTGTGTTTCAGCTTTTAAAACTACAAAAAATGTTTCATTCCAATTTTTTTTTTAATGTTTAACTGTCTATGACTCTAAGCAGAAAATTGAAATTCACCCTTCATAAACAAATTGAAAGTGCTACTACTAAGTACGATCAGGGATATTATATATTTCCTACCTAGGCGTCTAGTTAACACTACCATATCAGTTATTAAAACCCAAAGAATACCCATCGCCATCAGTCATCACATAATAATAGTCGTTTTTCTTTTTTAACTCAGAAAAAAGCTCTGAACAGAGCCTGAACATTCTGAGCACGAGTTACATCCACTGACAACTGATCGCTTCAACATAGTCAACTATTACAATCCATATACCTGCATCCGGAAATATCCAATATCCAGCATACAAAATAACTTAATATAATAGCAATACATATTTCATTTTTCCATCTAATTGTAAAGTCAGCATATTTTTGTATCATTTAAATGTATTCATAAATCCATATCAGTTTTCAAATTCTTTCCCACATTATAATGCTGACTATAAAAAATAAAGGGACTGGTTTGCATTAATAGAAGTAATAGCCGTTTTTTTATTATCCTATTTGATTCATATAGATCTAGATAATACGTGTTAATTAATGATCTATATGGATCAAGTTGGACGGCTAATACCACAAACATTTTTAATTGAACAACCAATCAAAGTAGAAACTTTTTATGAAAATCAATATACCGAAATTCACAATTATTCGGTTAACAATATCATTCCTTAAAATAAGAAGCAAATGAATTAATAAGAATGAATCATTTAAATACTGAAGAAAAAAATGTATAAACGCTACAAAAACACATTTTTTCAAGCAGGAGAAAACTTATCCTTTACGAACGTTATCAAACATGAAATAAAAACAAAAGATGATATTCACAAAGAAGAGATGCAAAACCAGATTGCAGACATGTTGAACCAAAAGATTATACGACCAAGCTTTTCACCATGGTCGTCGCCTATTTCGATTGTTCCAAAGAAAAAAGATAAAAGACTACCGTAAACTCAATAATAAGACCATTGAAGATAGATAGGTACCCAATTCCCAACATAAATGAAATCCTAGATAAGTTAGGCAAATGTTTGTATTTTAGTACCATCATACATCTTGCTTCTGGCTTCCACCAGATCGAGGTAAAACCAGAGGATATACCAAAAACAGCCTTTAGTGTTGATAATGGACACTATAAATATGCCCGGATGCCATTTGGGCTGAAAAATGCTTCTTCCACCTTTCAAAGGGTAATGGACAATGTTCTACAAGCTGTACAAGGCGAAATATTCCTTGTCTATATGGAAGATATTATCGTCTTCTCTTCAAGAACATATCGAAAACTTATCACAAGTTTTCCAAAAATTAGAAAAAGCAAATCTTAAAATCAGAATTTCTGCACAAGGAGGTTGCTTTTCTGGGGCATCTGGGTAAAACCGAACCCCGAAAAGACAGAAGCTATCAAAAAGTGCCCTGTTCCAAAAACAACGAAGCAAATAAAATCATTTCTTGGTCTACTCGGGTACTATAGGAAATTTATAAAAATTTTTCTAAACATAACCAAACCTTTACCAGAGTGTCTGCGAAAAGGTAACAGTATTAAACTGAACACTCGGTACTTAAATTGTTTCGAGACATGTAAGTCTCTTTTATGTAATGATCCTATATTACAATACCCAGATTTCGAAAAAACTTTCAACGTTACGACAGACGCAAGTAATGCTGCTATAGGGACCGTATTATACCAAGGACCGATCGGATAGGATAAACCGATTTGCTATGCAAGTCGCATATTATCGAAAAATTAACAAAATAATAGCACAATCGAAAAAGAGTTGTTGGTTATAATATATTGGCAGCAAAATACATCCGCCCCTACATTTTCGGTCGGCGATTCAAAATAATCACCGATCATAAACCACTTACTTGGTTATTTTCGTTGAAAGAGCCTAACTCTAAATTAGTTCGTTGGAGATTACGGCTTGAGGAATTCGACTACGAAGTTATATACAAAAAAGGTACAAATAACTCAAATGCCGATGCTGTCTCTCGAATTGAGATCAATACTAACGAACCTTTAGAAGAAAATGAAAATACCGACAATATGTCATTAGAAAACAACAAAAATGATTTAGAAAGCATAATCTACTATTCACTCTGGTACCATTTCTTACTGAGTGTTTTTTTTTTATAGCAACAATAATTATGTATACTTATTATTAGGTATATTCTGTCACCCATTTTTACCTTCCTACCATATCACTCATATTTCCACCCAACTCCTTCATCTGCGTGAGACCAGAAGAAATAAGATCCTTTAATAAAGGTTCAATGTTTAGTCTCACGCGCTGAGTGTTCATTATGCTGACTTGTCATTTTTGGCAAGCTATCTTTGAATGTTCGGCATAATGGTCACTTTCTTTCCAACCACCTTTAACTCCACATCTGTAAATAAATGAATTTCTTTCATCACCCTTCAAAAAATTCCTAACCAGATAGTGACCACTACTGGAATTAAACCTAACCCTAACAAAATAGCAGCAATTCAAAACTATACAATACCTAAAACCCTGAAACAAATTCGAGCATTTTTAGGAATCTTAGGCTATAAACTTAAATTCATAAAAGATTACGAAAAGTAAGCCAAGCCTATGACAACATTCCTAAAGAAAGATGCTAAAATTGAGATAAAGAACAAAGATTAGATTGAAAGTTTTGAAACCTTAAAAACGTTAATTACTTCCGCACCTATCATAATCAAAACGTAACAGACCATTCTGAAAACAATGAATCACAATTTGATAAACAATCCATGATAGCTACAATCCACAACTCAAATGAATATTTATAAAACCCAAATAATTCTAAATACTACAACAAACCCAAATAATCACAAGGTATATCACCCTTTCAAAAAGAAAAGAATTGTAATTGAATTAAAAGTCTTTAATGAAAAAATTAATAATTGATACCGTAAAAAAAGTATCAAAAAAGAAAATGCAAAGTGTAATCACCTTAAAAGGGCATTGTGTTTGCACCTTGAATTTTCCCATTGAGAAGATGATTCATCGAAATTACTCGAAATATGCATCCTTTAAGATAAGAGTCCCAGATTCAATTTTCCATCTTCTCAATTCAACATCGCTTTGGCCAACAGGGATAATAATACATGAATTTGAAAACAAACAACATAATACGAAAATCTCATCCCATAACCCTTTTCCAATGAACCGGACAATGCAATATCTTCGAAGAAGCAGCTCCAACAAGTTCTGATTTACTATCAAAACGTCAATGGGCTAAGGACAAAGATCAACACGGTCTACAAAAATATAAACAATCTCCAACACGACATAATTATATTAACAGAAACTTGGCTTAATAACTCTTTCTTGGATACTGAACTCTTCGACTCATCCTACCAAGTTTTTAGACGAGATAGGCACCACTTGAATGACTCACTGACAGTTGGTGGTGGAATTCTAGTTGCGGTCAAAAACTGTCTAATAAGTACTTTAGTTGATGCTTTTGATCTCTCTGACGTCGAAATACTATGTATTAAAATCAAAATGGAAATTGGTTACCTTTATATTATCTCTATATACATACCTCCACGATCTACAAGCTGTATCTACGAGAACTGCGTAAATTTAATTGAAAACATTCATGACCAAATGGAACCAAATGACGAGCTCCTAATCGTAGGCGATTTCAATCTTCCGAACCTGAACTGGACAAGATCAACAGATTTCAATAGCTTTTCGCCTATTAACCCAACTTGTACTAACGAGTTCTTTATCATTGATGGTCTAGCTTCTTGTGGTCTTATTCAATTTAATGGGGTTGTTAACCGCTTTAACAAATTACTAGACTTAATATTTTTCTCGGACACAATAAATGCTGACGTAGCTGTAACTCCAGCCGATGTTATACTAGCCGTGTTTTATTGGTACTCAGTATTTTACTGAGTAAACATTTAATGCTCTAAATAACAAAAAACGATTAGTGGAGTCAAATTAGCTTTATACCTCGGAATCCAGGAAAAGTCGATGCATCTGAAAAACGAGTATAGGGCTGCATTATAAAAGGGTCAAATAAGAAAGTTAAAAAAAAAAATTTCACCGCTCTCGATTACAACAGTTTTTATGGACCGTTAACTGTTATTCCGTATGCAAGCGTCAATCGGAATTGCTGTCTCATTTTAGATTTTGATCAAACTTTGTAGGGATGTTCTCTAGGACTGTAAGGAAGCAAATCCATGATGATTTAATTTTAAGTTGCGTGGTTACCCCGCTACCCGCATTCGAACTTTTTCAGAAGGTCATTTTTATGTTATTATAGCTTTGCGTCTACTAAAGATATCTTTTTGTTTGAAACGCCATTTTAAAGCTTAAGAGTAGTAATTTTTGAATATATATTACAAAATTACGTAATAATTATCCCTGAATTAAAAATAATTTTTGAAAAACTGGTAATTTTGCTGATTTTTCATGGTTTTTGACTGGCTCCAGAACCTTGGCTATTATATGTAGGAAGCTTATACTTACCAAATATTAAATATAGATATTTTTCAACAAAATAAATTTAAAATGAACTCGATGGCTGTACTCCTTATGTAAAAATTTTAAGTTCAAAGTATTGAGTATTTTAAAAAAGCTAATTTTTATACTGTCATTTTCTACGATTTGACTAAACGAAGAAATGTGAAACTTACAGTGTGTTAAGCTTAGAGTACGAACTAAATATACTATTAATTTCATGCTTCTATCTTATGTCAAACATAGTGCAATCATAGCCTTAAGTAGGGGTTTTTTTTGGCTTTTTAGCATTTTTGCGAATTTTCAAACAAGCGGTACACTAAGAAGATATGAAAATAATACAATTTTATTTAGAGGACTTAAAGTTAAAAGTTTCAACTTAACACACTGTTAGTTTCATGTTTCTATCTTTAGTCAAATCGTAAAAAATCATAGTATAAAAAAATATTTTTTCAAAAAACTCAAAACTTTGAACTTAAAATTTTTACATAAGGAGTACAGCCATCGAGTTCATTTTAAATTTATTTTGTTGAAAAATATCTATATTTAATATTTGGTAAGTATAAGCTTCCTACATATAATAGCCAAGGTTCTGGAGCCAGTCAAAAACCATGAAAAATCAGCAAAATTACCAGTTTTTCAAAAATTATTTTTAATTCAGGGATAATTATTACGTAATTTTGTAATATATATTCAAAAATTACTACTCTTAAGCTTTAAAATGGCGTTTCAAACAAAAAGATATCTTTAGTAGACGCAAAGCTATAATAACATAAAAATGACCTTCTGAAAAAGTTCGAATGCGGGTAGCGGGGTAACCACGCAACTTAAAATTAAATCATCATGGATTTGCTTCCTTACAGTCCTAGAGAACATCCCTACAAAGTTTGATCAAAATCTAAAATGAGACAGCAATTCCGATTGACGCTTGCATACGGAATAACAGTTAACGGTCCATAAAAACTGTTGTAATCGAGAGCGGTGAAATTTTTTTTTTTAACTTTCTTATTTGACCCTTTTATAATGCAGCCCTATACTCGTTTTTCAGATGCATCGACTTTCCCTGGATTCCGAGATTTTACAAATTTTATGTCTAATTTGACTCGACTAGATTACTTTTAGTTATTTTTTATAATCCTTTATTGTTGAAGGGTAAAAAATGTATAGGTATGTTAAGAAAAAAATTTCTCTGTAAACCAACAAATAAAAAACTTTTTTTTATCCTTAGCAATCATTTGTTGTTGTTTACCGTGTAAAATTTTACTGAGCTAAGTACTGAGTTACCAATAAAACACGGCTACTATTAGAAGAAGACCGTCACCATCCAGCCTTAAATATATTACTGAATATAAACATATGCAATATTCCCATCAGTTTAAACGAAAAACTTGAATTCAATTTTAAAAAATGTAATTTTAACGAACTTATTAATTTGCTGTGTAATGTTGACTGGAATCAAATGCTCTCAAATCGAAATATTGATCATATGTGTTTTGAATTTTATAGTTTTTTATTTACTTGTTTTTACGAAACTACACCATTACGAAAGTCTTGCTATTATTCTAAAATTCCACCATGGTTTGACACTAATTTGAAAAACTTGAAAAATAAAAGAAATAAGGCTTGGCTAAAGTTTAGTAAAACCAGAGCGGATGTTGATTTCAGAATTTACTCCGAACTTAAATGTATGTTTGCTGACTACTTCAACACCCTTTATTCAGACTATATTTGTAAAATTGAGGAAGAGTTAAAACAGAGCCCAAAAAACTTTTGGAACTTCGTGAAAAGCAAAAGAAATTCTGACGACTACCCTAACTCTATGTCATATAACAACACATCAAGTCATGACTCTAAATTGATTTCGAACATGTTTGCTAGTTTCTTCAAAGATGCTTTTGATGTTCCTTCTTCTTGTCAAACTACCCCTCCATTCTTTCCTTCCCAAAATTTTCCACACCTTAGCTCACTTAATTTTACCATATGTGAAGAATTAATTGTTCGAAATGTCTCAGAACTTGACGACTGTTTTAGCCCTGGCCCTGATGGTGTACCATCATGTGTGTTAAAAAAAATGCGTATCGTATTTATCCTATCCTCTTTATGTTTTATTCAACGAATCTCTGAGGTGCTCAATCTTTCCAGTACTATGGAAAAATGCTTTTATAAGTCCAATTCACAAAAAAGGGTCAAAGAACGAAATCACGAATTACAGACCCATTGCCAAACTTTCTGTTATTCCTAAACTATTTGAGTCCATTATCTGTAGCATGTTATCTTTTAACTGCAAGTCAATTATTTGCGACAATCAACATGGCTTCGTCCAAAATAAGTCAACTATTACTAATCTGCTCCATTTTACTTCTTTTTGCCTTGATTCCTTTGAAAACCGGAAGCAAGTAGACTGTGTGTTCACAGACTTTAGTAAAGCCTTCGACAAATTGTGCCACAAGACTTTAGTCCACAAACTAAAGGCCTTAGGATTTAATGACAAATTTTTACTGTGGATTTCGTCATATTTAAAGAATAGAAGTTATACTGTTACTTTCAGAAATGAGCAATCGGACCAATTTCATGTCAACTCTGGTGTTCCACAAGGTAGCCATTTAGGTCCCCTTTTATTTATTTTGTACATAAATGACATAACATCCATTATAAAAAACTCGTCTGTTTAATTTACGCTGATGACATTAAAATTTTCAAAATTATAAACTCAATTAATGACTGCTCACAGCTTCAAGAAGATCTACATAGATTTAGGGAATGGTGCAATATTAACCGACTTTATTTGAATATAGACAAATGTAAAACTATGTGTTTTTCACGCAAAAAAACAATTATAACTTATATTTTAGATTCTTCTTCTCTCTGTAAACTTTCCGAGTTCTCTGATTTAGGAGTTATTCTTGACACTAAGTTGACGTTTACTGACCATTATAACTTTATAGTAAAAAAAGCTAATAAGATTCTTGGTTTTATCAAACGATTTTCTCGTGATTTCTGTGATCCCTATGTCCTCAAGCTTCTTTATATTTCTTTTGTTAGACCTGTACTTGAATACGGCTGCGTAATATGGGCTCCTTACTATTCTGTTCATATAAATAGACTTGAAGGTATACAGAGGAGATTTTTGCGTTTTTGCCTTCGTTTTCTTCCATGGTCCCAAAGATCCATACACCCACCCTATTCTCACAGACTCTTACTTATAAATCTCCCTTCACTTTTACAACATAGAAAATATATTCAGCTTTGTTTTATTGTCAAATTAATCAATGGTTCAATAATATGTCCATCAACTCTGTGTCGTCTAAATTTCAGCTATAGTCAAACTAGCATAAGAAGACAATTGCCTTTATGTCCGATTTTCAGCAGAACAAACTATGGTGTGAATAGCCCATTAAATCAATTGATTTCAGTCTTCAATAAATATTACTTTTTGATCTCATCTGTAAACGACAATGTCAAAAGCAAAACATTTAAAGAAAACTTTTTTAACATATTATAGTTATTATTTATTTTTTAGGTATAATTTTATTATTAAAATTGTATGTACATAAATAGTTTTTAAATTCTAACGTTAGGCTATTAACGGATTAAATAAATAAAATTCGATTCGGCCTGTTTCATGTTCCATTCGCTCATACCTATGGTATCTCTGGATTAAACAAGTAGGCCTAGTCGTCTCAAATTAACTGGCCTCCAGTGTGCCTAACAGCTGGGAAGTAGGGAACAATAGGGAAACTATTTTTAAAAGGGAGAGGAACCCATTTCTCGGGTTCACATCCCCTGCCTTTACGGCAAAACCTTAGAATATACTTCGTTATGTATGAAACATTACATAACACAGCATACGAAATCAAACATAGGACTTGCACTTCCTTGTTGCATACATTACAAAATAAATTCGCTACTTTAGGAATTCCCGAGCGAATAAGTACAGATGGAGAAACAGAGGTGGAATCGGCTATTGTGATTTGTGATCGGTGATAGTCACAAGAACCAAATTTGTACTGCGAAAATCATATTTCTCAGAGCAAATTGGCCTTTTGTGATTATCACCGATCACAAATCACAATAGCCGATTCCACCCCAGGTTTTTCATCATTAAACATTAAAGAGTTTCTAAAAGACAATAATGTTGATATCGAAAAAAAATATTTCAAAACGAATAGAGAATTTACATACTGTTTAAATTCTCTTTGGGTTTACCGCTGATATACCATCTAATCTAAAGCGAGACCCAGAACCAGTTTATGACAATGAAAATTATTACTTCATTCTAAGACATAAACTCCAAAAAACATACACAATTGCACGAAGAAATCTGATCAATAGTAAAAAGAACTCAAAAATTTATTATGATCAGGGCATAAAAATTAAAACATACCATATTGGAGACAAGGTATTAGTAAAAAATGAAAACAGACAACACAAACTGTCTGAAATATGGAAAGGTCCATACATAATAGTAGGAATACTTAGTCCTACAAATAGTGTAATTCTCATTAAAAAGAAACGAGTTAATATACACAACAACCGTCTTAAACATTACTACGACGAAAGAGAATAGTAAATATTATTCTTTCACTCTATATTTTTAAGTATACTCGTAAAAATATATATTTAACATTGGAAAATTCTATATTAATAGAATAAAGAATAAATCTGAAATAATTAACCCATTTCAAACAAAATAAAACCATATAGATAATTAGTATTTAACAAAAATATTTAGAAACTAGTGAAGATAGTTACCCAAAATTTTTTTAAATTTTTTTAACAGATCGTAAGTATGGGGCATATAATTATCTGTTGGGTAATGACATTACTCATGGCATCTTATAAAAATGTTTTAGTCGGTACAACCGAAACATACAAGACAAAAACACTTAATAACACGGGGATAGTTTTCGAAAATATAGGAAAAGCAATGTTATACCATGATACATGGAACATATTGACACAAATAAAAATATCAGACATAGAAAAATATACGTCTATTATCAACCAAGCAGAAAAAACTTGGTCAACAGTTTGTGAATCTTTTAGAAAAAACAGTATTTGTGACAGTCAAACTACAATACTAAATCACATTATTTCAACAATCCGCCAACACACAAATATCATAAGAGAGTTATTAACCCCACACCGTTCAAGAAGATCATTGTTCGATGGAATAGGAAATGGATTACATTATTTATTTGGCGTCATGGATAACCAAGATGGAAACACATTATATAGTAGGATTGAAGAATTAGGGAACGACACAAAAGCTTTAAATGAATTACAAAAGAAACAAATTACGGTGATGAAATCATCATTGGAAAATATTCAACAACCCCTTGAAATTTTGGAAAATAATCAGAGGAACATTACAGAAACTATTAATTATTTATTAAAAATTGATAACGCTATTAACCAAAATCAAAAATTGCAAGACATTTAAGCCACCGTTACCTTACAAATTCTAGAAGTTCAAAGAAGACAACAAACTATGTTGGAAGTAGTAAACTCTCTAAATCAAAACCAACTACACCCACTTCTTTTGACTCCCTCAAAATTACTAGAGATATATATAAAAAATTGCCCAAAACCCACAGTAAACGATAGGGAAATGCTTATGAATATGTTAATGAAAGTATTAACGGTAAAAACACACCCTATGAATGGTATATTGGTAATCCGAATAATACTCCCAATTTTCAATCTAGATCCATTTGAACTCCAACAAATTCATCTGTTTCCAATCCATCACCAGAACAAAATATCAACTATCCTGGACATACAGGAAGATTTCTTGGCAAAGAACACACGAATACAACAATTCGTACCAATGACAAGAAGAGAATATGATATTCTTCAAAAAATAACCTTAGAAATCAATAGTACATGGTACGTGGGACCACTTACCACATCAGTAAGAAAAGGAACACATACGAACGTTTGTTCCATATCCCTTATATTTAATCCATACAATGAAAAGAGCGCATGTAAATGTTTGGTTCAGCCATTTGAACAAAACTATCTGGTTAAACTCACCCAAAAAAATACATGGTTGTATTCTTTTCCCAAATCAACTAGGGTAGAAATACAATGTTCAGGAGAATGGCAGGGCTCAAACTTAAATGGAACAGGAATAATTTCATTAGTTCAACCATGTGTTTTTCAAATTGATAATCAACATATATATTATGAAGACGCCGATCATAACACTCTGAGAATTGATCTCGAATCAGAGCTGACTTTAATAGAATCATTTGTAACTCAATTAAAAATAAATAAGGTCACAAGGGGAATAAACGAATTAGGAACTCTTTGGATATGGATAGCAGGTACCCCTGACCATGATGATTTCCTCACAATATCCAATAAAGTTAATGATCTTATAGAAAACAATAATATTCAATTGATAACAAACACTGAAATTTTCAAGGAAATAAAAAGACTTTCTTTCAAGCAGAAAAAACTTGGTCAACAGTTTGTGAATCCTTTAGAAAAAACAGTATTTGTGACAGCCAAACTACAATGCTAAATCACATTATTTTAACAATTCGCCAACACACAGATATAATAAGGGAGTTATTAAACCCACACCGTTCAAGAAGATCATTGTTCGATGGAATAGGAAATGGATTACATTATTTATTTGGCGTCATGGATAACAAAGATATTATATAGTAGGATTGAAGAATTAGGGAACGACGCAAAAGCTTTAAATGAATTACAAAAGAAACAAATTACGGTGATGAAATCATCATTAGAAAATATTCAACAACCCCTTGAAATTTTGGAAAATAATCAGAGGAACATTACAGAAACTATTAATTATTTATTAAAAATTGATAACGCAATTAACCAAAATCAAAAATTGCAAGACATTTTAGCCACCGTTACCTTACAAATTCTAGAAGTTCAAAGAAGACAACAAATTATGTTGGAAGTAGTAAACTCTCTAAATCAAAACCAACTACACCCACTTCTTTTAACTCCCTCAAAATTACTAGAGATATATATAAAAAATTGCCCAAAACCCACAGTAAAAGATAGGGAAATGCTTATGAATATGTTAATGAAAGTATTAACGGTAAAAACACACCCTATGAATGGTATATTGGTAATCCGAATAATACTCCCAATTTTCAATCTAGACCCATTTGAACTCCAACAAATTCATCTGTTTCCAATCCATCACCAGAACAAAATATCAACTATCCTGGACATACAGGAAGATTTCTTGGCAAAGAACACACGAATACAACAATTCGTACCAATGACAAGAAGAGAATACGATATTCTTCAAAAAATAACCTTAGAAACCAATAGTACATGGTACGTGGGACCACTTACCACATCAGTAAGAAAAGGAACACATACGAACGTTTGTTCCATATCCCTTATATTTAATCCATACAATGAAAAGAGCGCAT
This sequence comes from Episyrphus balteatus, assembly GCF_945859705.1. NCBI lineage: Eukaryota > Metazoa > Arthropoda > Insecta > Diptera > Syrphidae > Episyrphus > Episyrphus balteatus. The sequence continues at coordinate 97,034,463 of NC_079136.1, forward strand.
GTAAATGTTTGGTTCAACCATTTGAACAAAACTATCTGGTTAAACTCACCCAAAAAAATACATGGTTGTACTCTTTTCCCAAGTCAACTAGGGTAGAAATACAATGTTCAGGAGAATGGCAGGGCTCAAACTTAAATGGAACAGGAATAATTTCATTAGTTCAACCATGTGTTTTTCAAATTGATAATCAACATATATATTATAAAGACGCTGATCATACCACTTTGAAAATTGATCAACCAATAGTCACATTAGCTGAGCCATTATTGGATGACTCAAGGATAAACCTACTTAGTAGAAAAGAACTAGACACCAATACAGTATTAATTTTAAAAAATATTGGAGCAGACGACAAAATTAAAGAAAATTCATATGCCATGTCTGACTTGGAAAAACATATACTAGAATTTGATACAAAGCAAAAGGAAAGGGTAAAACACAAAATAACCTCATTAATATCAATATCATTCAGCACTTTAACCATACTGTGCATCCTCGGGATGATACTGAGAAAAATATGTAATAGAAAAATTTTTTTTAAAAAACGCATACTCAAATACGAAAAACCTTTACCTAAAATTTCCAATCCCATAATTCATCAAACCATACACTCTTTACATCCAGAACCTAGACTGGATACACAACAAGAAGAAGAAATAAAGATAACCTTAAAACCCCCGGTTAAAAACCCACAAATACCAATACCACCACCCTTACCAAAATTAATGCCAAATAATCCCAATGTAGCTAACATATCAACATTACCAACAAATAACATACAAAAATCTTTACGCCGTCCGAGAAGATTACAAATATACTAATAGGTAATATAATTCCTTTACAGATAAACCATAAAAAAAAAAAAAATACCCATAATGCAATCAATCAAAGTAAATAATATCCAAATGCACCACTATCTGTACAACCTCCAAAATAGAAGATCAGAAACCAGATCTAATACCGAACGTACAACGTTAAATTTACAATCCATTGCAAAAGATATTTTAGAAAGAAAGGACAATGAAAAAATAAAACAATGGAGCGAACATAATAACATGTTCGAAAAGGAAATATTATTTATTCCCATCGAAATAGTGGGTTTTCATTGGTCACTAATAGTTGTAAACAATAAGCAAAAATCCATAAAATACTACAACACGTTGGGAATATCAGGTCTGGAAGCTATGGCTTCCGTTAAGGAGTTTGTACAGAACGAGTGGCAAAAAAGACACAAGACAAAGAAAACACCAGAATATTATGAAAAAAACGTAGTAGTCCCCAAAAACTTAATGGGACTAGACAAAGGGGAGATGACGTGTATGGTGGCACACCAAATAGCCAAAAATAGAGACCTTTTTTCGGCGGCAAAATACATGAAAAAATTCAAGGAAACCTTAAAGACGGAAATAAAAAACTACCCCGAATTAAGGTACATACCACCACCCCAAACGCACCATTAAGCCAAATCAAAAAAAAAAAAAAAAAAAAAAAAAAAATTACCAAAAGAAAAAATAATATAATAAAAAAAAATAAAAAAAAAAAAAAAAAAATACTACATAGTTTAAAAAAAAAAAAAATAATAATAATAAAAAATAAAAAACATATATGTATACATAAAAGATAGACCCAAAAAAAAAAAAAAAAAAACAAAAAAAAAAAAATTAATAATAAATAAAAAAAAGAACCAAAAAATAAAAAAAAAAAAAATATATAAAAGAGCAAAAGATGGGAGATAAAGAGCCCCAAACACAATTACAATATATATAAAAAAAAAAAAAATAAATAAAAGATGGGAGATAGAGAGCCCCAAATTCACACTAACACACACACACATACACTACAACAAAACAAACAAAATAGGCCACCCCAAACAGAACAAAAAACTGATGGAAGACAGAACTAACCCACCGGACCAATACTAGTGGAAGATAGGCTAACCCACAGGACTAAAAACAAGCAAAAAACGCAACATCCAAAACCTTCACGGAAAACTATATTATTTGGATTAAGTTAAGATAAAACAAAAAAAAAAGGAGAAAAAATATACATAATCAATAGGTATAATATGTTAAAATGTGTTTCACTACTTAATAAGAAGGTATTTCAAACAATGTTCCTTTGTACACTAAATTAGAAGTTAAAAAAAAAAAAAAAAAAAAATAATAATAAATAAATAATCTGTAAATCATGAAACATTTATTAATCAATTTTTCACATGTTAACAAAGACAATTTTAGAATTCAAAATACATTTACTCAATAATTTTAAATACTTGAACAATCCTATTTTAATACAACAAATTTTTATTATCATTTATTAATCAATTTTTCACATGTTAACAAATACAATTTTAGAATTCAAAATACATTTACTCAATAATAATTTTAAATACTTGAACAATACTATTTTAATACATCAAATTAAAAAAAAAAAAAAAAACATGTAAAATTAAAATACCTATTTAATTTACTTTGCCTACTGTTTGATCACTAAATATACCCGCTCAATGACCAAAGGAAGCAACCCACTCAGCAATTTTTGTCTCTTCTAAACAAAAAATGCAATTGTTTTAAAGGGGGGAGGTGTTGTGTTAGACATTAATCTATTATGTCTCACACTAACCATAACCCTCCACAATAATTTAATTCATTAATTCAAGGGCACCAAGAGTAATTCGCTTTGTAAACAAAACAAACGAATTACTCAAATTAATTGGGCCAATAATAATTGTAAACACCTGGCCAATGATTCAACTTCAATAATAAGTTGAAGCGACGGCAGGTCGACGATCCGGTGACAAAACATACTGGATCGTCACAATTAAAATAAGCGAAAGAAAACTGCTGATGGGTCATATTGGTTATTGAGTGTTGATGGCTCAAATTGCGTCACCAAGAAATTGAGGATGACGCAAAGAAAAGTAGAAGAAATTAAGTAGGTATAATTTAAAAATAGGTTAATAAACAATTAGCAAAGAATTGCCCAAAATTGCAATGTATGCAATATTAATTTTGTAATTGGGTAATTCTTTGTATTTCAATTTAATTAGCAATAAAATAAAGTATTACCCAAGATTGCGATGTAAGCAATCTTAGTTTTGTAATTGGGTAATACTTTATATTGTATATTTTAGTCTTATAAGTATTAGTGTGTAATGTTAAAATGAAGTAGTATAAATAGTGTAGAATTAATTAAGAGATTACGCAGTCAGTCTTGTTAACGACACTAGGAGAGGAACCTCTGATCTATTCGCAGTCTAAATAACTACACAGCAGCGTTGCCGCGAAAAAAAAGCGGAGCGGGCCATTTTGAAATTTTTTGAGGGCCATTTGACAAAAGTTGGGGCCAAATATATTACTAAAGAATTCTTCTTTAAAACATTAGGTAAACTGCAATTTATTTAAAATTGTATTTAATATTTTTTTTATTTATTTAATGCATTAAATTTCTAAGATATAGTTAGTTTACAAAAAGAAATTTTAAAAAATCACAGATGTACAAACTACATTTTTAATTCACAGACATCTTTTATCTTTGAGCCATTTAGTAAAAATAAATAAAAACAACTGACGTGACGTGAATCCAGTTACATTTTAAATATTATGTACCTATTTGTGATGGTTTATACATTATATTTAATTTTGCAAAGCTTTTAAATAATTACTAAGCACGATATGAAGTTAAAACTTACAAAATTAAGATTTGTGGGCCATTTCTTATTGGCCCGGGCAAAGGGCCAAAATATTAAATAAGGGGCCAAATGGCCCGTTTGGGCACTTTGTGGCAACGCTGCTACACAGGGAGAACCCTTACTCAATCAAACAATAAATGTAAGAACAGTTTAGAAACAAAATAATCAATCTTTTATTTTCTCTCTTTCAGGAAGTGGGCCTTAGTTGCCTCTACCATAACTGGCCCCCAGTGTGCCTAACAACTGGACCATAGGGAAACGATAGGGAAATTAGGGAAATTGCTTTAAAAGGGAGAAGAACCCACTTGTCGGGTTCACATCCCCTGCCTTTACGGCAAACCCTTTTTATTAATATTCGTTACGTATGAAAGATTACGTAACATTAACGTAACTTCATTCTCATATTAATTTTAATTAGCATAAATTCATACAACTGACTGCGATGCCTTCTGCACAGTCAGCAAAAGTTTTTAAATTCTAAATACTTTTGTAACATAATTCCTCACACGCGCCCTTCTTGTTGTTTTCATTATTTTTCTTTGTTTGTTATTTTCTTATTATTTGTTATTGATTGTAAATATGTAGACTGAGCTTTTTTTAACTATAAATATGAATTATTGAATAAAATTTATTGATCAGTCACTTAACTGAACTCTCGACTTTTACTTCAATTTCAATCGATTAAATAAAAAGATCTTGGTGTTTCACCTGGACCTTTGACATTTTTCGCAAAATAACTTATACTCATAGTGCTACATTATGAATCCATGAATACCTTACAACAGAGTTTGCACCTCAGCTCTTTTTTGAGGTCAGCACTGAAAATTTAAATTAAACACAATATAGTTTTTTTTTTTAAGTAAGACAAAACAAATTTAGCCTCTGAATTATGTATAAAAACACTACCTTTAATTTAATATGTAAAAAGTGAAAATGACCCATCTGTTTGGGAGCTAGAGCTAATTTTCTTCGCAAAACAGTGAAAAACAGAGATTTTTGATACTTTGAGCGAGTGTCGGCACCATTTAGACACTTTCCAATCGAGCTGAAATTTCGGCTATCTAAAAATCTGCAAAGGCTTAACATTTTATGGGGTTCCCCCGAAAAAAATTTAATGGGAGTTGCGGTCACTCTATTGCTCACAGTTTTTATCTCTTCCAGATCTAGACAAAGATAAAGCTGTAAGAAGACTGCAATTATGCAGAAACTGCCTCAAAGCGGGTCATCACGCCCAATCATGCCAGTCGTCTCGAAGATGTCAGCGGTGCGATGGACGACACAACACGCTCCTTCACCACTTCCAAGCGACTAAGCAATTTGATATAACAAAATCACACTCCAACGAAGAACAAAACTACAAAGGAGAAGATTCTTCAAGTCAGCCGCAGCAGCTGATGAACAAAGCAGAAAACTCTATAAAATTGAGTTCACATATAAACAATCACCAGAGCCACAAAGATTCAAGAAGTCAGCATGATCAGCCACAGCAGCAGATCATCAAACCAACAGAAAATTCTACAAAGGTTCGTTTTGGTAAGCGTTATAAAAATTTAAAAAATTCAAAAACAGTAACGTCATTTCCTCCTAAAGTACATACATCCCTTGTCGAGCAATGCTTGATTCAAGGTCTCAGTTGAATTTCATAACTACGGCCATTGCTAATGAGTTGGGTTTAAAGAAACGTCGAGTTAATATTCCAATCATTGGGATAGGGGGTCAAGGATGCAAATCAGATTTCGTTACTGAGATAACATTTGAGTCGTTCCCAAACCGTCGAAGGTGTCGTGTCTTTTTTATTAATTCGATTTATTTTCTGATTGTGTTGTATTGAAATTATTTTAATATTGTGAATTTAACAAACGCAAGTTCATCAGACGAAATACGATCTGTCGTATTTCGTCGATTTTGCCATTATCACGGGAATGTATTATTATGTTATGTCTACCTACATGTGCCACACAGAAGCTCATCGAGCTTATCAAGTATTGTGATGTTAAATTACCTATAGAAATAAAATGATTATAATTCCAACTTTGAAAGCGATCACTTGTGTTTTGTATTCTTCTTGTATCGTACATTTTGGCGACCGTGACAGGACTCGCCATAAAACATAACCTAATCCGAGTGGGAGGCAGATTAGCAAATTCTGCCCTTCTACCGGATGCAAAAAATCAAAAACTTTTCCTTAAGAACAACGTTGTTACAAGATTATTTTTAGAGCATTTACATAGAAAAAAATTACTCATATGTATCCCACAGATCCCTTGTAGCAATTTCGCGACAATAGTATTGGATACTTAGCATTGGAAGAGAAGCAAAGACAGTTATCAGAAGGTGTATAATATGTGCGAGATCCAGGCAGACATCCATAGCGCAGCTGATGGGCAACTTACTAATGGAAAGAGTAATGCCATCTCGTCGTGAACTACTAGTCGGTCTAGAAGTAGATGGATTCAAAGTGATTGCATACGCTGACGACGTCGCCATTGCCATATCAGGAAAACATCTCCATACTATAATAGAACTAATGCAAACTGCTCTAAATAAGCTACTAAAATGGGCAACAAACTGTGGATTGGGGGTAAATCCTCAAAAAACAGAACTTGTCCTCTTTACAAAGAAATATAAAATTCCACAACTAGACCCTCCCTCTATTAATGGTGTTCCACTTAATTTTGCCAGCGAAGCCAAATACCTGGGTCTTATTTTGGATAGCAAATTAAACTGGAAAACCAACATACAAGAAAGAATAAGAAAAGCCACAGTGGCACTCTTTTCTTGCAAAAAAGCTATAGGGAATAAATGGGGACTATCTCCTAAAATAACTCATTGGCTATACACTGCAGTCATCAGACCTATTCTCACTTACGGGGTAGCAGTTTGGTGGACTGCTCTGGAAAAAGTAACATATCGAGACAAGTTAAGCAAAGTCCAACGTTCAGCCTGCATGTGCATCAGCGGAGCTCTCCGTTCGACACCTTCCGCCGCTCTTGATATGTTACTCAATCTTCCAAACATAGATATATTCAGCAAGCAGGTGGCCGCGAGCACTGCTATTCGACTCCAAGCCATCTCTCAATGGACCAATAACTCTATTGGCCACACAAATATTCTGAATTCATTCGGATCAATCCACAGTCACTCCGACTACACCACCCCACAATTGGTTTTCGGCAATAATTATGAAGTCACCATCCCAAATAGATCAGAATGGGACAATGCCGAGTTTCTAAGAGATGATTCAATTCATTTCTACACAGATGGTTCTAAAACCAATGACGGAGTGGGTGGCGGGGTTTACTCCGATAGACTTAATGTTAGTCTCTCCTTCCGTCTCCCTAATCACTGCAGCGTGTTCCAAGCGGAAATAATGGCGATTAAAGAAGTACTGACTTGGCTCAAAGAAAACGTGATATCTACATCGGATATCCGCATCTTCTCTGATGGCCAGGCCGCCCTTAAATCGTTAGCTTCGGTTTCCACAAACTCCGTTACTGCCCGCGACTGTCGATCATCTCTCATGGAGATGTCAGAACAGTTTAACATTCACCTTTTCTGGGTGCCGGGTCACAGAGATATTCTGGGAAACTGTGAAGCAGACGAACTCGCCAGAAATGGAACTCTAATACCAATTTTACCCAATAAGGCAAATATTGGTATACCAATCGCAACGTGCAAACTCATGCTGAAGCAAGAAGCTATAGAGGCAACAAACATACGATGGTCAAACATTATAACTTGCCAAACGACCAAGCAGATCTGGCCTAGGCTAGATCCAAAACGTTCAAAAAATTTGTTGTCTCTAAGCAGATTGCATATCAGCTCTGTAATAGGTGTCTTAACAGGACACTGTCTCATAGGTAGACACGCCATAAGACTTGGCGTAATCTCTAACGACTTCTGTAGAAGTTGCCTTGATGAGGAAGAAGAAGAAACAATCCAACATCTTCTCTGCTCATGTCCTGCCCTTTCCAGTAGACGTAAAAAATACCTGGAAAAATATTTCTTAGAAGATACCAGTGAGCTAATCAATACTGACATCTTCAACCTTCACCGCTTTATTAAAAGCTCCAACTGGTTTAATTAGTGAGGAATTTCCTCACAAAATCATGGTATCACAACGGACCAATAATTGGTCTAAGTGTGTCAGTTGTTTTCCTGACAGCCATTTCTACCTAACCTAACCTAACCTAATGCCATCTCGTCCATTTTACTACGCCTGCGTTGATTTTGCGGGTCCTATAAAAGCGCATTACAAAGTATCTAGCTATTTTTGTGTGCTTTTCAATAAAAGCAATTCATATAGAAGTTGTTGGAGACCTTACTACAGAGTCGTTTATCAATTGCCTCACGCCACACTTTATTATGCGATAATGCTACCAATTTTTTTTGGTGCAAATAACAAACTCAAAGACCTTAAGAGAGTCATGCAATCAAAGAAAATGGAGTCAGCCATTACTTTAAACCGGGCAAAATGCTTAACATTATTGAAAAAAAACTTCAGAAAAAAAGTTTTGTTCGAAGTCGTAACGATAAATCGAAAAACTAATGATGCCAATCGATTTTTCAGGTCCGAAATAGGGAGAAACAGTCAACAGCGCACATGTCACATGAGACTTTGGAGAAGTTCTGTTATTATTGCGAAGAGTGCAAATCTCTGTCGCCTGTCCAAATCTTGCGGGCAATAAAGTGCAATAATGACCTTCTGCGGTCATTATCAGACACTTTTTTAGACCTTAAGACTGAAGTGCGTGGTTATAATAATAAAGTCAATTCGACTATTGACAACACTTTGGATAATATCAATTTTTATTTGGAAAAGTTGGACAACAATGCCAACTCGAAATCACGTCGTGATGTTGTTCCTGCCCCATCTCAACTCAGAGCAGAACTTAATAAAATGTTTGACTTGCTTTCAACAATGTACACTAAAATTGAAACGCATCATCTATCTAATAAATCTGTTAGTGATGATTTAAAGATTTTAAAAAGATTAGTAAACGTAATGGAAAGCCTAAAAAATAAATCGGATGGATTTAAGGAGTCGATAAATGGCGTTATGGATGAACTTCGTTTTCTCTACAACAAGTTTGATAACAATTCGGCCTCAGCAAATAACAAATCCATCCTTGATGAAATACTTGCCATCAACGTTGAACTCAATCCTGTTTTACCTGCACCTCAACCTATCATGCCTGGCCCTACAATCAATGTTCCTGTTGTCCCTGTCCCAACAACTTCGACAATATCACCACTAAAATCTTCTATTTCGGAACAATAATAATAACCATAAACAAAGATTTAATAAGTCCGAAAAATAGAATTAGGAAGTTTTGCTAATTGGCCAATTACTTGGCATGAACATTGAAGATTTTTTCAGCTTATTTTTATTTCCAACGTTTCGTTTTTTTTTTCTGTAACGAGAGCTCCTGTGTGATTGATTTTTAAGTTCACCAAATGAAATACGATAAAGTGTTGTAAGTAAAGCACATTGTTCAACGGAACCACAACGATGCAGAAAATTTTGGTATTAAATTTTATCCTCATGTGTGGGAGCAATCGTTAATATCCCACTCGTTGCGATTAAGCAAGGAAAGGGAAAAATGATCACCGGGAATTACAAAATCATTTACCTAATTAATCTAACTATGTTCGAAGAGGTACTAAGTAAAATCAATATGGACAACAACCGCAATATACCCAAAAACAGCCTTTATCTACCGCAGCTGGAACTACAAAAAAACAAAAATAGAAATTCTATTAGAACAGCTTCGAAATAAGACCCAGAACAGTGAAGAACGGTCAATCAACTGAATAGGATCCTCTTGGTAGTGGCTGGCAGGTAATCCCGATGCGACGGATTGCGACAAAATTGTCACCGAAAATAACAAGCTCTCCAGTCTCCATCAACAATAATAGACAATATCACATAAATAAATACTTAACTAATGTAACGGACACCTTGATTGACAACTACAACAAAATAATTGAAGGAATTAATACTAATATCACCGAAAGATATGAGCAAATTATTTTTAAAAAGCTTATAGCCTCTTAAAGAAGGAAATAGGAGAAATAGTAGCGCAACTCGCAAAAAAGGTATTGTTAACTCAAATTTATTAAGCAAAATTGAAATTTCTGATATCCTTTCCAAAATAGAATCACTTCCATTTAGAAACGAGCTTCGAGCTATTGAATTCGCTGAACCAATGATGCTTGTAAAAAAATCAGTTTTACTCTACGTTATATTTCTATTCCAACCTAAGGATACGACATTTAACAATATTATCGTAAAATCAACAATTAAAAATAATAAGAGAATTCATCAAAGTTTTTCAAATCTATTCATTTCACAACATCTTAAGCTTGGCATAATAAGGAAATGTTTGTTTAGAAATCGAAGAAACTATTCTTTATAATAGATGTAAAGAATTAATAGTTTCACTATTTTTAATCAATTAATTTTTCATATTGATTTGTGTTAACTTCGATAACTTGGATGTGCAATATTGAAAAATTTTCACATTATTTTATCAAACTGCTTATATTCTTTTTTTTATTTTCAGACTTGGAAACGTCTATCAGGACTAAGCCCACATTTAACAACTCAGGATTATTTGCAAAAAGAAAGGAAATGAAAAAAATAAAATCACAAAACAAAACTACAACAATGATAAAAAAAATCATTGGATACATCCAGCTCTAATCATTGGATACCAATACTTACAGCTCTAATCAGAATTGCAGCGCATCAAGGATGATTCCAGCTCCAGCCAGGTTCAACCCTTTATTTTTATCTGTTGCATCGTTTGCTTTTTCAATCCTTTTCTCTTTTTATATATTAAATCTTTTGTAATCCTGAATAAAACTAGTGTTGTGTCTCCTTCCAGATTGCCAGGTGTAATCATTTCTGGGACTTTTGAATTACTATAGAAAATTTATACCGCAATTCTCTAAAATAGCAAATTGTTTGAATATCGATGTAACATCATGTATAAGCCTGCCAAAACCAACTGCAATGCAGATGCGTTAAGCAGGATGCAAGTTATCACAGTATAAGTTGTCGTCGCTAACAACACGCGCGACACAACTTAGCTAACACAACATGTTGTCGACCCCAGTCAACACGAGCCAGTAACCAGACTGCAGCGAGAGTTCCCACAGGTGGGAATTCCAAGAATACGAAGTCAGCAGTAACACTAACAACATAGCAATAAATTAGGTTTCTTTCGGGTTAACAAAATGTATCTAATTGAGTTTATTACCGTCAATAAAAGAGCTCACATCATTGAGCGAAAAATACAAAAAATTGTTTTTTTTTAGTTCCACTAATTAACAAATCCATAACTTGCATAAAGATAATGATAGTATCAAAATTGTACAGATAAGGAGTAAGGCCAAACAGAATAGAGAAGTTCTTAATATTGGAAACAACATAAATATTAAAAACGACATCGAAATTACTTCTAATCCAGTTAAATAAGGGTTTATAAATAGTATAAGAAAAATTAAGAAAAGGGGAGTCTTGAGAATTACACTGGACGCAGAATTACTTAGCGGAGAAACTTTTAATCTTGTATCCTAATATTCATAAACAATAAACGTAAGAAAATTGTACAAACAAATTAATTAACCTTTTATTTTCTTTCTTCCAGGAAGTGGGCCATAGTTGCCTCTAAATAACTGGCCTCCAGTGTGCCTAACCACTGGGAAGTAGGGAACTTTAGGGAAACTATCTTAAAAAGGGAGAGGAACCCTTTTGTCGGGTTTACATCCCCTGCCTTTACGGCAAATCCATTACAATAATATTCGTTATGTATGAAAGATTACATAACAGATTCGTCGTCAGTATAGATGGAAAAGCATGAAGAAAGATATTGCAAATTACATCAGGAATTGTGACAAATGCCAAAAGAAAGTCAGGGAAAACGACCAGAATGCCAACGGTATTGACAGATACCTCATATTTTCCGTAAGAAAAGGTATACATGGACATGGTGATCAGTGGCTGAGACAGGCAATGCATGTCCACAACAACAATGTGCATACCGCCACTAAACTGGCACCAACGAATAGCTTGTATGGTTTCGAGTTCGAAATGCCGACAAATTTAAATGTAACACCTAAACCTCTGTATAATGATGAAGATTATACGAAACTTCTCCAACATTAACTTCAGAAAACGCACGAACTTGCGAGAAAGAATCTCGAACTGACAACCGTCAAACCAACCCTGTTTCGTTACCAGTCGGAGCAAAAGTCATGCTTAAAAAACCAACTAGGAAAAATAAGTTCTCCTCTATTTGGTTGGGACCCTACGAGGAAAAATAAGTTCTCCTCTATTTGGTTGGGACCCTACGAGGTACGAGGTGGTCTCCGTAAATGATTCTAACTACCAATATTGGAGTAGGTAGGAAAATCAAAACCAACTCAAGGCTTATTTTCATTTTTTTTATTTAAAAACGCTCGGTTACAGAGGAAACTGACGCAATTGGAAAAAGTGCGTATAAATAGTTCCGAAAAGAACAATAGGTGTAAAAAGTTCGGAAAAGAAAAAAAAAAAAAACGCGTATAAATAGTTCGGAAAAGAATAAAAGTACGTATAAACAGTTCGAAAAAGAACAAAAGTGAATTATAATATATGTTTCGATCAAAACACAAAACGACAAAGAATGCAAACTAGTGCTATTAAAATCTTTAAATAAAATGTATTCGAAAAAATAGTGCGGCGTGTAACAGAACCTTGTAAGAGAATAAAAATCATTTATTCTGAATCAAAGTCAAGTGTTGTTCATATTGTTGCTTTCCCCCACCAGCGGTAAGGGCAATAATCACTATCAAAGTTATACGAAATATACTAAGGTACAAAAAACCTTTTGTATCAATCTACGGTCTGATCAAGGTTTATGTACCCTGATCAGCAAGTCGGTACAAACTAGTGCCGACTATAAACATTGGTGACCCCGACGTGATTTGAACACGCAACCTTTCTGTCGTAAAATCCGAAACACCTTCTGCTAGTGCTCTAATACGAGTTAATCTGTTTCCGAGTTCCAGATCAGTAGTACTTTCTGCTAGTGCTCCAATACGAGTTCCTGAGTTCCAGATCCAAACAAGAAAATGGAGGAAGTGCAAGTATTCACTGTTGTAGCCAGACAAAAGGCCATTACTGAGGAAGTACAGCGTCTCAAAACCAATATAAGTAAAGATGGTTCTGACCGAAAAACAGCAGACTATGTAATAGAAACCTTATCATGTTCCATCGTGAGAATCAAGGCCAACCTTGATTCCCTCGATGCAACATGATGCAACTCCAAATGCATCTAATTACATCTTGGGAACCATTCCTATATATGGTTCTCCAGGTGTATCATGCTAAGCTTGAATTTTGCAATATTATTATGTTATGTTATGTTTGACCAACCCTAGACAGTCAAAATACAAACCTCGTTCCGTCTTGTTCAATCTTCTACATGGCGACCGTGACAGTTACTTAAATATTATAATAATTGTTTACTTATCCTAAATCTTATAATAATTGTTTGCTAAAATGGGAAAAACCCAATCAAAGCTAATAGGGCGAAGCTCTGCCCAAATAAAAAATTGACTTTTATTTTTCAAGATACATTCGTAATTTAACTCGCGCTTCTTGTTATTTTCATTTATTTTCTTTGTTTGTTATTTTTGATTATTTGTTATTGATTGTAAATATGTAGACTAAGCTTTTTTTTACCTATAAATATGAATGATTGAATAAAATTCAGGGGTCAGTCACTTAAATGAACTCTCGTCTTTTACTTGAATTTTCAAGCGAATAAATCACAAAATTACAAGATCTTGGTGTTTCACCTGGACCTTTGACATTAATCAAACAACTTATACTCATAGTGCTACACTGTGAGTATACATCAGTCACAGTACTACACTGTGATGTGATCATCTTATACAATTTCGAAAGAAGCTTCGAATTAACAAGCACACTAAACTCATTTTACTGTCACTGCACATTCATATCATTCACCTTTTATTATTATTAAATGCATATTTTGCACACTTGCACTTTAGGTATTACACAACTACACTGCGCTTGGTTAAATGACACACTTTAGAATTTTATATTTTGTATTGCTGAATTTCATTTTTATAGGTTTTATCGATTTATTGTTAGTATATAAAGAATTTAATTTTACAATAAATAAGACTTGAAATCTCAACGTCAATCACTTAGTATCGATTTATTGCGAGTTATCTCTTGCCATCAGGGTGCATCGCTCCGACTGGCAATACGAGTTATCGTACGTTTACTATAAAAAGATTCCGACGGCGACGTTTTTTTAGATTCGAGGACGGGTTGTTGAAATGTGCAAAGAACCGCGATCTTTTATTGTTGAAGGTGAAGATGGAACTTTGAGTCGTCGTAATCGCCAACATATCTTAAGCAAAAATTCGAATAGTGCTACACTCATTTTTGTAAATCCTGATCCAACAGAAAATGACATTCAATCCAGTTGTAAAAATGATTCGTGTTAAGCTACCTTTGAATGATCGGCATAATGGGCACTCGTTTTCCAACCACCTTTAACTACACATCTTCAAATAAATTTATAATTAATCTCAATAAGAAAATATAAGTGTTTTTATTTTATTAATATAAAAAGTTCTAAAGTTTAAGGAACAATTCGGAACCTTTAAAAAATAAAATTTTGTCGGATGAAATTAAAACTCGTTTCGGAAGGAAAGTAAAACCACCTGATAAACTTAACTTTAGACATATTAATAATAATTCATCAAACTTCAGAAATAATGCAATTAGTTCAGGAAACTTCAGAAACAATTCAACAAATTCAAGAAACATTAGAAACAATAACAACTCAGGAAATTTTAGAAATTCAGGACAATATCCTCACAATCATTCAAATTCGAACCAATACCAAAACAACCCAACAAACTCAGGACAAGAACCCATGGACACCCTATCCACAAGTTATGCGAGGCGTGTTAATTACATCCAAACGAATTTGGATTTTCAATTAACCAGCCTCCAAGAAAATTACCTTACCTATATAATAATAGAAGCTAAAAACAATACAAAACTCAGATTTTTGATAGATCCGGGCTCAGAAACCAATATCATTAACCCATACTAACAAATGGGAGAAAACAAAACAGCAGAGTTTTAAGAATTTCGATTTTATCAAACATTAGATGGATTAATCGGAAACAACATACTAATATCTGCAAATGCTATTTTAGACTTCAAAAACAGGAAACTAACAAATTAATGATATAGAAACGCAAATCTTTCTTTCCAAAGACGATGAAGTTTCTAATAATACATATCACAATCAAGTATAAAAATTAGAAATGTACTATACCGAAGTTAACTAGTATAGTTATTATAGTTATTTCAAAGACACATAATTCCTTTAATCATAGAGGAATCAATGGAACTTACGAGAATTATAGAGATGTCTATTACACTCCAAACTCAAAAGAAAAAATCCAACGTTACATAAATAATTGCGAAATTTGCAATGAAGCAAAGAACGAGAGGAGATCACCATATAAAATCCCTTTCAAAATTTCTGAAACACCGACTAAACCAAATCAAGTGTTACACATTGACATTGGGTATGCAAGTATCAATTTAATGTACGTAACAATGATCGTCAAATTTACAAAATACGTACATGGACATCACTACTGAACACATTAGAATACAAATTTGCAAATAACGGTATACCAAGTAAAATAATTACAGATAATGAGACAGGATTTTCTTCAATGGCAATCAAAGAATACCTCAAAGAAAACAACGTCACATTACTACACCGTACCACAAAACAGGCAATTCGGATATCGAAAGATTCTATCAAAATAAACGAGCACATTAGAACATTCGCATATATCCAATAACATTGTTTTGTTTTTCCTTTTTTTTGAAAGAAAACAAAAACAGATAAGTATAATTTTGTTTTTATTGTGTTTTGAATCGTTTTTGATTTTTTTAACTTTTTTTTGAAAACCGATCTACTTATTTTTTTTTTTTTTTTTTAATTAGCTTGAATTGTTTTATTACTACGGCCAATATTAATTAATTTAAGTTAATGTATATAGGTCAGTTTAAAACTTCAAGTTTGGGATAAGCGAATTAAATATATCTACAAGTTATGACACCCACATTTCATACAAATCCAATTGCAATCTATGCAATTAGTAATCCATAAATTCCTTTTTGGATTCTTTTCATATCTTTCAGATACAGTATCTTACACAGTATCGCTTGTGTGTCGAATATGAATATCATATTCGATGCCTTTGATAAAATAAACAATGATGAATATTGATGCTTCAGATTTGTTTTGAAGTGAGTCTTAAGTAAAACTCCGAAAAATAAAGTCATTTATTTCATTATACTGTTTTATACTGTGCTTAACAAATTGGTGGCAGCGGTGTAATTCGAAATAAAGATAAAAGTACAAGTTAACAAACAATTTAATTAAAATCAAAAAGTAAACATCCAACAGTCATCCTCATCACATATTGATATCCAATCCATATTAATAAACAGTTTTAAAGAATACAAACAGTCAGCACATTACCAATTTTACCATACGTCAGCACATCCACCATACGTGGGAGTATCCAGACCGCCACCAACGATGCAGTACAGATAAGAAATCAAGAAATGTCAATGTAGGCTAAGATAGGATTAAGATTCAATTATAAAATTAGTTCTAAGTTGAAAGTCTAATAAAGAGGTTCGTCCTCATAAAAAATATTTTTTTATCAAAATTAATTAATATAAATTTAACTTATATAAAAACAAAAATCAAGTCGAGATTCAACCCTAAAATCTTTGGGTGAATCAACAATTCGACACGAGATTTAAAAACGAAAAAAAAGGAAGAGACTGATATCTTGTGCGTTATGTGTCTAAAAATTACAAAAAGATTGATGAAATTTTTTATGTAAGTTTGTTTAAGTTTTATAAATATGTTAGAAACTTCGGATCACGAGGAGAAAAAAGATTTATTGTTTATATAATATAATTCATTGTATTGCTGATTACCTGTGTATTAGAATTATGGCTTCTAATAATTCTGAATTAAACCTTAGAGAGGAAATACTGGACTCCCAATTTCAACGCAATGGGGTTCAAACCGGGAACATATTTAATTTAAAAGTTTTTGAAATAGTGGCAAACAAAGGTGAAGGTGCAAGGCAAAGAAGGTGAAGACTACTTAGTCTATTTTAAAAATGAAATTTTTTCGAGAAGAACATTTTTAGTTCTGTTAGAGGAAGAAAACAAAGTTGCTCTACAATTCAGCAGAGCTCATGTTAACACACATTCCACTGACCCAAAAGCTCAGAATACTTTGAGATTTCCTCCACGGAATCAACACAATAACAATAGGAAACCAGAACCTATGGAATTAGGCAGTTCTGCCCATAGGCCAATAACTTGGCACGACCAAAAAAGATTCGAAAATCAAAAAAGACAGTATAACCCCTTTAACCAAAACCATTTTAATAATAATTTCAAAACCAACCAGCCTCGATGGCAAAAACCGACATTTAATACGTTCAACAACACCCAACGACCAATATTTAGAAAAAAACGTAACGAAAGTTTGCAACAAAGTTTGCAAAATCCCCCACCGAAGATGGAACGAATTAACAATCTAAATGAGGAAAAAGAAACTTTTTTAGATCAGCGCATGGACTACCCCATATAAGAAGAATAAATAAACGCATTAAAATTTTAATAAATACCGGAGCTAGTGGTAATTACTGTAAAGCAGGTATCCTTGACTTTCGACAAAAATTAATAATAAAAAAGAAAGCAATAACGGTTAACTCCGAAATTATAATAGAATATTTTTATGAACCTACAACTTTTGACCAAATAATAAGAATATATGGAATAAAAGACTAAGAATACGACATTCTAATAGGTAGTAAGACTTTGAGACAGGTAGGAGCAAATATAGATTACGCTATCGATTTGCTCATAATAAATAATAAAAGAGAAAGGCTCTTTTATGATGATTTCCCGAATTTGCATAATATAACAAATTTAAATATAGAAGATTTGAGATCTAAAGTTATCTCATACAGAGGGAACATAAAAATATAAATACAAATCTACCATTTAGAACAGATGTGATTGCTGAAATAAGAACTACAACAGATAAAGCAATATGGTCAAAACAATACCTATATCCTCTCAGTGTGAATAATTTCGTCAATAAAGAAATTGAGTAACTATTAAAGAATTAAATAATTCGCCCAATTAAATCGCCATATAAAAGTCCAGTTTGGGTCGTTCCCAAAAAAGGTTTTAATAAAGATAGTAAAACAAAAAACAGAATGGTGATTGATTTCAAAAAATTAAATGAAAATACTATATCTGACAAGTATCCGATTCCAGATACAAACGTCATATTGAGTAATTTAGGTAAAGCCAAATATTTCAGTTCTATTGATTTAGAATCAGGGTTTCATCAAATAAAGATGAAAACTCAAGACATAGAAAAAACAAACATACCAATTGGTTTGAAGAATGCACCGAGTATTTTTTAAAGAGCTATGGATGACATACTTCGTCCATATATAGGAAAGTTCTACCATGTGTATATTGATGACATCATCATATTTTCGAATACATTACAAGAACATACCACACATAATCATTAATACGCTTAAAGAAGCACATATGAAAATATGTTTAGAAAAAAGCTCGTTTTATAACGATCAAATTGAATTTTTAGGTTATGTGGTAGCACATAATATCATTATTACACATAAGTAATAAAGTCAAAACAATTAAAGAATATCCATTACCAACTTCTTTAAGACAGTTACGGAGTTTCCTAGGAATGATTGGATATTATAGAAAGTTCATTAAAAATTACGCTCAGATTTCGAAACCATTATTAAAGTATTTTTCAGGTGAAAACGGTCAAGTTTCCACGCACGAGTTACATATGATATAGCCGATACCAAATAACCAAATGCAACAGCAGTACATTTGGGTCAAACGAAACAAACAATTGCAACATCAAAGGGTCAACAACCAATATAAGTTATCACAGTATAAGTTGTCGTCGCTAACAACACGCGCGACACAACTTAGCTGATACAACATGTTGTCGACCCCAGTCAACACGAGCCAGTGACCAGACTGCAGCGAGGGTTCCCACAGGTGGGAATTCCAAGAATACGAAGTCAGCAGTAACACTTACAACATAGCAATAAATTAGGTTTCTTTCGGGTTAACAAAATGTATCTAATTGAGTTTATTACTATCAATAAAAGAGCTCACATCATTGAGCGAAAAATACAAAAAATTGTTTTTTTTTAGTTCCACTAATTAACAAATCCATAACTTATATGCAGCCTATAAAAGTAAAGGCATTGCATATCAAAGTGCTCCAATAATACGTTTATAACCTTTGTAGTCGCAGTGACGCTTGGACGGCGGACTACTCTGGTTACTTTTTGTAAATTACCTAATATTTAATATTTCTTTCAAATTAAATGAAGCATAAGAGGCCAGTGGCCCAAGTGAAATATAAGGAAACTATTTTTTTATTTCCTTAGCCGCCACTTAAAATATCAGTCACGTTGCAAAGAAAACGGTAATTAATCTAGATGAGAGTGCAATTCAAGCTTTCAAGATGCAATTCAAGCCTTCAGTTCTAGGTTGAACTAAATCAACCAAATTATACGAAAAACTTTGTTTTGACAACAAATGAGTCTGATGATGCAGTAGGGGCAGTATTATCACAAGATAATAAACTCATAACTTTTATTAGTAAAACATTAAGTAATACAGAACGATCTTACGCAGCAAATGAAAAAGAACTATAAACAATGCATTAATTTATTGAAGTAAAACTTAATACTTATATTTTAAGTAAAATTTTTCAGTGAAACATTTATAAAAATATAAAAATTATAATTGTAAGAAAATAATTATTTTAAGAATACTGGACGACTTACTATACAAATTTGACAATTTAAAGATAACAATGCATTAGACTCAAGACTTAGTCGCAAGATTAATAGCGACCACTACTGCTTCCATGCAGTCAGAGATTACTTCATTAAAAAGTACTCTCACAGCCGTTACAAATAGTAACGTGGTAACTGAATACAAAAAAAAACAAACTATATCAGACGAAGTGACATGTAATGAGTCACTAGACGTTATAAAGTCACTACCCGAATTCTCTGTGAATAGTGCAAATTCGTCGTAAGCTTCGTAAGCTGGCGTGAAGCAGCTAACAATTCAATTCCTCTGTACACAAAAGGTAGTAGAAAATATTTCGCTACCCTGACAATTTTATGAAACAAAATAACACATAGTGCAAATGACGTACTAACCAACCATGGTACAGTACTTAATTACGATGCGATAATCGCTAGACTCGACTTTGGTTACGCAGATAAGCGCCCTGCTCATATCATTGAGCAATCGTTAAGTATATTACGACAAGGTAATACAACTCTCATTGATTATTACAATCTTGTTAATACGAAATTAACACTTTTAACCAACAGGACAATAATGTCACATGGTACACTCAGCCCTAACTAGGGAACTTAAAGACACTCATCGAAGGAATGCTCTCCGAGTATTCATTACAGGATTGAATGCTCCGACACACAATACGTTTAACAATCCACAATACGTTTAACAATCCACAAAGACCGATCTTTAAAAGAGAACGTGATAACAGTTTGCAAAACTCCCCCCCCCCCCCCCCTCAAAGAATTAAGTGTATTACTACAAGGCAATACAAGTTTGATAGATTATTACAATCTTGTAAACGTAAAATTAACACTACTAAAATAAAACAATCATGTTTCATGGTAACGAATCATCCTTAACAAAGGAATTAAACGACACTCAAAAACGAAATGCTCTCCGATCGATATTTATAACAGGATTAAATCCTCCACTGTCGAATATTCTATTTTCTCTTTCTCCTGACGATCTACCTTGCGCTTTAGCGAAAGCACAAGAGTTAGAATCTAATAAAATAGAACACAATTTGCTATACAGTTCAGCAGAGCTCATGCTAACTCACATTCCACTGACCCAAAAGCTCAGAATACTTTGAGATTTCCTCCACGGAATCAACACAATAACAATCAACATAGGAATACAGAACCTATGGAATTAGATTCGAAAATCAAAAAAGACAATATAACCCCTTTAACCAAAACCATGTTAATAATAATTTCAAAACCAACCATAGATGGCAAAAACAGACATTTAATACGTTCAACAACCCCCAAAGACCAATATTTAGAAGAGAACGTAACGACAGTTTGCTAAAAAGTTTGCAAAAACCCCCACAGAAGATGGAACGAGTTAACAATCTATATGAGGAAAAAGAACCTTTTTAGATCAGCGCACGGACTACCCCATATACGAAGAATAATTAATAATAAACGCATTAAAATTTTAATAGATACCGGAGCTAGTTGTAATTACTGTAATATAAAAAAATATAAGTTTTATCCGATATCACTTGTGCGCCTCCAAAATAAATTCAAACAAAACAGCGAGACCTAAAAAAAACAATACAACATTGTATCGATCTACAATGTTGGATTATGACATATACCCTTCTGGTATTTATCTTGTAATACAAAACTGCGACACCCAAGCATCCGCTAAAACGACTGTAAGATGCTGTGTCATCAAAAGAACATTGTACCGATCCCCAGTTGGATCATTCCAAATATCAGAATTATAATTTAATCTTAAGTCAACCAATGAACAAGATACTTCGTATCTTAATTCAACCTCCAAGATTAAAAACTAATAAATTTATTTCTTTTTTAAAAAGTGTTTTAAAGAAGTTTAATTTGAAATTTACATATATTTTATATCTGCTAAATTACAAAAGTAACTACATAAACATTTATTCCTGTATATTTATGTTAAAAATCCTCAAAACACTATAATATAAACGAAAATTCAACATTCTCAAATTTACATTATAAAAATGTTAGAATTAAGCTGTAAAAATTAAATAAATTAGAAAAACACTCCAGTGAGTCCGATTATATCACTTAAAAAAAAAACGGTTGTTTTAATATAACGTCGTCAAAAGCACCTTAACATTGGCGCAGCTGGTAGGATAAGTTTAAGTACAAAATATACCTATATCGTATTAAAAAAAAAAATTTTACATTGTGGATTCAGTGATTAAATAAAAAGTTCACAAAACACAACAAGATACCTACAACTGACGTGAGCAAATATCCATTATAGGGTATTTTAGACCACATGTTATGCCCCATATTGCATCACTCAGAAGTGACCCGCTCTACCTAAATATATTTATAATTAAATAATGAATTACAGCAACTTTGTGTCACACTTAATGTAACCATACGCTCAGTGGGTCAAGCCAACTTCCAGAATACAACTCAGCAGGTGAAAGCTGAGTAATGCATTTTGGAAGTTCATGACGTTCCGGGTTGGTCTTTGGAACTCGGGTTGAGTTTTAATTTAACCATCAACCAAGACGGTCCCTTTGTCTTTTAATTTATCCCTAACATATTGGCGCAGCCGGTTCGCGAACCGTATACGAAAAGAAAAAAAAAATGAATATACGACCCGTAACTGAAAGAAAAAAAAAATTAATATAATATCCAAATAAGAAAAAAAAATAACAGAAAAGAATTCAAGAAAAGTGTTCAAGTTTCATAACAAAAAAATTATAATACAAAATATAGAAAGTGCATTTAGTGATTCAAATTCAATAAAAAAAATAGTGGAAAAATATAAATTTAGTGATTCAGTGATTAAATAAAAAAAAAGTTAAAAAAAAAACCACAAGCTACAACTGACGTAGCAAATATCCACAGGTAAGTATACGTATAACTGTTTATGTAGGTTTATGTACCTAGCTATTTGTTTAAAAAAAAAAAAATTTATGAAGTGCAAAGCGGAAATTTGAGCTTGTGCACTTAATTTTTTTGTTCTTCTAATTAATTGTTTTTATATTTGGTGTTATTGGTTGTTTTATGTTCTTATTTATTGTTTTTATATTTGGAGTTATCTGTTGTAATTTTTTTTTCCCACGCGAAAACGTTTTTGTTGGCATAGGTCGCGATAAAAATATTATTTTTTTTGCATACTTCTTTTGTTGGGAACCGTACAATAATATAAGGTTGGGTTAATTAGCTCCAGTATTTGTGATAGTTTTATGGATAGAACAGAAAGGTCTAAAGATCAATTGATAGAAGAAATCCTTCAATTGGAAAAACGATCCAAAGACCGAGGTGACGAAATTCAGAATTTCAATTACCATCTATTACGGGAACTTAAGGCTATCACAAGTAGGGAGACATATTCACTTATTTACTCCCAGTTAAGTTTGCAGTGGGGTAAACTTACACGACTCGAGACTACCGACGCAATACTCGTTGAGTATTCAGAGGCAGTCCAAAGGCTCCAGGATAAAAATAAAAGAGAAATCCAGGAGCTGAGAGCCGAACTCAATAATATTCCAAAAAATTCGTTTGAGTTTTAATCGGAGTCAGCTCGAGTCCGAAAGCGTAAACGAACGGACCGAAGAAGATATATCAAAACTAAACTTCGAAATCGATATACTTCGGTCGAACCTCACTAAGGCAAACAGTGAGTTAAAGTCTTTCCAGAAGTCTGTGGCAGATAAAGAAAGGGAAGTTACGTGGTTTGGAATTAGAGCATTCCACGGAATTAGAGGTTTTAAAAAACAAACTAAAAGAAAAAATAGTCTGCTTGCAAATTCCCGAGAATTTAAACACGGTTGAAAAAGAAGATAAGCCCGTCATGTCACACGAAAAAATTGTTAAAATTGTTGCCCAATTGGTCCCACAGTTCTCGGGGGCAAGAACGCCTAAGTTGTCTTGCCAAGCTTATGAGATCCTAAATGCTTGCGCTTTGGGGTTGAAATGTATTGACGTGGAACATGAACCAATTTACGTGTCAATACTTTCAACAAGACTGATTGGAGATGCCTTTGAACTGGTAAGGTAATGTGGGTATAACAATATAATAGCAATACACATTTCAATTTTACTGCACGAGTGCACATCACGAAGAAGACATCAATGACTCTGAATGCATGGGAAACTTATGAAGAACTAAGCAGCTACTTGCCCTTTCACCGACAAAGGCAAATGATCCGAAATTTCATAACCAGAGAAAAATTATATTTTGCTATTAAAATACAACAAAATTACTAATTAACTCTTATGTACTTGCAGCACAAAAACTTCTGTGCTAGAAGGCACGGCACTCGTTTATTCCGGAACTGCAACATTGCGATAAATGGCCTCACTTATGAAGATAGTCCTGACACCATTTGGAACGAAATACATATTTCACCACCTCCAAGCAGCCATATTAAGGCTACAGTCATCAAAGAAGCCCTTAATCTGGAAAAGCTAAAGGAGTAAAATTTCATCACTAACTCAATTTTTTGCAAAATTCTATGCAAAAACAGAAGTCCTTCACCTCATATCAGCATCAACAGCATTATATACAATATTCACCATCATAGTCATCAATTTTTAGAATTAATTAGAGTGTGTCTTTCAAATATTAAAAATGTTTTTTTTTTTTAAGTTCCCGCTTGGTCGTAAACATAATTCGCGCGGCACATAATATGTTGTCGACCCCAGACAACATGAACGGGTCGCATTACAGTCATAAGAGACCAGACTGCAGCGAGAGTTCCCACAGGTAGAATTCCTAGAAACCATCAATTGCAATATCAGCAACGACATCCTGCTAACCTTCATTTGATGCAACATAAGCAATAACATCAACAGCAAGTCAAATTCAATAGGTTTCTTTGTATAAAAAGTAAATGTTAAATTGAATTTAAATAAAGCGTTCACATCGGTGAAAAATAAAATTGATACTTTTTTTTAAATATTTAAACTAAAGATAACATAACTGGCGCCCGAGCGAAATAAAATCGTGGAATAACCGTTGATAAACAAGTGTGAAAAGCCGAGCAAATAGAATAAAAATAGCCGAAAAGAGCAAAAAAAAAAAAAACAAATAAAAAAAAAAACTAAAACACTCGATATTGAAACAGTGCCAGGCTTAAGACTCTCCTGTGGAAACGAGGCCGAGGAGCAAAAGCAAAGCAAAACGGAGGTAAACAAGTTTCAACAGCCGCCCAGGAAAATTAACAGAAATACAAATATTGGATTATTCAATCCAAAAATAGTTGAAACATATATGGGCAGGCACAGCAAAGCTTTAAATCGGCACATTAAAAATAATGATAGATTTAAACCAATACGAAGACGACCTAACGACCATCCAGGCTGATATAGAAATCCCAGAGCCATTAATTTTATAGGAAGCGCATGGAAATGGTTAGCCTGTTCTCTCAAGTCAAAATAGCATTAAATAAGTCAATCTTGCGTTACATAATAACGATTCATAAAACTGGAACAGAAATTTGCAAAAAAATTCTTGTTAAAGTAATAAAATGTAATAAAAATGTAATCAAATTAGAATATGAAAATATATTACGCTGTAACGACCAAATATATGGAACAAAAAATAATTCTAAAATATCTAATACTTTTACTATTTGTAAGAGAAGAATGATATAATTGTACGAGAATCTTGTGATTTGTTGGATATGCATTACTTCGAAATGGCTCGAGGTCAGTTGAAATCAAATGCCTTGCACAAGCCATGAGTGCAATGACCAACATCGACATACAAACGTTTGCAACCTGGACAGTCTGGAGTCAACAGAACACAAAATTACAAAGTCAGCAACAATTATGGATTGGAAGAAGGTTTCGCTTAAAGTTTATTTATTAACTTAGTTCAGTTCAAAATTGAAGTTTGTAACTCGTAGACTTAAGAAATAATATTTAATAAAATAATAAAATAATTTTTTTTTAATAAAAAGCAATAAAGAATAGTTTAATTGGCGCCCAACGTTTTTCGAACTACAACAGTGCAGTAAATCGACGTAAAGAAGCTCGCCGTGAGTGAATAGCCGAAATAATAAAATATGGACAGTCAATTGAGGGAGTGTGGAAGTGTTACCTGAGTAGCTGCAGGAAAATAGGATAAAATAACCTTTCAACAGCGTGGGATGTTCCGCACAGTAATAGTATTGTAAGACTTAAAGAAGTGAATCGAAATTTTTAAGTAAATTAAGAAAACTAAATTTTATTATTTTAAGAAATTTTTCCCATTACATAATTTCAATTTTAAATCCACAATCTATATTAATTTTTTTAATAAAATTGGTAAATCAAAGCAGTCTAAAGCTGAAAAAATCATGTATCCCATTACTTATACCGAAAATCCAACCGATAATACAAATCCTCCTGACCTTAGCGGCATTCAGCTGCAATTTCCTAATCTAAATATGCTCCCTCCAAGTGGAAATGCCACCGCAAATAACAGTAATAGTTATTGTCACAGCAGAGCTCGAAAATCTGGTTACAAATATCGTTTCAAGAGTGTGTAAGGAACAGCGTAAAAACATAGTTGAAACAATTATAAATCCTCATGCCAACTTTTACAAGGGCATAGAGCAAACTATTGATGCCCAATTTTCCGGAAATCTAAATGATCCCGACAAAGTACCTGATGTGGTACGAACACTAAGGGAATTCTCAGGAAACCCTGGAGAATATAGTTCCTGGAGAAAAAGTGTTCAGGGGATTTTCAACATTTAAAACCATCTTAAAGGTTCACCAAAATACTTTGGTATCCATAAAACTATAAGAAACAAAATTGTAGGTAATGCTAATGCAGTTTTAGAGTCATATAAAACACCGTTAAACTAGCAATGTATTTCCAAATGTCTGACTACTCACTATGCTGACAAACGAGACCTTGGTACACTCGAGTACCAAATGACTACCCTTACAATGAGTAATAACACTGTTGAGCAATACTATCAGATGGTATATCAACACTTATCACTGATACTTAACAAGATATCAAGCATGAATATTTCCACAGATGGAATGCATCTGCTAACGGAAACCTATCGGGACAAAGCAGTTGATAGTTCAAAATTAAAGTTTGTAACTCGTAGACTTAAGAATGAATGACAATGAAGCTTATTTAAAATCAGAGACAGTTAGGTCAATGTTGTTCGATCATTTTAATGCTGATATTGTAAACGCTCCACCTTTACACAGCACATCCAATGGCCAAGTGGAAAAGTTCCACAGCACTCTATTAGAAATCGCAAGATACAATCGAGCTACTGCTATTAGCAATAGAAGAATTAGAATACAACAGGACCGTTCATTATGTTACAAACAAAAACCCTATTGATTAAGTATGCTTCTATGCTTCTTATCTATCTTTAAATTCGCAGAATGCAATGCAGTACTTTTAGCTGTAATGCATGCTCGCCCACGTCACAGCTTGCTTTGTCTTTTCTTTTTAGATAAGTTATCACAGTATAAGTTGTCGTCACCAACATCACGCCCGACACAACTTAAGTTCATCCAATATGTTGCCGACCCCAGACAACACGAGCGGGTCAGGTTGCAGCTAGTGACCAGACTGCAGCGAGGGTTCCCACAGGTGGAATTCCTGGAATACAACATCAGCAGTACCATCAACAAAATACGAATAAATGAGGTTTCTTCCAAACAAACAAATTATGTAAAGTAGAGTTTTACGTTGTCAAATAAAGAGCTCTTATCGCGGAGCAATAAAAATTAAAAATTGTTTTTTTTAGTTCTATAAACTAAAAAATACATAACTGATACCTATCTACTTAGAAACACCAGTGTGTGTTTGATCGTCAGAAGTTACACATTGCAAATTGAAATAATAAATAAATATCATTTTACGAAAAAGTGAATAAATAAATAACCGCTTATTGTTTTACACAAAAACACACGAAGTTAAATTACAATAGAAAATAATAAATATTATTAAAAAAAGTGTCTTATTTTAATCAACCACACGGCACCTACGATCACTATATAGGCATTATAAAACTAATGAAAGCATCTAGTGTTAAGATTTTACAAAATCAAAATGTATTGCATATTATAATTATTAAGTATCCTAAACCTAAGATAGTTTGTAAGAAGGTAATTATCAGCAAGTCGGTATAAACTAATGCCGACTATAAACATCGGCCATAAGTCTTGTAAGAGATTCCAATAAATATAGAAATAAATATCAATAACAGAAACCTGTTGTTATTACTTATAGACGTAAAACTTGTTATCAATAAATAAACTTTAAATTTGTATATCTTTTTTAAAAATTAACAAAAAGATTTAAATAACGCAGTCGGTAGGATAGAATAATTTTAAAGAAAAAAAAATTATCCAGTGATTTCGAATCTTACGACAAAGAATAAGTGACACTATAAAATCGACCAAGATTAAGTGTATTTATTTGTAATCCAAGTATTCAGTGGTAATAATATTCCAAAATTAAGTCGAAAAAGATTAAAAATATACAAATACGTGTTACATCAAGGCATTCACCTTTATGTATCATCTACCCTACATTTAGCTTAAGAGGTTTGGAATTCTTTTCTGCAACCACAGCAACGGAAGTAATAATAAATTAATTGCAAGGTGCTGACTAATTCCGTGCTGCTGTTGCAGCAATTGCTGTTGTTAACCTTAGGAAATAAAAATTGTAAATAAAGTAATTCAGTCATAAGACCACGTTCAAACCATTTGTTTCATTATTTATTATAACTTACGTTGAACATTACTAAAGTGGTCCAAAAATAACAGTGAACCGAACATACAAATATACATAATTAAATATAATGAATGATAACAAGAAGTCAAAAACGAAATAAATTTGACACGACCCGAAATTTGCGTGATTTTGAATTGGAAGAATAAAACCGCGAACTCTAGAAACAATTGAATTTGAGAGCAATAGCTGGAAGAACTGAATAATTATTTTCAATTTCATTTATTTTAAAATGTATAAATAGAGTGCTAGTTACATACAAAGTCCACCTGGAAGATACTGTACATATAACCGCAGCCAACATCGAAGATCCGATGGGGATCATCATCCACCAAAGCAAAATGATTTAATTAAAAACAAACTATGACTTCAAATACTCAGACTAAAACAACAATTGACTTTTCAAATTTTTCGCCTATAAGCGATACAGTAAAATCCATTAATAGCTACTGTAGTGAGGTTGCAGCAACCCGAAATAGGCTCAACGAAATCATGGAACTTCTAAAATCCTCAGACAACAACAACGACAAAAATGTCCCAAATTGTACCCTTAATCTTAACACATCATCACTACATGATGAGCTGTGCGAAATAGGCGCATCCACATCGTTTCATCGTAAGATAACAACATCTCAATCTACTCAAACATTCCTTGAAGAGCCGTGTATTTCAAATCAGTCTACAAATGTTCCTGTCTCTACTACGACCGTTAAACCTCAAGTATCATCTAATAAGCCTCCTGCTCCTTCTCTAACTTCACCGTCGACCAACAACTCTTCCATCAAATACTTAATTAAGGGTCTTCCTTGGGTCATTACTGTAAGATGGCTTTCCAACTGGTTCTTGGTGAACTATAAAATCTATATTACCAGCATCAAAAAAATTTCAAGGCATGGAGACTCTAATACTTGCACATTCTTGGTACATATGCCTGCAAAATACGACTGGATGTTTTTAAACCCTCGATCTGACGACGCCTCCTTCAATGGCGTAGAGTTTTATCGCTTTAACAATAATAATAAAAATAGATCTAAGTCTAGGTTAAGAAATAGTCCTCTTGTAAATGATCCTAACTGGCAACTAAAAATTGGCAGGTATCCTAATTTTAACAATATTCACCCTCTCGTTGCCAATCATTCTTTAAATCTAACTCCCCCCTCTAACATTATCAGTTCACTAGCTCACACAAATAATACTTCCACTTCAAAACCCTCAACCACTCCTGCTTCCTCCAACTCATGCTCTGTGTCTCCCAACCATAAATACCCAAACTTCATTTACTCTCACGTTTTGAACCCTCCCCAAGCTTCCATTCCAACTTCTTCATCCCTTAGTGTACCCACTTCCCCTACTACTACCTCCTTCGCTGAGTCCTCTAAACGTAGCACGCAGAATAGAGTTTCATTTGATTTAACAACGGTTTCCTCTTCGTCATCCCTATCCTCTCCTTCGGACTTTAAATCTCATGAATCAACCGTAATTACTCTCCCTCCAAACTCCACGGTTTCAGTCCCTTCATTTATTGATCCTTTGCTTCCCCCAGTTGTTAAACTTGCTCAACAATTTTCAGCCAGCGACGATGGACGTTATATAGTTTTCGTGAGGTTAAAACCTACGAAAATGTCCGGTTGTACCTAGCTTATCTACACGACAAACCTGAAGATATATGTGTTGATGGTAAAACCAAAACGAACCTTGAGCTATTGATTTCCAAAGATGGACTCCCTTGCGACTTCCTTGCTTTGAAAAAAATCTTCATTCAATACCATGAAACCTTTAACCTCTTTCCTCTACGAGTTTCTAAAGATCTTTCAGCTTACGCTAGTTACCTCAATTCTCGAAGAATTTCACACCTGCAAAGATCTCAAGCCGCGCATTCTAGTTTTTTTCGTCGCTAACTCCAAAAAAACCGCTAGTCGAAATGCGTCCCTTCAATGCCTCTCAATCTATTACCAAAATGTCAGAGGACTTCGAACAAAAACTTCTGATGTTTATAATTGGCGCCCAACTTAGTGGCAATAAAATATAAAAAAAAAACCTAACACAATTTTAAAAGTGAGAGAATTAACAAACAAAAAAAATATATACATATAAAAAAAACCCCAACCGTGACTGTGTGTTTAGACAAACATAAATCATAATAAATAACGAATACAAAAGAATAAATGTAATGCGGAACTTGCAAGCAACTACATTTGCAAGTTCCGCAAAATAAGCAAATAAGAACAGGTGTGTAATTCAAGGGTTATCTTGAATTACTTAGATTTAAGATTATATAAATACTAAGTTTAATGAGAAATAAAGTTACTAAGAAAACTACAGTCCACGAGTTCTTATATGAGCTATACATTGGTCCTTCGAGCCGGATGAAGACACCAGACGCTTCTTTGAACAGATACCATAACATCAGAATCTTCGTAACCAGAAGACATCAGAATCTTCGTAAAAAGAAGACAAGAGAATCTTCGTATCCAGAAGACATCAGAATCTTCGTAACCAGAAGACATCAGAATCTTCGTATCCAGAAGACATCAGAATCTTCGTATCCAGAAGACATCAGATCTTCGTAAAGAAGACACCAGAATCTTCGTATCCAGAAGACATCAGAATCTTCGTACCAGAAGACATCAGATCTTCGTAAAGAAGACACCAGAATCTTCGTATCCAGAAGACATCAGAATCTTCGTAAAAAGAAGACATCAGAATCTTCGTAAAAAGAAGACACCAGAATCTTCGTATCCAGAAGACACCAGAATCTTCGTATCCAGAAGACACCAGAATCTTCGTAACCAGAAGACACCAGAATCTTCGTAAAAAGAAAACACCCCAAACTTGAACTATGGATACACTGATGAATCAACAAGACGAAATTGGCAACAATTTAGCAAAATTGCTAGAGCCAATAAGAAAGGAACCGATAGCAAGACGAACAACAGAGTACGTTAAAAAAAGAGAATCAGAGGTCAACCACCTATGGCAGCAATTCACACATAATCATGACGAAATTTTAAAATTAAATACACCTAATCATGAATACTTTACAAAAAAATATTATGAACAGGTGCAACGCGTCATGGAAACAATTAACGATAAGTTAATTGCATATGCAGTTGCATTGGGGAAATCCAGCAACGATGACAAAAAAGTTGAAACTGTAAACAATGAACTTGACCACAAAAAAAATGAAGAAATCCGAACCCAAAACACAGAAAAAATAAATCTGGGCCATAACGACACACAGTCAAGTAATATGAAACGAGCACAAATACGAATGGGGTCGTTCGAAAGGCAAATAGCAGAAACATTCCTCCACACAGATATGAGTAATTCGGCAATCGAATTCCAGACCACGAATCTTATGGAGGAATGGAAAAAAATAGACTCAATATATGAGGAAGTATTGCTTTTCGAGGTATTTAATGACGAAACCGATAAAGCTAATTTTTTGACCCAAATTGAAGGGTTGAAAAAGAGGTATTCGGAAGTAATGGTGTCACTCAGAGAGATGAAAAAACCTGAATCTGCTTCCACCTCACACCATAAGGTTAAACTCCCAAGAGTTCAGATACCAATGTTTGATGGCAGATCAAACACATGGATTGAATTCCATGATATTTTTAATCAAGTGATACACTGCAACAACAGATTATCAGATGTTGAAAAAATGCAGTATCTCAAGAATAATCTTAATAGTTTGGAGGCCTCACCTTTAAGATTATTCTTTTTCAAAAAATTTCAAATATGATTTTTTGAATTAAGTAATAAATTTTCTAAGACAATTTTAAAAGTGAAAGAATTCACACAAAAAATATAAAAAAAAACCCAACCGTGACTGTGAAAATTTTTCAAAAATTTCAAATATGATTTTTTGAATTAATTAATAAATTTTCTACAATTTTAAAAGTGAAAGAATTCACACAAAAAAATATAAAAAAAACCCCAACCGTGACTGTGAAAATTTTTCAAAAAATTTCAAATATGATTTTTTGAATTAATTAATAAATTTTCTACGACAATTTTAAAAGTGAAAAAATTCACATATAAAAAAAAAATATAAAAAAACCCAACCATGACTGAAAATTTTTCAAAAATTTCAAATATGATTTTTCGAATCAATTAATAAATTTTCTACGACGATTTTAAAAGTGAAAAAAAACTTTGAAGAAGATCAACAAATATTACGCTCAACAAATCATATACAAAATGCTCATTTTTTTCACAATTGCACAACTGAATGCAATATCTGCACAAATCATTGATTATACTAACGATGATTATATACTCCTGGAAAATGATGACGCACTGGTATACCAAGACTACGGTGAAATATTCCATGTTTTCAATATAACATATTATGAAAACATTTTAAAAGAAAAAAGTGTATTACACACATGAAGAACACTTAGAGCTGGAATCAGAGCTGACTTTAATAGAATCATTTGTAACTCAATTAAAAATAAATAAGGTCAAAAGGGGAATAAACGAATTAGGAACATTTTGGAAATGGATAGCAGGTCCATGACCATGATAATTTCCTCACAATATCCAATAAAGTTAATGATCTTATAGAAAACAATAATATTCAATTGATAACAAACACTGAAATTTTCAAGGAAATAAAAAGACTTTCTGGTCTCATAAACGACATAATTGGTGCAAAGTCAGCAGTCGGAAAACTAATAAGAAAACAAAAACTACGGCTTACAGCCAGAGACTTAAATCCATAATTTGCATATAGCTATAAATAAATGCTCATATAATTCAACTGGCACCTTCAGTGCACCAGCTATATAATATGACACCAAATATACAACAACACTTTCAGTGATTAAAGAAAAACAAACATAATTAAGGGTCGCTGACTTATGGTAGTAAAATATGTATCATAAGCAAGCTAGCCCAAAACACTTGAAGTGCATGGCTATTATGCTGATGCTGCATTTTATGGGAATTCTTATTGAATATCGAAGTATTGTTGAATATCAATACAGGCAATATTTTATTGACAAATTTTGTATAAAAAGAGAAGAATAAAATTAAAACACTCTTCTCTCTTCTTATTCTACATTCAAAGATTGCGTTTACTTTATAAAGCAACTCGCTGGAGTCAAGGCAATTTTTGATATAAACATAGTAATATAGGCGCCCTATAGAGCTACTCGCTTTTGGGTTAAGGTATACTAGGCTACTCGCCGGACCACGTCTAATTGCTAAGGAATATAAGTCAATATATGTACATATATGCTCCAAGCGTTATCCAGCATACAGACTTTGCACAAGGACGAACAAAGGAAGTGCTAATAAATATTCAAGAGCCGGAAAACTGGAAGGAGATAAAATGATATAAAATACAACTGAAAATCAACTTTATACCAGACACGGAACTTAGGGATTTATACAAAGCAATTAATGAAATAAGAGCCAAAAGTGAGCTACTTATTCAAATACAAAACACGGTTATAACAACCGCTCCCTTAACCCCAAAATATAAACATTCATGGGTGATAGAATTACATTGGTCGTCATGACCAATAATAATATAATAATTACGGTAATAACAACATAATGAGTTCAAACTTGCTTATAATTGACATCATAATAATTATATTAATAATATTAGTAGTGCATATATCTACTCTTTGTGATTACTAAAAGTTTTTTCAACCGAAAAGACCAACAAAATGTGGGTAATGAAATTAAAAGTTTTTCGATTTAAAGTATATACACAAAGGAGCACAATGACTCCAGAATTGCCACAAATTCCACAAATGAATCAAGCTGAAGCCGATATAAATTAAGAAGCCGTATTATGTTCAATTTCAATCCATTTGTATAGACATTTTCAATATTTTCGATTCAGAAAAACATCAATCGAACGATCTTTAGCTTTCAGTAAAGATCGGCTCTCTCTAGCCATCATCAATATTCGGCTTGGGGAAACCTAAATCCCCCATAGCTTTATAGAGGAAGGAGACGCAATAGGACGCACAACTTTGCACATGACTCATAGGAGTCTAATTTATAGATCATTGCTTATTTACACATGATTAAGTCTTTCTTAGATCGAAGATAACTAGCGCACACACACAATCATACAGACAATTCAGCAACAGCTAATTGCTCAGATTCGAATCTGAAACAGTTACTTAAAAGTGACGAGAAGCTTTTTTAAAAATCGAAGCCGATAATAAAGGTCCAAAAAAGAAGATGATTTTGAAATCAACAGGAACAACAATTACCAAATCTTTAATTCAAATTTAACATCCGTCGCGTCTAGGTGTTTTTTAACTCGTTCCATACCTAAAGCCCTAACTACAGTTGTATGTTTCTTTTGTTTTATTTTTTAACACTCTTGACCCTAATTCTAAATCAAAACAAATTTTCTTGACAATATCAGTCTTCCCTGTTGTTTTATTATCACCTCAATAACTATGTCACAAAAGTGCTCTATTTGCAATTCCGAAGTTGGTGTTGATCGCATTACTTTTGGTGGCCTCTGCGGTAAACTTTTCCACCCGTGTTGTATTATTGGTGTCAAAAAACTTTCGCTGACATCTCATACTCATTTACATGAAATCACTTCCCGGTTCGTATATTATTGTGACGAATGTAGGGAAATATCTCTTTCTCACATTATGATGGCAATTAAGTGTGTTATGTAATATTTCATACAAAACGAAAATAATTACATATAATCTTTGCCGTGAAGGCGAAGGTTTGGTAGTAGGATTAAAACCGAAATTAGTTTTTCTCCTAACTTCGCTTTCTTCTAGGTTTTTATCCTAGGTTCTCTATTGTACCCTAAGATTCCCTACTTTTCAGCTATTTAAATAATGGCACACTGGAGGCCAGTTTAGTAGAGGCAACGAGGCCCACTTTTTGTATACCAGGGGTATCTCTGATTTCTTGTAAAATCAAAAGAAATAAATAGGTTAGTGAATGGATTAAATGTAATCTTACATTTATTTTTATTTGGAAGAAAATTGACTGTCGGCATCAACACTCAATTACCAATTTGACCCATAAGCACTTTTCTTGAAGTAATTTAAATTGTGACCTCTTAACGGAAACAACAATAAGTGTCGACGTTTTTCCGAACTAAACAAAATTAATGACTTGTTAAATTTACAGAAGAGTTGCATACGTCTAAAATGACCTTTCGCCTTTCATTAAGCAAAACATCAAAGACACTAAAAAAAGATATTCTGAAAAAAGTGATTGCATTTCTGAAGGTTGCGCGACGAAATTAGTCGATCCGCGAATCGTATTACGGTGTTGCGAATAAAGGTCGTTCGGTCAGTTACCCATATAAAACATTAAATTCCCACAAGTTGGATTACTTGTTATAAATTCCCACAGTTTGGATTACTTGCTTGTGCATACATATGACACCGCTTCCATCGAATGCAAATGCCATCGTTTGCATAGTGCTAGGTGCAACGACCCTTATTCGCTGATGCCAACAGTCATTGATTTCTGAAATATGAAATCGCTGACTAATAGTAATAAGTTTCAACTAGAAATAAGTTACTAAGTCAAAATAACTATCCAACCGAATGATTATTGTTTGGTCTTTAAAACAAATAAGGTGTTTTCTTTACATGACGATCCTGCCAGTATAAAAATAAAAAAAAAAATAATTGCAAATATCATAAGCTACAAAAAAAAAATAACTTACTTTTACTTTTGACAAAAATAAAATGACCAAAAGAAGTGCAAAAATCCTCGGAATTTGAAAATAAATACTTTATTAAAATAAAGTTGTAGATATTTTTCAATACAAAAATAAAACAACGAAATAAACATTTTGTGCGCCAAAAAAAAATAATTAAACTTTATGCTTCATTTATAAAAAAAAAAAAAAAATAATAATGAAATTTAGTTAAGCTAAAAAAAAAAACAAGGAAACAAAAAGAACTTTCTACTAAGTGAAAAAAAAAACAACATTAACGTATCCGTATCAAAGTGCGTCATCACCCCTCAACGATTGTGAATGAGGGACAGCTATAAAAAAAAACAACAACAGAAAATTGGATATAAGTTATCACAGTATAAGTTGTCGTCGCTAACAACACGCGCGACACAACTTAGCTGACACAACATGTTGTCGACCCCAGTCAACACGAGCCAGTGACCAGACTGCAGCGAGGGTTCCCACAGGTGGGAATTCCAAGAATACGAAGTCAGCAGTAACACTAACAACATAGCAATAAATTAGGTTTCTTTCGGGTTAACAAAATGTATCTAATTGAGTTTATTACTATCAATAAAAGAGCTCACATCATTGAGCGAAAAATACAAAAAATTGTTTTTTTTAGTTCCACTAATTAACAAATCCATAACTGGCGCCCGAGCAGATTATCGCGGAATAAATAACCGTTTACTTAAAACCCGTGCAAACTTAAATAAAATAAGTGAAACCCGGTTAAAGTTAAAAAAAAATAAAAGTGAATTAAAACACTAAATGCAAAAAGTGAACTAAGACACTAAAAGCAAATAAAAAAAGAAAAAAGTGAATTAAAACACTAAATGCAAAAAGTGAACTAAGACACTAAAAGCAAATAAAAAAAGAAAAAAGTGAATTAAAACACTAAATGCAAAAAGTGAACTAAGACACTAAAAGCTAATAAAAAAAAGTGGATAAAAAGTGGATTAAAACACACAAAAAGTGAACTAAGACACTGCGTAACTCCCCTGAGGAAAAGAGGCCCCCCAGTAGCAACCAGCAAAAAAGGAGGTGAAATTATTTACCAGCCGCCCAGGACATAAGGAAGATGATAATTACAATCATAATAGCGTAAGGAAGTTTATTATTTTTTAAAAAAATTTTTTTTCAAAAGAAAATTATTTTTAATTTAATTAATTCAAAATATATTAAAATAATACGACAAAATATATAAATAAATTTATATAAGAATTTACAAAAAAAAAAGTGACAAAAATTAAATAAGAAATAATTACGCAGTATTTCAAAATAAATTAAAATAATACGACAAAATATATAAATAAATTTATATAAGAATTTATTACAAAAAAAGAGACACAAATTAAATAAGAAATATTCTACGGTATCTTGAGTATAATTCGTAATAAAATTATTGGTAATGCAGACGCCGCACTGTGGGCTAGAACGCTATTTTAGCAGGAATTAATTAAAAAGTCAACTTCTTCAAATATTGCTCCTTTTAGTCTTATTCGATAGATAAATGGACTAGCTATAATTGTTCATTCAAAATTGAGGTCAAAGCATTCATTGGATACATAAAAACACAATCGAAAAGCAAGTTTTCGAAAAAAAAAACAAAAAAGGCCACTTTTTCCTCTATCCAGATATTCGTTTACTGAGTTTGTTTTAACGGATCGATTATGAAAATTTTGCTAGTTTATCAATTAGTGATATATCCTCATATAGTATTTGCTATTAAATTGTAATTATATTGAACTTTTGTTTATAAATTTTAAGGTAAAGTATGTTACTAGCATCGATTTCATATAAAACGAATGTTCCTAAGCTTTAAAAAAAAGGCACGCGTAGGCACACTCTAGAAATAATTTTAAAAACTAGCTAGCCTATATGGCATTATGTTTTTTATAAAACTATGTCCTACAAGAGCAAACTTTTTTCGCTGTAACTCTGAAAGTATAGTGAGAAAAATGTTCAAAAAATCCACTTACGATGAAAAAAAACGTGTTGAATGTTTTCAAATAACGGTTTTTTTATTTGCATTAATATTTACCTTCCCTATTTAGTAAAAACAACTTTTGTAAGCGTTCAATGACACCATTTTCGAGTTTGATGCGTTCAAACTTCAAAAAACTAATTTTTTGTTTTTTATACCAATAATATCTGTTGTAAATTGGAAAACCTTATTTAACATAATATTTCGTTTATTTTTGTTGTTGGTCTTATCTTTAGTGTCTGTTGTACCATAAAATTATCATTATTATATCATTCGACATCATCTTAATGGCTTTAACTGCAACTTTAGATTATTTCGAGAATTTCTATAATTAATTCCAGCTAAAAAAGCGTTCTAGCCCACAGTGCGCCGTATTGGAGTCGTATAATACTCCACTAGACTGGAGAGCAATCTCCAAATGTCTAACCTTACACTATGCGGATAAAAGAGATTTGGGTACTTTAGAGTACCAAATGACATCTCTTGTTCAAGGATATTCTTCAGTGCAAGAGTTCTACCAATCGGTATATAAACACTTGTCACTCCTCCTAAATAAGATTTCCTGCATGGACGTTGGTCAAGAGGCCATCTCTCTGTTGACTAGCAACTACAGGGACAAGGCATTGGATACTTTCATTAGAGGCCTAAACGGAGATCTTCCAAGACTCCTAGGCATGAAAGAGCCGTCGGACCTCCCAGAAGCCTTAAACTTATGCCAAAAACTGGAAAATCAAAAATTTCGCTCCCAATATGCGAGCAACCATCAAAATCAGCAACATTTAGGAAACTATCAAAAATTCCAAAATAGACGACAACAACCAACATTGTCCACCGGATATGCACAGAATAGGAGAACACCACAACAAAATGCTTTCTATCCAGAAATTGCCTACTTGCCACAACCTAACAACAGTATCCCTAATCTTGCTTACCAAAATAAGCAAAGAAATTATCCCAACTACCCCAACTACACGCACCCTAATTATAACTACCCCAATCCTAATTACCCTAACTATACACAAACACAAACACAACCTAACTATAATTTTCCCAATTTTGCTCCTCCACGCCCACCCAAACCCCAACCCAAACCGGAACCAATGGAGACATCAACTATCCACTCTGGTGCCGTAAACTACCAGAACCGTCCCCAACCGTTTAAATACGCTGGTAAAAGGACACAAGGGTTCAACCCTTCAGTTCAAAATATGGTACCTCAGAAAATCCAAAGGAATTTTCATATAAACTCTGAAAATCCAGTTCCATCATCTTCAAATATACCTCCAGATTTCACCCTGCAGCCAACTGGATATATCTCTCCTAACGATGCTTATGCCTTCTACCAACAACCAAACGTACAAGAAGCAGAAAACGATCCCGATCTTTATAATTATATGCAAGAACAGATTGAAGATCAGGAACCCGAAGCCGATGAATGTGACATTCATTTTTTAGGTAAAATGACTCTTCGCTGCCATATTTTCAATGCAGAACGAAGAGTGGACAACTACTAAATTTTCTAATTGATACAGGCTCGAGTAAAAATTACATCTAACCATGTTTGGTAGAGAAACCTCTTCCAAACGAACAAACATTTTTGGCAAAATCAATTGCAGGTAACATTGAAAAAACGAAACACACGTTCGTTAACCTATTTAATCTAAATGACGTCAAACTGAAATTCTACCTTCTCCCAACCCTTATATCTTTTCATGGGATCTTGGGAAATGATAGTCTTAAAAATTTACATGCAGTTATTCATACAAAAGATAGTTTTATGTCAATTTTAGGCAAAACTAAAATTCGAATTAAACAACTTAACCCTAGTTTACCGCACGCAAAATAATGCAATAACCAAACTTGGGGGTTCGCGCGAACCCCAAAGCTTTTATGCACCTCTAATTGTTCATTATCAACAATTTGATGCATTGTCTCTTTCTTTTATTGATTAAGGTGACAGTTGCGGTGTCTTTTTATGATAACACGTATATATAACAGGTATATTTTTGCCAAAATATACCTAATAAAAATTGTTGAAAATAGTCCATTTAAAGTCTTGGGGTTCGCATGAACCCCAAGTTTGGTTTGTGACTTTTTTTCAGAAAAAAATTCCAGAAAATTATATAAAACCGCTTTTATGGAAAAAAGACAAAAAACGTAATCAAAAATGAATTCCGTTCACTGAGTTTTCATCCCAGGTCGAAAAAACGATTTAGAAAAAAGTTAAACATGCGTTGGGGTTCGCACGAACCCCAAGTTTGGTTTGTGACTTTTTTTCAGAAAAAAATTCCAGAAAATTATATAAAACCGCTTTTATGGAAAAAAGACAAAAAACGTAAACAAAAATGAATTTCGTTCACTGAGTTTTCATCCCAAGTCGAAAAAACGATTTAGAAAAAAGTTATAACCATTTAAACATGCGTTGGGGTTCGCACGAACCCCAATTTGTAAATTAGGGTTAAGTCACAATACGTAAACCCCATAGGTATAAAAATTGACCATATGTCAGAATCGCAGAAAAAAACTATAGCCACTATCTCTCAAAAATTCAAACCTCTATTCGCTAATCCAAATGAAAAACTTACATACACAACAAGAGTCATAGGAGAAATACGCACCAACACAGATTCCCCAGTATACTCGAAATATTACCCTTACCCCGCCTCATTAAAAGATGAGGTGGAAAAACAGATAAATGAGCTTTTGGAAAACAATATAATTAAACCTTCTCGATCCCCATACAATTCACCTGTGTGGATTGTACCAAAAAAACCCGACTC
This sequence comes from Episyrphus balteatus, assembly GCF_945859705.1. Classification (NCBI taxonomy): domain Eukaryota; kingdom Metazoa; phylum Arthropoda; class Insecta; order Diptera; family Syrphidae; genus Episyrphus; species Episyrphus balteatus. Next base: position 97,075,362 of record NC_079136.1, read on the forward strand.
ATCAGGAAAAAAGAACTTCAGACTTGTAATTGATTACAGAAAATTAAACGAGGTCACTATCTCTGATCGTTACCCCATCCCAGAAATTAACGAAATATTATCCCATTTAGGTCAAAGCAAATTCTTTTTAGTTCTCGATTTAAAAAGTGGTTTCCACCAAATTCCCCTAAAACGTTCCGATACGGAGAAAACAGCTTTTTCCATTAACGGAGGCAAATACGAATTCACCCGACTTCCCTTCGGACTTAAGAATGCGCCATCCATTTTCCAACGTGCAGTTGACGACATTCTGCGCGCTTACATCGGTAAAATATGTTATGTCTACATCGATGACATAATTATATTTAGTCAAAACGAAAAAGACCATGCATGTCACATAGAAAAAGTACTACACACACTATGCGAGGCAAACATGAAGGTACAACTAGACAAAAGCCACTTCTTCAAAGAAGAAGTAGAATTTTTGGGCTTCATTGTATCGTCAAAAGGTCTAACGACAAACCCTTCCAAAGTTCAAGCAATAGCAAATTTCCCAATTCCAAAAAACCTAAAAGAATTACGATCATTCTTAGGATTGGCCGGATATTACAGACGGTTCATTCACGATTATGCTAAATTAGCAAAACCATTAACGAGAATGTTACGCGGCAAAGAGGGCCACATTTCAAAATTTAAATCGAGCAAAGTTTTAATTTCACTATCCACCGAAGCAATAGAAGCTTTTAACAAACTTAGAAAATCCCTTACTTCTAAAGATGTAATCCTCGCCTACCCTGACTTTAAAAAAAGTTTCGAACTCACAACCGATGCATCAGAGTACGCAATCGGTGCAGTTCTCTCGCAAGATGACAGACCAATAATGTTCATTTCAAGGTCATTAGACAAGACAGAAGAACATTATGCTGTCAACGAAAAAGAAATGCTTGCCATCATTTGGGCATTGGACAGCTTCAGAAATTATTTATACGGAACAGCTCATGTTAAAATTTATACAGACCACCAGCCGCTTACATACGCTATGAGTAACAAGAATAACAATTCGAAAATGAAACGCTGGAAAGAAATCCTTGAAGAATACGACCACAAAATTATATACAAACCAGGGAAAAGCAACGTAGTCGCAGATGCACTATCGCGTGCTCCACAAAACTCCGAAGTATTCTCACTTACCGCATCTCAACATAGTGACCAAAGCTCGTCGCATAATTTAATCCCTAGTGTTGAAAGCCCAATTAACGTTTTTAAAAATCAAATCTTTCTTCTCATTGGCAAAGAAACAAAATACGAATTTAAAATCCCTTTCCCAACCTACCATAGACATATATTCACACAACCAGATTATACCATAGACCAGTTAATTTCAATATTTAAAAGAGTTTTAAACCCAAGTGTTATCAATGGTCTTTATACCAACGAATCAATTATGGGAAGAGTTCAAGAAATGTATCCGCTTCACTATCAAACTTTTAGAATTCGTTTCACTCAAACACAAGTTACCGACCTCACAAATGTAATCGATCAGAATGAAGAAATCTTAAAAGAACACAATAGAGCCCATAGGAACGCTAAAGAAAACAAAATTCAACTCCTTTTCAAATATTATTTCCCAAAGATGAACGCTCGAATTTCCGAAATTATTAAACAGTGTAGAACAGGCATGTCAAACTTGCGGCCTGCGGGCCGCATGCGGCCCACATCGTATATTTGTGCGGCCCAAGCTTAATTTAGGTACAACTTGCATTTTCAATTTTTACATTTAATTTTAGTTATAAAATAAAATTTAAATGTCTCTAATGTACACGAACAAACCGGGGAATCCAATAAAATTGTTTTGAATTTCTCCATTTCAACACGATGTTAACTGCAGAGATTTTAACTTTTTGCTATTTATGTCGCAATGGAGAATTTCCAGCTTATATGAGTTCTTGATGGGTGAAAAGGTAAACAAACATTTTTTGTATTGAAAACAAGCTTTTTTTTGCTGTATTTAGTATTGGAGTGCAGTTTGACCAATGGGAAAGCAGTGAAAAAGTTCCATACGATTTGTTTCATCCTAAGTGAATTTTCGGGAATAAGCTCTGAATTTGTTTATTTGTACAAAATATTTAAGGTCCATTTTCTTCACTCGGAGTGAGAATTTTTAATATAAAATTTCTCAAGTTGTGTTCAACTTCGAGTGAAGAAAATGGACCTAAGTCGACTTCCAAGCAACCGAAAATTAGATTTCCAGTCGACTTGCAGTCGCTACTTTTTTCTTAAATGAACACCAATGCAAATATTTTCGCTACTTTGTCCCGAAAAATCCATCCTTTTTTAATCTCTTTTTGAGACGGGTTTATAAATATAGAATCAGTACGTAATCATTTGCAAATGGAGCTAATCGAAATCCAGTGTGGCTCCGTTTAAAGATATAAATTCGATGAAGCTGGGATACCTGAATTTTACAAGTATCTAACAAGCAGATTTGAGAACACTCGAAAATTGGCATATGAAATCATTTGTATGTTTGGAAGCACTTCATCGATGCGAGCAGCAGTTTTCACTTATGAATCGAAATGAGTCACCTGTTAAATCCAGAATAACAGATCTACGCCTTGGGTCTGTTTTAAAAGTAATAACTTCTAAAAAATTTTCATCACAAGTAGAGAAGATGGTACAGAAAAGAGATGCCAAGTGTCAGGCAGAAAACATTAATATTACTACATATTGTTCTTGTTCTTTTATAAAAATAAATCTGTTTCGTAAAAATTCTAATATCTTTTTTTTTGCGGCCCATAGAAATTTAGATCCTGCTATATTGGCCCGTGAATGCCATTGAGTTTGACAAGCCTGGTGTAGAATATGCAAAGAACAAAAATATGAACGACATCCTAATAAACCAAAAATTCAAGAAACCCCAATTTCACAATTTCCAGGCGATATAGTTCATATTGACATTTACTCAACAGATTCAAAACAGATACTCACTGCAATAGACAAATTTTCAAAATATGCGCAAGTAAAAATTATTAAATCAAAAGCTATATTCGATATAATTGAACCTTTAAGGCAGCTCATATTTTCCTTCGGCGCACTGTTGTCCAAAATGACTTATCTCGTTGCAAAAATCATAACTTTTGAACGGATTGAGGTAGCGGTACAGTTTTTTTTTTAATTTGAAGGACATTTCTAGGGCTGTTATACCAATGAATTTCAATAAAATTATTTCACAGGGTGTTTAGGAATCATCGACCGAAAACCGATTTTCTTTAAAAAAAAAGTTTAAATTAAAATTGGTATGCCATTTTGTAGAAATCACTAATCCACATCTAAAAACAAAATTTCAAAAAAATACAATGTCCCGTTTTCGAAAATTTTATTTTTCAAAAAAAAATTTCAAAATTTTTTTAAAAATCCAAAATTTATTTTTTTTTTAATTTTATTTTTGGCTTATATTTGAGTTATATAAGTGCTTCTTCACAAAAAATTTCGTTGAAATCGAATAAGCCGTTTCGGAAAATATCGGATTTGAAAAAAAACGGTTTTATGGCAGGTACCGTAAAAAATCCATTCGGTTCCATGCATTAAGCCGAATAGGGTATGTGTACCAATCAATTGTTGATCCAAAATAAAAATATTTAGCTGCGCATGCTTGCGCACTGCCGAGATTTTGTACTTTGAAAAAAAATGAAGGCAGAAGGAATAGATTTTCTTTAAAAAAAATGTTTAAATTAAAATTGGTATGCCATTTTGTAGAAATCACTAATCCACATCTAAAAACAAAATTTCAAAAAAATACAATGTCCCGTTTTCGAAAATTTTATTTTTCAAAAAAAAATTTCAAAATTTTTTTAAAAATCCAAAAATTATTTTTTTTGAAATTTTATTTTTGGCCTATATTTGAGTTATATAAGTGCTTCTTCAAAAAAAGTTTCGTTGAAATCGAATAAGCCGTTTCGGAGAATATCGGATTTAAAAAAAACCGTTCTATGGCAGGTACCGTTAATAATGATTTTCCAAAAAAATTTTTTTCATTAGAAGATAGACCTTGTTTTCAAACTTACATTTGAATTTTTTAAACAAAATCGTTGGAGCCGTTTTTGAGCAATTACAGCTTTACTGAAATTGGTGTATGACAAGTACCGTTATTTTTGGCCCAAAAAAATTAATTCCAAAAACCCCTCTGGAGGGTCTCCAAAAAATGCTACATACCAAATTTGAAGTCAATCGGTCCATCCGTTTAGGCTGTAGATCCTTATACAGACAGACAGACAGACGGACTTCCGGGACCAACTTTTTTGGCATTCTCTATAATCGTAATATCATGGAAAAGTGTAATCTGAACTTTTTTTAGATGTGAATTAGTGATTTCTACAAAATGGCATACCAATTTTAATTTAAATATTTTTTTTTTAAGAAAATCGGTTTTCGGTCGATGATTCCTAAACACCCTGTAAAACAATTTTCTTGAAATTCATTGGTGTAACAGCCCTGGAAATTTCCTTCAAATTAAAAAAAAAACTGTACCGCTACCTCAATCCGTTCAAAAGTTATGATTTTTGCAACGAGATAAGTCATTTTGGACAACAGTGCGGCGTACCGAAAAAAATAATTTTCGACAACGAAAAATCATTCAATTCAGGAACAATATCCTTCATGCTTCAAGATCAGTTAGGAATCCAAATTTATACCACCCCTCCTTACAGCAGTTCGGTAAACGGTCAAATAGAAAGATTCCATTCGACACTCTCTGAGATAATGCGTTGTTGAAAAGCTGAACGACCTCGAATGCCATTTGATCAACTTCTTGATTGCTCTGTATACGAATATAATTACTCTATTATTCTGTTACAAATAAAAGACCAATCGAAGTATTCTTCGGTAGGACTGTTACAACAGATCCGAAGCAATTCGAATCAGCAAGACAGGAAAATATTGAAAACCTCCGATTGAAGCAGAGTAAAGATTTGCAAACCCATAATAAATCAAGACAAGAATTAAAAACATATTCACCTGGTGAAACCATTTATATCAAAATTAATAAAAGGCTAGGAACAAAATTAACCCCCAGATTTAGAAAAGAGATTGTTAAAGAAGACAAATCAACCACAGTTCTAACAAATTCAGGCAAAATAGTCCATAAAAATAACATTAGGAATTTCCTTTGCGGTGTGCTAAGCGAAATACAAATTTTGGATTATTTCAATTCAAAAATTGTAGCCACGAACATGGGCCCAGCAAAATTACAAATCGGCGCGTTAAGAATTATCCACGTCATCGACCTAGGCCAATACGAGGAGATCTTAACGAATATCCAAGCCGACATAGACCATCAAGTCAATAAATCCGATCCCAGTCTTCCCTACCTGTCCCACCAAATATCCGAAGTCCTCAAATCCCTAAATAATTTAAAACCCAATAGAAATCCGAGATCAATGAACTTCTTAGGAAGTGCATGGAAATGGTTGGCCGGTACTCCGGACCACGAGGATTTCCGAATTATAAAAGCACACACACAAAAATTATTACAAAATAATGAGAAACAAATCATTATTAATAATGTATTAACAAAAAAAATAAATAAAATAAGCAATATAACAAACAATTTAGAAATTACTAAACTTAATGCAATCCAAAAAAACGAATTTCTGTTAGACGTTAAGTTCAAAGTACAAATCATAAAAGAAGAAATAATCAATATAGAATACGCTCTACTTTGGGCAAAAAATAACATAATAAATTCATTTATTTTATCTAATTCCGAAATCGAAATTGTCAAAGAAAAATTTAATAAGCAAAATGTACCATTCATTAACTTAGAAGAGGCACTTGAATTTTCGAATGTAAAAATAGCCTCCAATAATACAAATTTACTTTATATAATAACTATTCCCACAACGGGAACAGAGATTTGTACAAAAATTCTAATCAAACCTATTAAACAAAATAAAAATGTAATTAAAATAAATTATGAGAACATATTAAATTGTAACAATAAAATATATGGTGTAAAAAGTAAATGCAATACCTGCAACAATCTAACTATCTGTAAAAGAAACGAAATTATAAATTTAGAAAACGACAATTGTACAAGAAACCTAATCCAAAGTAAACAACTAAACTGCGACGAAATCAACAACCAGCATATCCCGACTGTAGAGGAAATACACCCAGGAACAATACTACTCAACCAATTCAACGGCTCTATTCTGGTGGAAAATAAGAAAGTAAATCTAACTGGCTCCTTCATTGTACAATACAGCAACATTTCAATAGTTATAGACGGGCAGGAATACCTATCAAAAGAGACTCCAGCAGGAAAGCCATTACCTGCAATCTTGCATGAGAACTTTTCAACAAAAACCTACAAGGAGATTCTCACAATGGAAATGCTCAAAGAACTGCACATCAACAACACGGTGCATCTAAAGAGAATCCAAAGCGATGCAAACATCCATAAAATCGCCAACTATAGCCTTTCGACCATCCTAATACTTTCCATACTAGCAATAATCGTCAAAATAATCATTCCAACCAAGAAAGTCATACAAATCAAAGAAGAACCAAAGAAAGATCATATGGACCAAAACAAAATACCAGTGCTCTATTTGTCGACTGAGGACAGTCGAATTTAAGAAGGGAGGAGTTATCACAGTATAAGTTGTCGTCGCTAACAACACGCGCGACACAACTTAGCTGACACAACATGTTGTCGACCCCAGTCAACACGAGCCAGTGACCAGACTGCAGCGAGGGTTCCCACAGGTGGGAATTCCAAGAATACGAAGTCAGCAGTAACACTAACAACATAGCAATAAATTAGGTTTCTTTCGGGTTAACAAAATGTATCTAATTGAGTTTATTACTATCAATAAAAGAGCTCACATCATTGAGCGAAAAATACAAAAAATTGTTTTTTTTTTAGTTCCACTAATTAACAAATCCATAACTTATATCAAAGTACTTCATCACCCCCCAACGATTGAGATTGGGGGACAGCTCTATCGACATAATGAACAATGCAACTAGCAGGTTTTGTTTTTATTAAACCATTTTTTTTAATTATAATTTCTTAATTATATGATATTTTAAATAATTATATAATATGTATATATTAGATATTTTAAAATAAGTTTGCAGTTTCTGACGAAATTTTATTACATTTCATATATCACATAAGAATAGGTATGTCATTGTTAAAGAAATTGCCGAACGCAATTTCAATGGCGATTTCAGGTTAGGAAAAGACAGGCAGGAAGACAAAATAAAAATCAGGGAAACCGAAAATAGGTTTTACGAAAATATAAATGAACGACTACACCCGCTCCCAGAACATAGCCGACCTTTAACTATCATCATAGTTATATTTATCATCATGGTAATTTTGTACTTGTTGGCAAAAGCTTTTATTCTCTTTAAATTAAATAGACCAGAACCAACACCAATAATAAAAAAAAAAAAAAAAAGTTATATATTTTGCGTTTACCACATCTTTTTGCGTAAAAACATCTAGTCACCTGGGAAAACTTGTCGAATAAATTAAAAAAGGTAAAAACTGAGTTTGATAAATCCTACAAATGTTTAAATAGATCACCTGTGCCAAAAAAAGCAACGCAAATAAAACATCTCAATATTCTTCAATGTCAGTAGTAGTTGGTGGACCAGGACGTGTGAAAATTTTGGATGGGATGTATGCCTTGTATTCCTTTGAGGTCACGGCGGTGTTATTTAAGGATTTTTAATGGGTTTGTGTTTTGTTTGAGGTGGCCGCCTTGGCGCCGCCGCCGCCGGCCGCTGCGCTATGGGTAATTGTGGAATTTAAATTAAAAAAATGCATTGCCGCGGCGGAGATTTGAACCGGGAACCTATGGCGTGTCGGGTGTGTGACACTTGTACTAGGCTATCGGGCTAGTTGTAGTTTGATGCGTCTATAGTATATTTAGTTAAAAAAAAAGTTATTTATAGAATCTTTTGGTATGTTTGCCGAGTAGTTGCTGGTTGTGAAAAATCTATTTATGTGTGGTTTCTAATAAGAAATTTGGTTACATATTTGATTTAAAGGGGATGTTGATGCATTGAGAAAAAAGAAGAACATTTGGATTGTATGTAGCTCGATATTGGAGTGTAAATTAAAGTGCGAAGCAGCAGACGCATCGGAATATGATCAATTGAAAAATGCATTTGTGCCACCTCCGCCGCGTGCTGCAGCGATGAATATTTTTTGGAGTTAAATAAATTTGTAGAATCTTCTGATGATGACTGCATTTTTTTTTAATTTTAAGGCCGATGCATCTTGAAAAAAAAATATTATTTTTATGCCTAAAACTCAATTTTGTTTGTATTCAGTAAAGTAATAATTTATTTCCTTATGTAGGTATTGAGATTACATAGTTTAAGCCATTTAACAAATATCTGATTTTTTTTCGTTTGAAGAACTTTTTCAATTAGGAATGTGTCGGGAAATTTCGTTTTTTGTAGTTCAAGTTCGTAGAATCCACCCTTAAGACTGGGTTCCCTTTTTCAGCAAAGTCAAATCTCATGTAAAAGCATTTGTGTGTATTAGTGAATGTGTTTCGCTCTCTCGCCATCGAATTCTCTGGTTTTTTACTCTCAGGATGTTGGTTATGGTTTTCATTCATTGTCTCTTTGTGAGATCGCCATCGCACTCACGCGTGCGGGGTGACATGCAAATGGATGTAGGTATACTACATAGATCTTTATATGGATATGGTGTTTGTGGACGAAAACTGGTTTGAAATTCAATATTTTCATGAAAGATTTCTGGAGTGTATACCTATTTATTTTTGAAATGAAAACTTGTTTCCATGTTGCTGTTGTGGATGGCATTTGAGTTTTTTGTGTATCAGAGAAATTTTTTGCATTATAATAATAATTATAGTTGTTCAGCGGAGAAGCAGGTAGAGGCAGGGATGGGACTTTGCTGCAATTGCAGTAGATCTACTGCATTTTCTTCAAGAAACAAATCTACTGCCTTTAAATAAAATCTACTGCACTTTTTGCTTTACAAAAAAAAAAAAAATATCAGCCTATTGTGAGTTTCATGTGAACAAGATTTCACCCGAAAAAAATTTAATTTTACTTTTATTTCTATTATGAGTTCCGTGAGGAAAGTTGTTGACGTTCAGAAAACTCCCCGTATTTTGTTCAGGTAATGTGCGAGGTAGTGTTTGCCAGAGCCTGCTATTTATCGCCAAACAAGCTCCTTGAACATTTCACACGCTACTTAAAATTTTGATTTCCGATTTATCGGAATTTGGCCTTTTAATTTTGAACTTGGCGACTTAAGGCTCCTTTGAAATCAAAGCATTTTACAACAAAAATTTATTAAAGATGTGAACAGAGATAACCAATTTGCATACACTATTCATTATTGACTACTACTAATTTAATTTCATGCCCGTCAATGAGCATAAAAACCATAATATACAAATAGGTATCAAATAGGTATGAAAAAAAAAAAATTTTACTTGAGGTCTAATATGCAAAATTTTTCAGAAAATTAAAAAAAAAATCAAAAATCTCATAGCAAAACAAAACTATATGCGTTTTTTATGCCATATTTTAAAAAGGCTATTTTTGGCTCCAAGATTTTTCAAAATCGGCTCCTTGCTTCTAAAATATTCTGGCAACACTCTGCGAGGTAGTCGACAGATCTCTTCTCACTTAAAATTTAGTGGCGAACAAAGAACTAGTCTTGCCGTTATTAAAATTCCATGCGAACAAAAATGCTTCGTGTGGAAAATTTCCACGTGAATCTCATGTAAAAATATTATCAGCATATTATTTATATTATTTGTTTGATCGTTCTTCTGAATGCAGTCAATCTCACCACCACTTTTTGAAAAAGTACAAAAGTGAAAATATTTTTTTTCTGGCTAGCGCAATTGTTTTGTTGAAAAGAGTATACAAATTGTTTATTAGACCAAAAAGTAAGCTTTCTTCATCATTTGTTTTAATTTTTCAACCCGAAAAACTATAGAAAAATGTGTTTGAAAATTTTCACTTTTGTACTTTTTCACTTTTTGAGCCAATGTAGTTAAGCCTTATAATTTTGGTATAATTTATTTCAATTCGTTAAATACTAACGTGAATATACTTATACATTTATACATAATACTTAAATCTAAATTTATTACTATTTTATATCTATTTATTATTTATTAGTTTGTATAAAAATATGAGTAGATGCGCAGAAGGATTGGTTTTCAGGTTCTTGCTCACTTTTCAGTTGTTCTTCGTTGAGCAATTTTTTATCTCGCACACGCGCGTGCCGGCTGACATGGAAATGTATTTACTTACAATACATATATAGAATGTTTAGGTTCTTATCTATATGTTGTTTGAGGATGGACTCGATATCAATCCAATTTACTTTCAACACCTTTTTAATAAAGATTTTTTTAGAGTCACCAATGCAATGAACTCAGTTGAATCGATTTTGTTTTTTATTTACCTATACCTACATTATTAGGAAACAAAAATAAGGCAGCATTAATAACACTGGTCAACAAAATTGAACTTTTTTTTTGCCACAAGAACCAAGATATACTTTTCTATAGGTTTTTGATATGCTGAACTCGAATCTGAAGTCAAAAAAAATTTGATTGGCCTCCGTTTTTGAGATATAACAGTTATAAAATGCTGAAAAACGTCATTTTGGCTCTTTTCTAGCTTCTGTTTTTATGTGGGGTAATTCATTATAAACAAATTTGTTGCCAATAGCATTTTTCTGATTGCGCATTCGAGTTCAGCAACTCAAAAACCTTTAAAAAAGTATATTTTGGTTCTTGTGGCAAAAAAAGTTTAATTTGTTTGGCCAGTGCTATTTCTGAGTCAAAGACCACTCCTTAAATTTTAAATATCTCGGGAAGTAAAAAAGATATCGGAAAGATTTAAACATTTTTTGAAAGAATAAAACCAGTTCTTATAGGAACCGTTACAATTTTTTTCATAAGGAACTACCCCACATAAAAACATAACCTCGAAAACAGCCAAAATGACGTTTTTCGGTATTTTCTAACGGTAATATTTCAAAAACGGAGGCCAATAAACATTTTCTGACTTCAGATTCGAGTTCAGCATATCAAAAACATATAGAAAAGTATATTTTGGTTCTTGTGGCAAAAAGCTTGTTGACCAGTGTAACTTATAAGTTACTTTTTTTAAACCTTGAAATTAATTTTTCAACTATGTAATCAAAGTTTAGGGAAGTTTTCAAAAATAATTTTCAAGCTCAACACTTTGAAAAAAAAAATGATCTATTTTTTCAAACTGATATTTTATTTATAAGGAAACATACTGAGCATCTTCACCTATTCAAAACTATTTCTATAAATACCATCAGGTGCATTCTAACCACAAATACACTTATATAACCCTTTACACATTCCCCCGCGAAAATATAACTATTATACCTACAAACCTACAAAAAAAAACCGAATCCGCAACATATAAACAAAGACTATGAAAAACAAAACGATATATTTATATTAACCCCGCACGCACGCGCGAGTGTAGTATAATAAACAATACAACCCAGAAATCAACCTAAATATAGAAATCAATCATTGTGCACAAGCACATGTCAAATGTCAATACACATTTTTACACACAAACAAATGCATACCACATATCTAATCCTTTACCTATATCCCCGCACGAGCGATGTGAATATTACACAATGCAAAGAATTTCGCTGACACCAAAAAAAAAAAAACCCAAAAGTGTCAACTCGCAACCGCGGGTGCGATATTATAAACAGGAAATGAATTGTTAGAAAAAAACCCAAGAGTCAACAAGAACAAAACAACCCTTTTTGAAAACAAAAGATAATGATCTTGCAAAAAATATCGACTATCTACCTACTCTCTGCAGCATCTTCATAATTTCATGAATGATTTCTGCCTGCCTGAGTGAGGAAATAGGAAACAAAAAAAAAAAAGTACATATTATGTAAACACAAAAAACAAAAACAAAATAAAACGAGAAAATGAGAGCGCAAGAGCAAGTTTTTTTTCAATAAATAGAAAAGAACAGAAAAAAAGAGTTCATCAGCGCCAGCTTATGCGTGGCATTCTTTTGAACTAAATTTGCATGTGTGCGTGATCAATGGAATTTTCAAAGTAAAAAAAGCTAAAATAGACACTTTTTCAACAATTTATATTAAAAATACTGTGAGCAAAAATATATATTTTTTTTTTGAAACTGATTTGAAATATAATGAAAAAAAATAATAAAAATAAATTGTGGATGCTTTGACTGCCCCTTCCTCAAAAACAGAATGCAAATATTGGTTTATTAAAATCAAATTTTTAGTGTGTAAATAAAAAAAATATTTTTTTTTGGCAAACGGGTTGCATGAACAACTTTATTAACTTCTCATTAAAAAATACAAAAACATTTTAAAAAATAATCACGCTTTGCCCCACGACCAAAATGCTAAAAAAGTGCATTTTGACACCTTTCCTTCAAATTAACCGTTCAAACTAACTTCAAATTAAATTTTAGAAATTTTATTGGATTCTCCTAATTTCCCTTTATTGTTTTCTTTTTGTTTCATCTAAAAACACTAATAAACGGTAAAGTTATTCTAAGAAGAGTGAGTAAAAAAACATGAAATTACAACAAATTAACGAAGCTTTTTTTCTAATAAAAAAAAAAAAAAAAAAAATCTGTTTCGCGTACTGCATGAAAACACATTTGATCATTATAAAACAAAAAAAAAATAAATAAAAAGTTTATAAACAACGGTGCCCCAACCAAAATTCTGATTCAATCTAAATTTGCAGGAAAAAAAATCATTTTCGACCCTTATAAAAATCGCACAAGAAATGTTTCTAAAATTTAAATGATGCAAAAATATTTGTACGTTTATTACCTTTTCAAAAAAGTACGTTTCATAAGATTATCTTATAAACTGCAAAAGTTATACAACAATTAGTCAACCGTCTTCCATTAAAATGCTATGGAAACCCCCCCTTAATTGGGGTACCTTCATAATCTTCTAGTAGATTTGAGAGGATTTGTTTTGTAAGAAGATTGAGCGTACTTATACACTTGTGCATGTGCATATCAACTTCTCGGGTGTACTATGGATGAGATGCAGTCATCGAAAAGGAACTGAGAATGTGGTCACTGTTGATCGCTATTACCATGGACATTAAAATCACTAGGAATCAAATTAAATTTTTGAGGGTGATTGAACTGAACGATGAGTCTCTTCAACCGACTATTATATTGTTTTTCATATGATATGGGTACAAATTTTCTTAAATGAGAAATCAGAGTTTATTTTGTTTAAAAATTTCACATACTTTGAAACTCAAGAGGTGTGTGAAAATATGTTAAGTGGTTTCGTAGATTTCCTATGACTATTATTTTTGTTAAAGGAATGAGGAGATTGAGCATGAACTTATGCATATCAACTTATATCTTGGCATGCTGTAGATGAAATTTAGTCATAAAAATTTAATTTGAAATTTGATTTTTCATCGTTACTAGTTAGTTATTATACCATAAATAATACATGTTAAGTAAACATTTAAAGTAACATTTTAAGTAACCATATGACCAATAGTATTATTACATTGCATTGTTGCTGACACGATGGGAAATGATTTCTTACCAGTTCCCACTGAGTGTTCTTTTTAAGTATAATTATGTATACCTACTTATTTTTGTATTCTATCACCCATTTTTACCTTTCCTACCATATCATATTTCCACCCAACTCCTACTTCTGCGTGAGACCAGACGAAATAAGATCATTTAATAAAAGTTCAATGTTTAGTCTCACGCGCTGAGTGTTCATTATGCTGACTTGTCATTTTTGGCAAAGTACCTTTGAATGATCGGCATAATGGGCACTCGCTGTCCAACCACTTTCAAGTGAACATCTTATTCAAATAAAATTGTAATCAATATTAATAAGAAAATATAAGTCATCTTATTCAAATAAAATTGTAATCAATATTAATAAGAAAATATAAGTGTTTGTATTTCATTAACATACAAGGTTCTAAAGTTTAAAGAACATTTGGCGACAGTGACAGGACCTACTAAAAGAGTTTAGTGGCCTGTAAATAAAATAAAATAAAATAAAATAAAAGAAACAGTGTTGTGAAGTGAGTCGTTATCAAGAAGTTCATTTCAATTACTAACAATTCAATATAAAAATTCAATAATTAAAATGGTGGCTACAATAGAGGAACTTACCAATCAGCAAGAAGCTGTAGGAAAAGAAATCTGTACACTTGCTCGCAATTACGGAAAGGATAGTCCAGGAAGAAAAACCCTGGATTATTTAAATGCGCGGTGGACAAGATTAAATGAATTATGGGAAGTATTCGACAATGTTGATAGCGAGATAAGAGACAATTATCCGCAGGTAACTGAACACGAATACTTCACTAAAGGTTTTTACGATGGGGTAAAAAAAATTCATGATGGAATGAAAGATGACATCATCAAGCGGTTTGCAGTAGCGGAAGAAGAAAAATCTGATGGGGTTATAGAGGAGACCGCAGCAGTCCATCCTCAGCCGGAGCAGCTAAAAGGAACCCTCGAAGGACCAGCAGCGGTTAAGCCCCCAGCAGGGCATTCAGAGGGAGTTACCGCAGCAATTTCCAAATTTAACATACCACCAGGGCTGACAATAAAGCCCACTTTAACAGATGACACCAGTGTAAAGGTCAACAGGATGACTACGGATAGCAAATTCCGATTACTCTGCAAAATATTTCAAGGAGGTCTTAATAAGTGCCCATTGAAATTGCGGGAAACTTTACCGCAGCAATTTAACCAAAAAACCAAAACTCTTATGACCAATTGGGATGAAGTAACAACGGCGTATAGACGACTTGGAGGCGATGCAGCTATAGAAGATATACAGCTTTACTTTGAACTCCAGGATGAATTAGATTTGAGGATGACCTGGCTACCAACAAATACATTGCCAGCTGAAACATCAGCTCAAATGAATCAAGGAGGAGCAACAACAATTAAGCTTCCAAAAATTGAGATACCCAAATTCGATGGAAGCTATCTTAATTGGCCGCAGTTCTTCGATCTATACAAACAAATGGTGCACAACCAACCAATTGCACCGGCTCAAAAATTATACTTTTTGAAGACAAATCTTACTGGAGATGCCCAAAACCTGATTCAACATTTCCATGCCACTGATGACAATTATGAATTGGCTTGGAACACTCTAGTTGACAGGTTCAACAACAAGCGGTTGCTGTTATCCGCTCAGTTAAGCCGATAGTTCCAATCAAATACCATCGTAGACACTGTCAGAAGTCTCAAGAGGCTGCATGATACCACAAAGGAAGTCATTCAAGCCATCAACAATCTCGGCTATGACACCAGTGGATGGGACCCATTAGTTGTACATCTATTGCTGGAAAAAATGGACAAAGACACCCGAATGCTTTTCGAGGAATCCCTACAAGCACCAAGAATAACACCAACTCTAACCCAATTACTGGAATTTGTCGAATGCAGGTTCCAAGCACTGGAGACGGTGAAACCAGATGAAAGGAAGAAAGCGGTAACCACCGCATCTGAAAATAGGGAAGTTTCAAATTGTCCATATTGTAAAACTAATAATCATAAGATCTTTAATTGTAAAAAATTTATTAATCTTTCAGTTGAGGATCGCAATCAGCAGGTGCGGAAGCTTCAACTTTGCACCAACTGTTTGCAAGGACATCGTTTCCCATCGTGTCAACAGCAACGTAGATGCAAGGTTTGCAACGGGAAACACAACACTTTACTACACTATCCAAATAAAAAAGATGTCAACGTAAAAAACCCAGCATCCGGTAAGTGTGATAATATTATTGGTCGGGTGGGTGAGTTTCCTTCAGGGTCCCATAATAACAATTCTCTAGGGGTCGTATTAAAGGGTCGCGAGGTATATCTCGCCACGGCGATTGTGAACGTCGTGAGTTCAAAAGGAACGCGTATTCCTTGTCGTGCTATGTTAGACTCGGGATCTCAATTACATTTTATTACAACATCCCTAGCCCAGCAGTTAGGGAACATAAAGCGAAGAAAGGACATTCCGATTAGCGGAATTGGAGGCAGGGAAAGTCAGGCCAATTTCGTAATAAATGTTCATTTAGAATCCAGAACTTCATCATATAAAAGAATTATTGAGACCAGTATAATGCCAAAAATGACAAGTCAGCATAATGAACACTCAGCGCGTGAGACTAAACATTGAACTTTTATTAAATGATCTTATTTCGTCTGGTCTCACGCAGAAGTAGGAGTTGGGTGGAAATATGATATGGTAGGAAAGGTAAAAATGGGTGATAGAATACAAAAATAAGTAGGTATACATAATTATACTTAAAAAGAACACTCAGTGGGAACTGGTAAGAAATCATTTCCCATCGTGTCAGCAACAATGCAATGTAATAATACTATTGGTCATATGGTTACTTAAAATGTTACTTAAAATGTTTACTAAACAATACATTTTATGTTTCCTTTTCATATGAATGTATATTTTGATTATGAGTACTCTTGAATATGTCACTGTGACCTAGAATCGTTCTGTTTTGGATTATATGTTTGAAATCTTGGACTAGCCTGTAGGATCACAAACCATGAACAAATTATATTGGTTTTCTAAGATTAGAGTGGGAATGACATAGACATTTTGGGGAAAGGAACTTAGTATAAAGAGTAGAGCATTTTCAAAATTAAAAATTATTCTTTTGAATACGTCAAAGTGTAAACTTCTCTATTTTCATTTTTGAATTTATTTAAAATCTTAAAAAAAAAATGTCAGGATTCTTAAACAAACTTAAGTCGAAGGTAACAACCACTCAACCTAAAAAGGTTGTATCCTCAAAGAGGAAAATTTATAAAAGGCTGGTCCAGCTCAAGAAAAAATATAACATAGTTCGGGGCTTTAGACGAGATTCGGAAAATGGTCCCTCCATCATGCTGGAGTTAGACGACTATGAGGTTTACCTCCCTAAAAGGTGCAGCAACCAAATGGATGATGAGGATATAGAGGGGTTGGCTAATTTAGCCTTTGAAGTTGTGGCCCCATATGGCCACAACTCTTTTCAACATAGATTTCCACGAGAAGGAAAGTAAGGTAAGTTACCTATACAGATATAATTTTATACTTATATGTTGTTGAAAGTATCAACAGGAACACCAACAAAACCCAACACCAAATTTCCACGGCAATCATAGCAGTCTCAGTATGCTGAGTCACAACAAAATACTTTGACTATAATATTGTGTTACATTAAAGCGCAGTGTCATCAATAGTTTTAATTTTGTTTATTATTTATGTTTTGATTTGCCTTCCGCTTTTTTCTGTCGTTTATAGGTCAACCAAAAGTAATACATATATTATTAGTAAGCATAAGTTATAATGAACTATGTTTCAAAATACCGTTAAGCAATATCTGCAATGAAGTTATATGAAACTAAGCATAAATTGTAGTATAAATAGCAGTAAGATTCAATCAATAAATCAGAATAAGTTTTAGTAAAAATTAAACGAGTTCTCTCTCCTTGTATCGATCCCCCACCAGTGGTAAGATCGGTGTTAGGTAAACAAAATTCATAAATATCGCAACAAAATTGTTGCCAGAATTCGACGGCAAAGTTGACAATTTGAATAAATTCATTAATGCTCTAGACTTACTTGAATCAATAAAAGAAACAAACGAGGCAATAGCCATTAAACTAATCAAAACAAAACTGAAACAAACAGTTAGCAGGTTACTTACTAATGAAACTACGATCGAAGCAATTAAAGTCACGCTAATTGCAAATATAAAACATCAATCACCTCAAAATATTGCAGCTAAATTGCTTAGCATTAAACAACAAAACAAAACTGACAATGATTTTGCAAAAGAAGTTGAAAGTCTAATACAACAATTAGAAAGCGCATACATTTTAGACAGTCTATCCCCACAGTTAGCCAAGTCATATTCTGCGCAATCCGTAGTCAAAGCAATAAAAACAAATGCTAGGTCTAGTGAGGTAAAAATGTTAATGCGAGCTGGCCAATTTTCTACAGCTAGCGAAGCATTAACATAATTTATCGAACTAGGAGTGGAGTACAGACACTGTAGGTAAACATAAATTACATAAATAAATCAAGGAACTTTAACAAATACAGTGGACGTGGAAATATTTCAGAATTCTCTCAAAGAAACCATAATTTTAATGGAAATATTCGGGGACCTCAACAAAACCCAAACTACAACTATAATCGAAACAACAATCATAGAAGTAGTAATTAATGGGGAAGATACAATAGTAACAGAAATGTCAGGTACTAGTCTGCACATTCTTCGTTTTGAATGTGCACTTCAAATCATAAATTCCTTTGTCAGCAATTGCATAGAACATATATGTTTATATCTTTCAAGTAGAGACCAAAACGTCTCACCATTAAATTCATCTTAAATGTTGTTTTTGCATACCACTTCGTTTCTTATCTCGCTTGTGTGTCGAATATGAGTATCATATTCGATGCCTTTGATAAAATAAACAATGATGAATATTGACGCTTCAGATTTATTTTTAAGTTAATCTTAAGTAAAACTCCGAAAAATAAAGTCGTTTATTTCATTATAAAATAAAATATACTGTTTTATTTTATTTAAGAAATTCGTGCTTAACATACCTACCAGAGGAAATCGTCGTGCGTTGAACTCAGCACACTTCAATTGTGTTGTACTCTTTGATTGTCAATTCGATATCATATTACGGATATTGTTTTGGGTCAATCAAAGTGCAATCATACAATAGTTGAATTGTGCTGACTCTTTAAACGTGCCGACGATTATCCACTGCGAATGTTTGGGCTTGCGATCACCTAAATGACACGACAAGATTGGTCTTTTGAAAACATCCAAAGAAGTCGATCGTTTCTTGTACTTATTAACCTAACACTTTAACATTGGCGCAGCCGGTCCGCGAACCTAGTTTTCTATTTATTTAAACTCGCGTGATATATAATGAATTTTCTTTCACAGAATTAAGGGAAGTTTTGAATTCTGAGGTTTGCAAACTCGTCAATTTTTGAGCTAACGTCTCAGTGGGGTAAATTAACTAGAGTAGAATCGACTGACGCGATCGTTAGCGAATACGTCAAAGCCGTACACGCTGTTGAGTTAGACATTAATCTTATATGTCTCACACTAACCATAACCCTCCACAATAATTAAATCGGAATTCAAGGGCACCAAGAGTAATTCGCTTTGTAAACAAAACAAACGAATACCAGCCACCAGTGTGCCAAAATAGCTGGAAAGTAGGGAAATATAGGGTTAGAATCTATTAGGGAGAGGAACCCAATTCTCGGGTCCAAATCCCTTGCCTACACGGCAAATCTTTTGACAAAAACTGGTTGGTTATGTATGAAACATTACATAACATATTTTGGCGCAGCCCGTAGGATGGTATGGCGTTTGGAGAATAAAAAATTGCCTTAAAAACTGAAGCACCTCCAGCTTCAGCATACCATCCATCGAATTTATTTGTATTCTCTCTTTCCATGGTAAACAGCGTTCAAGCCTTTTTTTTCCTATTTTAATTCATAACAAAGACTTCTCTGGTTCACCCTGAACCAATATAAATTGTTTATATGAACATTATTTGGTGGTCCAAAAGACACAACTTCAAAAAATTAAAAACCGAAAAGTTGAGTGCTTTAGTTTAACGTGATAAAAGTGAAGTAAATTTAACTTTTATATATATATAAAAAAAAAAAAAAAATTATTATAATGATAAAAAATAAATATATTAAAATGCATTTCCACAGATAATGGAATCCAAAAATCAACTGATCGAACACATCAAGAGGGAACCCCAAGCCGGACCAAGGCCTATTACCTTGGACGAATATCGAAGGAGATATAGGAAGGTAGAGGAAGTGCCAAAGGCAAAAAGCAATCCTCCCAAGGTCCCATTCGGATGATTTGACACCAAGAAAAAGAGAGGAGAACACCAGATCTGGGTCCACCAGGAACTGGGGAGGCTATACCAGCTGGCGGGACTTTGTAGAGGGTAAAAAAAAAGACGATTACTACAGGAAGCAAAAACCCTAAAAACACAGGAATACCTTAAGAGGAAGGAAAAGGCTGAAAAAAAGAAGTTACCCTGAATTTAAAAAAAAAAATATATATATAATATGTTGTAATTATAAAAAAAAAAAACATAATAATAAATAATAAATATAAAAAAAAAAAAACAGTTCTATTGTAGTATTGGGTCTATTTCTTCTGATAAACTTTCTGGATATTATCCTATAATACCGATTTCAATTGGTTTTATTTGAGGATTCACTCTATTTGTACCAACTTTCATTTTATGTCGTTTTCAATTGATTTTACTTGAGAATTCACTCTATTTGTATCAATTTTTATTTTATGACTGAACAGTCTAGTTTAGACCTAGAAAGAATTCTTGATATAAACAAACAATTGGAAAAAGAAAGGGATGAGCAAACACAAGAGATAACACAAGAGATAACTTCAATAATACATTACTAGCTGAATTAAAATCACTAGTTGGTATAGAAGTTTATGAGTTAAATTTTAACTCACTCAGTGTACAGTGGGGTCAATTCACTAGACTAGAAACCACTGACGTCATCCTAATCATATATATAGACTCAGTAAAAAATCGACTGAGAGAAAAGGAAAACCAAATCCTCGAGCTGAAAAAAGAAATAAATAATCTTAACAAAAAACGAACCAAATACAAGATTAACCAGCAAGAGCCAGAAAACGTCAATAAACAAGCCGAAGAAACGATTTCAGGGCTTGAAAAACAAATTTCTCTTCTGGAACAACGAAAAAAGGAAAAACAACTCAAATTAAAGGAAATAAAGGATAAAGAAATAAAATTTAATCTCGAAGCTGACAAATTAAGAAGTCGTGAGGCACTTCACATATATCAAATTGAATTTCTCAAAAGTGAACTTAAAAAATTAAAAAGCTCACTGAGTATCAGTTTGGAAGATAAGACACAGCTACAACCAATTCAAGATAATCCAGAAATATTTATACCAAATCAGAACAAATCAAAATATCCAAAATGTCTTTAGGTTTTGAAAAATTGTTGAAACTATCACAAAGTATCCCCGAATTTGCTGGAGGTACAGACGCAAGGGTGGCTCAAAAATTACAAACATTCCTAACATGTATCCGCCCCATAAAAAATCATATCCCAAAAGAGGATGAAAAAACTTTCATACAAATTCTTATGCTCTTGACCTGATAGTAACTTCAAACCCCACTACCTTCACGGAATTTGAAGAAGCTTAAAATAGGACATATTTACATATCGAAGATTATAATGACTTGGTGAATTGTTTAATACCAGTTTGTAGGTAGACTTCGACACTCTCTAACTCTAGTAAAAAACCACGCTAGAGAGGCAGAAGATCTTACAAAACAGCTTAAAAAGAGTGAGTTTAAGCGTAAGGAAGCCGAAAAACAACTTCTGAAAACAACAGAAGAAGCTGACCAGGGAATAGACCAGCTCACTATTGAGTTAAACAAAAGTTTAACAACTCAAAGGGAGCTAAGAGAAAAAGGTATATCATCACCTTATTCTGAAAGTTGAAAACACCTTATTCCGTTGCTCTGTACCCCTCAGCATACCTCTACACCAAAATCATCTGTGAATAGAAACCTTGGCGACACAGGAGTTCAAACCACAGTTGTAGAAGTATTTAAATCAAATAAATTCACACAAGTAGAAATAGAAACAAATTGTAGCGAAATGTCACTTGAGAATATAAGCAAGGTAGTTTCAAGGTTAGTCCCCATATTCAACGGGGAAAGAAATCATGAACTTTCACGAAGAGTTCATGAATTCTTAAACGCATGCGATCTAGCTTTGAAAATGGTAAAGCCAGATGAGGAGGGGATCTTAGTGTCTCTAATCTCAACCCGATTACAAGGCGATGCGTTTGAGTTAATTCGTTCCAACATTGTAAATACAATAGGGGATTTGGCAAAACTGTTTAAAGACAGTTATTTAGTGCCAAAAACTCTGGACAATGTGATGAACGAATTGAAGCTATGCCATCAATTGTTAGGCGAAGATGTAAAAGTGTTCGCTAGACGTCTAGCGAAACTGAAAGCTACATCTGTTGAGATAATATTTTGACAGAAGAAGAAATAAAAAAATATGAAATAGATCTCTATAAATTACAAAATTATTACCAATTTAGTTATTGTATCTAATATAAATAACAAGGACTTTGTTTGAAAAGATACAATAGAAATCGAAATGTATATTCATGTTGCAGTCGATAGTGCAACCATGTTGTAGTCGATAAGGCAACGACGCGACACGTAGCAATAAATAGTGCAACCATATTGCGGTAAAGATATTAATAACTGTTGCGACGAATGCCCAAAGAGAAGATTGCTACGGTCAGGTCCAATGACTTTCGGTAAACGAAGCTTTCTTTTTATTTTAAAATTTTGAACCATTACGGTAGGAGAAATCATTCGACAACTTATCGTCATTGTGAAAAGACGAAATCGTTATAAGTATTTCTTGTGTGCGGAGAGAAATTTAAAGTCATAAGACTACAATTATTATAAGATAGTAAAACTATCCTTTTTTAAATTTATAAGTTGTGAACTTATATTTTTAAGGCGGTTCTTGAATATAAAAGCCGTCATATCTCTTCTAGTCCAAGCGGCGACCGTCGAGTTACTTAGCTCATAAGGTTAAAATTGGTGTCAAATGAAAGATAAGTTGATACTGAAAATAAAAAATAGGGTTGCCACTTCTAAAATGGGAACTTCCATGTGGCAACCCTATTTGAAAGGAAAAATTGTCACATAACTAATACATTCATATCTTTGTTATTTGGCCAGATAAAAATTTTTTTTTTAATGCCAAACGAAAGTCAAAATATTAAAAAAAAATAATAAAATAATATAAAGAACGTAACCCTACAAATGTGGCAACCCCATTCAAATGAATACAACACTGACAAAAATCTTCTTTGAACAAAACAGTATAACTTTTTATGCACTAGAAAGCTAAACTATACGCCATATTTTAGATAATACTCCCTTCTATCTAAAAAATGTCGGGTGCCACCTCGCAAATGCAGGCAAGTACTCGGCAACCCTATCCAAATGCTAAAAATCACTTGTTTTTTGGCCAAAGTGTATAATATTTGATAGAGTTAAAGGCTATAAAATACATCCTGTGTAGCTTAGACTCTCTTCTATCTAAAAAATGTCAGGTGCCACCTCGCAAATGCAGACAAGTACTCGGCAACCCTACTAAAATGCTAAAAAACGCAAAAATCACTTGTTTTTTTGGCATTTGGATAAGGTTGCCGAGTACTTGTCTGGATTTGCGAGGTGGCACCCGACATTTTTTAGATAGAAGAGAGTCTAAGCTAAACAGGATGAATTTATTAGCCTTTAACTCTATCAAATATTATACACTTTGGCCAAAAAACAAGTGATTTTTGCGTTTTTTAGCATTTGGATAGGGTTGCCGACTACTTGTCTGCATTTGCGAGGTGGCACCAGACATTTTTTAGATAGAAGAGAGTCTAAGCTAAACAGGATGTATTTTATAGCCTTTAACTCTATCAAATATTATACACTTTGGCCAAAAAACAAGTATTTTTTGCGTTTTTAAGCATTTTAGTAGGGTTGCCGAGTACTTGTCTACATTTGCGAGGTGGCACCCGACATTTTTTAGATAGAACAGAGTCTAAGCTACACAGGATGTATTTTATAGCCTTTAACTCTATCAAATATTATACACTTTGGCCAAAAAACAAGTGATTTTTGCGTTTTTTAGCATTTGGATAGGGTTGCCGAGTACTTGCCTGCATTTGCGAGGTGGCACCCGACATTTTTTAGATAGAAGGGAGTATTATCTAAAATATGGCGTATAGTTTAGCTTTCAAGTGCATAAAAAGTTATACTGTTTTGTTCAAAGAAGATTTTTGTCAGTGTTGTATTCATTTGAATGGGGCTGCCACATTTGTAGGGTTACGTTCTTTATATTATTTTATTATTTTTTTTTATATTTTGACTTTCGTTTGGCATTTAAAAAAAAATTTGTATCTGGCCAAATAACAAAGATATGAATGTATTAGTTATGTATGTGACAATTTTTCCTTTCAAATAGGGTTGCCACATGGAAGTTCCCATTTTAGAAGTGGCAACCCTATTTTTTTATTTTCAGTTTCAACTTATCTTTCATTTGACACCAATTTTAACCTCTAACCTTATGAGCTAAGTAACTCGACGGTCGCCTCTCCGACTATTCTGCCTCGGTACTAAACAGGAAATTTCAACTAGGAAATTTGCTTCCGGAAATCTCCGAAAAAAATATTTTTTTTATAATAATTTGAAATTGTTTTAATTGGCGCCCGAACAGGCCTTAAGTAGCCCGCCGCGTAAGCTAAAAACGTTTGTCGAAAGAACTTAAGTCGGTCTACAAGGTAGCCCGCAGTGAATCGATAAAAAAAAATAATAAAAGTGCACTTCCATATTTTTAAAGCTAACAACGAGGAAGTGTGAGAAGGGTTGGGTACGGTTGACCGCATTTTAAAATCTTGTTCTTAAAACCTCGCATCTTAAAATCTCGCATTATGAAATCTTTTTAATCGAAATCTCGCAATTTCAAAATCTCGTTTACTAAAATCTCGCAACATTAAAATCTCGCAAACTAAAATCTGGAAATTTATAATCTCGCATTGAAATAAAATATTTATTAATTCGCGCGCGAGCCTCTCTAGCGTGGTTTTTTACTAGAGCGTGTACGGCTTTGACGTATTCGCTAACGATCGCGCCGGTAAATTCTACTCTAGTTAATTTACCCCACTGAGACGTTAGCTGAAAACTGACGAGTTTGCAAACCTCAGGATTCAAAACTTCCCTTAATTCTGTGAAAAGAAATTCATTCACCGACTTTAATTGTCGTTGATTTTCTTTCTTTTCTTTTTTAATAAACTCTAACTCCGCAATTAGATCGTTTGTATCTATTAATGTAACAAGAGATGGATTTTTTTAAGACTTTTTTTTCTCTTTTTTTTCGCTTTATGATTCACAACAACACAACACATTTCAAAATCTCGTTTACCAAAATCTCGCAACATTAAAATCTCGAAATTTATAATCTCGCATTGAAATAAAATATTTATTGATTCGCGCGCGCGAATAGCAAGAATTTAATGAACTTGCGAGATTTTTTCTAAAATGCGAGATTTTAATATGCAGGATTTTAAAAATGCGAGATTTTGTTATGTGAGATGTTAAAAATGCGAAATTTTGCTTTGCGTGATTTTTGCAAAAATGCGAGATTTTGTTATAAGAGATTTTAGTTTGCTATCAATCGTACCGCTCCCTGAGAGAATGGACAAAAATCTCTCACCAACGTTGGAGCATGTAGCTAATCACCACTATTATTGTGCTCTGCATTGCGCGTAGCATCGCCGACGTTAAGATGCTAGACTACTCGAATGCTAAGCTTATAGCAATCGACACGGGAACAGCAAAACTACAAATGGGTACCTTTAAACTGGTACACGCCATAATAATAAAAAAAAAAAAAAGGATAAAAAAGGGTGAGTTTTCTTTGTGAAGTTGTTTTCATAAATACATATTTACTTATATATCCATACTTGTTATATTAATTGCGAGAGTTAAAAAGGGTATTTTTTTTGCTCAATGCTAAATTAATTATTATTAAAATTGAATAAAAGAGGATTTGTATCCCAAACCTTACAAATAAATCGAAGACGTATCTATAATTTTGCGAAGAACACTATTTTGGCAAATTGATTCAGTGGCTGAATAAGGCATATTAAATACTTAAACATACTTAAAACTAAAATTTCTAAATATATATCAAGAAACTTAAGCTAATTGTGTAGAGAAAAAAAGATGGACTGTGACTAAAAGTCCGAGTATAAATCACCAACACAAAGAAAAACTACAAGAAACATGGTATAAAGTAGATATTCAGAGGAGTTAGTTAAAAAGATATCGTGGTCGAGGTAGAACCGTAATTAAAAAAAAATAAAGAAATATCATTTCATAAATTAAAAATATTTTGAGTTTTCTTAACAAGAGTTGTATTGAGTTTTAATTGTTTTTAACAATCTTAATTTTTTTTTAACAATTAATTGTTTTTTTTTTACAATTAAAACCAACATGAATCTAATATATTTAATTTCATGAAGATTTTAGTAATCTCACTATGAGTAGTGAATAGACTAATTTTATAAAGAGATGAGGAGGGCAGTATGAGGGAATTATGTTCTGATAGTGAGAAGATACCTAGTTAAGGGATCGTCTAAGCGAGTATGACGACAAAGGTAGGGAGGGCAGGAAAGATTCTCGCATCTTTGAACACCTATGGATGCATAAGTCTGATATGATTATTTTTTGTAATGTATAAGAAAGACAAATAACCCACCCCATCGACGAGATAAAAATGGGTACCAGCATATCAGCACTAACCTATAGCCTAAAAATTAGTACGTTACAAAATATAACATTAGGCACCGCAGAGTACAAAAATGACAAAATTATATTTGCAATAAAAATTCCAAAAGAAATATATAAAGTCAAACGCTCAATTGTTATACCAATTGGTAATGCGAAATTTGAAAAATTTGAGTTTGATAATAAAGAAATTATAATATTAAATAAAACTAACTATGATTTTATTGAGAATGTACAATATGAAAAAACTCTTAAAAACTCCACACTTTGTATTTACAAGAAAAATTGCCGTAAAATAAAAAACAAAATCAGAAATAATAAAAATAAAACCTAATTCCATATTATAAAAAAATCAAAATAACACAGTACTAACAAGTTCATTTGACGATAGAATTTATAACTGTAACATTAAAATAGAAAATCAAATATACTATGGGAAAAATGAAGAATTTATTCAAAACTTTGTAGTACAAAATAATAATGATCAAATGAACGATAATGAAACTACTTTATCTTTTAATGATATTGTCATTAAGCAAATAGAAAATATGAAAACAATAGAAGAACTTAAATTCCACAAAAAAAATGCGTTTTATACAACTATTAAATAGATTAATTCGGAATGCAATTATAAAAATTGATTTAAAATTTTTTTGATCAAGGCTGAATTTAAAACAAAATCCACTGTATATGAGATTCAAAAAGAAAACTCTAGTTTGTTAGAAATTTTGATCTTTTTAAAATTGTTTTAAATTGGCAAGCATTTATATAAATATATCCACTTACCCGCTAATTTTAATATATATTACGTTTATTAAAATAATACAAGTCGTTGGCATTATTGATGAAATGCATTAAATCCGTTGTTGATTGCTGATCGTTTTAAACGAATTGATATATCCAAAGTTTGATCTCGTTGCCTTGCGGTTCAATTTTATTTTTAATTTTTTTAAACGAATTGAAGTATCCAAAGTTTAATCTCGTTGCCTTGCGGTTCTCTTGCATTTGCAAATAAGTACAAATTAAGTCACCAAAGTAATCATTTTGATAATTTAATACATTTTTTAAAAAATAACTTTGCAAATAATTAAGTATTGACACTTTTTTAATTTTAATTTTCTCAACACCAAATTTTTTCATGACACGAATTATTTAAGTTTACATACATATGTACATATATAATCCACAAAAACGGGTTTATGATTTGATAATGGAAAGTAAATAGATTCTTGCTTTCGCTTTGAAAAGGCATTTTTTTGTATTAGACCAAATATTTTTTAACTTTTTTTTAATACATATTTGTGTACGTTGATGTATGAAATTTTTTTAAACTGAAATAAAAATTAAAACTATTTTCATAACAAAAAAATCAAAGAAAATTTATTTTTGCTTGATCAAGTGCTTAATAATATAAAGGTACAATACAAAATGTTTGAAACAAATCACGGAAGAGAAAACTAGCTATGTACTACATATGTATTAGGTATATTTTTGCTTAATACGGAAATTTTAAATTTGGATACTCCATGGGAAATTTCTTTAGTGAAGGAGGACAAACGATTTTTGGTGGAGCTCAACAAATGCAACTGGTTTTATATGTTGCGGTCTGAATTGGAAGATTTTAGATTATTTTTTTTAAACCTCCTTTGAAGAGTGGTCCAACAAAAACTGTTGGTGGCTAAACCTACGCAAAAAAATTCCCAATGAATCACATTTAGGGTTTGGCACCGTTTGGAAAAACCGTTATGTACACCATCTAGGCTATCCAAATTAAACTTTCTCTCATTGATGAACTTAAAAGTTTTTCCATTTTTCATCCCAGAACCTATGATTTTTGCCGAGGCGAAGGCGGGCAAGTTTATGTCTCGACAAGACCACCGGTTTTCACCATTTACCTTCGTAGGAATGGGCTTAGTTGACCTCCATTATTTAGTGCACTCAACATACTCTCACTTCCAATTTCATTTTCTCGAAAATTTCTCTTGCTGTCAAATTCTCACGAAAAATACTTCATTTTTTGTGACTTTTGGCTCTCTCTTCGACCAAAGGCTTCCTCCCTGATCGTTTTAGTTAACTATACATGTCACCTTTGTAAATTAAATTATCAATTACACAATCGGACGTTTCTAATCCTCCAGTTTTTCCCATTTACACAAGCCCTATTCATGGTAGGCCTCGATTTTGCCCATTTCTGCCTGGATCAGGGGTTTTTCACGCCTTATTTTAAAATAACCGAAAAATTTTACTTTTGAAATGGTTATAATGGGTTTAAATTCATTTTCTAACTGTTTTGCTTACTTTTGTTTACATTTCATCTCGCTAAATCTCACTTTTAGTGCAAAAATCAGATGTGTCCTTATAATTATTTCGCTCCAGACCCGGAAAAAATAACTGTATTATTGTATTCTAATGAATTAAATAAAAACAAATGGTGGGAAACAATCCCCCATATACATGTCTCCTTATTCATAAAAGAAATAAAAAATAATATCCTTTACATATCTTAAGACGAATTAAATAAATTTGTCCTTATAATTATTTCGCGGAGTGTATGTGTATTCGCGCCAAATTTCATTTCATCAAGTGTGACATCTGACATTTAAATCTATGAATGTGTGAGTGATTCTGCTTCTGATTCTGTTTTTAAAACCAGAAGAGAAATTCTCTTTTTTTCAGAATCAGAACTGTCACTTTTGCCCAATTGAACGCTTTCAGATTGCTTTTTTTTGCTTCCAGATTGCCAATTAAAAACCCCATTAATCTGTGCGGTGATAGTGTATAATGTTGTTCTGAAACCTCATTTTGAATATTGTGGTAGCTTACTTTTTTTATGCCTTCAGTACCAAAAAAATAGACTTCAAGTGCTCCAAAATAAAGCAATGAGAATAATCTTAAACTGGCTCAACGTTAACCAAAGACTATTTATGTACGCTATGCTGTTTGTTTATAAAATCAAAAATGGTATTTGCCCAATATATCTGCAAGAAAGTGTTAACACCAACGAAATCTGTGAACATATTCTAAGAAACAACAATGATTTAAGAATGCAACGCGTACGAACAGCAAGGGGACAAAGAACAATGCAGTTCATGGGATTTCAAACATTCAACAGCCTACCTGACTCTGTTAAAACTTCAGAAACTATTTTTGAACTTAGCCCTGATTTTTTAATCGTCAGTTAGACTATCAGAAGAATTAATGTCAATATAAAAAAAAAACTTTTATTCCTAGGAAAAAGCTCTAAACTGAGGTTTATCTGACTATTGAAAAATTGGCCCTTAAAACAAAAATTTTGAATTATATGTATAGTACAGGAAAGTTAGTGAAAAAACAGGCATATTGTGGAACGAAATATAGGACGGCTGAATTTTTCAAATCTGAAAGAAGGGTATTAGAAAAGCTTAAGTCCTGGTTTTCGGGACGCCACCCCCTGGCGAAATCCGCCATTTTGAAAAACGCGAATCGCTCTATATCTCCAAAACCGTGTGTCCTAGAGAAATGGTTATCAGGCCAAAGTTCTTGGAAATTTAATTATCCTTTTCTTTGTAGTACATTATTTTTCTGATCGGGCAATAGTTTTTAGGTTATGTTGTTTTAAATTTTATTTTTTCGGTTTTTTTAATTTTTTATCATTCCCGGTAATAGTAATATAATTTTTTAAACAGTAAAAGTTATAGACCATCAAATTTCCAATAGTTTGGTATATTTTTGAAAGTCATGCGATGTATGAGTCGAAAGTTATTGATCTGAAAACTGTAGTCTAAGTACAGGAAAGTTAGTAAAAAAAAAAGGCATTTTGTGGAACGAAATATAGGGAAGCTGATTTTTTCAAATCTGAAAGAAGGGTATTAGAAAACCTTAAGTCCTGGTTCTCGGGATGCCAACCGCATTAATAAATCCGCCATTTTGAAACGTGAATTGGTCTATATCTGCTACACTATTGACTTGCCCGAATAAGCTACCCAATTAAAGTTGTAGGTAATATAAATATCTTTTCTTGTGCATTCACTGTTTTTCAACGAGGACAACACTTTTGAGGTTATGTTGTTTTATTTGAAATTTTTTTGGTTTTTTTAATTTTTCTCAGTCTCTATGATAGAAACAAAATTTTTTAGTATCATAAAAGTTGGATGTTTGACTAAAAACAAAATATGTGTATCACAATAGCTGCGTTCCTTTGGAAATATTTATCTACTTTTTAGTACTAAAAACTACTTTGAACTACTTTTGCTATATTGAAAAAGTAGTTCAAAGCAGCTTTAAGTACTAAAAAGTAGATAAATATTTATAAAGGAACGCAGCTAATATTAAGTTTCATCTTATATTATATATTTTTTGAAAATATTGAAATATTATTCCGTATCTTTGGTTTGAAAAGTCATATAATCTTCAAAATTATACCAAATTAATGGAAATTTGGAAATTCTACAACTTAAATGATGCTAAAAATTACGTTTTATCATAGAGAGTGAGAAAAATTAAAAAAAAAACGAAAAAATAAAACAACATAACCTCAAAAGTGTTGTCCACGCAGAACAAAAGTGAATGCAAAAGAAAAGATATTTATATTACTTTGGTTAAGTAACTTATTCTGTCAAGCCAATAGTTAAGTGGGTAGATATAGACCAATTCGCGTTTTTTAAAATGGTGGATTTCGCCATGGTGTTGGCTTCCCAAGAACCAGGACTTAAGCTTTTCTAATACCCTTCTTTCAGATTTGAAAAAATCAGCCTCCCTATATTTCGTTCCACAAAATGCCTGTTTTTTTTACTAACTTTCCTGTACTTAGACTATAGTTTTCAGATCAATAACTTTCGACTCATACATCGCATGACTTTCAAAAATATACCAAACTATTGGAAATTTGATGGTCTATAACTTTTACTGTTTAAAAAATTATGTTGCTATAACTGTTAATGATAAAAACTTAAAAAAAAACGAAAAAATAAAATTTAAAACAACATAACCTAAAAACTATTGCCCGATCTGAAAAATAATGTACTACAAAGAAAAGGATAATTAAATGTCCAAGAACTTTGTCCTGATAACTATTTCTCTAGGACACATAGTTTTGGAGGTATAGAGCGATTCGCGTTTTTCAAAATGGCGGATTTCGCCAGGGGGGTGGCGTCCCGAAAACCAGGACTAAAGCTTTTCTAATACCCCTCTTTCAGATTTGAAAAATTCAGCCGTCCTATATTTCGTTCCACGAAAAAGTCTATCTTTCCTGTACTAGTATACGTTTAAATGTTCATTAAAATATTATGTAAAAGTGTTAAAAAGAGAAAAAATGTAGGTACCTAACTTACTTTAAGAAAATTTGTAAAATTGTAAATATTTTCTTTAAATGGCACAAGTTGCTAAATAAAACTTAACAAACAAACAAACAAAAAATCTTCCAAAACCCAATAAAAGATTTGACATGACTGGAGCTGTATAATTTTAATTTTTTACAGAATGACAGAGATACATTTTTGGGAATTCGAACATATTTTTTGTAGAATCGAATTACATAGTTGGGCCCCTGGTTTTAAGCTCCCAGTGACCCCTCTCTACCGTTCTATGAAAAAATACATTTTTTTTCCATTTCAGCATTTTTTTTTGTATGTACCTACAATGAAGTGGCATTCTGAATTGTGTCGCAAAAACATACATGAATTGAATACTTGGAATTAAGTTTTCATAATGAATTCTTGGATGAAGTCAATTTTATTTGATATTTGATACATACTTACATTTAATAACTATTTTGCTTTAAGAGAATGAAATTCACAGCCAATATAATTTTTTGCAAACTTGCCAGTTTCTGTATAGAAGAAGAATTGCAATCTCAGCTGAAAGTAAAAACAATTTAAATCCTACTTTAGTTAATAAGTTAATAAGGCTTTTCCAGAAAATTATTTTTACCTTTGCATTCCATTTCTGAGCTAGTTAAAACATGCAACAAGTCGTACAATGAATGGTTATCCATTTGGTATATTGAAAAGAAAACTGCAATAACAAAAATTAATAATAATTCAATACACAAGTTAGCAAGTAACGAATGTAAATTTAACTGAAGGAATTTTTTAGAACACAAAATAATCTCATTGAAGAAGAAAATAATGCAAACTCAGCACTCACTTGGAACAATCATTTGTTTCACTTAATGATGATGTCACTTGAGCTCTTCAGCAATTATGCCTTTTTTAATAATCCAATTGGATTTTAGTTGAAGAAACAACTTTATACAACTCTATTCTTATTTGTTATTTTTATTTCCAAAATAATAAATAAGAAAAAAAATTCAAACGGTATAATAATTACCGTCGATACTTTCTGTTCTGCTACACTCTGCAAAGTGCAAATGCCGTCTACTTCCATGTTCCATGGTATAAAAATACCATGGTCTGCTTCGGCATCTGGATCTGCATTCTGCAGACAACACAAATGGAATGAAATGGAACTAAAAATAGTTGATTCATTTATAATTCATTTGCTGTCAAGTCATTCCAGTTCCGAATTATGGAAGTTAAATTTGTTTATCCTTAAGGTGCACACAAAGAGAAGCGTTGAAGTAGACGTAAAACATGGTATAAAAAGAGGATCATTAGAAAAAACTCTGTATCCCCGACAAACAATTTTGGTTCTATAAAGCTTTACAGAAGCAATCGTTTCTTCTGTAAAGCATTATAGAAGCAAAATTGTTAGTAGGGTCGAGAATTGTCAAAACTTAAAAATGGCTACTTAATGTTTTGACAGCTGCCCATTGAAATTGTTGTTGTAAACAAATTTGGCTTGAAAATTGTTGTTGCTTTTGACTTTGCCAAATTAAACGTCAAAACCTTATTACCCCATTTTGTAAGATGGTGGCTCTAATGATCATACCTTGTCTTTTTGTACCATGGACGTAGAAGGTAGAACTACAAATGTAACGGCGAAATTATTCACTAGTGTAAAAATAAATAATAATACATCTGGAAAAATTGCCAAATGTCAATTTGACATTTTTTTCTCTGTGTGATAGTGAATAAGCACGTTCAGGAAATATTAGGCACTGAATATTTAGGCAACGTCATTTTCTGAACGGAAAATTTGAGTAAATTGCCTAAATTAGTTTGGATATGATGTTCTTGTCAAATTTTGAAATTTACTTAAGAATTTTTAGATCGCATGGGGCAGACACCAAATTTCACTTCACTTAAATAAATAAATAATATTAATTATAACCGATAATGCACATTTTACTAGTTTTTCACACAAATAAATTTAATTCTGTTAACGAAATTCTATAATTAAAAACAATCTGCTGTCATGTTGACAAAAAAACTTTCCTAAATTTTTAGGGAAAATTTTCTTGCCTAACTTTCCAGTTAGCTTTCCAATAAAATTACCTAAATTGGAAATATTTTTTTTGACAGTTGACCAATCAGAGGCCAAGAAATCACCTAAATATTTAGTGCCTAACGTTTCTGAACCTGCCCAATATTATGGATTTGGATTTATTTTTCAAACTTCAATTTCTCTACATTGAGATGTATTTTTTAAACTAGTGAATAATATGGCCGTTAAAATCGGAATAACTATTTTGGATTTGGATTTATTTTTGTCATTTGACATCCAGATGTATTTTCCAAATGAATAATATGGCCGTAAGGTAATAATTTCGCACGTCGTTAAAATTTGTGGGTCAAATTTTATTAAATCAGAGACCTTGTCAAAGTGACAAATGACGCATTTAATTTATTTTGAACAAAGAAAATTTGTAATCTTTAATTACTTATTTTTTTTTCAAATGACATTTTAGACTGTGATTAGGCTTCTTAGCAACCTGTGCCCATTGCCCATGTTCTGTAACTTTTATCACTGGCGATAAAATATTTGAATGACTTTAAAATCAATCAAATCTCATCAAAATAAAAGAAATTTTGTTCCGGATTATAATTTCTAAGTCCATAAATTCTGAATTTGAAAGAAATTTTGCTTTATTTGAGGATGAAAATGGATTTTATAGACGTTGGAAATGTTTATCGCCAGTGATAAAGTTACAGAACAGGGCCCCTGGTCTTTGTATTAAATTACATATATTCAATTGCTCCACTTAAACATTTTTATTATGTTTTTTATTTTTATTTTCTTTTCTATCATCTAGTACGCTGCTGAAGCGAAACGAAATATTCCATACAAAATTTCGTTAACGAAATCTTGAACGCAATTAATTTTGTTTTGTTTTTGTTTTTTAGTTTATTTTCTGATGTTTTTTCTTGAATTTTTTTATTTATATTTTTAATATTTTTCTTTTTCTTTGGTATTTTTTCTTTTATATGTTCCCTATTGACTTTGGAGACTTCAAAATTTTTCGTTCCGCTTCAGCAGCGTACTAGGCTTAACTGTTTATTAAAGAAGTACAAAAAAAAACCAACCAATCAAATCAAATTTTTTCGGAGGAAAACAAACGCATACATGCATATTAGGGTGGAGTGAAATTTCATCTTGTACATACCAGGGACTGGTGCCATTAGACATCAAAAGATAGCATAACAAATTTTAGCCCGATGCCAAAAAGCTAAAGGTCGAGACAAGAAAAAAATCTTATGGGAGAGGTGGGTATACTACACTTCGTATAGCGGAGGGGCAGTTAAAAAAAAAATTGATTAAATTTGGAAAAAAAATTATTAAAAATCAACGGTTATACCTTAGAGGATATAATATATGGATTGCTTGTTCCTATACCTAATACCTAATACATTGTAACGCCATATATATGTATAGGGGTCGCTGCCTTCGTTTTTCAGTGCGAGTCCGGTTCCGCAGCTGTAAATAAACACGCTTCTTGACAGTCATCTAATGAAAATAAAATGGAGGCATGCACTCATCGAAAAACTTAAAGAAACTAGAGCCCTCTATAAAAGCTTCACGGAACTAACAGCACAAGCACTCCATATATTATATCCTCTAAGGGTTATACCTAAAATAAATACTTTTTGTAAAGCCAAAAACCTAGTCTTTTCTAAAAATTTTAAATAAAGCCATTTTATGGCACAGTTTTTGAAAAATTAATTTTCAAAATCAAAATTTTGAAAACAAATTGGAAAACAAAATTTCAAACTAATTTTTTTTCAAAATTGTATGTAATTAAGGGCATTTGCTGAATCGAAACATAAATAATTTATGTTGAACATAAGCTCTTATTCCCTACTTTTTCCTCTTATTGTTTTTGAACAAAAACAGTATCCAACAATATCTTGTCATTTTCGAGAAATTAACAAAAAACCAAAACTACTTACCTTTTTCTAAGAAACCTGTTTATTTTTTGTTTGAAGTTTTCTTCTCATGGGCTTACATTTAGAGGGGTTTCACTGTATAAATATATATGATAATATTTAAAATTATTACGACTATTACGTGGAGAAATACCCTTGAAAAAATTTTTAAAAGAACAATAGAAAATCTGCTGATATTTGTACAAAAAAACTCTATACCAACCTTTAGGTTTTTTTCATTTTTTTCTGCTTTGATCGATCTGAAATTTTGTTGGTAACAAGTTCGCTGTTGACTTTGGAGACTTAAACATTTTTCGTTTCGCTTCAGCTGCATACTAGGCTTTAGACGAAAATTGATATGAGTTCCAAAATTGCAAACCCTTTAAAACCAAAACTGCGCATTTTTGTGCTCTTTGTATTCACCCTCTTCGCATTGCATACAATTTAAATTTTGTTTGCTGTAAACGGCCATATCTTCATTAATATGCGTCGTATTAGACCCAAACTTGCAAAATTTCAAAACCTCTATAAACTTCTTCGTATTATGAGTGTTGTATTCAAATACGAGATTTTTTGAGAAAGTACGTTAGGGGTCAAAATTTAAAACATAACGGTTTTTTTCTGGAGAATAAAAATATGTACTACAGTCATCGATTTTTCCAATGATATTGGTCACTATGTGTCATACCAATGGGGCGAAGCCGCCCATTCTTCTTTTAACCAAAAAATAAGACTGAATTCATTATATCAACATTTGTTCAGATATTTATGCACTTTAATTAATAAATTCTAATTTCAATTACTTTTTTTCAAATAATAATAAAATAATAATTTTCTCTCCTACCCCCTTCAACATTATACATTTTACTAAGAAGATGAACTTGTCAGACTCGCCATAAGGAATTCCATTTTATTGAGAAAACTCTTTCCTTCAATCTTGTCAAATTTCACCTACAAATCAATAAAAATGTTAGAAAAATAGTCTTTCTCTTTTGAATATAGATTAATAATCTTACTTCTTTGAAATGTCCTCCTAAATTTTCCCAAAATTTTTCAGGCACCAGGGGACTCGGAAAGAAATCTTGCCTCGGACTGCGGGCAATGAAAACTTTAACATCTATTTGTGGATCACAGCGAATTTGTACTGCAATCATACGGTCACTATTTGGTGATGCCAATAGGCAAGAACTAGCATTGCCAAGAGGTTCAACTTCTCCGATTCCCAAATGATTACTATTCGATAGTACTTGCCATGCCATGCAACGAGCTAGATTTAACAAACAAGAGATTTGATGTTGATTTATTTGGCAGAGAATCAAATCACGAAGTTCTTGAGGTTCATATGACAAGTGCATAACACGTCCATCTCGACAAATGCATTTTAGAGAGCGCTCCTTAACGTGTATTACCAATGATGTCCGATTTATTGTATCATAGCTGGAAAAAAAATATTCAAATTAATCGGCAATAAACGAAATACAAGGTAAGGAATGGATAAGCCTGAAATGGCTGATGGCTACACTTATGACCGTTTTTAAAACAAATAGAAAAATTTCTATGGCAACCAGTTTGAAAAATATTAGATTATTTTCGTTCAGTGTATTTTTAATTTCATCATCATCTTACGTTTTAGTTCACCACCACCACGAATGAATGAATTGTATAAATTTCTTTTTTTTTTATAAATTTCTACAATCTACTCACCACACAAGAAGTTAAAAGTTATTGGTACCAAATTGCAAAAAAGCCTATAATTTAATAAATTAATTTTACTGTATTATCTTAAGTTTTTTTTTCACATTTCAGTCACAAATTAAAGGTTTTTTTGTTCTGAAGTCATATTTTACAATAATTCTTCTAATACATACATATCTATTAAAAAAATGTTAAAAACGTTGAATAGTGGCTATAGAAAAAATAATTTAATTTTTTTTTTTAAATCCAAAGTAGAAAAAAATTGTTAGTTTGCTAATTTGCCAATTACCACTTAAAAGATAAAATTAGGATTGGCTAATAATATTAACTCATAATTAAATTGCGTCTAACAAATATTGGATGTTTTTCGTACCCCAATAAGATTGGGAATGCAACACGAATTTGAAAACGTACCAACATTTTTGATAAGTTTGCATTGGGCCAAATTGGCCCAATTGGGAGCGAAAATATCAATTTTTCTTTAAATCGTGATCATTAAAAGCCCTGTTCCATTGGAGGTGGTAGTCTACTATTAGTAGATGTTTTGGTTAATCTAGTACTATCATCTACTCATGCTCTTCTTCCTGAATAGATACGATTTGTATTGAATTCGTTGAAAGTGCGTTCCATTGAAAATCGCTAGTAAACTACTAGTAGTACTTTACCACCTCAAAATTCAAATAAGTCAAAATTCAGAACAAGCTGTTCCGATGTACAATTGAATGTCCACACTTAAACTGAACAAACAAATATTTTTTTCCACTTTGCATTAAAAAAAAAAGTTAAATTATTCAGTTTTAACTTTTTTTTAATGATAATGTATTATAAGAATTATTGTGAAATATAACTTAAGAAAAAAACCGATGGAATTTATGCATTTGTGACAGTAATCTGATAAAAGAATTAGAAAATATAGTAAAATAAATTCATTAAATTAAGATGCCTTCTTTCCCTTTTGGTTTTTGGTACCAATAGCTTTCTAAATACTGTAGTCTGTATATACGATAAAAACTGTTACCATTCTGAAATTCTTTTTTTCATACAACAAGTGTTTAAAATTTTTCATAAAATATTTTTTTTTTTACATTTTGCATCTGTAGTCTGTATATACGATAAAAACTGTTACCATTCTGAAATTCTTTTTTTTTTCATACAACAAGTGTTTAAAATTTTTCATGAAATATTTTTTTTTTTTTTTTACATTTTGCATCAAAAAAATAAGTTCAAAATTTTTTTAAAGGAAAGGTTCAACATTTATGAAAACTGTTATCTTCTTGTGTGGTGAGTCAATCATTGTAGAAAATTATAAAAAAAAAAAATAATTTATAAAATTCATTCATTCGTGGTTTTGGTGAATGAAAACGTAAGATGATGAAATTTAAAATACACTTAACCAAAAAAGCTAATATTTTCTAAACTGATTCCGATATTTGGTTTTAGAACAGTCATAAGTGTAGCTATCAGGCTTATCCATTATTTACCGGACACCCTGTATATTTGCAAAACTATTCAAACTTACCCATGAGTTACTATATTAATTTTAACACATGCCATTGTTGGACTGTTCATTGCATTCCAATGTGACACTATCTGCGGATCTTTCACATCTCTAGCCAATGTATCCAACACATACTGCGTCCGTTTGCGCATAAATATATGTTGTGCCTGGGCAATAATTTGCTCGAGAATAGTTTGTGTTTTTGTCATTTCAAGGAGTTCATGTCGATCGGCTGCAATTGGACCGGCCAACATGCGTCGTTTACTTGGTCCCATTGGTCCACTAGCCGGATGTGGAAACGGATGATGACTGTTTTTATGATGAACTTCACGCAACAATTGATGCAATGAATGCTCCAGAACATGATCATGATCGTTTATCGGTCCCGGTTGGCTTGAATCAAATGTTGTCGAATGACAGAGTGAGATAATTAGTTGAATTCCTGGAAGAAGTGTAGCTCTAATTTGATTGCCAACAACAACATGTGGAATGGGTGCTTGCATATGAATGGCTTCTCTGGCCAACTGACTGAAAAGTTCTTTGCAAAAAAGAACATTTTGCGCAAATTCAAGTGTCTTCTGCCACACTCCTACTTGTTGAGTTATATTCTGCCCAGTTCCCATTAGATTTACATTCGCAGTACAAAGATCTTCTTGATCTTTTTGGGTAATAACTTTGATGTAAGCAACACCTTGAAGTTCAGGTGGAACATTGACTCTCAGTGCCGACGTTGGCTTAGCCACTGGAGGTGCTACACCATTGCCGGCTCCTGTAGGAGTCGTTTCGTCATCAACTACATCTTCAGCTTTGGTAACTTCAAATGTCCCACTCATTCCAAACTTGGAACCAGCTGTCCGATAGCTAAGATCTCCAATGATGGCATTGGAAACCTTTTTCAAACGCCAATTCTGTCTGAGTCGCAATAGTTCGATATGGAAGTCGGCAACATTTCGATTTCTTTGCTCACTTTGGCAACTGCGAAGCCTTTCAGCTCCATTAAGAAGCACATTCGCTGCTTGACTTAGTGCTTTTTTACGAGCATAAACTTGAATGATAGGTTTGGTGTCTTCGGGTTCTTCTGGAACGGGATCTAATACTAAATAGCGCTTGTCTTTTGCAATTGAAATTACATCAGACAATACACAAATTTCAGTAAGAGCATCTTTTAGTTTGTTGCGTACGGAGTCCCATGGCCAAAGGCTAGGCTGAAATTGTGATGGATCTTTTAATTCTTCTTCAGATAATTTGTCTTCTTTTTTCAGATCATCAAGAGATGTTTTGCTGAAATCTATACGTGCTGCACATTTTGTTAAGGTCTCTGAGAGTGTAGGTGGTCTGGAAATGTTATAATTTGTGAAAATTATTGATAAAAACGCCGGCCATAGGGTTATTGAACTTACGGTTGGTATATCTCTGTTCCGTCGTAAGTAATTTCTTGTATTTGATTTTCACATGGTGCTTCAACGGAAACATTTACAGAATTTGTCATATTCATTGTATAACTCATTTGAAAATCTAGTTTAGTTTAAAAATTAATTTTATAAAATAATAAATAGAGCTAGATTTCTCCTTATCAAAAGACGCGCAGTAAACAATTTTGTGACTTGTCAAAAAAAAAAAATGACAGGTGTCAAGTGAGTTTGACATTTGTCTTGAAGCTTTTAATGTAGATATGTTTGATTCGAATATGCAACTTGTTTCTATGCTAGATACGTTTGATTTGAATATAGAACATGTTCTTAAAAGCTGCCGATAGCGTTTTTGTCGACGCGACTTTTACGTTTACACACAGTCTAACCGTTCGCGTACACTAAAACCGAATTATCGGCCGATATCG
The DNA here is from genome assembly GCF_945859705.1 of Episyrphus balteatus. NCBI lineage: Eukaryota > Metazoa > Arthropoda > Insecta > Diptera > Syrphidae > Episyrphus > Episyrphus balteatus. The sequence goes on from NC_079136.1 coordinate 97,116,132, forward strand.
GGTCGGAACTACTCGGACGACTTTCTCGGACGACTTTCTCGGACGATCGTCTGCATACACTGCTTCCGATCTAGGACGTCGCTGCCGGTCTGTAGTCTGTGCCTACGTTCTGTAACTTAAGCCTGGTACGCTGCTCGCGCTAAATTTTAGCTGAGATAAAATTCCCATACAAGTTATCGATAACTTGTATGGGATCCATTTTATCTTGGCTAAAAATTTTCGATAATTTGTATGGGAGCTAAAATTTAGCGCGAGCAGCGTACCAGGCTTTAGTCGAGAACTTCTCGCATCGAAAAATTTTGAAACAAAAATTCCATAGATACGTTTCTCTATTTGGAAAAATAACCTGTGTCTGTATCTCGATGTGAAAAGCACCCCTGTAAATTTTTTATTCCATTGGAATTATTGGAAACTGTCAAAAAAAGGGAAAATATTTGTACCTTTGGCCATCAAAGGTCATATAGACATAGAGTTTTACAAGAAATATCCCAAGGCTCGATAGTCCGAAGGTAGAGCAGTCGGTCAGCGAGTGGAGGGTACCGAGTTCAAGTCGCAGTTAGGGCATGTAATTTTTCCTTTTTTTTTTTTCTTTAATATTCTTTTTTTTATTTTAAAAATTTAAGTGATACAAAAATAAATTACCGTGAACACTATTTCAGAAGTAACATCTCTTATTTAAAGCCTGGTACGCTGCTCGCGCTAAATTTTAGCTGAGATAAAATTCCCATACAAGTTATCGATAACTTGTATGGGATCCATTTTATCTCGGCTAAAAATTTTCGATAATTTGTATGGGAGCTAAAATTTAGCGCGAGCAGCGTACCAGGCTTAATGTAAGATTATCAAATTTTTTTCAAATATCTTACTTTCTCGCATCCTTTTTGCTTGTGAGTAATTTTGGCAGTTCAAGCCTGGTACGCTGCTCGCGCTAAATTTTAGCTCCCATACAAATTATCGAAAATTTTTAGCCGAGATAAAATGGATCCCATACAAGTTATCGATAACTTGTATGGGATCCATTTTATCTCGGCTAAAAATTTTCGATAATTTGTATGGGAGCTAAAATTTAGCGCGAGCAGCGTACCAGGCTTAAAACAAAAACAACATGTTTTCTATTGGGATCATTTTTATTGAACCAAACTTTAGTTTTAATTCTGGTCAATAGAATATTTCTTTTATTATTCGATAGGGAGACAAAAAAAAGCGATAGAGCATGAAGCCTGGTACGTAGCTCGCGCTAAATTTTAGCTCCCATACAAATTATCGAAAAATTTTAGCCGAGCTAAAATATATCCCATACAAATTATCGATAACTTGTATGGAAATTTTATCTCGGCTAAAATTTAGCGCGAAAAGCTTGAGTTGGCAAATGAACAAATATAGCCTGGTACGCTGCTCGCGCTAAATTTTAGCTCCCATACAAATTATCGAAAATTTTTAGCCGAGATAAAATGGATCCCATACAAGTTATCGATAACTTGTATGGGAATTTTATCTCAGCTAAATTTTAGCGCGAGCAGCGTACCAGGCTTATAAGCGAAAAAGAGATGAAAATAGAAATCCGTTTCAATTTGATTCAGATCGTTTAATTTTGTAATCATGATCTATATGGACTATTGATAAAACGCATGATTAATCTAGGTGCTATTTATTTTCCATCCATCTAGAAAACTATCTCGCTAAATTTTAGCTCCCATACAAATTATCGAAAATTTTTAGCCGAGATAAAATGGATCCCATACAAGTTATCGATAACTTGTATGGGAATTTTATCTCAGCTAAATTTTAGCGCGAGCAGCGTACCAGGCTTATAAGCGAAAAAGAGATGAAAATAGAAATCCGTTTCAATTTGATTCAGATCGTTTAATTTTGTAATCATGATCTATATGGACTATTGATAAAACGCATGATTAATCTAGGTGCTATTTATTTTCCATCCATCTAGAAAACTAGATCGAAAACTGAAAATTTTATAGTTAAGCCTGGTACGCTGCTCGCGCTAAATTTTAGCTGAGATAAAATTCCCATACAAGTTATCGATAATTTGTATGGGATCCATTTTAGCTCAGATAAAAATTTTCGATAATTTGTATGGGAGCTAAAATTTAGCGCGAGCAGCGTACCAGGCTTTAAACAAAAGTATCAGCGAAAATGTCCACTTTGTATGGACTCGTCTGTTAAACCAAATGCACCAAAAGCTCTAATAGCTTTTTGTGCATTTTTGTTTTTGATAAACAAATCATACGTCATAAAACTGACATCTTCTTACTATGAGCTTTCCATTCCGGGCCATTTTTGTGCCACTTCATGTTCATCTCTCATCACAGTCACAGTACGTACATACATTATACAAAGATTTGTTTCAAAAGTCTTTTTGTTTTCTATTCCAAAATGAAAATAAGTGTTAATTAATCTTATTTATAGCAAGTTAATTTCCACAAAATTCTTACTAAAGACATTCCAACTTCTCTCACTCCAGGAAAAGTCATCAATAATCGGTATGTAAGAAAAACAAAAAATTTTCCTTCAAAACCTTGACTTTATTTTGTGTTCTTTGGACTAATTTGAGTTCATCAACACACCTTAAAATGTCCGAAAAACAAGTACAATTTTGATGCAAATTAGCACATGGCCTTTAATCTAGGCAGTGACGTAGAAACCCAAACAATTTTCATTTTGGGAATAAAATAAACAAGGCACAAATAAAACTTTCAGAAAAGACAACTAAAGTACCTACCATAAATATAGCCTTCAAGAGTTTAATTTCTCAACTTGAGAGTCATCTGCGAAGAAACATAATTTAATAGATTGTTGGGATGTTGGGTCAGGACAGGATGTTGGACTAAATCCAATTTCGAGAAAAGCTATTCGACGACACTAGACAGAAAGTTTTGTCAATTGAATGAATCAGTGTTATTTCAATTTTTGTTAGTAATAATTAAAATTTTACGGTCGGTGCTTTTTATAAATTGTGCAACGAGATGTATTTTATATTAAATAAAGTAAGCCGTAATCATATTTTGTTACACTTGCCTAAGCAATATGGCGTGGTTTTAGTTTTAGCTTATTCTATTATAGCTTTAATGAATATACCTGATACCTAGTGTGGTTGAAGTAAAATGCCCAGTTGCACTTGAGGTCATTACCTTACTATTAGCGCTCCATTCAATTTATTCTTGTCAGATTTTTGGTCAATATGTTAGCTTATTTGTATGGAAAAGATTTTCAAAATAAAAAAACTATTCTTCCTATACATCTTGTTCGACGCTATTATTATCCGATATCGAGAGAATTATTATAAATGTAGCTCTCCCGAGTATCTGCTTCGAACAAGTGCTTCACATGTGAAATTCCTTGTTGAACTGAGAAGGGGACAAGCTTCCCGGTTTTCGATTTATCCATATATGTCTTATTTTCTTGTTTTCCTGTTTTTTTTTTCGACCGTTTCGGAACGTTGCAAATCGGCAGTTGTTGACAAGAGTAATCTTTAGTTCGATTTCACCCCCGGTGTTGTTGTAAGTGGTTATAGTGGAGCCTATGTAGTCCTAAGTCCTTTATACTATCTCGAAATTATAATTGTCCATGGTGAGTTTTGCCTAATAGGTCAATGAGGAGTGGATAGCGGATACTTGGATTTGCTCTTATTGACCGTTAAACCCATTTTTTTCACTTCCGCTTCGATGCTTTCAAAAGCGCTACTGACATCAAGCTGTGTTCTTGGGATTATGACAATATCAACATTTATGCAAGCAGCTGGACGGACTTTTAAAAACTGATGCCACTTGTTGGCGTTAGATTTATGTAGTATTCTTCCAAGGATAATGTTAAAGAAGTCGGATGACAGCGCGTCGCCCTTCAAAAACCTTTTTTGACATCATAATTATCGGTGAGTTCTTTGCCGAAACTGTTTAAGCCACGTACATTCTATATCGTCATCCTGCGAGCCTGGCAAGCATGCAAATGCTAGACATGGCAACATGCAGCTCGTCTCTATATTATAATTCTGTTATGATTTTATGTTTCTCGTTTTTTTTTTCTGGTCCTTCGTCAAAGTGTTGACGATGGGCTTAAAACGTTCATATGATACGGCAAAGAGAACCTCCGTAGTTGTCGCACTTTAGAAGGTCTCTTTTTTTTAAGAATCGGGCTCACAATGTTAAGGTTCATTCTGCGGGTATGTTTTTTTCTGACAGTATTCGGTAGATGGTGCAAACCTAATCTCAACTAGGTCTTCTCCTGCTGCTTTAAACAGGTCGACTGCAAAATCTGTAAGCTTCACCCGCTTTATTCGACTTAAGTTTGGATATGACTTTCTTCACTTCGTCCAAGTTTGGAGAACGGAAATGCCGGCAACACTTCGTCGCCCGAGAATTGTTTTGTTTTGTTTTTGGAAAATCGCATTCAAAGGTTTGCGTTGCTAAAAAAACAAAATAGCGATGAAGTTTTTTTCAACTTTTAATAGAATTTTTTGTGGGATATCTTTTTCTTATTTTTTTTAGTTAAAACTCTATTGTTTTTCAAATTATTATGGTTTGTCGTAAACTCATTTTTTACGAAAAATCAATATTAATGTGATGCTTATTTTGTTAATATGGACAAAATGAAAACTAATTATCTCAGTAACGGTACACGATAGAAAAAATCTGACAACAGAACTGAAAAGAGCTCATTACTACATATCCAGTTTAAAAAAAGTACATTTTGGCGTTTGCGACAAAACAATACTCGGACGACGACTTCTATTAATCCAATTCTCCTCCTTCGGAGGACACAAAATCACTTATGCTGTGACTCTTTCTCGTGGGACTAGTCAAGGTTTTTAAAAGCCGTCGTCGTTTCAATCTTGCTGATTGCTTAAGTTTGTTATATTATAAACAATTCCTACTTTTGATTTTAAGATGAAAATTCTGAAATATAATACGCCCTAATCGTTTCCACTTCCATTTTTATTTTTGTGGCACTGAACTACCGAAAATATGTTTTCAGAAAACTAGAATCAAACCATTGAGGGTATATACAAACAACACCTCAATGCCTCAACTGAACAATATTGGTCTGGGTGGTTACTGAAGAGCAACACTTGCCACACAGCATATATAATAATCGATTTATTCCAGCTGAGATTTTTAAAAGCAAACATCTCATGAGAGATCATTAGGTTTGACGCTGTGCGATCTCTTGCTTTTTGTTTTTTTTTTTTTAATCTTGCGCTTCCGCCAATAAGCAATTTACAATTCCAAGGCTCAAGGCCTAGAGCAATTACAATGCTTGTCAAAAAGTCAACAACATTTTCATCAGAGCCGCGTGGCCATTTGCTGAATATCACTCATTCTTTCTTAACAATATAGCTGCGTTCTTTTGGGAGTATTTAAAGCTGTTTTGAACTATGTACTTTTTAAATAGAGTAAGTGTAGCTGAAAGCAACTTTAAGTACTTTTTTTTTACACTATCAGTTCATAGCCGAAGAGCGCTTATATCAAGCACCGTCTTGTGACCATTTGCCAACACATAACTGTTTTATCCGGCTCATCACTTAGTGCAGTGTTAGTAGTTAGTAAGCAAATAATAACTACAAAAAACGTGCACTAAGAAAAAAACATTGAATTCAATATTAAATGAAACAAACATTAAAGAAATACAAACAAAATAATTACTTGAGCAACAAAAAAGACATAAAAACAAACACAAACATTTATGAGCTTGGTACACTGGTTTTTAAGACAGTTTTTAATCTATTTTTATTAAAGTTTAAATCAAAAAGGTTTGAATTTAAATTTAAAAGTTTGCACATGTGTGTTAAAGGTTCATGCAAGCCATAATTTGTTCGGTGTGGTGGAATATTCATTAAATCCAAGCATCGGAGGCTATAAGCACCCCCTCGATAGTTAAAACCAACAGAATTAAGTAAATTTGATGCATCAATTACGCCTGTGATTAACTGGTGAATGAAGATTATGTCATTGTTAACCCTCCTTTGAGCCAAAGTTTGAATCTGAAGGAGATTAATTCGATGTTCATAAGGAGGAAGATTATAAGGATCAGACCATGGCAGTCCTTTTAAGGCGAAACGAATGAAATTACGTTGTACTGATTCCAGTCTTACATTATGGGTCTCGTAAAAAGGAGTCCAGACTTGCGATGCGTACTCAAGTACTAAGCAGTAGATAAATGCCCTCAAAAGAACGCACCTAATATCACAAAAATAATTATTTATTTTGATATTAAAATTAAAGAGTGTGTCGTTATTGGAACACTTTATATACTAAGTTCTCCAATGTTTTTAATCTTGAACAGTGTTTAAATGTTTAACATTCTAATTCTTATAATAGCTGATTCATTGCTTTCGTCGTGAATCTTGTTTCATAATTAAACAATAACAATAAAACTTACATAATTCAAATTAATGATTATTTTTTTCTTTCTTTGTGTTTGGCAAAGAAAACAAAAAAAAACAAGTCAAAATATTTGATGTCATTTATACAAGCACATATAAACATTCGAGATATTAACACGAATATTATGATAAAGTAACTATCGTGATCTTGATTAAAATACGAATTTAATGTATTTTTGTATTGGATGCAAAGTTCAACTTTATATTTGATCATAATTATTGTTCTTAGCGTAATCTTGTTTATCATTTAGTTATGGTTTTTTTTTTTGCTATAAACACCATTTGCCAGAGCTTGAATTTCATATGTTTTGACATTTTTTCAGTTTGTTGCAATGACTTCCGAGGCTGAGTTTTTAAAGTGCTACAGCAAAATAAAATTGGGATATTCTGAAGTCATCAAACACATCGATGCTTCTGTAACTTTAGAGGAGGAAGAGAATAATGGCGAGGCTCTGCGTAGCTACACCAAATGCATTGAAGCCATCGACGCTATATTTGCGATTCCAGTTGGTCTTCCTGATAACGTGGAATCAGTTCAAAGTCAATGGAATGACGCATGCAACATAATCCAAAAACTTAAAACGTTTCGCTCCGAAGTAATCTACAGGAGATCTTGTCTCGAATCCAAAGCAACAGTTGATCAGTGTTCAGAAGTTTCTCCCGAAAGCGACTTGACAGAACCAACAGAATCAGAAGCTTGTGCCACTGGCGCTACTACAAAAATATCACCCAATTGTTTGACTAAAAATTCCACACCATTTGCGATAGCGAACGAATCGGGCATTCCAATGACGTACAGACAAATCATAAAAGGACTTCGTGTTGCCATTGGCACGGAGGAGTCTCCTTTAAACTTTGACACAATATTTGAATCGAATGCAAAGTTATACAAGATTCAACCGAACGGATCAGTTACTAGCGCTGAGGTACATAATAATTTTCAAAATAATATTTTAAAAAGCGGAATTTTGCTTTATTATATTTATTTTATATTTGTTTAGAATGGAACACAGCTCCAATTGGCCATCATTGGTACGGATTCACCTGAATGGAAGTATCTAAATAACATGTACTTTATACACTGCCAAATGACTGCCGGCACGGAACCATCAAATCATGAAATGTCTTGGGTCTATCCACTTGTTCCTGGTGTTACTACTTGCTTCCGTACAGAGTATGGAGCTTATATTTTTCCCGACATGGAAGCCGATGAGCCTGGTACAGCATTTGGTATAATTCTTGAAGGTCAAGAACCAGAGTACAATCAATTCTGGTTAGACCTAATCGAAGCAATTATAACTGGAGAAGTTTTGGAACTTAAAGAGGGTCCGTCACGTACTAAGCGAGATGTTAGCACAACTGTTTCAAAGACCATTGTTGGTACAGCAGATTTCATTGCGAAGAATCTAGTGAAAGGAGCTGAAAAAACTGGAGAACTTATGGTCAAGTCAACTCCTTATTTAATATCAAAAATGTCTCAAGCTCCTCCTGATACACCTCCAGTTTCATCTAAAGTTCAAACATCAGTTGAAGTTGCGAAGAATGTGTCTGGGGCTGCTGTAGGAGTTACTGGCTACATAGCAGGGAAAGTTGGGTGTGCCACGATGGCGATAGGACGTTTCCTAGCACCGCACATCAAAAATCAAGGAGCAAATATACTCTCAGTAGGCTTCGGTTTAAGCGAAGAAGACGCACAAGATAAAGTTAGTTAAATTTAATATTTTTTAAAAAAGTAAAAACTAAAATATTTTTTTCTTTTAGATGCAAGGAGCATTTACTATTGCTGCTGGCGCAGTTGAAGGCTTCAGTACAGTTTTCAATGGACTTGAAGAGTCAGCCAAAATTCTAGGCACAAATTTAAGCAACAATTCTGTTAAAATAATTGAGCACAAGTAAAGCAATCGCTATCATGATTTTATTAAAAAAAATGTCTCAATATTTGTATTTCTATTCAGATATGGACCATCAGCAGGACAAGTGGCTTCTGGAACATTCGATACACTTGGAAATGCATTCACTGTTAGTCAGAATGTGAAATATATTACTCCTAAAGGGATTGCAAGACGAGTTGCGAAAAGCACTGGTAAGGGTGTATTTGAGATATATAAAAATGGACAGCGTCCAGAATCTCATTATGTACCAGCTGGGGTTTTGTATCCTGATTTAAGTGAATTAAAGGAACAGTATTCCAAAAAATAGATACTCATCATATTGATATTATATAAAACAAACATAAAATTGTATTTAATATCAGCCATGTTATGGTATATCTGTTCAACAAAGCAAACGATTGTACATTATATCTCTCTTTGTTTATGGTATCCCTGTTTAAATGGACTGGTACGACATGGGTATGATAGATATTCTATTAAATAATAGGTCATGTTATATATATATGATTTAGTGCGGACGGTGATTGATCGGCTGAGACCAAATTTAGTCGAGTTTTATTTGACATCGATGGCTGTCTAATAACCGTCCTATGTTCTCAAATAACCTACAAAAATCTATAACTCTAGTTTTACATTCCATTTTAGTGAAAAATAACTATAACCCTTGCTGAGAAAACTCAAGAATGTAAACAAAGCTTTAAAACGTTTCTTTCCACGAACGAAACTTATTTTTCGATTAGAAATCATGCAAATCGCTAATATATTACAGTTTTGCTATTTTAATTCAGATGCATATCTTAAATGTTTTTTTTATTTATGAGGAACGTGAACATATCAAAACAATTAAATCAAACAGGTATCCGGTGATATTTTGTACATATCGTAGGTGATACATTGTCGAACAGATATACACAAGGTTGATTTAATTTAAAATTTCTCGAATCTCTTGTTAATTTAATTATATTTCTTGATTTTTACAAATAAGAGAAAAAATAATATTTAATATTAATTTTGTAATTTGTGCGAATTAGGGAAAAGAAGTATTGTTATATTTAATTGTTATTGTATTGTGCGTTATTGTTTGTTGTATACGTGGAATAAATATGTAAACTCGTATGAGATATTAAAATTTTGCAATATTTTCATTTTTGTTTATTAAACTTATTATTATTAGTACCTGGGTGACCGAGCTTTGCTCGGTATCTTTAAATGTCATAACTTTCAGTGAAAAAAGTCAAATGTAAACAGCAATTTTTTGGAGTGGGTTTGAGTTTGCAATGACCAGTTTTTTCGCGGGTTACAAAACACCACATTCCCACTTTATAATCCAGTTTATTTACGTTTGAATACACATACGACGATCAGTAATGGATAGAAGGGTTACAGGAATCTGCATTATCGAAAATGCCTACAGCAATGAGATCCCTTTTTGTTCAAATTTTAATTTACGGGTCAGAAAGTTTTGGATAGTGTACATAAAGTTAATCTTTTTTTCAAGTTAAGCCTTGTCGGCTTGTTGTGAGTTATTTTATTTTTATACGTTAACAATAGTTGCATTTAATCAAAAGAAAAACGTAAGACAAAGGTAATGTGTGATACCTAATTAACAAATTACTTAAAAGTTTCAATACATGATCAAAAAAGTCATGATCTAAAAATTTTTGTTTAGTTATTGTAACAAAAAGAAAAAGAACAATGCGTAAAATATGGAACCATCCTTCAAAATTTTATTGAAATCGTTGAATCTGTCTCCGCGAAAAAAAACTAATGTAAGAGAAAATACTTTCAAAATGTTGTATTTGCCTAGAGGAAAAAACCCTCAAAATTTTATCGAAATCTTTAAAGCAATTACCAAAAAACTAATATGTGAGAAAAATAAGCGTAGCTGTGAGCGGATGTTTCTAAAAGTACTTCCAAAACATTTTATTCGGCTAGGGGACCAAAACCTTAAAATTTCATCGAAATCCTTAAAGTTGTTACCAAAAAAAATTCCATGTTAAAAAAGTGGGCGTGGAGGTGGGCGGATTTTTCCAAAAATACTTCCAAACTTTTTACTCACTTAGATAAACAAACTCCGAAAATTTCATCGAAATCCTTAAAGTGGTTACCAAAAAAAAATTCCATGTTAAAAAAGTGGGCGTGGCAGTGGGCGGATTTTTCCAAAAATACTTCCAAACTTTTTACTCACTTAGATAAACAAACCCTGAAAATTTCATCGAAATCGTTAGAGCCGTTCCCGAAAAAACTTATATGTTAAAAAAGTGGGCGTGGCAGTGGGCGGATTTTTCCAAAAAAACTTCCAAAACTTTTGACTCGCTAAGATAAACAAACCCTGAAAATTTCATCGAAATCGTTAGAGCCGTTTCTGAAAAAACTTATATGTTAAAAAAGTGGGCGTGGCAGTGGGCGGATTTTTCCAAAAAAAACTTCCAAAACTTTTGACTCGCTAAGATAAACAAACCCTGAAAATTTCATCGAAATCGTTAGAGCCGTTTCTGAAAAAACTTATATGTTAAAAAAGTGGGCGTGGCAGTGGGCGGATTTTTCCAAAAAAAACTTCCAAAACTTTTGACTCGCTAAGATAAACAAACCCTGAAAATTTCATCGAAATCGTTAGAGCCGTTTCTGAAAAAACTTATATGTATGTTAAAAAAGTGGGCGTGGCAGTGGGCGGATTTTCCAAAAAAAACTTCCAAAACTTTTGACTCGCTAAGATAAACAAACCCTGAAAATTTCATCGAAATCGTTAGAGCCGTTACTGAAAAAACTTATATGTTAAAAAAGTGGGCGTGGCAGTGGGCGGATTTTTCCAAAAAAAACTTGCAAAACTTTTGACTCGCTAAGATAAACAAACCCTGAAAATTTCATCGAAATCGTTAGAGCCGTTTCTGAAAAAACTTATATGTTAAAAAAGTGGGCGTGGCAGTGGGCGGATTTTTCCAAAAATACTTCCAAAATTTTTTACTCGCTTAGATGAACAAACCCTGAAAATTTCATCGAAATCGTTAGAGCCGTTTCCGAGATCCCAATTTTATATATATTTATATATATATATACATATATATAAACAATTTTAGCTCGTTTAAAGTTATAAGATTACCTTAGAGTTATGATCCCCTAAATAAATACCTAACCACTGTAAGCGAACAATTAGAAAGCAAATTATCCCAGGTCAGTAATTGGACCAGGAGATGCGGTCTTAAAGTAAACCCCCTTAAAACAGAACTGGTACTTTTCACAAACAGAAGGAAAATTCCTCCTTTTGCAGTGCCAAAAATTGATGGCACCCCACTTAAGATTTCGGATAAAGCGAAATATCTCGGAGTGATCTTGGATAAGAAACTTAACTGGGGTCCAAACATTCAAGAAAGATATAAGAAAGCCACGTTTGCACTCTACTCATGTAATAGAATTCTTGGCAGAAACTGGGGACCAAATCCTAAAATAATCATGTGGATGTATACCGCCATTGTCAGACCCATTCTGACTTATGGCAGTTTAGTCTGGTGGCAAGCTCTGGATAAATCCACGAACTTGAAGACCCTAACCAAAGTACAAAGAGCAGCTTGCATTAGTACTACGGGGGTGATGAGGTCCACTCCAACCGCGGGTCTGGAAGCAATCCTTAATCTCACTCCCTTAGATCTATTTGTACAAGAATTGGCAGCGAACAGCGCCCTACGACTCAGTCAAACCAACATTTGGAATACTAGTCAAAACGGCCATACTACGATCCTTTCTAACTACGTTGGCTACAACGTTAGTACAGATTACATGACCCCCTACTTAGACTTTAACAAGTCTTTTAATGTCAGTTTCCCTAACAGACAATATTGGGAAAACAGTATACCTTTCTCAAATGAGTCGACTATCGCCATCTTTACCGATGGTTCGAAAATGAACACTGGGGTTGGTGCAGGTTTTTACTCAGAAAACCTCAACCTTGCCAGTTCTTTCAGGCTCCCCGATCACAGCAGTGGCAATAAAAGCGATTTCTGCCACCTTAATCAAGTCTAAGCTTGTTTCTTGCTGTCGCGAAGAGCTTAGGGTTCTTGGTATGCAGCATAATGTAAGACTCTGCTGGGTTCCCGGCCACAGTGATGTGTTCGGAAACGAAAAAACGGATGAGCTTGCAAGGGAGGGCTCAGTGCTTGATCCCTCTCTCATAGACCTTAACATTAGAATCCCACAATGTGAAATAAGGCGAAATATCGTCAACAAGATTTCACAAATAACCAACGATAGATGGAACCTCCTAGAAACCTGCGGTCACACCAGGAAACTATGGCCGAACTTCGACGAGAAAAAATCAAATAAGATCTTACTACTTAGTAAGCCTTCTTTAAGATCCCTAATAGGCGTCTTAACGGGTCATAACCTACTAGGATACCACAAAAAGAAAATGGGGCTTTGTACGGATGATCTATGCAGAGGCTGCGGTAATGAGGACGAACAGGAAAGCACTGTTCACTTCCTCTGTCACTGCCCAGCACTCTGTCGCACTAGGAAAAAATTCTTAGGAAACTACTTCTTTAATGAATTAGAAGAACTATCGGAACTCTCAGGCAATAGCCTACTGAACTTTGTCAAGTCCTCCAAATGGCTCGAACAACCATAGCATTCATAGGTTAACACTTTTTTTTTCATGAAGTTACAATACTTCAGGGTATCACAAGGGATCTACATTGATCTAAGTGTGACGGTAACAATATCAACTGTCAGCCCACATAACCTAACCTAACCTATGACATTTTCTGCTGTAATGATTTTAATGACAAAAACATTAACAAATATTTTTACCATAAGCCTGGTACGCTGCTCTCGCTAAATTTTAGCCAAGATAAAATTCCCATACAAGTTATCGATAATTTGTATGGGATCCATTTTAGCTCAGATAAAGTTTTTCGATAATTTGTATGGGAGCTAAAATTTAGCGCGAGCTGCGTACCAGGCTATATGGTAAATATTTACGCAATTACGTCAGGAAAATGACCAAATTATGATAATTATGTCGTGGAAATCGACATAAAGCTCATTGAAAAAAATTGATTTGGGGTGTTGTGTTTCGACCTCCAATGCCCCTCCCCAGGGTCCGGACCACCAAAATATAGTGTTGTCATCCGAACTATACATAATATATATGTAAGGTTTCAGTTCGATATGCTAATTGGAAGTGGGTCAAAATTTAGTTCCAAGATTTTATTACATTAGGGGTATTCACGATCTGGTGCAACAGGCCTAGTAAAAGTGTAAAATTTTATTTTTTTTACAATAGATCGTGAACGCACCTCTTCTTATCTATAGTAAATATTGAATGGAATCCATGATATGATTTATATCAGCTTCACTCTTTTTTTTTACGGAGTTGTCTTTCCACCGATGCTTCTTCTTTTTTTTCAATTTTTTTATAATTTCATTCTTTGTTGTGATCGGGTTAATTTATTTTCACAAATTACATCAAAAGAAACAAAATAAAAAAGAATAAGAATAAAAAAAATAAACTATTCATCATGGGCGACACGCGACGGCGAGCTGCCATCTGTCAAAAAAAATTTACATCATTGTATTTTTATTTTGCAATAGGGTTAGGGTATAGCAAAAGTGCAAGACCATTGTAAAATTTCAATCCATATATTTTGTTGTTGTAGTGTTGTAAGATTTTACACTTTTGCACTTTTGCAATGATACTAGACCAGTTGCATCGGATCGTGAATACCCCTATTATTGCTAGTTGGTTAATTACAACGTTACAAGTGAAGCTAATAGATAAATATTTCCAAAGGAACGCAGCTAAAAGTGTATTAATAAAATGGAGTGAATTCTTCACTTCCAAAGTTTTGAAAGAGTAACGAAGTAATCACCAATACATCTACATTTCTTCATGAAAAAGTTGTCAAATTACTGGGTGGTTGTTTTTTTTTTTTTTGAAAAAAATTGTATTTATTAAAAATTTAATAAAGTATCTATACAAGTGAATATAAATGATTGTGTTGTTATTTTATTTATTATGTATCACAAACAGATGCAAATCAAACGAACAAAAAATTACCTCCAAATTGTAACTCATGCAAATGCAGCATTATTTTTGTTCCCTGTGAACACTTTCCCAATTCACAATCAAACATACCTTTTTTGCTGTCAAAAAGTGATGTTTCTGCTGTCATTTGGAATTTTTTTTTGTAGGAAAACATATCAGTGCACACTGCAGGCACTTTTTTTTTAATAACAAATGAACTTTTGTCCACAAATAATTAATCCAGACTTGTTCTGGTTAGAAAAAGCCTATTAAATTTTAGTAATACATACCAATAAAAATGTAAGCTACAAAAATGTTTCCTCGATCTAATTTGTATTCTAAGTTAAAATGTGTTGTCATCGTGTTGCTTTTTATTTTTCTTATCGATTACTTTGGTATCCTAACTCATATGTTTGAATTGGATTACTATCGACTCTTTAATTATCCACTCGATGGAGATATTCTACAATACTCACATCGCGTACGATTCCACCAAGAAGTAGAAGTAAAACCAATCAATTTTTACAACTACACATTCCTCGAGAAATGCCATCAAAAATGCGTAGAAGATGGAGGTTCTCCCATATCGCCAAAAATTACATTTATAGTTAAATCAGCAATGCCGAATTTTGAGCGACGACAAGCTATACGGCAAACTTGGGGTTACGAAACACGCTTCTCTGATGTTATTATTCGGACAGTTTTTATGTTGGGTGTTTCCAATAACCAAGAACTGCAAAAACATATCAAAACCGAGTCTCTGCAGTATAATGATATAGTACAATCTAACTTTGAGGACACCTACTTTAACAATACGATAAAAACAATGATGGGTTTCAGGTGGGCCGTCGAAGTCTGTCCCACGAGCAAATTCTACTTGTTTGTGGATGATGATTATTATGTGTCACCTAAGAATGCTCTGCGATTTGTTGAGAATCCAGAAAGTTATCCACGAAATATAGACGAGGCCGATGAAACCCTTCGGAAACTGGGTAACCGGTTTAAAAATAGATTATATTTCAATAAATTCCCAGAAGCCATGGCCCAGCAGGGGCTAACGGATAGGAGAATTCTGGCTCATCTTCATAGTAATTTCTATGAAGATTCAGAGAGTCCAGCAGTTAATGCCAACCCCGAGGAAGAATATAAAAAGCAAAGTGCACTGCTTAGTGATGGCCATAACGATAAGCTTTTTGCTGGTTTTGTGTTTAAATCGTCGCCTCATAGACACAAATCTAGTAAATGGTATGTTAGCTTGGCCGAATACCCATTCCATATGTGGCCGCCGTATGTTACGGCTGGAGCTTTCATATTGTCACGTGAGGCACTCTTTGAAATGTATTTCGCTAGTATGTATGTGCAGCATTTCCGATTCGATGATGTCTATTTGGGTCTAGTTGCTTTGAAGGCGAAAATTGAATTGCATCATTGTGAGGAGTTCTATTTCCATAGACCAACGTATTCGGGTCCCTACAGCTATCGATATGTTGTGGCGACGCATGGATTCGAAGATTCCAAAGAACTGATTAAGACTTGGACCGAATGTAGATCGGCTGGTCACGCTTAAATCGCTCTGTATTGAGAACAACCAAAAATTATTTATGTATAGGATATTAAATGAAATTGTTAATAAACATACTTTTGAAATTTGAAAAAAAATTGTTTTAATATTTTTGGATGTGTATAGTTTTACAATTTTTATTTGCTCATAGGACTGTTTGAGAGTTTGAGAGTTCTTACAAATTTAACTTTTTTATTTAATTTAGAAGATCCAGAAATTTGAGATTCTTTTTTGTTGAAAAAAAGGTCATCCAAATTATAATTTGTTTTATAACAAATTTTTATTTACATAAAACTGATTTAGTAGCACAGTCTAACATTTAACTGAGAATTGTTTCTATACTTTACTAATTATTGTTTCCATATTTCAAACATGGAAACGAAAATGATCGTGAAATGGATAAACGATCGGATCTGCTTTCTCTCCATGGCAAAGCGTTGTTTCCATTTTTTTTTTTAATTTTCAAGAAAAATTATTTTTTAAATTTTGATCCTCAATTAAACGAATCTTATTTAATATGCATTTCCAATTGCCACAAAAGTTAAATTATTTTGGTTCTTCTAGCAAACAAATACTAATATACCAATTTATCAAGTTCTATTTCTTAAAAGAGATATTTTTTCTACTCGAGATGAATTTTTTTAGATCTAGATTTTTAACGAGATTTCCAGACATTTTTACAGCCACTTTAGCACACACCGCATTTATGTGAATATTTGTTTTTTAATTCTTGTCATTTTGTTTATATGAAAATATATCAATTTGCAACAAGAGATCATTGTTTAGTTTTTTCACGTAAATGGGATAGAAGAACAGGGCTGAATAAATACATGTGTTTGATTAAATAAATAAAACAAAAAATTACATATATAAAAAAAAAAAACAGTTTAAAATTAATAAAACTCGTACTAATTTAAAACACATCATTAAAATTATCATTTAAATAAAATAACCAGCATTTTATTTTGAATTTATTTCAAAGCCTCTTGAAATTTTCACAACAATTACAATAAATACTATTGAGTCAATTTTAAATCAATATTTGCACTATTAAATGTTACAAAATGAACAAAATATCATTTAAATCTCATACATGATATATGTACCAAATATCTATTCGGTTTTCAATGCATATTTAAGTTTTCTTCTACCATCGATATACCACAAAGTTTCATCGTATGTCCTTGGTAGAACTTCTGCAACTTTAGACGGTGCCTTGTATGTGTAATAGAAAATATTCGATGTCACTTGATTGCCTGAACTAGGTTCAATAATATCAGCTACAGTCATAATTTGTATATAATTATCTTGAGTATAAACAACGTGAGCATTCATTTTTAAAAACGACGATACATTAACTGGCTTCTGAAAACTAATATCGCATATCGTTTCAAGCTTTGGACGTTCTCCACAATACAAACATGCACACACCCAACTAATTTCAAGTGCATTGCGCATAAGAAAACCACCAAATACTGTATTGTGAGCATTACGGTTTTCAGGGAATGACGCCATTGTTGAAACTATCGAAGTATCACCCATCCAGCGGGCATTGTTTGGTAAGATTCTAGAATTCAATTCCATCGAGTCGGTTCGGGTAGTCCGAACAAACAAGTCATGACTTATTTTTTGTTCTTCTGCATTAGGTTCGACTTTAAGCAAAGACGATGATTGCAATTGCTTTCTTCTTTCTTTGCGCTGTTCACCTCCAGCCAAAATCATTTTCTCGTTCTCATTGGCAGGAATTAGTGGATTCACTGGAGCAGATTTAGTGTTATTTGCATTCCTAGCTGCCATTAGGAAGAGAGCGCGTGTAATTTTCTTGTATGTATCGCCTTCTAATTGTTCCAACCATACTACAATTTCCATAGAACTCCTACCAACCCAAGAAACATGACCCGACAATCGAATATCTTGGTTTGCATGTGGTGTAAAGTCGGTAAATGTAATCTTATCGACAAGAATTGTTACAAAAGTGTATGGCAAAGGCACTGATGGATCTAGTTTAGGAATTTTCAAATGCTGATGACACACCCAAACTGGGAGGATATATTTGATTTTATTAAAACGTCAATTTGTGATAAATTGAGAAAAGTTAACAAAATACCTGCAAACAAATCCATATCCTCCATTAACCTGCCTAATCGAACGTGCCCTAATGTTGCTACATATCGATCTTGTAGTGATTTGCTCACGCTCAAGGGTATAATTGCAGAAGTAAAAGAGTTCTGCATAGACCTTGGTGGAAGGTCTTCCATTTTTGGTTCATATGGCAATAAGTGCTCCCTTGGTTTAGGATGTGGATTGTATCCACAATCAAGACCTAGACTTTTCATCATTTTGAATTTAACTATAAGAAAGAAAATATATATTGATAGCGAATAATAAAAGCAAAAAATCGCATAGGTATAAATAAGCATTCGCATTATGTAAAATATTGAACTTGTTTGTTTTTGATTTGCATTTACTGATTAGATTTGGAATGGAGAAAAAAAAAATCAACAAATACAACAAAGTGATGCTTACTTTCGCTCATCGTTTCGTTGGTTCCATCTAGTCGTTCGAAATTTGAGCTACATTTTCGTGGGCTATCAATAATTATAGATACATAATTTATTCAATAACTTATTATAATTTATGAAATATTCAGATTTACATACAATTTTTGTAAAACACGTAATCCAGGGAGAAGTTGTTTGTTGGCCATGAACGCCGTTTTCAAATAGTTTAATGTAGCCATTTGCGTGTAGTAAATTTTTTCCCTATATTTCAAGATGTATTTTAAGTTAATATTTATTAAAAATTAAAAAAGAAAATGATTTAAAACTGGAAAAAAGTATTTACAATTTGTGCTGCAGGAATACGCTCTACCCAGATAAATCGAAACATAAATCAAAGTCGAACTGACAAGTGATGTTGACGTAATAGCCGTGTTCACAAAAAATATTTAATAGCGCAGTTCATATTTCTGAATAGTTAACACTTAGTTCCGTAACAAATACAGCTCGGAAAACTTTTCACGTGAAATAGGGTGCTGGCACTTAAGGTCGGCAGCCCTAGTAGTTGGCCACCGCACATATGGGTATTTAGTCAATTTAGGCGGACAAAACACGAAATTTTATGTCGTTTTCTTTCACTCCAATGAGAGTACCCTTTTAGTACTTATTTTTTCACTTTTGAAGGTTTTGTGATCTTTGACGCCACAAAAGTGTAAAAAAAAATTACTCCGGAGTAATTTTAGGACTACGGAGTACCCCGGATTTACTCCACATTTTTAGTCAGATTTACACCGATTTGCACACGCACTTGCACATACACTTATGAATTTGAAGTTTGACATTTTAAAATTTTGTTTGAAAATTGAAAAATGCGAAAAGTTTTTCTTTCAAACTCTTTTGTTATTAAAAGAAAACGACCATTATGAATATATTTCCTATTGTATTATATTCCGCCAGATATATTTCTTCCATTTTTTCGTTAATTCTTCACTTTTTCCAAAATGAAATTGAAAACCGAATACAAAAATTTTCCGCCAGTGTTCTACATCAATAAAAAAAAATCCTGTGCCATATAACAAAAAAAATCCCATTTTTTCTGCGTTGATGGGATATTTTTATTTTACAATTATAAAGGCTTGGCCACACTGGAGGGTATGCGGTAGCGGTACGGGTAGCGGTGAGGGTACTTGTATGAAAAAAATTCCAAACTGACACATCAACGTTCAGGTGTGGAATTTTTTTAGTACAAATATCGTTACCACTATACCGCATACCCTCCGGTGTGGCCAAGCCTTAAGGCTTGGCCACACCGGAGGGTATGCGGTAGCGGTGCGGGTAGCGGTAACGATATTTGTATGAAAAAAATTCCACATCTGAACGTTGTTATGTCAGTTTGGAATTTTGTTCATACAAGTACCGTTACCTCTACCCGTACCGCTACCGCATACCCTCCGGTGTAGCCAGGCCTTTAAAATCAAACTAAGGGTGTGTGTCAATTAGGCTGAAAAAAACGATCAGAAGCATAATGAAAAATATACCAAAAGTAAAACTAAGTCCGCTTCTACACGAAGACTCAAAGCGCGAGACGCGCATAAGAGCAAAGGAGAAATAAAGTTCGAAAAAAAGTGAAGAAAGATTTTCTACCGTGAGTCTCCGGAAAAAAATTGTGTGATTCTTTTTGACGTTTCTCTTTGATCTTGTTCTTTTTATTGCTGGTCTGCCAAAGAAAATAACTTTCAAATTTGCGTCTTCAAAAAAGTAATACCTGTAGAAGCGCGTGACGCACCGAAACGAAAATCAAAAGGAAATTGGAAATTGGCTTTCCGTCTTCGTGTATTATGCTTCATATGTTATTAATATTAATTTCGCTTTTCAATTCATAAAATGTTTTCCCTAGGCCTGTTATCACTATTTTTTTCAAGGAAATTATCCATTTTTGCCTTGTCACACACACAATTACATAAAAAAAATTACTCTCATTATGTTCTTTCACTCCAGAAAAAGGAGTAAAAATTTAGAGTACTCCTTAATAGAGTGAAAGAAAACGACATTAAACTGATCCAAACGTAATAATTAAACATCCTACTTAAATAAGATAGTTTACTTAGCATTGTCTTATAGCTTAAAAATTGATTACCACTCCAGGTGACGTAACAGCAGCGCTCTAGAGTTCAGAGTTCTCAGCCCTAAGATAAAATTAATTTTTATTATAATTTACCGACAGTGCTTTAGTACTTTTTTTTTTAAGTAGCTATAGAAAAAAGTTGTTATACATAAATATGGATATAGAGATACGAAACTGCCTACTTTATGTTGTATCTAAATGTTATATTACTTCATAAATAAAAAAGTTTATGTTGAATCTAAATATAAATTAAACTTAAAAATAGTTTTTTTTTCTGTGTTGGTAAGGAGATAAGTTATACTATTTCACAATATATGGTTAATAGAAAAAATATAGGCATTTCATACAATTTTTGGTTTTATTTAAAGCTTCTTCTAATAGCCTGTATTCACTAGAGCCCAAATGAGATATTATTATTATTATAATTTATTAACATAAAATTAAAATTTACATGTTAATGTATATACAAGTGCTAGCTGCTTAGAGCTTCTGACTCTTAAATGAAAAAAAATAATATTATATAAAGTACTTTATAATATAATTACATAATTTATAAAGAAAAAAAAAATATTTTTAAATGTTTAAATTTCAATGTTGTGTGATTTGATAAATTTGTATAATTTTTTGATATTCTCAGAATCTAAGTTTTTCAAGATCTCTACTACTGATGACGTTTCGTTGTAGATGCTGGTGTTGGATGTCAATGATTTGCATGCTCCTATCCCAAGAATGTGTTTCAAATCTATTGTTGTTTGACAAAGAGTGCATGTTGGTGGGTTTGTTTTTTTAAGAAGATGTTGATGGGTGAGTGCAGTGTGTCCTATACGGAGTCTGACCATTACAGTGTTCATCTGTCTGGAGGTGGTGGTTGGGTAATATGGTTTGATTTTGTCGATGTTGATTGATTTGTATGGGTGTTGATAGTTGTTGTGCCAATCAGTGAGTTGTTGTTGTGTAAGTTTGTTTTTGGTTTCGCGCAGAAGATCACGTTTGGTTATATTGGCGATCGATTTGACTGGCGCAGAGTGAGCCTCATTGGCCGCCTTATCAGCATGTTCATTACCGGTAATACCGACATGTCCAGGCAACCACATTAGTTTTGATTTATTCTGATGTTTTATCAGCAGATCTCTTATTTTACTAATTATAACTGTTGTGTTGTTTGGATTCAGAATTGCGCTGAGGACTGCACGACTATCTGAGCATATAACAAAATTGTTGTTTAGCTTTGTCATTATAGTTGCGGTTTCAAGGATCGCTGATGCTTCGGCGGTAAAAATTGAAGCTATATTATCTAATAAACCTATAGATAGCAATGAACCATCTTCGTAAGTTGATGCGAATGATGTGCTGTATTGGGTTTTAGAGCCGTCGGTGTATACAAATTTCCAACCATTCGACTTCAATAAAGTTGTTACATCTTGAAATAATGCTCGGTACATTTTGCTGGATGTATTACCCTTTGTGTAGTCTGCCAAATCCATGATAAAAGATGAGTTTTGAATAGACCAAGGTGGGAACATTGGGAAGTATTTACTGTTTTTCACAACAGGAAGTTCCATTGAATTTGCGGTTTTTATTGCGATTGATAGAGCTGATGGAATACGCTTGGGATATTTTGCTTGCAAGATTGATTTAACATCATCATTTATTATGGAGCCTTGTGTAAATGACAGTTTTACATATAGTTTAACTCTGCTTTCAAGAATGCGTTCATCGACTGAAGGAAGTCCAGCTTCCGCCATAATATTACGTATAGGACTGGTGGGAAAAGCGTTTAAGCATCTACGAACTGTTTGGTGATATGGGGCTTTGATAATGTTGATTGTTGTTTTTGGGGAGTTACCATAGATAAGAATACCATAGTCAATCTTACATAGTACCAGAGATCTTGCAACGTTACATAGAGTGTTTAGATGAGCATTAGATTTACTACATGATAAGTATTTAACGATGTTAGCCCTAGCAGCTAGACTTTTTTTTAACTCAATGCAATGGTTTTTAAAATTATATCTATCACTAAAAATAATACCTAATATACTTAACGTATTTACATTTTGTATGTTTACATTATTGAAGTTAAAAGTATTTTTTTTGCAAGATGTTTTACGACATATATGTAATGTTTTGCATTTGTCTACAGATAATTTTGCTCCGGAATTATCGGACCAAGTTAAAATGTCTGAAAGAACGTTAGTGAATATATTTTGTTGTTCTACAAGACTGTTATGCCTGCATAAAATGTACACGTCATCGGCATAGATACAATGATCAAGTTGTGAATAGTTTGATATTATAGAGCTAATTTCATCAAAAGCAATCAGAAACAGAACCACTGACAGTGGAGACCCTTGGGGGATACCGTTCTGTAAAGAGTAATATTCAGAAAAGCAATTATTTGTTTTGACACAAATTTTTCTATTTGTCAAAAAAGATTTTATGTACTGAAAAATCTTCGGGCCTATACCCCAGGCTTTAATTTTGTTTAAGACTTGATGTATACCAATTCTATCGAAAGCCTTTTCGAGTGACAAGATAGTCACATGGTTTCGAGCCGATAGAGCTTTTGTAACATAATAATCGAGGTGAAGGAGGGCGTCGTCACAGCCTTTGTTAGCTTTGAAAGCTACTTGATTGGGGCTTAAAAGGTTTTTGGATTCCAGAAACCAAAGCAGTCGTTTCGCAACAATTTTTTCCAATACTTTAGAAGCACAGGGAATAAGTGATATTGGACGGTACTCGTTAACACTCGTGTTTATTTTTTTTGGTTTTGGTAAAGGCAGAATGGTTGCTAACTTCCAGCTTTGTGGAATGATACCAGTATCAAGAATGTTATTGTATAATTGTATAAGTCTAGATTTAGCTGTTGTTGGAAGGTTTTTCAGCATCGGATAAGAAATCCGATCCCTGCTGGGAGTTTTGCCTTTTAATTTGGAGAGGCAGCTTTCGAGCTCGATTTTTGAAATTGGTGTTTCAATATGTAGAGATTGAGAAGAAAGGTAATTAGTATTAAAAGGTGAATTCAGTGATTGAATTTTATTAGTTCTGAAAGACAAAGAAAAGTTTTCATCGTTGGAGAGATTTGACCACGTTTTTGCGAAAACGTTACTTATTTCGCTCGGGGTAATGATTTTTTTACCTTGGTCTTCTATACACATTATAGAGTGCTGTGTATAAGAACCTGTTAGACAGCGGATTTCTTGCCAGATTTTAGAGGGAGAAGATGTGGGGTTTATTGATGATGTAATTACATTAAATTTATTTGCCTTTGAAATTTTTAATTCCCTACGAAATTTAGCATTTGATTTTTTAAATGCGAGAAGGTTAAGCTGGTTAGGATATTTTTTGAAAAGTTTCCATGCCTTGTTTTTTATTTTTTTTAATGAGTTGAGCTCTGAATTCCACCAAGATACGTTCCGACTTGGAGGTTTTGGCGAATTTTGGGGAATTGAGAGGTTGGCTGCAAATCTAATCGCTTTAGTAAGTCGAGCTGTCTCTTGATTAATGTTTGAGGAAGTGTTCGTGCATGATAAATTTTGTGTGAAATGGTGTTGAAAAACGGTCCAGTTTGCAAGATCAGTTTTAAACTTGGGAGTAACACGATACTTTTCGAGTGTTTGACTAGATGTTAATGTCGTTATTATAGGGAAGTGATCACTGTTGTAAAGATTTTCTAATGCGATCCATGATATTTTTGGAAACAATGTAGGGGAACAGGTGGTTATGTCTATATGTGTGAAGCTTTGATGGGTGGAAAAATGAGTAGGGGAGCCATCATTGAGAATTATGAGGTTAGAGTTAGATACAAACCTTTCTAAGATCGCACCTCTACAGTTAGTTACGGGGGAGCCCCAGAGAACGCTCCATGAATTAACATCGCCAGTTAAAATAACTGGCGTGCTTATTTGGTCAGTTATATTAACAAGATCATTGATGGAAAACGACTGATTAGGATGTATATATATCGATATTATGGTAAAATTACATGGGAGTTAAATTTCAACTGCTAGTGTAAGAATGGGAGAATTAATCACCTTTAGTTTATGTGGTATACCTTTTCTTACTAAAATAGCTATTCCTTGTTTTGATGTTACGTTTTGTGGTAAGTTATGAAAGTAACCTTCATATATTTTTGGTATATTCGGTTTGAAATTGGCTGCGCAGTGAGTTTCTTGAAGAGAAATCACACTTGGCATGTATTCTTTAATAAGAATACACAACTCATTGTAGTTATTAATAAAACCCTTCATATTCCATTGAAGGATTTTGGTTTTTTCTTTAGTTATGTAGGTGGACATTGAGTCATTTTGTATTAAATTGGTGTTGTCGTTATTGGGGTGATCAGTTTCTTGACTCCGCGGCTCGGATGTTGAGGCAACCAAGCTCTCTGAAGAGCTCGGCTGACTCAATTCCCGATCAGCGGAGTCAAGTAGTGGTTCGATGTTAGTGTAGTTATAGCATATCGACATCTTGTGGGTCTGAGTTTTCTACGTAGTATTTATGTTTTTCAAGCAAAGCTTGAGTTACTTTTGAAATAGGGGATTGAGATTGTTTATTAGATGTGTGGGTTTTTGATTTTTCAGATGAATCGGGCTGTGTGGTAATAGAGTTGTTTGGGTTTGTTTCTGAAATTTTGGAAAAATCAGGTAAAGGAGTTGGATCGGATATTTTTGGTTCTTGAGTTAAATTAAGATCTTGTTTCTTATGATTGTTTAATTTGGGAGAAGTTGGATGATAATCATTGGAAGTGGTGGATATAATGGTGTTTTGAGGTATATTTATGGCAAGGCTATGAATTGTGGAATTTGTACTGTTAGTTTTGGTGCTTTCAGAGTTTAAAGTTGATTTTGCTGTGTTAGTTTGATTAGACTTATGAGAGTTTTGTTCACTTTCTTTATTAAGAATTTGTGCTGCTGAATCATCCGCGTTTTGCTTTGTTTTTTCGGAAAATAACTCTGATGAGGATGAGAAATGAGCGGGGATGTTATTTTGTTCTCTATGAATTTTTTTTGCTTCAGCCATTGTGCATTTTTTGTGGGTTTTTATTGTTAGGATTTCTTTGGCTTCTTTATAAGCAGGGCAAGTCTTAGAAGAAGACGAGTGAGCTTGTGAGCAATTTGCACACATAGTTTTAGTGCAAGGTTGAGGAGTGTGCGGAGGGAGACTGCAAATATCGCATTTTGCTTCACCAGTACAACGTTTACTCGTGTGACCGAGAAGTTGACAACTACGACAGCGCATTGGATTTGGTATGTATTCAGTGACTTTTGCTTTAAAAAAGCCAATGTCAACTGTTTTCGGGGTGTAGTAGAGATTGAATGTAAAGAGAATTAAACCGGTTTCTCTCTGCTTGCCATCCACGTTTTTGGTAAATTTATAAACATCTTTAACTCCTTGACATTCCATTTCTTCAAGTATTACGTCTTTTGGGGTGTTGATCAAACAAGGGGCATAGGCAATGCCCTTTGACTCGTTTAGTTTGTCATGCAATTTTACAATTACTGGACAAGTTTTGGCAAGATTGTCAACTTTAAGGAATGTTTCCGCAATTTTTTCTGTTTTAGCTAAGACAAGAAGGTTGCCGTCACGCAATTGAGAAATTTGATCATATTCTTTGGATATATTGTCAATTGATTTTTTTAATAGGAAAGGATTGAGGGACGATATGGGCTTTTCATTTGATTTGGGAGAGATCACTATAAATTTGGGATTTTTTGTGTTTGTTGAAGTTGGAAGTTCGGGGTAAGTATATAAAGGAGTTGGGGTTATATTGGATTTATGTTTTTTATTGGGTTGGGAAAAGGATGAATCCACATCAAGCGGCAAATGCCTGTAACGGGATCCACCTAGCCCCGCGGGACCAGGCATTTTAAAGACGTTAGATAGCACTCACACGTGTATTTTTCTTTTCAAGCAAAAGAGAAAACGAAAATGATTGTTATTCGATAAGAGAAATGTGGTATAACGGGAGATACCGGTTTGCGCAAAGTAGCACAAAATAAAAATCACACAAGAGACTACGAACGATGCTTTCGGTTCGATGGCTAGTCGGTGACTGTGCCCAAATGAGATAATTTCGCATAGGTCAGTTGAAATTAAATTTTGTTCTATACGATTTCACATTCGAAATATTCGTTCGAATTTAAAAACGGCAACGAAAATTGAATCCGTACGAATTGAAAACGGTTGTTCTGATTTCTATTCGAATTTTTTGTTGGAGAATATTGTTTTTTTTTTTCGGTAGAAAATTGTTGCCCGGTTTGAAAATGGCAAAAAATTGTAAACAGCTATTAATTCGCAAAATGAGTTCGAATACGGAGTTCGGAGCAGCTTAAATTTAAAAACGGTAGAAAATAGAATTAGAAGAATTAGAACGGAAATCAGAACAGCCATCTTTTTGCAAAATTATATCATTTGGACTGTAGTGAAAACAGGATATAACAGTATTTAAAAAAAATTAAGATTTTGAAAATCTCCATTTCGCGCTTCGACCTTGAAAATCGCGACTTGCGGACATGAGATTTTTCTAGTGAGGTATGTTATAGAATGCCAAAACGAAGATATTGAGCAAAAAAAATTTCTATTAGCATTCATTCCGAGGTTTACCCCTTTTTTCACCTTATTTGACTGTATTAGACCTATTTTTCAAAAACACTTTATTCTATTTACTTGATTTTAAAATTAAAAATAGAAATCAACTGCTGGCTTTTTAAAAATGTACAAGTTAACGTACAAATATTTCGTTTTATCTTATTGGTTCTACCGCTTACATTGGAAAATATCCTAGACAATCTTTTGATATCTTAAGATTTATGAAATTTTAATAACAAAAAAAAATAATATAATATAATAATAATTATGTAAAGGAAAATGATACTTATATTTCCAGTGAGTAAGGTCCTAAAAAAACAAAACCAAAAGCCCCAGAAAATCAAACATGACACAAACTGAGATTCGTTCTTAATATCACTCCCTCGTCAGTAAATTAAGCTGATGTCATAACTTTTTTTCAGATCCTCCATATTTGAATCCCCATTGACTCAACTTAAAGGAATGCGCTTATTGGTACCATTTTGACTGCGAACGCCCCGCTAAAAATCCTCCCTTAATTGATCTTCGAAAATTTTTTTTATTGATTGTAAATTAAGCATAAGCATGGCTTTCGTGTTAGTCTTGTTTCTGTAATTAATTCGTATACTTACTGTATGATTATGGAGAAACTATATTAAGGAGTTATATCTAGTTGTAAGTGCAAAAAAAACCTTCTTTTTTGTGGATTTTTTGTGAAGAGGCATTTAATTATATAAACATAAAGAATACATATCCATATAGCAAATTTAATGTTTTAAAATAATTCGATGTGTATTTAAAAAAATATAGGGTTCCGTTATTTTTGTAATAGATCTCCTAGACGACCTCCAAAAAAAAGGTGTCTGGCGGTGAGCAAAATTTCTCCGAAATGGCCAAAGTAATCGGCTTGAAATTTTTACACAGTTTTTTTAGATACTTTTGTCAGGTAATGAACGAAGGAAAAAGGTTTTTGACAATAATTCGATTTTTTAAGCCACTTTAAAGTTTAAATTTTCGTGAAAAACAACGATTTTTTTCTTTGGGAAGCCGCCATTTTGTCAAAAATCAAAATTTTGACTATTCCTTCGTTCATTACCTGCATTCGTCTATCCTGAAAATGAATCTTTTGGTTTTTTTAATTTTAAGTGACTTGGATCAGAGATATCTTGCTCACCGCCAGACACCTTTTTTTTGGAGGTCGTCTAGGAGATCTACTACAAAAATAACGGAACCCAATATTTTTTTTAATTCACAGCGAATTATTTTAATACATTAAATTTGCTATATGGATACGTATTCTTTATGTTTATATAATTCAATGCCTCTTCACAAAAAATCCACAAAAAAGAAGGTTTTTTTGCACTTACAACTAGATATAACCCCTTAAAAGTAGAATATTAATAGCTATCCAAAAATACTGAATTAATAACATAATTTGTCTTGTATTATTTTTATTTAGTACTCGGTAGCTTAACGAATGTTAAATGTTACATATTGAGATAAATCTATTTTTTTTCGATTTTTATTTTTATAAAAGTAATAATACAACAACTAAATCCTTCACTACATCCATAGTTTTAATAATTTATAAATAAATCCATATTAAGAAATTCAGAGAGTATCTATCATAAGGTAAGCTTACATTTCAGCGCTCATTAACAAAATTCAAAGTTATTTTCCATCTTCTATGTGCACATCAGATTTATTTTAAATACAAAAAAAATCCCCCAAATAATTTTTTTTTTTATTATTGTTTTTCTATAAATTTGGTTATTATGTTCAATGAATTGGCACATTTGTAATTATTATTTTTTTTCACGAGCGAACTGTAAACTAGGCTTAACAAGTAATAAAATTTTAAATTATAATTGTTTGTTATTTTCAAATAAAATATTTTGTATCATCATAAAGCACTTCTGTTTGAATATTTTGTATCCCCAAGGAACTCTGTTTTGTATGGTTTTATTAATTTTTAAAATAGATATTAAAACTTGGCACACGGGAATCGATAGTGTCTTTTTAAGTTTATTATACAGTCAAACAACAATTATAATTTAATAAAGTGGACATCACATAACAGATAAAAAGTAAAATAATTGAATATTTTTCATGTTTATTCTTAGAATAATTTTGTTTAAAACTTGTAAAAAAAATTTTATGTAAAGTTGTCCCAGTAAAAGCAGCAAGCATGTATTTAAAATATCATTTTTTAAGCTGCAATGAATAAAAACAAATAATGTAGCAAATTAGATTTGAGGATATACTTATTTAACACTTAATTAGCAAGCAGTGTTATAGGGATTTTATGATATTTTTAACCATGAATATAAAAATAATCCTTATTATGGAAATAAAATTGTGCTCTGTATAAAATGATTTATATGATGATTTATTTATGAGTGGTACAATATCTTTTGAGTATTAGGAATCAAACTTGGTAAAAAATGTTTGGTTTGTCTAGACTTTGAAAAAAAAACTGTCATCTTATCAACACACTACCTTAAAGCATTTATTCGCTCACTTAATAGTGGGTGTGTACTGTATTGTTAGGAAGCCAAAATAGACCGAAGATGTGCCTGCCATTGACTTAAAAACTTTTTTAGTAAAACGTTTCTCGACAGTGAGATCTTAATTTTTGTCATGTATGTTTGAGTGGTGCTACCTTTGGTATAACCATTGTAAGCTTTAGTACAACCATTAGGTAGAACCATTAGTCATTTTACACGTATCCACTCTTTTTTTGTAACCGCCGAAGAAACATAAAATCGTTCTGGGTTGTTAGTGAACCCGTGACCACGACAAGTGGTCGACAACCCTGTCGAAACGTAGGGAAAATATTTTTTCATCGATTAACTGGTAGACCAGAATGTGTGTCTGTGGCTTGTGTCTTGTGTCGCTGTCAAAGTTAAAAAGTATGAAATTAGTATATTGGTGCCAGAATACGTAGCTGTGGCTGTGGCAAGGAAATTCGCTGTGGTACAAGTCGAGTCGACTTTTACTTCAAGCTACAAGCGGAATGACTTTTGACGTTTCTAATGTGGTTACTCAGTTAAAATTATTTTTTTTTCAAGGCAATTGACATTTTTGTACGCCACATAATTCTGTTCATCTTTTCTACATTTTGAGCGAATTTATTTGACATCTTGTACCACGACGTTTTTCTTTGCTACAAGCGAATTTTCATTCTGTTCAACCAGTAATATCGTTTAAAAACAAAAGTAAATCGCGAAAAGTATGTAAAACATAAAAATTCTTAAAAAATTCTAATAACTGCGAAGAGAAAAGTTTAAAATCTAAGATTACCTACTTTTAAAATATTAGATTTTTTGTATTTATTTATCTTTTTATAGATTTTTTTTTCCAACTTTTACAACCCTGAAGAAGAACGTAGACGCGTTGGAAACGTCGACGAAAACTTGATAACATTTAATACAGACCTTAAGTCCGATTAGGATGTAATATATTGTATTGCCATATCAATTTAATGTCGAATTCCAATGAACAAAAAACTAGATCTGCAGTCGACTTGCAGTCGCTACTTTTTCCTTGAATGAATTGCAATGAAAAAAAATTCGCTACTTTTTCCCAAAGAATCGATTTTTTTAAAATCTGTTTTTTTTTCAGACGGATTTACACAGATTTTCACATACTACAATTTTGCCAAATGCAAAACGTCAAACCAAACTAAAATTTTGTAAAGAAATGAAGAACTAGAGCCAATTTTTGTATATTTGTGAAATATAAATCATTTTTAGTGAAAAAAAAAAAAATAAACAAACTTTACGTTGTTTTGTTCTTAATATGAAGTTTATATTCTTTTGTTTTTTATTGGTCACTTGTACACAAATGCAATCACAAAAACAGATCGCTACCTTTTTTAATTTCCTAAACAGCCAAAAATTATCGACTTTATAGCGACTGCAAGTGGTTAAAAGGAATTCGACATAAAGTAATTTATATTGTACTTGCCGCATAGGTTTGAAAAATCATCAATATTTTAATAATGAGCTCTAATCTTTTGTCTCAAGAAAAAGGGTTAGCTTTTTACCTAAGTTCAATGCATACATTTTTGTTTTAAGATTCAAATATGAATATTCTTAGAAAGTTCACAAATACATTATCTGCTTTATTTACAGATAAAATTCAACCTAAACTGTACCTACAAAGTTTAAACCTAAAAACTTCGAAGATTTTGGAGGATTTTTTTTTTGACATTCTTGTACTTTAAATCCCGTAACTCGCCTATATAACGCTTTACTTTCTTGTAATTTTTCTCTTGAACTGAGCACGAAAAACCTATAGTAGTTACCATTTAATTACCAAAATATTGCAATTAATTCGTGAGTCGAACGTTCGGATCAAGTCGGACGATCTGGCAAACACTCTTGTCGTGGCCTATAGTGCTATAGTACCTAATTTGTAAAATTTTCGAATCAAGCGAGAACTTATTCTCTGTTTGAACTATTTAAATATTTATGAAACTGATTTATCTATTCCATTATTCAAAAATGACTGCAAATGAAATAAAATGTATCATAACACCCAAGGTAAAATCAACAGGTCAGTATCAAACGCAACAATTGCGTGCAGATCCTTGTTGTTGTACAGTTTCACCTCATCCCTTGCTTAATATTATATTTTTGTGGAGCTTAGGTACATAAGGTTTTCATAGAACTAAGTGCGTTATTATTATTGATCCAGTGTTAGCGTGGTAGGTATTCGAATAAATGAGCAAAATAAGAGAAACTTTTTGTGCTTACAAAATTCTAATTACCTATGCATGTTTTTTTTTTTTTTTTGCTAGTATGAAATATCATTTACCTTTAGTGAGATTAAATTTTCAGAGAAAACACCATGCTCAGGAATTGTTCATAGTGAATTGTAATGACTCCATCCATGTCTGTATCATGCTGTCTAAATGCCGTCGTAAGTGTCTAATAGGGAAAAAAAATAAGTTCAGAAAAAAACCACCCATTATAAATAAATAATTCAGAAAAAAAAGATGACGCATACTTCAAGTTATAACTAATTACACAAATAATAATCATAACTTACATATAAAACAATACAGCACTGAATAAAATCATCGAATAATATTGTACCCCTTCCGAATCGATCAAACTTTCTTATAAGCATATCAATTAATCCGTCCGATAGACGATATCCAAAAGTGGTAAGTGCTGTTTTTAATTCAGTTCTATCGATATTTCCCGAATTATCTCGGTCGAAAGAACGAAAACAATTTTGCCAATCTGTTACATATTTCCATAGGGCACCAAAATCTTGGAATGATACTGTACCACGGTTCTCTCGATCGAACATTCCAATCATTAAACGGACGGTTTCAGGATTAAAAGGACTCCAGGTACCATTGGAGAGAGCGACTTGTAGTTCATCAGCTGATATGTGTCCACTACGGTCTTTATCAACTCTGAATATTTTTTAAATTTAAAATTAAAATTTAAATAAAAACAAAATGAATATAGGATTGATTTACCTTTGGAATACATCCCATAAAAATTGTTGATCGGGCATAGTCGATTGTTGCGCCATTTTACTTCAGATTTCAGAAAATAAATAAAATTTTATATCCATGAAATGAAATGTCCAAAAGACAGTTGACATTTATTTAAGCATTGCCATCATGCAAATAATAAATGAACTGATTCAGAGACAAATTTTGTGGGTTTTCTAAGTACGAATGCGCTACCAGTGGTCAGGATTTGAACTAAATTTGAAGTAAAACAAGTCAGCTATTACATGAAGCCTCAAGAGGCGCGCCTCTTTTCAAAACTAATGAGTGCAAAAGAGAAAGAAGATAAAACAAAAAATTATCCGACCGGAGAGTCGTGGGCCAAAATTCTGAGACTCTTTTTTAACGTTTCTTTTTCCACTCTTTCTTTTTTCCTTTCATTTCTTTTTGCTTCTTGGTGGAATACAACAACAACAATACTTAAATTAAGGGCCAGTTGTACAAATATTTAATCCGTGGTTTAGCAACTTTTATCTTCTGAAATCGGTGGTAAGGCTCCGGTTTAGCACTGGTGCAAGGTCCACATATGTAAAAATAGCCACATCCATGCTTGAACCGAAGTTGACCCGCAGCTAATCCGCCGAAATCGGTGGGTTAAATTCCTGATCCGAGGCTGAACCACGTTTGTACAACTGGCCCTAAAAGAGAAATGTCAAATTTGAGTCTTTGACTCAAGAGGCATCGTGTAATAGTACGCGCCTCACAGAATGATTATCAAAAGAAAATTCGAAAAAAGAGTCAAGCCTCTTGAGGCTTCATGTAATAGCTGACCAACGCTGTTCGTATTGAGAATGACAAATGATCTAAAATTGTAGATATGTTTTTATTATCACCTAGATCTGATTCTGGATCAATTTTAAACTTATGACCAGTTGTACAAACGTGTATCAGGCTTGGTTCAGGAATTTTCCTTGCTGATATCGGCGGATTGGCTTTGGTTCAAAGTTGAATTTGGCTATTTTAACATATCGTCGCCTCAATTAAATAATGTCGTACGTTACATTCGGCTACTTTTGGGAAAACGCAATTAAAGTTCAGATTTTTTTTTTCTCGAAAACATGTACGGTGAATTTTTTTAAAAATATCATGACATATACAGAAAATATTTGTCTATTGAATTATGTTAGAATTATTTCAATATACCAATCCAGAAACAGATAATAGTCAATTTTCTCCAATATGCCGATGTCGTATGTAACGTTTTCACAGAAACTATTTGTTAGCCAAACACATACGACAAATTGATGACACATACGACAAAAATTAGCAAAGTTTTATTCGACACTTGTTTACGACATACGACAAATAGATGTCAAATTCAATGCGAAAAAAAAAAACAAATAACTAACGTTAATTTATTAACTTTTTAAAATCACATTGGCTCTTGGTAACAACCCGAGTCTAACAAAACTCAATTTTAACAAAAACTTCTTAAAGGCTTGGCCACACCGGAGGGTATGCGGTAGAGGTACGGGTAGCGGTAACGATATTTGTATGAAAAAAATTCCACATCTGAACGTTGATATGTCAGTTTGGAATTTGTTTCATACAAGTACCGTTACCTCTACCCGTACCGCTACCGCATACCCTCCGGTGTGGCCAAGCCTTAAGGCTTGGCCACACCGGAGGGTATGCAGTAGAGGTACGGGTAGCGGTAACGATATTTGTATGAAAAAAATTCCACATCTGAACGTTTATATGTCAGTTTGGAATTTTTTTCATACAAGTACCGTTACCTCTACCCGTACCGCTACCGCATACCCTCCGGTGTGGCCAAGCCTTTAACAATTGGTTTAGAAGCAGTATAAAATGATAGAACTTGTTTAATTTGGAAGTGAAAAAAATCAAATATCAAAAATCACATAAATAAAAAAAAAAAAAAATAATAGGTAGGTACATTATTTTTAAAACAATTTTAGAATTAATGAGATCACAGTTTACTAAAATTAAGTTATGGGGACTTTTCACGTGCCGCGAAGCTTTTCGACCCGTGTGAACGTAAGTCGCAGGCGACTAAAGTGACAGTCCCCATAGAAAAATCCTAGTCGACCGACATATCGTGCGGCTAAAATCGACTCGTGAAAAGTCGGCATTACTATTCAATTATTAGTTTTAAGATAGCACGATAAAAGCTTCATACAAATTTCGTAGGGCCAAGTTTTCATTGCCACTGGATTCGAAACATTGGGGGAACCTAAAAGATCGGCATCAAAGAATTCATCATCCAATATTTCTTTACGTATGTATACTAAATTAATAAAATCATAAAACCACTATTTTATGCATTTTGTATGCATAAAATAGAGCATAAAGCTCCTCGGATAGACTTGGAGCAGGTCGACTCGTCCGACCTGCTCAAAATCTTGATTGCAACTGAAATTACACTCGTCAGTGTATTTCCTTATGGGACAAACGACAAACGTTTACTGAAATTCCAGTAAAATATTGTTGTATGTGTTGCAAAAACAGCACATACGACAGTAATTTACCGAACGAAGAAAAACACTGATTTGTATGAAAAAATTGTAGTATGTGATAATTTTTGTCGTATGTGCACGTTTTCTGTGCACTTACGACAAAAAGCTACTGAAAATGTTTGTAATGTAACCCTACACATACGACAAAATGCATAGCGATTATCTCGGAAATTGATACAGATATCGAAAAACGGATTTCACAGAACGAAGGAGAAAAAATCAATGAGCAAAACTGTATTCAAATCTCAAAACCTCAATTTTGCACATACGACAATATTTTATTGAGGCGACGATATATGTATATGAATATGAACCTTGAACTAGTGCTAATTCTCAGGGCCAGTTGTACAAATATTTAATCCTTGGTTCAGCAATTTGTATCTTCTGAGATCGGTGGTAAAATAGATTTTTAGCCCTGGTTCTAGGTCCATATAGGTTGAAATAGCTAATGGCCAGTTGTATTTTTCTTTTTACAGATCAACAAAATGTAACATTTAGTCGTTCCTAAATCAAAGTTGACATTTTGTAACAAAATGTAACAAAAACAAATACAACGATTTTTTTGACATAACAACAATAGTTAACATTGTTCAATAAAAGAACGGACCACTCACTGGTAGCGCATTTGAACTTAACCAAACTTCAACCTCAAATTCTCTGAATACATTCATTTCTCAATTTGAATTGGCTGCACTTTTATCGATGTGTACACAAAAAATGCTTTGACAGACAACCATCAAATTTTATGTCCACCCTTTTGCCCGGCTTTGCCAAAAAGTTCTATTTTTTTCATTTTCGCCAGCATTTGAAAGAAAATTCGTGAATTTTTAAATAGCAAAAACCACTTCTGCAATATGGAAAACGAACAAGACATCATAGAATCCCTAACCGCAGTTGGATATCAAGGTAAATCCCTACAAAACGATGTCCTAACCGAAGCTTTAAAAATTGGAATAAAATCAGAAGCATTTCGTGAAGTGGTTGGTTGGGTTGCTTTCGAATTGCATGTTTTGCGAAAAACCGATGAAAAAATCGACAAAGATTCCAAGGATTTCAATGAATTTGGAATGGAACTATCATCATTGTTGAAAGAATTGGGCTGTCCTTTCAAGAAATTCGTAACTGGTCCTCTGTCGAGTAGATTTCAAAATCAAAAAGATCGAATACAGTTGCTAGAGTATCTTATTACTGAACTTATGACTGCAAAAATGTGTCTGAAACAAAAACCTCAAGAAGATAAATCATTTATCATTTCCAAATCTGAAACGGATACAGCTCGAGCTTTGGAAATTATAACAAAAGATTTGGGCCTAGAGAAACCACCAGATAATATTGCTCCTCGAGCTCTTATGGATAAACTTAACTTCAAGCTGGAAGAAGCTAAGCGAAATACGAATAAACTGGTTCTAAGTGACGCACTGTTGAAGTCGGACAAACAATTAAATGCAGCACAATGGAAAAAACTGGAAGACATACAAAAGAGTCTCGACGAAGAGTACAATCTGCGGCGGCAGGTTTTGTTGACGCGTCTAGAGGTGACGGTGCAATCCTTCCAGTGGTCAGATCGTATGCGAGGAAAGGAAAATGTCATAGCTAAAAATTATCAAAATAAAATGAAAGAACTGGACAACTATCGTGTGGGCGGAATAGAAACCGATATTGTAGCTTTGTTGTCTGCTCGTACTGATTTAGCTATTATTGAAAAGACCAGTAGTGCGAATGTGCGTAAGAATACTGCTTCAAAAATACAGAAACATGTTATTGGTAGTGTTCCCGATCGAGGCGGCAGAGCTAATGAACATGCTCCTCCACCTCCGGAAATGCCATCGTGGCAAACGCAACGTTCAGCTGGTCCAGCTGGCGGTGGCCGCGGAGGACGAGGAGGTGGTTTTGGTGGGGGCTTTGGTGGTGGACGAGGTGGTAGTGGTGGCGGTGGAGGTGGCCGCGGTGGTGGTAATTGGCAACAGTTCAACAGCAACAGTAGCGGCGGCGGAGGAGGAAATTTTAATTCAAATAACTTTCAATCAAATCAAAACCAAGGTGGAAGTAATAACTTCCAATCAAATCAAGGAGGAAACTTTGGCCAGTCGAATTCTGGAGGCAATTGGTTAGCTGGAAGTGGTCGTGTTCAAGGGTCTGGTTGGCAACCAAGAGACCAATCTAATAATAGTTTTAACAATTCTGGGCGAAATAGTTTTTCTGGTAGTTCTGGATTTTCAAGTGACTCGTATAGTTCTTATGGCAATAACCAGAATCAAGGCAATCAGTACGGAGGTGGAAGTGGAGGGGGTGGTTCTAATTTCAATAGAGGTAGATCCAACTATAATAGAGGAGGTGGTGGCGGCGGCGGAGGATACAGAAATAACTAGACTGATTAGGTGGAAAATACTTTTTTTCTGAGATTATAATATGAATGAAATATTATTAATTGTAAAATTAATTTTTCTCAACAGTTATATTTGCAGCTTGGCATATGTACTCCAATTGTTTTTTTTTTTTTTTTTTGAGTAGCGAATAAAATAAATCGAAATGAAATTCTTGTTTATGATTATTTTTTACAGAAAGAGTTTCAGTTTATGCATCTTATATCTAAGATTATTATCTATTATCTTCACAAAGCGGATATTTGACTCAAAAGGGATACATATTTTTGTATTTGTGGCATTTACTTTTTGTATTCTTGTATTCTATAGAAAAAAAATTACAGCGTTAAAAAGACCTTTCGCTTTTAAAACTAAAAGGCCAATATTGGACTTGGTGGAAATGTAATGTCCAACACTAACAAAAATCCCAGCAAAATGCTAATTCGCTGTGGACAAAATTTTAAGAGAAGGTAGGTACTTACCAGAAAATCCAACGGTTTATAAACGTTTTTTTGCATAGTTCAAAAACAATAACAGTATAACTCGCTTAAACCTCTATTTCATTATAACTTTAAATTGTCCTTATAAAATCTAAATAGTTAACCGATATATATACAAGAGTCAGTCCTCTTTGAACTCATCATAATGACTAAGCATTTACTACATAAAATAAAATGTACCACTGGGTCGCACGTACATACATATATGTATGTACTTGCTGTTATGGTAAAAATAGCTCCTATGTTTACCGTTTAACAAACAACAAAAAAATTGAAAATCATAGGAACCGTTTTAAAAAAAATATTTTTTTCTAACATTTATCAAACAAAGTTGATATGCAATTTTTTGGAAAATATAACGCTAAAAAAATTTAAAAAAATAAGATCAATCTATCCGTTTTCTATGGATTTTCCCAAAAAAAATCTTTGATTGTTTTTTTTTTTTAATCCAAGAAAGTCCTTTTTTTATGATGTAAAAAAAAAATGATGTAAATAACTAAACCGCTTCTGTATAAAAATTATACTTTTCTATTTTTGTTATATCACAGGTACCCGTACCATTCAGTTTGATCTTATTTTGAACTGTTAACTACCAAGTTTGAAGAAAATTACTCCAGTGGGTTAGCCTTTTTAGCTCAAGGTACATGCAGACAGAATTGCGAGACCCAATTGTTTAGCATTCTCTATTAGAGTAATGTCATGCCTGATTTTTATATAGAGTTCGATTTATTTTACGAATAATAAACTTGTCCTATAGTGGCTACATTTATATCGCAAGTAAAAATCGTATATTATGTATGAGATATTTAGCAGAACTCTCAACCTAATGCCAAAAAAAAAAAAACACATCACTCTCTACGTTTTCCTAGGTCAAAAACCACTTATATAATTTTTATATCCAACTATGCGTCATGATCATGATGTATTTTAATAAATAGTAAAAAGTATCTAAAATAAAACGTGCTGTTGATGAAATCCAATTCCCATTATCACCAATATTATAACTTGAACCAATTGAAAAAGTAAAATAATTCCAAGAAACTTTGCTTTGTATGTATGCAAGTATCACTTTCAACTAATTGTAACTTAAAATTTCTATTACCACATAGATAATAGTTAAAATCCAAGATGTAGGTACTTCATTGTTAAAACAAAAGTAAGAGTCGCATCACGTAACAAGTATCCATTATGACGTGTAAATGTTCAAAAACCAAAACTTCAAGATAGTCTTGCAATGTACAAGCATATTAATGTCATACTACCGAGATCGTAAATGGCTGATACAAAAAAATGTGACGAATTAATTACCATAAAGCATGTACCAGTACTATTCTTCATGTTTAATTCAGATCATCCCGTCTTTATGTGCCTTAACATATTGTTTGCATTGACGAAAAACTTACCACAGTATTAAAGCATTAAACCTTATTAAGATGTCTTTTATGTATCGTGTTTGCTCCATCTCAAAGGAAGTTTGTGAATTTTCTTCAACCAAAAATAATTCACTGCCGAAAAATGACAGTTATAAGTTTAATTTCGTTGATTATTTTAAGTATTTTAATTGTTGATATAAAATTCGCATTCGGGAAAGGTAAAAGTTTTTGTTTATTTTGGTTTTTATTTAAAACACTTGTATTTGAAAATTTAAAAATAATTTTTGTATGACAATTCAACATTGTATTTGAAAAATATTGGGGAAAAGTGCAATGTTAAACAAACAATCTCATTAATCCTTTAAGTTTCTTTATATGAATGCAGCTTTTAGTTTACTTTTTTTAAATATTAAAAGCAAAAAGAAGCTAAAAGCTATATTGATTATTTAATACAAAAAATATTTAACCGACAAAAAACAATAAATTAAGTCAAGTTAAAATCTGAATAAAACAGCACCATTGAGTAGATGTAATTAAAAAAGAGCGAAATTTGAAACTTGAAAGTCATTCAAAAAAAGTTACATAATATATGTAATTATTATTTTTATTCAAAAATTTAACTTTTTTTAAATTTCACTTAATTTTTTGTTTGTGTTTCGTTAAAATTAAAGTTTTAATTTTTTGGAAAAAAAAATAATGTTAAGAGAATAAATTAGTGTTCCATAGTCAGAGCAAAAAATGCCACCGCAAAAACTATCAAACCCAAAAGAAACGGACAAGATTTCTCATAATCGCATTTAAAAAGTCGATTAATTTTTAATCGACACGATTTAACTATAGATTTTTTTTGTTTACAGAATCATATATTAGGTCAGCAAAATCTATTGGCTACTCCAACTACATTAATCATGAACTAAAAAAGTATGATTCGGATTTCGTTAGTCATCCTTGCAAACGTAAATGCCTTCCAGGAGTTCATATGACATGCTTTTATAAACTAACAGTACACTTTTACGAAACAATGGGTCCTAATTGTGAACGTTGTATCAGAGAAAGAAGACTATGCTCTCGAGACAACTGCATATATGCTGACGGAATCAATTCAGCTGTGGTGGCAGTAAATAAAATGCTACCAGGTCCACCGATTGAAGTTTGTGAAAACGATACAGTGATTGCGGACGTTTTTAATCAATTGACAGAAGCTACAACAATGCACTGGCATGGCATACATATGAGTGAAACACCAGATATGGATGGTGCACCTTTCATCACTCAATACCCTATAAACCCTGGAGAGTCTTTTAGATACAAGTTTACAGCCGATCGTAGTGGAACAATTTGGTATCACAGTCATAGTCATTGGCAGAGAGGACTCGGAGCAGCCGGAAGTATGGTAATCCGTCAACCAAGAATCTTTGATGTACATGCAGATTTGTATGATTATGATTTAACTGAACACACTATAATGATTCAAGATATAGTGTATAACTATGATTTTGATAAACTTTCAAATATTTTAATAAATGGAAAGGGACGCAATCACGTCAGCGGAGATGAACAAGATTCGAGGTATGAAAAATTTGAAGTTGTTCGAGGGAATCGCTACCGTTTCCGAGTGATTTTCAACGGAGTTTTCAACTGTCCCATTGAATTCTCCATTGACAATCATCGTCTTCTTATTATAAGCACGGACGGAAACGATATTGAACCTATAGTTGCTACTTCATTCTTCATGACATCAGCGGAGAGATTCGATTTTGTATTGCATGCAGATCGGTATGTTCAAAACTATTGGGTTAGGGTAAGGGGCTACACAAACTGCAGTATTGATAATCTCTATCAAGGAGCTATTTTGAACTATAAAGGAGCTTATGAGTTGAATGATCAACCTAAAGAGGAATTAAGTTATGATTATAGACTAGCGGGAGTCAAGGTCAATCCAATAGATCGGAATGATTTGAAAAGCAAAAGTCTTTCCATAACGGAGCTTCGATCTGTTCGCCCTGTCGAATGGTACGAGTCAACTAAATTTCAAACATTTTATTCAAGTTTTGGTGTTTTTGACCGCAACGGAGATGTTCAAATGCAAATTGACAATATAACTTATACAATGCCTGGATTATCTTTACTACAATCTAAAGATATATTAGATAACTCGATGTTTTGTAACAAAACTACTCTAGCCAATGCAGGGAGAGATTGCTCCATAGAAGCATGTCAATGTGTTAACGTATTATCATTTCCAGCTTATTCACCTATTGAGTTGATTGTTGTTAATTACATGGGTGGAACCCATCCATTTCATATTCACGGTTACACATTTAGAGTCGTTGGACAGGGTGTACTACAAGAGAATAACGTATGGAGGGTAAGTAAATAAAAAAAAAAAAAAACAAATTTTGTGATAAATATTTAAAAGATTATTTTCTTTCAGATTGAAGAATATAACAGATTAGGTTTATTGAGTAGAAATGACTTCTTTCCGGTTGAAAAAGATTCGGTGCAAATTCCTGGATTTGGTTATATAATCATTCGATTTTTGAGCAACAATCCTGGATACTGGATGTACCATTGCCATATTGAAAATCATTCTATACTCGGAATGATGGCTGTTCTTCAAATTGGCGAGCCATATGAGATGAAGAATAGTTTAAGGTCAACACTAAAGTGTTAATTAATTGTTTTTATTAGGCGTGTTTTTTCTACAACTCAGTAGCTACTCATTTTTTTATTTTATTCGAAAAACAATAAAAACAAATACTTGCTTGTGTAATTATTATTATTTTTTTGCGAATAAAATGAAAAATGAGTAGCTACTGAGTAATAGAAAAAACACGCCTATTAAGGCTTGGCCACACCGGAGGGTACGCGGTAGAGGTACAGGTAACGGTACGGGTATTTGTATGGAAAAAATTCCAAACTGACACATCAACGTTCGGGTGTGGAATTTTTTTAATACAAATATCGTTGCCGCTACCCTTACCGCTACCGCGTACCCTCCGGTGTGGCCAAGCCTTTATTAGCTTAAATAAGTTTTATTTACTTTTAATTTGTATTTATACATATGTTTATTAATTTATTGTTGACGTACAAAAATAGTGAAATAATACAGATGTGGGTTTGAGAAAAACACAGTAATTAAAGATACTATAGGGAGAGTTAAAGGATACGGAATATAAATTGAGTTGTTAAATATTTCTACAAAAGCGTTTCAGTAACCGCAAAACGAAAAATAAATTAACATTTTCGAAAAAAAAAACACTTTTTTAGAATTTTTTTAATTGAATATTCAAATTTGAAAAGGGTTTGATGAATTTTGTGGGAGCTTTAATTGTTGATTAATATTTTCTTATAAATTGCATATCAAGTTTTTTGTTTTTTTTTTTCAGAAAATGAAAGAAAATTTTTATACAGGGTGTCCTAAAAGTAATGATCGAACGAAATGTTCTGAAAGACCAAACAAGGACAAGGGTTTTTCAGAGCAACTTTTTTTGTAATATCTGTTAAATCTGTAAAACCGTTCAAATTGCAATTTCTTTCGTTCTAAGTTCAACTTTGGAAACTTTTATACTTTTTTTATAATAACAGGAAAAGTATTTAAAAATGGAAATCCAATGTCAAACCATACTAATTTTATTCAGTGTTCTGTTCCAGAATTAAAGTTGGAAATTTAATTTTATTAAAAACTCGAACTCAAAT
Source organism: Episyrphus balteatus (assembly GCF_945859705.1). Taxonomy (NCBI): domain Eukaryota; kingdom Metazoa; phylum Arthropoda; class Insecta; order Diptera; family Syrphidae; genus Episyrphus; species Episyrphus balteatus. The sequence goes on from NC_079136.1 coordinate 97,159,133, forward strand.
TATAATTATAATGGAGCTACTTGTACCATAGGAGGAGGTACATATGTAGAAATGTCGTATATTCTTGTAGGGGCTTACACGTTCTACAAAAAAGCCCTTGGCATCAAATTGATTTTTTTAACCGTTTAGAAGATATTTGTATCCAAATCGCAATGCATGCTGGTCATAAGAAAACTATTGAAATCAATGGCATTAGGGTTTGGATACGAATATCTTCTTAACGGTAAAAACAATCAATTTTGATGCCGAGGACTTTTTTGTAGAACGTGTAAGCCCCTACAAAAATACATCTTGCTAATTTGATAATAATGTATTTTCAGTGAACTAGAAAATATAGAAAAAAAAATATTTTTTTTATATTTTTTTTTTTATTTGACCTCGAATGTCTTTCAAATGATTAGTTTAATAAAAAAAAGTTAACAAAACCTTTTTGTGGAGCAATCTGCTTCCTGAAAGAATATGTCTTGTCCGTTTGATTATTACAATTTTTCAATTTGTTACAAAAAACGAATTTTTTAAGATTTTCTCAATTTTTGGACCTCTCAAATATATTTTAAACGGTTAGATAAACGAAAAAAGTATCCAGAGCCTTTTTTGTAGAGCGTTCAAATTCCTACAAGAATATGTAAAGAAATTAGCTAAAAAGTGAATTAAAAAAAAAATTATTTTGTTTTAGTAGAAGATTGATGTAAAAATGGAAAATTGCGATGCGGAGCACATTCCCATTACTATAAAGAGCTTATATTTGGTGAGTAACTTCTAGAGGTGTCCAGCAATCGATTTTTCGGATTATAAAATAAAAAAAAAAAAAAGAATTTCGATATTCTTGAACCACCCTAATACATACAGTGCTGCTAAAAACATTCCGGATTTTTTTACCATTTTCATCAAATAAAATTTTAAAACACAAAACTAAAACAAAATATTGTTTTAATATTTTTTCTAGGTCGTTCATATATCAATTAAGCAATTTCAACATAAAATAATGATCTTTGACACATTACAAAAATTTAAAAATTGAAAAATGAAGCAAAGCCAGAATTACGGATGTGAAAAACTAACCGGATTTTTTAATGTTAATGTTTAAAGTTAATATTTTGTTGAGAAACCTTTGTTTTCGAAAACTGCTTGGCCCCAATGAGACTTGGACTCGGCCAAATTTAATAAAATAGAACTAGGAATATGCTCCTAGTTATTTTTCAAAGCTACAAGTACGTTAGTTGCTGAGGTGTGCTTTTTCTTCTCTACTTGTCACTTAAAGATGACCCACAAATTTTCAATCGGGTTCAAGTCGGATAATTGTTGCGGCTATGTCATACCAGGAGTGTTGTCTACCCCGAAATACCGTTTTACGAGCTTTTAAGAATTTTTGGCATCTTAACTTGCAGGAAAAGCCAATGTAAAGGCATTTCTTTCTCCTTTTATGGAGCCATTATCGACTCCAACATCTCTCCATTCTGGAAATGATTCATAAATCCGTTGATTTAGTGCAACGGGGTAGAACCTGCAGCTGAAAAAACCCCAAACCATCAATGATCCTCTTCTGAGTTTCACGGTAGGGAGCACATTTTTTTTGGTTTCAAACATGTCTATGTTTTAGCGCCTGGCTGCCATTTTACAATCGGAATAGAACAAGTTAAAATTGCTTTAATCATTGAAAAACATATTTTTCCGTTTTGTTATCAAGCAATTCAGATGATTTTTTGTAAATACAAGCATGATGAAGTATTTTCATTTTAAAATTTAAAGTTTTTCTTAAGATCCTTTCATTGCCTACCTCTTTAGACAATGCTTAGCATTAAGGAATGGCTTTTTTCCGAGCGGAAAGAGATTAATACCAAATCTCTCAAAGCCTTCCTTACTGTACTTGATGTTGAAAGCAGATTAAGCTCCTCACAAATCGATTAAGAAGTCGCAAAAGGATCTTTAATCAAAAACTCTTTATTCGCCTATCAGTTTTTAGGAATATTTTGTTATCGCATCCACCCTAGTGATCTGCTTTAACTGATTTTTCTCTTTTTTACTGTTTGACGATATCATACTCACTTGACGTTGCAATTTACAACATCCCAAAGGGATAACATTTGGTTTTATTTCGACTTGAAAGTGTTCTACGACTTAGTAACGAATTTTATGACTATAATGCGTTTTTTTCGTTATTCCATTAAATAATTTGTACAATTCACAAAGCTAACAACTTTGTTTGTCACTGCAAACAAAAATTTTACAGAAGTGACGCTTAAAACCGTTACCTCAGCAACGAGAATCGAAATCCTTGAAAAATCCGGTTAGTTTTGCACAGACGAAATTCTGACTTTCCTTCATTTTTCGATTTTTAAATTTTTTTAATATATTAAAGAACATTATTTTGTGTTCAAATTCCTTAATTGATATATTAAGGATGTAGAAAAAATACTAAAACAATATTTTGTTCCAGTTTTGTATTTTAAAATTTTATTTGATGAAAATGACAAAAAAATCCGGAATGTTTTTAGCAGCACTGTACATATGTGTGTAATGGTTGATTATTTTAGTTTATCATAGTTTATGTATCAAAATATCTAGATATTTGAATTGATTGAATTAACTTACTTAATTATGATGACCGCATTCAATATCGTCTTCCAGTTAGCTCTTGGGTTCGGACTTTGTAACTCAAGTCGTCGGCTGTTTATCGTATCCTTTAACCTGGCGTTGAGGATTTAGTGTTGAAGTTTTGATTTTCTTAAGATCTACAAGTTCCAGTCATTCGAAACGTTTAATGCATAGCCAGATGTTATGCACACTATTCATGCAAACAGAAACATATGTACAACATATGAAAAACGATCGGTATCGGTGTTTCGCAAATAAATTAATGATCTGATCCGGATCACGAGGAAAATAAAACACAGCTATTATCAGCTCTATTCTGAATGAAAACTCGCAGAATTCCCTCGTTCGATTGCCCATTTCAATTTTCTTCTTTATTTGTTAATAATGATGATAAATCAAAATTTTCCGAAATTTGTGACTGGGAGTTTTGATTCAATATAAAAAAAAGATAAAATGAAACCCATCTTTTTAAAATTGATAGGTATTGGTTCATAAAGACGATATTAATAACATTAGCATCTTTTATTTATTAATTTTTTTGTTCGAAGAAAAATCAACCAAAGTAAGATTTATAAATCCCTAGAATTTGTTTGCCAGTAAACGATTTAATTCAAGGTCATCTTGGCTTAGCCTATTTTATTGAAGAGATTTTGATGAGTAAACATCTATTTCACTTATTTAAGTATTTTTGCTTGTGTATCAATTACAAAGAGAATCTGTTACATATTTATTTTCTATCGGAATAGGTACATATTTTTAAATAATTTAAATATGGGCAATTCGCCCAACTGTTTTGTATTTTGTATAAAACACCAAATTGAAAATTAATAATAAGATTAAAATTAAAAATTCTAGCATATAAAACAATAAAAAGATATAATGAACTTGAAAATGTTTAAATATCAAGTCCTTCTTGTGCGGCAAGGATTGCCTTGATTTTCATTAAAAGTTCCTTTTTGATTGCATCTGGAACAATGGAACGAGCGCTAGGAGTAACTTCTGCTACCAGCTGCTCGATTTTTATGTTTCCACCATTTTCCTTAATTTTATTCCGACACATAAGTTTGACCTGATCCTTCCACCCACACTCAGCTAGACGATTGCAGAGCAAATCCTTAAGCCTGTTAAAATAACTTTTTTTCTTGGCAAAATTTTTGATGTTAATAATTATTATGTACTTACTTTGATCGGTCACCACTTAAGATAGTTGCTTGGTCAACAGTTTTTGTAAGAGCCATTGAGGACATGTGTAAATAATTTCTCAGTATTTATTAAACAAAAATTTGCGCACTTCAATCTAAATCCAAAAGCATCGAAATCCAAATCGACAAATAAAATAAAACAAAAAATATTTTAAAGATGTCACCTTTCACCTACCAGAAAAGTCAAAACAAACGCACTATATTACCGACGTAAGGTACAGTACGAATCATCATGATAAACAGAAAACATGAGGTGCGTTCTTTTTCTAACAATAGTTAACTATGCTTGTTATGTCAAAAAATAGCCTTGTTCCATTGGAGCCAGTAGTCTACTAATATCCCTACTATAGTAGGGATATTAGTAGACTATGGGCCTTACCAATAATGAATCGCTAGACACACGTTTAAGTATCGTCGGGTTTAATTTTACCGTCGCGTTAAATTGGGTGTATACTAATAATCAAAATAAACACGCGTTTAACTAATTGTGCTTCTATTACCAGATCTATTACATTTGTTGTCAAAATGACATCATTGAAGTGACTTTTTTTGCATGTAATGTAATAATGAACAAAAACATAACTACAAAATACCTACATACCTTCATATATTTTTATTTTGATTGTAAAAGTTAAAAAATGGAGCCCAAGAAGGAGGCCAAAAGTGCATAAAAAAAGTTCATCTATCGTGAAGTACGACGATGAATATGTGCAGATCTATTTCTTTTTAAGTTTTCTTTTTCAGCCTATTCTGAAAGTAATAAATACCTATTTATTAATAAAAAAGAGAAATATTTATAAACAAATTAATGTTTCCATTTACTTATTTAATAATTTGCCGCCAATACTTTTAATTTTTCTCAACAACTTGTTTACTTGACAAATGTTTTTTTTTTTTGCTGTCAAATTACAGTGCAAATCGTGCGTTTTAATTTAACCGTGCGTTTATAGTTCAGTTTCCCAACTATAAACTTAACGTGGCGTTAACCCTTAACCTGACTATTAAATTGGTTATTGGTATGGAGAAATATTTAAAGCTCAGTTAAATATTTAACTGAGCTTTAAATTTGATTATTAGTAAGGCCCTATGAAATTACAAATAAACTCTGAAGTTGAAACTTTGGTTAGAGATTTAGATTTATTCAGATGAATTATTATATTATCAAAACACACAGTACACATAAAAAGGTAATATATTCCGGAATGACATTGGTCGCCAGATTGTCAAAACATGACTCTTTGGCGACCAATGTCAGCTACCGAATTTTTAACTGTTTAAAATACCGACGAAAAACGCAAAAAAACCGATAAACCACGCACACCACTAATTTTTATACAATTATTTACCATTTCCCGCGATGAAACACGAAGAAAATTTGTTATTTTTCAATTTATAATAATTTTAAATGACATTTTATAAATTAAAACAAAAACAAATTTCCTGTTTACTGCGATTGAAATATAAAAATTAAAGGCCGACCTGACAGATTGGTGCCCATTTTTGACAAACAAATTTTGACAACGTTCGGAATATATTACCTTATTATGTGTACTGTGATCAAAACATATGCAATGCACGTCTTGTGTGACACTTTACTTCAGACCACTATGAGGAACTGTAAACTCAGTCATTGAAGTCTGGAATAATTCATCTCCACTAGAAGACAGAAAAATCAACAACTGTATAATTTATCAATTTTAAAATCAGCATACCTTTATTTTTCAAATCAATTGGTGGTGGTTTTTGTATCATTTTTTTAAGAATTTTTTTTTTTCTAAATGCAAAAGTTGTATTTTTATTCTCCAAATGGAGCACAGAAAAAATTTTTTTTTGTTGTTGCTGTGGCTATGGTTTCACTAAAATATATAAAATGCAGGAAAAATCAAATCAAACGCGAGCCGCCATTACAAAAGAGACAAAACTTTGTGCATTGCATACATCGCGCTCTTTTCCTCCCATTTGCCAAAGAAGAGTTTATTTTTTCAGGAGAAACAAAACTTCTATTTTTGGAGGGGAGAGATTTTGGTAAATAAGGAAACACATACATCCTCAAAATAAGCTTTGTTGGTGGTTGTATTTTCCCCTAAACTACTGAGGTTTGGTTTGCAGGGTAGTAGTTTACTAGCGATTTTAAATGGAACGCACTTTAAACGATTTCAATACAAATGGGGAACTTCCAACGAATGTCATTTCTGGGCTAGATGTAAACAAACGTTTTATGAACTGAAAAATAGGTTTTTTGTTGTAATTAGCATTGGAACAAATCTTTGTTTACCTCTTCACCAGTGGAGTTTGACCAATGAGAAAGAAGTTCTTCTAGTACTTTTCCACTTGGAAAAGCCCCTGCAAACCAAACCTCAGTAGTTTAGGGGAAAATACAACCACCAACAAAGTTTATTTTGAGAATGTATGTGTTTCCTTATTTACCAAAATCTCTCCCCTCCAAAAATAGAAGTTTTGTTTCTCCTGAAAAAATAAACTCTTCTTTGGCAAATGGGAGGAAAAGAGCGCGATGTATGCAATGCACAAAGTTTAGTCTCTTTTGTAATGGCGGCTCGCGTTTGATTTGATTTTTCCTGCATTTTATATATTTTAGTGAAACCATAGCCACAGCAACAACAAAAAAAATTTTTTTCTGTGCTCCATTTGGAGAATAAAAATACAACTTTTGCATTTAGAAAAAAAAAAATTCTTAAAAAAATGATACAAAAACCACCACCAATTGATTTGAAAAATAAAGGTATGCTGATTTTAAAATTGATAAAATATACAGTTGTTGATTTTTCTGTCTTCTAGTGGAGATGAATTATTCCAGACTTCAATGACTGAGTTTACAGTTCCTCATAGTGGTCTGAAGTAAAGTGTCACACAAGACGTGCATTGCATATGTTTTGATAATATAATAATTCATCTGAATAAATCTAAATCTCTAACCAAAGTTTCAACTTCAGAGTTAATTTGTAATTTCATGGTGTAGTTTCAAAAGATTTAGATTTACTAGGAACAAACTACTTCTCTTACGTACAAATTTCACCACTTAATTACGTACTTCTAGATTTGAGGAGAAATGGAGTTTCAGTGGTTTTTCTGTAGGTAAAAAAGTACTGGAAAATGTACATCAGAACCACTTCCAGATGTGCTTCGCTGATGTACTTTTGAAGTACTTTGTCTGTACTTTTAATGGAGGGGAAATTTATTTCATCTTGCATGCAAGAAAGAGATAGATGCTTCACAACGGCGTATACAAGGGGGGGGGGTCACGGGGTCATGACCCCCCCCCCCAAAGAACTCAGAACTTAAAAAAGAATTTGTTATGTGATACTGAAATCTCTCGAGTAAGATTATTTTCAAAATGTTGAAGTTTTAGAACATGAACGAAAATTAAAGGTAAAAAAAATGTTTGGTATTCAAACAAACTATTTTACCATATTTTGGGGATGTGGTCATATTTTTAGCGAACGCTATGCTGGATTAGGATTATTTTGATTCGTTCGATAATATTAGTTGAGCTGTGCTGTAGAGTTTTGTATGGAAACAAAATCCGGATAAGTATTATATTCAAAGCTTTTTAAAAGAAATTGAATCTAGTAGGTACACAAAAATAATATCTCAAGGGCAAGACACTGCTTACCAGCAAATAAAAGAAGCAGCCATATCTTCTATTTTTTTATATGATGAAGTGAATAAAATATGTTTTAAATAGGGAAGCTTTCTGTGGCCTTGCTGTGTGGAGGTCAATTCTGTTGATAAAATTCGTCATCGGCAAAATGTTAAAGTAGGATATCATTTCTCAAATCTTTTTAGTTTTTTGCAATGTTCCAGTTCAATACATTCGTCTGATAAAATTTGGTGAATTTTGTTTGCTTACAGAATATAACAGTATTTTGTACATACTTAATTTGCTAGATCTGTTGCATTTTTTGAAACAACTATCGATTTGTTAATCATCAATGGCCAGCCAATTATAGAAGCAATGTAAGCAACCTTATCTAAGGCAATTTAAATATTATTATTAAATATCACTTAGGGCTAATTTTTTGAATAGTTAGATAAACCTAAGTTAGAGCTTATTCCTACAAATTTTTATAGTGACCTTTATTCTTCTGATAGTCTATCTGACGATTGAAAAAGCAGGGCTTAATTTAATAAATACAACTGAATGTTTTTTATATTGTAAACCGCTGATTAATACCTGAAAACGGTTGAATTTCAAAATATCGCCAAAATTATTTTTTTTGTCTTTACTATTTTAATAGAGGTATTTTAAATTCCCATACAATTTTAAAACAAAATTTTAAAAAAAATTATATTTTCAATGCAATTTTTTTTACAAAACTTTGCGATTCGTTTGCCTGAGGTTAGGAAGACTTTTAATTCAAAAGTTAAAACTGTTATCAAGTAAAAACGATTTTTATTTTAACTTTCTGGGCTAGCGGAAAACAATGAACAGTTGTTTTAAGGCAAATTATTCAATCGAAGATCTCGTACAGTACATAGGATAGCCTCAATTGGTCAAAATTAAAGCCTAGTGCGCTGCTGATAAGAAACGAAAAATCCCATACAAAAATGAAACAACGAAATGGTAAACCAAAAATTTCGTTCAACTTTTCGTTCTGTAGTACGCTGTTCGGCACAACGAAATTGAAAGTCTAAACTTCTTTTTCGCATGTGAAGGGATCGCACCAGCGATCACTTAATTAATTGCCTTAAACATAAAAACAATTAATAGAACATTCAACCTGCTTCGATATTTAATATCCATATTCCCATCGCATTACATTTCATAATCAGCCATAGCAAAGCCAATGCACAAACAACACAACATTTATATTTCCGTTGGCACACTCAGTGCATTGTGCATATAGCTATAACATCATATAGCTCATATAGTTCAACTGGCACCTTCAGTGCACGAGCTATATAATATGACACCAAATTCATATACAACAACACTTTCAATGAATGAAGAAAAAACAAACATAATTAAGGGTCGCTGACTTATGGTAGTAAAATATGCATCATAAGCAAGCTAGCCCAAAACACTTGAAGTGCATGGCTATTATGCTGATGCTGCATTTTATGGGAATTCCTATTGAATATCGAAGTATTGTTGAATAGCAATACAGGCATTTTTATTGATAAAATTTTGTATAAAAGGAGAAGAACAAAATAAAAACTTACACTTCTTATTCTACACTAAACGATTGCGTTTCACTTTAACAAGCAACTCGCTGGAGTTAAACCAATCTTGTAGTAATATAGACGCCCTAAAGAGCTACTCGCTTTTGGGTCAAGGTTTACACGGCTACTCGCCGGACCCGTCTAAATTACTAAGGAGTAATTTTCATCTATACAGTTATCCAGCTACAGACTTTGCACGCACACAAACAATTGCCGGGGACATTCATTGTGTGTGGAAAAATGACATTTTGAGTTTTTACTTGCTCTATAGGGCAAGTATTGGTTTCGTGTCGAAAAAAAAATTTGAGGTTTTAATCAAAACCAACATTACGATGATGGAGAATTCCAAAAAAGTGGGTCTCGCAATTCCGTCCGTGCGTCTGTACGTCTGTGCGTCTGTGCGTCCGTGCGGTTGTGCGTCCATCTGTACACATTTCCACAGCCTAAACGGGTGGACGGTTTTTTTTCAAATTTGGTACAGATGATTTTTATGGAATTCTGAAAGTTGGTTTTTTTTTGTTTTTTTTGTATCTCCCCTAGAAAGTGTACCTCCCATACAAATTTTTCAATTCAAACCAAATAACTCGAAAACGAAAAATCTTGAATTTGTTGCTCCATGATTTGACCATCAAATCGTCTGCAACAGATGCATTTTTTGTATAGACTTTTTATCTATAATTTTTTTCAAAAAACTAAAAACGCCAAATTAAAAACATGATTTCATGCACTGCAAAAAGTAACTTTAAAATTCTCCATCGCTTTTCATTCCAGCCTTAAAGTCCAAAAACTAGTCAACTCTCACCCCTAAAAGCTGTGTGGGTGCTATCTTGACGTCAAGATAGCACCCACACCCCCAAATTTCCAAAATCTGAGTATGCAGAATTTTAGTGTTAATTTGTTGCTAATTAGTTGCTCTAATCTTGAATTTGTTGCTCCATGATTTTTTGTATCTCCCCTAGAAAGTGTACCTCCCATACAAATTTTTCAATTCAAACCAAATAACTCGAAAACGGCTCTAACGATTTTAATTAAACTTTGCAGACGTAATATTCGAAGCAATTGCAACAAAACTGCATTTTTAGTTTTTCTCAAAAAAGTCAAAAAATTGTACCTCCCATACAAATTTTTCAATTCAAACCAAATAACTCGAAAACGGCTCTAACGATTTTAATTAAACTTTGCAGACGTAATATTCGAAGCAATTGCAATAAAACTGCATTTTTAGTTTTTCTCAAAAAAGTCAAAAAATTGTACCTCCCATACAAATTTTTCAATTCAAACCAAATAACTCGAAAACGGCTGTAACGATTTTGATTAAACTTTGTAAACGTAATATTCAAAGCAATTGCAATAAAACTGCATTTTTAATTTTTTCTCAAAAAAGTGTACCTCCCATACAAATTTTTCAAATTGTACCAAATAACTCGAAAACGGCTCTAACGATTTTGATTCAACTTTGCAAACGTAATATTCAAAGCAATTGCAATAAAACTGCATCTCTATTTTTTTTTTTTTTCAAAAAAGTCAAATAAAAAAAAAATTTTTTTTTCCATTTAACAAAATTTTGCCCTAAATGTCGGCTCTTCCCCAACATCAACAAAATTTCTTTAATTTTATATAGAGGCAGCTTTTAAAATCTACAAGTAAACCAACATAAAAGTGTTTTAAACTGCAAGAGCAAGTACGTGCGACCCCAGTCGTGCATTTTATTTTGTTTGTTTTTGTTGTTCATTTTGTCATTGCATGTCTTTCTGCGATGCGTGTTTGCTTTTTTTTTCATTTATGTTTTGCAATTTTTGAGTATTTTTCGGTCCAGATTTCGCAAGCATTTCGTTGTCCTCGTGGAGACCGACGAAAAATTTCGTTTCACACCAGCAGCGTTAAGGTTCAACGCTAAACTTAAACGAATCTCATACCGTTTTTGTTTGGTTATTTTTAGAACTATACATTCGGAACTTTTCGATTCGAAATGCAAGACGCACAAATTTTAATGTTTAATATGTAGTTCAAAAAGCCCATTTTCAGGTTTATGCCTGCTATCAAAACTTTTGAAAAAAAAAAAAAAATTGGCATGACCCCCCCCAAGAAGCAAACCTGTATACGCCCCTGATGCTTCACGTATTCTTATATACAGAAAGTATATAACTGAGTTTTTTCCCGAGCTCCTATCTTTTTTCAGTGGAAAAGAATAACTTCTTTTACGTACATATTTCACCGGTTTTTTCTGTAGTTCTACGTTTGCTGGGAACGCGACACAACGCGACGTGACACGACGCAACACAACGCGACGCACAACGTGACATGACGCAACACAAGGCGACACAACGTGACATAACGCGTCACAACGCGACACGATGCGACACAACGCGACACAACGCGACACGACGCGACAAAACGCGACACAACGCGCCACAACGTGAGACAAAGCGACACAAAGCGTCACAACGCGACACAAAGCGGCACAACGCGACACGACGTGCCACAACGCGACACGAGGCGATATAACGCGACACAACGCGACACGACACGTATGTGTAGCATCAATAGTAGATAGCATCCCCGGAAGTTTTGGCTGAAAAAGATTAATTTAAAAGAAAAATCGGTCAACCTGTTTAGTTTTTACAAGTTTTTTTTCACTTCCTTTGTAGGGGGAAAGCGTTCCCTCGTGTAAGAGAGGTAACCCCTCCTAAATTTTCAGGTCCGTCAAGATAGCACCCACACCCCCAAATTTCCAAAATCTGAGTATGCAATAATTTGTTGCTAGTTTGTTGCTAATTAGTTGCTCTAATCCCGAATTTGTTGCTCCACCCCTTCCCCCTCAAAATTGATGGAAAGGGTGTGGGTGCTATCTTGACGTCAAGATAGCACCCACACCCATTAAAAACCCAACATTTCAAAAAACTGAGTACGCAATAATTTGTTGCTAATTAGTTGCTCTAATCTCGAATTTGTTGCTTCAAGATTTGACCTTGAAATGCACTTCAACAGTTTTCTCAAAAAAGCTAAATTCCCTAAAAATGAACGCACAGCGACAAAAAAGGTGTCAAATTAAAGGGCTTCTCAACACCTTTTCAAAAAGGTCTCATTCAACTTTTAAATCCATCTCCTTCATGTCCAAAATGCATTGTGGAACTTGTGGAACATATCAAAACGTCAAGATAGCACCCACACCAAGAAAAACCTAAACATTTTAAAAAATAAGTATGCAATAATTTGTTGCTAATTTGTTGCTAATTAGTTGCTCTAATCTTGAATTTGTTGCTCCACCCCTTCCCCCTCAAAATTGATGGAAAGGGTGTGGGTGCTATCTTGACGTCAAGATAGCACCCACACCCCCTTATTTCCAAAATCTGAGTATGCAGAATCTTAGGGATAATTTGTTGCTAATTAGTTGCTCTAATCTTGAATTTGTTGCTCCATGATTTGACCATCAAATCGTCTGCAACAGATGCATTTTTTGTGGAGACTTTTTATCTATAATTTTTTTTTTAAAAAAACTAAAAACGCCAAATTAAAAACATGATTTCATGCACTGCAAAAAGTAACTTTAAAATTCTCCATCGCTTTTCATTCCAGCCTTAAAGTCCAAAAACTAGTCAACTCTCACCCCTAAAAGCTGTGTGGGTGCTATCTTGACGTCAAGATAGCACCCACACCCCCAAATTTCCAAAATCTGAGTATGCAGAATTTTAGTGTTAATTTGTTGCTAATTAGTTGCTCTAATCTTGAATTTGTTGCTCCATGATTTGACCATAAAATCGGCTGCAACAGATGCAGTTTTGTGGAGACTTTTTATCTATGATCTTTTTTAAAAAACTAAAGATGACAAATGATAAACATGATGTGATACTCTGCAAAAAGTTACTTTAAAACTTTAAATCGCAATCCATTCCGGTGTTATAGGCCAAAAACTACTTTTTGATGACGTCACTTCGACAAAAAAAAAGTAGCACCTCAACGAATTAAATCCAAAAATCTGAAAATGCAGAAATTTTACTCTTTTGTGATGTTTAGATCTAATTTAGATACTAAATTTTTCCATTACGTACCTATGTAGGTAGGTACCTACCTAACTAACAAAAATATATCACATCCACAATATAAATTTCAAAAATCTGAGTAAGTATACCTACCTACAGATATTAATTGCTACAACCAATAACCACTTAAGTCGAAAAAGAAAACAAAAATTAGGTCTTACTATATAATGCTCCGCATTTTTTAATGTGCCGCAAAAACAGCTCAATCTTTTCTTAATTCGATGTAGATGGTTTTAATTTATCATAGTTAAAAAATTAGGAAGACGAGACTTTAAATTGGAAAGCATCATTAGCGCACTCAAAAATTTTTGGCTTTATTCACTAAAGCGGTTATTGGTTGTGGCCACATTGATTACTGTAACTATATAACTTCAATAGAAATTTGGTGTCTCATTGATGTTATTTAATTTAAGTTCCTAAAGGCCTCAATCCCACATTTGACCTCTCTTATATTGCCCAACGTTTTCAAAATTGAAATTGAATTTTAAAAATTAAGCACTCAGTTTTTTCAAACAAAGGAATATGATAACAATAAGCATTATTGTTACAATTTCTTGAATCTTTAAAAACTTGTACAAATTGTGAATAGTGTGGGTATTTGTATCCTAACATTTTGAAGCATTTTTCCGTGGGCTAATTTTATCTATATACATAGCCTTAATTTTGGAGAGATGCATTTCACATTCATATAATTTCATTTACTACCACTATTACATTTCTAAAACCCTCAACGCTCTTCATCCAATCAGATCGCTACCTATTTTTTTTAAACAAACAAAATAAAAATTTATCTACCTATACTAAATAAAAAAAATCACACATTGATTTTCTTAAGAATAATCGCGTGTGTATGCGTTGATTTTAATTTTGGCTCCGCCCTCGACGTCTACTTTGATGAAAATACACTATCCAAATCAGATATACCTACACGCCTACCCCCTGAAATGTTTCTTTCTTTAGTCGGTTTCAGAACTGCTCTGAGGTAAGTATGATTTGCGTTCTCTCGAGTCAAAAATATTATGACTAAGGTATATACATATATATAGCATTCGCACTTTTATTTAAACTTAACACAAACTATTTAACCTTTTCACAAATATATTTCACCTTTTAGCAAATATATTTCACCTTTTAGCAAATATAATTAAACTAAAAGCAAATCAATTAAACCCAAAAGCAAATATAATTAAACTAAAGCAAACTATTTAAACTTTTAGCAAATCTATTTAAACTAATCGCAAACTGATTTAACCTTTTCTAGAAAAAGCTTTTGGTATGGAGCTATGAAGAAGGGATGAGGATTTTGAAGCTGTCCGTAGCACTTAAGTCAACGAAACACCCCAAAAACCACAATAAGACCCTATAAACAAAATGTGCATTTCAGTTAATATGGAAAAATCTAACAACAAAAGAAACTCCTTCTAGGATTTGATGCAGTTTTTAAGAGGGGTTTATTTTCAGTATGAATCTCAGTTAACGTAATTTTTTGTTGGGTGGGACATCCGCTATTTAAAAAATCGCGTTACTCTCAATACCTCGAAAACGACTTGTTGCACAGAAAATTCGCTGATTTTTTCGGTTTGCAAATACAATTATCTTTCTTTCTCCCATATCTCATTTTCTAATGCGAGCTATACTTTCTGAGTTACATCGCGGTAAAACCTGTGTTTTTTAAAGTTTTTTATTTCCGAAAAAGTTATGTTGGTAAAAAATTAAAAGTTATTTACTCCAACTCTTATAGCATAGCTTATTAATGAAAAAAAGTCACTAACTTTAATAAAAACATACGCACGACAAGTTCTAAGTAAGATTAACATTGACCATAACTTGGTTGCAGTTATTGAAGTAAAATTGATTAAATTAGATTGCCCTAGCAATGTTATTGACATTATTCTAATTATTCTAATGTCAGCAAACTAACTAACGTTATTAAAAAAATTATAACACTGTTATCATTTTTCATTTTAAAGGTGAAATAAATTTGTGTTTTGGCTAAATAGATTTGCTAAAAGTTTAAATAGTTTGCTTTAGTTTAATTATTATATTTGCTTTTAAGTTTAATTGATTTGCTTTTAGTTTAATTATATATATTTGCTAAAAGGTGAAATATATTTGCTAAAAGGTGAAATATATTTGCTAAAAGGTGAATTATTTTTGTGAAAGGTGAAACTAATTTGTTTTTAGTTTAAATAAAAGTGCGAATGCTATATATATATACACATAGATATAGCTCGGAGGATTTCATGTGGATTTTAAATATTGATATTAGGATGAAAGTTTTTTTTTCTTTACTTTACGATGAAAATCGTTGCATTCTTTAAGGGAAACAGTAAGAAAGTAAGAATTTTAAGCCCTGATTTTTCAATCGTCACCTTAATGAAATTTGGTAAAAACCTTGTATTAGCTATAGAAAGCAATACTAAAGAGTTTTAGTAGGTATAAAAAAAATTGAGTGTGAAAGGGTGTTTTTTGCAAATTGACAGTAATTGGTCCCAAAAAGCCAATGAACCGTGTATAACGTCTAAGAACTTACCTAAGTACCTAGATAGTAGGTATAAACGTTCAATTTGTCATCGAAACAAAAAGTAAATGAATCATTGGCAGATTTTATTATCCCTTCGAAAAAACTCCCTTTGACCAAATTTTGTTTTATAAAAACACTTTATTTTTGCACTCAGTTTTTTTTTTTTCAAACATACCTAGTACCTACCTATGTACCTAATATGACAACAATAAGAATTTGTGGTTACAATACACCCACCGAAATAATTATAAAGGCAGTCGATTTTTTTCGCTTTTAAACCATATAAAGGATATTTAATTTTTACTCCTTGCACGAATAAGATGGCAAGTACATACTGGATTGTTTGCCACCCTTTATATTTATTTAATTCGTTAAACTTAATTTTAAAAATTATTTTTTGAATTTCTGGTGCGAAATAATTATAAAGGCACAGCTGATTTTCACATTAAAAGTGTGGTTTAGCGAGATCAAATGTAACCAAAAGTAAGCAAAACAGTTGGAAAATAAATTTAACCCATTATGAACATTTAATAAGTAAAATTGTTCGGTTATTTTTAAATAAGGCGTGAAAAAACCTTGACGCAGGCAGAAATGGGCAAAATTAAGGCTTACCATGAAAATTGATTGTCCAACCGCGAAAAATCTGGAGGAGTAGAAAGGTCCGATTTTGTAATTGATAATTTAATTTACAAAGATGACAAGTATGGTTACCTAAAACGATCAGGAAAGAAGCCTTTGATCGAAGAGAGAGCTAAAAGTGACAAAAAATGAAGTAATTTTCGTGAGAATTTGATAACAAGAGAAGTTTTCGTGAAAATAAACTTGGTAGTGGAAGTACGACAAGTGCAGCAAATAATTAAGTCGGACTTAAGCCATTCCTACGAAAGAAAATGTGGAAAATCGGTGTTTTTTCATTTTTCATCCCAGAATGTATACTTTTAACCGAGGCGAAGGCGGGAAAGTTTATGCCTTGATAAGAGCACCGATTTTCCACATTTTCTTTCGTAGGAATGGCTTAAGTCCGACTTAATTATTTGCTGCACTTGTCGTACTTCCACTACCAAGTTTATTTTCACGAAAACTTCTCTTGTTATCAAATTCTCACGAAAATTACTTCATTTTTTGTCACTTTTAGCTCTCTCTTCGATCAAAGGCTTCTTTCCTGATCGTTTTAGGTAACCATACTTGTCATCTTTGTAAATTAAATTATCAATTACAAAATCGGACCTTTCTACTCCTCCAGATTTTTCGCGGTTGGACAATCAATTTTCATGGTAAGCCTTAATTTTGCCCATTTCTGCCTGCGTCAAGGTTTTTTCACGCCTTATTTAAAAATAACCGAACAATTTTACTTATTAAATGTTCATAATGGGTTAAATTTATTTTCCAACTGTTTTGCTTACTTTTGGTTACATTTGATCTCGCTAAACCACACTTTTAATGTGAAAATCAGCTGTGCCTTTATAATTATTTCGCACCAGAAATTCAAAAAATAATTTTTAAAATTAAGTTTAACGAATTAAATAAATATAAAGGGTGGCAAACAATCCAGTATGTACTTGCCATCTTATTCGTGCAAGGAGTAAAAATTAAATATCCTTTATATGGTTTAAAAGCGAAAAAAATCGACTGCCTTTATAATTATTTCGGTGGGTGTATTGTAACCACAAATTCTTATTGTTGTCATATTAGGTACATAGGTAGGTACTAGGTATGTTTGAAAAAAAAAAACTGAGTGCAAAAATAAAGTGTTTTTATAAAACAAAATTTGGTCAAAGGGAGTTTTTTCGAAGGGATAATAAAATCTGCCAATGATTCATTTACTTTTTGTTTCGATGACAAATTGAACGTTTATACCTACTATCTAGGTACTTAGGTAAGTTCTTAGACGTTATACACGGTTCATTGGCTTTTTGGGACCAATTACTGTCAATTTGCAAAAAACACCCTTTCACACTCAATTTTTTTTATACCTACTAAAACTCTTTAGTATTGCTTTCTATAGCTAATACAAGGTTTTTACCAAATTTCATTAAGGTGACGATTGAAAAATCAGGGCTTAAAATTCTTACTTTCTTACTGTTTCCCTTAAAGAATGCAACGATTTTCATCGTAAAGTAAAGAAAAAAAAACTTTCATCCTAATATCAATATTTAAAATCCACATGAAATCCTCCGAGCTATATCTATGTGTATATATATATAGCATTCGCACTTTTATTTAAACTAAAAACAAATTAGTTTCACCTTTCACAAATATATTTCACCTTTTAGCAAATATATTTCACCTTTTAGCAAATATATATAATTAAACTAAAAGCAAATCAATTAAACTTAAAAGCAAATATAATAATTAAACTAAAGCAAACTATTTAAACTTTTAGCAAATCTATTTAGCCAAAACACAAATTTATTTCACCTTTAAAATGAAAAATGATAACAGTGTTATAATTTTTTTAATAACGTTAGTTAGTTTGCTGACATTAGAATAATTAGAATAATGTCAATAACATTGCTAGGGCAATCTAATTTAATCAATTTTACTTCAATAACTGCAACCAAGTTATGGTCAATGTTAATCTTACTTAGAACTTGTCGTGCGTATGTTTTTATTAAAGTTAGTGACTTTTTTTCATTAATAAGCTATGCTATAAGAGTTGGAGTAAATAACTTTTAATTTTTTACCAACATAACTTTTTCGGAAATAAAAAACTTTAAAAAACACAGGTTTTACCGCGATGTAACTCAGAAAGTATAGCTCGCATTAGAAAATGAGATATGGGAGAAAGAAAGATAATTGTATTTGCAAACCGAAAAAATCAGCGAATTTTCTGTGCAACAAGTCGTTTTCGAGGTATTGAGAGTAACGCGATTTTTTAAATAGCGGATGTCCCACCCAACAAAAAATTACGTTAACTGAGATTCATACTGAAAATAAACCCCTCTTAAAAACTGCATCAAATCCTAGAAGGAGTTTCTTTTGTTGTTAGATTTTTCCATATTAACTGAAATGCACATTTTGTTTATAGGGTCTTATTGTGGTTTTTGGGGTGTTTCGTTGACTTAAGTGCTACGGACAGCTTCAAAATCCTCATCCCTTCTTCATAGCTCCATACCAAAAGCTTTTTCTAGAAAAGGTTAAATCAGTTTGCGATTAGTTTAAATAGATTTGCTAAAAGTTTAAATAGTTTGCTTTAGTTTAATTATATTTGCTTTTGGGTTTAATTGATTTGCTTTTAGTTTAATTATATTTGCTAAAAGGTGAAATATATTTGCTAAAAGGTGAAATATATTTGTGAAAAGGTTAAATAGTTTGTGTTAAGTTTAAATAAAAGTGCGAATGCTATATATATGTATATACCTTAGTCATAATATTTTTGACTCGAGAGAACGCAAATCATACTTACCTCAGAGCAGTTCTGAAACCGACTAAAGAAAGAAACATTTCAGGGGGTAGGCGTGTAGGTATATCTGATTTGGATAGTGTATTTTCATCAAAGTAGACGTCGAGGGCGGAGCCAAAATTAAAATCAACGCATACACACGCGATTATTCTTAAGAAAATCAATGTGTGATTTTTTTTATTTAGTATAGGTAGATAAATTTTTATTTTGTTTGTTTAAAAAAAATAGGTAGCGATCTGATTGGATGAAGAGCGTTGAGGGTTTTAGAAATGTAATAGTGGTAGTAAATGAAATTATATGAATGTGAAATGCATCTCTCCAAAATTAAGGCTATGTATATAGATAAAATTAGCCCACGGAAAAATGCTTCAAAATGTTAGGATACAAATACCCACACTATTCACAATTTGTACAAGTTTTTAAAGATTCAAGAAATTGTAACAATAATGCTTATTGTTATCATATTCCTTTGTTTGAAAAAACTGAGTGCTTAATTTTTAAAATTCAATTTCAATTTTGAAAACGTTGGGCAATATAAGAGAGGTCAAATGTGGGATTGAGGCCTTTAGGAACTTAAATTAAATAACATCAATGAGACACCAAATTTCTATTGAAGTTATATAGTTACAGTAATCAATGTGGCCACAACCAATAACCGCTTTAGTGAATAAAGCCAAACATTTTTGAGTGCGCTAATGATGCTTTCCAATTTAAAGTCTCGTCTTCCTAATTTTTTAACTATGATAAATTAAAACCATCTACATCGAATTAAGAAAAGATTGAGCTGTTTTTGCGGCACATTAAAAAATGCGGAGCATTATATAGTAAGACCTAATTTTTGTTTTCTTTTTCGACTTAAGTGGTTATTGGTTGTAGCAATTAATATCTGTAGGTAGGTATACTTACTCAGATTTTTGAAATTTATATTGTGGATGTGATATATTTTTGTTAGTTAGGTAGGTACCTACCTACATAGGTACGTAATGGAAAAATTTAGTATCTAAATTAGATCTAAACATCACAAAAGAGTAAAATTTCTGCATTTTCAGATTTTTGGATTTAATTCGTTGAGGTGCTACTTTTTTTTTGTCGAAGTGACGTCATCAAAAAGTAGTTTTTGGCCTATAACACCGGAATGGATTGCGATTTAAAGTTTTAAAGTAACTTTTTGCAGAGTATCACATCATGTTTATCATTTGTCATCTTTAGTTTTTTAAAAAAGATCATAGATAAAAAGTCTCCACAAAACTGCATCTGTTGCAGCCGATTTTATGGTCAAATCATGGAGCAACAAATTCAAGATTAGAGCAACTAATTAGCAACAAATTAACACTAAAATTCTGCATACTCAGATTTTGGAAATTTGGGGGTGTGGGTGCTATCTTGACGTCAAGATAGCACCCACACAGCTTTTAGGGGTGAGAGTTGACTAGTTTTTGGACTTTAAGGCTGGAATGAAAAGCGATGGAGAATTTTAAAGTTACTTTTTGCAGTGCATGAAATCATGTTTTTAATTTGGCGTTTTTAGTTTTTTAAAAAAAAAAATTATACATAAAAAGTCTCCACAAAAAATGCATCTGTTGCAGACGATTTGATGGTCAAATCATGGAGCAACAAATTCAAGATTAGAGCAACTAATTAGCAACAAATTATCCCTAAGATTCTGCATACTCAGATTTTGGAAATAAGGGGGTGTGGGTGCTATCTTGACGTCAAGATAGCACCCACACCCTTTCCATCAATTTTGAGGGGGAAGGGGTGGAGCAACAAATTCAAGATTAGAGCAACTAATTAGCAACAAATTAGCAACAAATTATTGCATACTTATTTTTTAAAATTTTTAGGTTTTTCTTGGTGTGGGTGCTATCTTGACGTTTTGATATGTTCCACAAGTTCCACAATGCATTTTGGACATGAAGGAGATGGATTTAAAAGTTGAATGAGACCTTTTTGAAAAGGTGTTGAGAAGCCCTTTAATTTGACACCTTTTTTGTCGCTGTGCGTTCATTTTTAGGGAATTTAGCTTTTTTGAGAAAACTGTTGAAGTGCATTTCAAGGTCAAATCTTGAAGCAACAAATTCGAGATTAGAGCAACTAATTAGCAACAAATTATTGCGTACTCAGTTTTTTGAAATGTTGGGTTTTTAATGGGTGTGGGTGCTATCTTGACGTCAAGAGAGCACCCACACCCTTTCCATCAATTTTGAGGGGGAAGGGGTGGAGCAACAAATTCGGGATTAGAGCAACTAATTAGCAACAAATTAGCAACAAATTATTGCATACTCAGATTTTGGAAATTTGGGGGTGTGGGTGCTATCTTGACGGACCTTAAATTTTCTATAGCTATTTCTTGTTTAAAATGCATATAACGGCAACCCTGTAGGAGGTTTTTTGTGAAAGGGAAAAGAGCGTGAATGAGAGAAAAACAACCCAATCTTACTTGTACTGTGCCCAGAGTACAGAAAACTACGTGAGAACCATCTGAACCGAGTTTCATGCAAATTAATCCATTCTTTTAGGCCATCATCTTTATATTGGTTTTGATTAAAACCTCGATTTTTTCTAAACACAAAACCAATGCATGTTATTTCCGAGACCATTGTAATCTATCAGCTTCAATTGAATACTGCCACCACTGCAATATGACAGAATAAATCATTTGATCAAATCTGAATGCTTCGAAACCAATATATAAACACTGGTGTCAACCACTCACTTCTTAAGAAATCAGCGGTTTCCACTTCAATCAGTCAAAAGACCAAGGATTCCATTGGGTTTGTTTCGTTCATCAATTTGTAAAAGAAAATATAAAGTACTCGTACATATTTATTATCCTAAGGGCCTTACAACGAAGGACAAGAGTAGAAATATTTCAAGAAATCTTACATCCGCAAATAATAATTTTTCGATTTTTTCTTGGCTGCTCCATACAATTTAGGAAGTGAATAAATGGGTTATTTTCTTCAGCCGCCATCTCCACCCTCAAATTGAAACGCTGCTCTGTCTGCAGCATCGAAAGACGTCTGGTTGATTCTCTGATATTTCCACAGTTCGCAGAACCCTATTGGAAGGAAGTCAAACAGCACAAAAAAGTACCTGATTGAAACGACAATAGGGATGTTTTTTTCTCTTTGCGGAAGTGTGACTGAAACTCAATGGTAATTTCGTTGATGCAGAATAATAATTTAAATAAATACAAGAAAAATGAAGGGAAGGCATGATTTGATCTGCATTTTACTGGGTCAACAATTCCATTGGAGATGAACTAGGATTTCAAATTTCCGTTGTCTGTGATTGGAAACAGATGTTGTCTACATTCTTCGGAATGCAAAGCAGACGTTGATTTTATATATTTTTAAGCAGCTATTTCGTTATCCCCGCAACAAGTATCTAATTAAGAGATACACAAATAAATTTTTATTATCCTTTGTAGTTTGAAAGGTAAAATCACTGTGCTTAGAACTATTGCCATTCAAAATGTTTTTCACTAATTTTTTAATATATAACTAATCTTGTGAGACATGTCTCATAAGATATATCTCATAAGATATGTCTCATGGTACATGTCTCTCATCGAGCATATCTCACAGGACATGTTTCATGAGACATGTCTCATCGGTTATGTCTCATCGGAATTATCCCATGGGACATGTCTCATGAGACATGTCCCAAGGGATATGTCCCGTGTCCGATGAAACATGTCCCATGAGGCATGCCCGATGAGACATGTCGTCGCCCTAGTTTTGAAGTGCCGTATACGCCATTTTTACATTTTTGGGAAATCGCATACTCGGGCATGCTGGGGACATCTTCGGGACATCTTCGGGACATGCTCGGGATATGCTCGGGACATCTTCGAGACATTCTCAGGACATGCTCGGGACATGCTCGGGAGATGTTCGGGACATGTTTGGGACATGTTCGGGACATGCTTCGGGACATTCTCGGGACATCTTCGGTACATCTTCGGGACATGCTCGGGACATGCTCGGGACATGCTTGGGACATGCTCGGGACATCTTCGGACATGCTCGCAACATGCTCGGGACATTCTCGGGACATCTTCGGGACATGCTCAGGACATGCGCGGGACATGCTCGGGACATCTTCGGGACATGCTCGGGACATTCTCGGGACATCTTCGGGACATGCTCGGGACATGCTCGGGACATCTTCGGGACATTCTCGGGACATCTTCGGGACATGCTTCGGGACATGCCCGGAACATGTCGGGACATGTTCGGGACATGCTCGGGACATCTTCGGGACAAGCTCGGGATATCTTCGGGACATGCTCGGGACATTCTAGGGACATCTTCGGGACATGCTCGGGACATGCTCGGGACATCTTCGGGACATTCTCGGGACATCTTCGGGACATGCTTCGGGACATGCTCGGAATATGCTCGGGACATGTTCGGGACATGTTCGGGACATGCTCGGGACATCTTCGGGACATGCTCGGGACATGTTCGGGACATGCTCGGGACATGCTCGGGATATCTTCGGGACATCTTCGGGACATTCTCGGGACATCTTCGGGACATGTTCGGGACATACTCGGAACATGTTGGGAACATGCTCGGGACATCTTCTGGACATGCTTCGGGACATGCTCGGGACATGCTCGGGACATCTTCGGGACATGCTCGGGACATGCTCGGGACATGCTCGGGATATGCTCGGGATTAGCTTAGGACATGCTCGGGACATGCTTCGGGACATGTTCGGGACATACTCGGAACATGTTCGGAACTTGCTCGGGACATCTTCGGGACATGCTTCGGGACATGCTCGGGACATGCTCGGGACATGCTCGGGACATGTTCGAGACATGCTCGGGACATCTTCGGGACATGCTCGGGACATGCTCGGGACATGCTCGGGACATGCTTAGGACATGCTCGGGACATGCTCGGGACATGCTTCGGGACATGTTCGGGACATACTCGGAACATGTTCGGAACTTGCTCGGGACATCTTCTGGACATGCTTCGGGACATGCTCGGGACATGTTCGGGACATGCTCGGGACATCTTCGGGACATGCTCGGGACATGCTCGGGACATGCTCGGGACATGTTCGGGACGTCCTTGGGACATGCTCCGGACATCTTCGAGACATGCTCGGGACATTCTCGGGACATCTTCGGGACATGCTCGGGACATCTTCGGGACATGCTCGGGACATGCTCGGGACATCTTCGGGACATGCTCGGGACATGCTCGGGACATGCTCGGGATATCTTCGGGACATGCTCGGGACATCTGCGGGACATTCTCAGGACATGCTCGGGACATTCTCGGGACATCTTCGGGACATGCTCGGGACATCTTCGGGACATGCTCGGGACATGCTCGGGACATCTTCGAGACATGCTCGGGACATGCTCGGGACATTCTCGGGACATCTTCGGGACATGCTCGGGACATCTTCGGGACATGCTCGGGACATCCTCGGGACATGCTCGGGACATCTTCGTGACATCCTCGGGACATGCTCGGGACATCTTCAGGACATCCTCGGGACATGCGCGGGACATCTTCGGGACATGCTCAGGACATCTGGCTCGGATCTTCGGGACATGCTCGGGATATCTTCGGGACATGCTCGGGACATATTCGGGACATGCTCGGGACATCCTCGGGACATGCTCGGGACATATTCGGGACATGCTCGGGACATGCTAGGGACATCTTCGGGACATGTTCGGGACATCCTCGGGACATCTTCGGGACATGCTCGGGACATCCTCGGGACATGCTCGGGACATGCTCGGGACATCTTCGGGACATCCTCGGGACATGCGCGGGACATCTTCGGGACATGCTCAGGAGAACTGGCTCGGGACATCTTCGGGACATGCTCGGGATATCTTCGGGACATGCTCGGGACATGCTGGGGATATCTTCGGGACATGCTCGGGACATCTGCGGGACATTCTCAGGACATGCTCGGGACATGCTCGGGACATGCTCGGGACATGTTCGGGACATTCTCGGGACATCTTCGGGACATGATCGGGACATGTTCGGGACATGCTCGGGACATCCTCGGGACATGCTCGGGACATCTTCGGGACATCCTCGGGACATGCTCGGGACATCTTCGGGACATCCTCGGGACATGCGCGGGACATCTTCGGGACATGCTCAGGAGAACTGGCTCGGGACATCTTCGGGACATGCTCGGGATATCTTCGGGACATGCTCGGGACATGCTCGGGACATGTTCTGGACATGCTCGGGACATGCTCGGGATATCTTCGGGACATGCTCTGGACATGTTCTGAACATGTTCGGAACATCTTCTGGACATGCTCGAGACATGCTTGGGACATGCTCGGAACATCTTTTGGACATGCTCGAGACATGCTTGGGACATGCTCGGGACATGCTCGGGACATGCTCGGGACATGCTCGGGACATGCTCGGGACATCTTCGGGACATGTTCGGGACATGCTCGGGACATCTTCGGGACATGCTCGGGACATCCTCGGGACATGCTCGGGACATATTCGGGACATGCTCGGGACATGCTAGGGACATCTTCGGGACATGCTCGGGACATCCTCGGGACATCCTCGGGACATGCTCGGAATATCTTCGGGACATGCTCGGGACATGCTCGGGACATGCTCGGGACATGCTGGGGATATCTTCGGGACATGCTCGGGACATCTGCGGGACATTCTCAGGACATGCTCGGGACATGCTCGGGACATGCTCGGGACATGTTCGGGACATTCTCGGGACATCTTCGGGACATGATCGGGACATCTTCGGGACATGCTCGGGACATCCTCGGGACATGCTCGGGACATCTTCGGGACATCCTCTGGACATGCTCGGGACATCTTCGGGACATCCTCGGGACATGCGCGGGACATCTTCGGGACATGCTCAGGACATCTGGCTCGGGACATCTTCGGGACATGCTCGGGATATCTTCGGGACATGCTCGGGACATGCTCGGGACATGTTCTGGACATGCTCGGGACATGCTCGGGATATCTTCGGGACATGCTCTGGACATGTTCTGAACATGTTCGGAACATCTTCTGGACATGCTCGAGACATGCTTGGGACATGCTCGGAACATCTTTTGGACATGCTCGAGACATGCTTGGGACATGCTCGGGACATGCTCGGGACATGCTCGGGACATGCTCGGGACATGCTCGGGACATCTTCGGGACATCCTCGGGACATCCTCGGGACATGTTCGGGACATGCTCGGGACATGTTCGGGACATTCTCGGGAAATCTTCGGGACATGCTCGGGACATCTTCGGGACATCCTCGGGACATGCTCGGGACATCCTCGCGACATCTTCGGGACATGCTCGGGACATGTTCGGGACATGCTCGGGACATCTTCGGGACATGTTCGGGATATGCTCAGGACATCTTCGGGACATGCTTGGGACATGCTCGGGACATGCTCGGGACATCTTCGGGACATGCTCGGGACATGCTCGGGACATCTTCGGGACATGCTCGGGACATTCTAGGGACATGTTCGGGACATCTTCGGGACATTCTCGGGACATCTTCGGGACATGCTTCGGGACATGCCCGGAACATGTCGGGACATGTTCGGGACATGCTCGGGACATCTTCGGGACAAGCTCGGGATATCTTCGGGACATGCTCGGGACATTCTAGGGACATCTTCGGGACATGCTCGGGACATGCTCGGGACATCTTCGGGACATTCTCGGGACATCTTCGGGACATGCTTCGGGACATGCTCGGAACATGCTCGGGACATGTTCGGGACATGTTCGGGACATGCTCGGGACATCTTCGGGACATGCTCGGGACATGTTCGGGACATGCTCGGGACATGCTCGGGATATCTTCGGGACATCTTCGGGACATTCTCGGGACATCTTCGGGACATGTTCGGGACATACTCGGAACATGTTGGGAACATGCTCGGGACATCTTCTGGACATGCTTCGGGACATGCTCGGGACATGCTCGGGACATGCTAGGGACATCTTCGGGACATGCTCGGGACATGCTCGGGATATGCTCGGGATATGCTTAGGACATGCTCGGGACATGCTTCGGGACATGTTCGGGACATACTCGGAACATGTTCGGAACTTGCTCGGGACATCTTCTGGACATGCTTCGGGACATGCTCGGGACATGTTCGGGACATGCTTCGGGACATGCTCGGGACATCTTCGGGACATTCTCGGGACATCTTCGGGACATGCTTCGGGACATGCTCGGAACATGCTCGGGACATGTTCGGGACATGCTCGGGACATGTTCGGGACATGCTCGGAACATGTTGGGAACATGCTCGGGACATCTTCTGGACATGCTTCGGGACATGCTCGGGACATGCTCGGGACATGTTCGAGACATGCTCGGGACATCTTCGGGACATGCTCGGGACATGCTCGGGACATGCTCGGGACATGCTTAGGACATGCTCGGGACATGCTCGGGACATGCTTCGGGACATGTTCGGGACATACTCGGAACATGTTCGGAACTTGCTCGGGACATCTTCTGGACATGCTTCGGGACATGCTCGGGACATGTTCGGGACATGCTCGGGACATCTTCGGGACATGCTCGGGACATGCTCGGGACATGCTCGGGACATGTTCGGGACGTCCTTGGGACATGCTCGGGACATCTTCGAGACATGCTCGGGACATGCTCGGGACATTCTCGGGACATCTTCGGGACATGCTCGGGACATCTTCGGGACATGCTCGGGACATGCTCGGGACATCTTCGGGACATGCTCGGGACATGCTCGGGACATGCTCGGGATATCTTCGGGACATGCTCGGGACATCTGCGGGACATTCTCAGGACATGCTCGGGACATTCTCGGGACATCTTCGGGACATGCTCGGGACATCTTCGGGACATGCTCGGGACATCCTCGGGACATGCTCGGGACATCTTCGGGACATCCTCGGGACATGCTCGGGACATCTTCAGGACATCCTCGGGACATGCGCGGGACATCTTCGGGACATGCTCAGGACATCTGGCTCGGATCTTCGGGACATGCTCGGGATATCTTCGGGACATGCTCGGGACATGCTCGAGACATGTTCGGGACATGCTCGGGACATGTTCGGGACATGCTCGGGACATCTTCGGGACATGCTCGGGACATCCTCGGGACATGCTCGGGACATATTCGGGACATGCTCGGGACATGCTAGGGACATCTTCGGGACATGCTCGGGACATCCTCGGGACATCCTCGGGACATGCTCGGAATATCTTCGGGACATGCTCGGGACATGCTCGGGACATGCTGGGGATATCTTTGGGACATGCTCGGGACATCTGCGGGACATTCTCAGGACATGCTCGGGACATGCTCGGGACATGCTCGGGACATGTTCGGGACATTCTCGGGACATCTTCGGGACATGATCGGGACATCTTCGGGACATGCTCGGGACATCCTCGGGACATGCTCGGGACATCTTCGGGACATCCTCGGGACATGCTCGGGACATCTTCGGGACATCCTCGGGACATGCGCGGGACATCTTCGGGACATGCTCAGGACATCTGGCTCGGGACATCTTCGGGACATGCTCGGGATATCTTCGGGACATGCTCGGGACATGCTCGGGACATGCTCGGGACATGTTCTGGACATGCTCGGGACATGCTCGGGATATCTTCGGGACATGCTCGGGACATGTTCTGAACATGCTCGGAACATCTTCTGGACATGCTCGAGACATGCTTGGGACATGCTCGGAACATCTTTTGGACATGCTCGAGACATGCTTGGGACATGCTCGGGACATGCTCGGGACATGCTCGGGACATGCTCGGGACATGCTCGGGACATCTTCGGGACATCCTCGGGACATGCTCGGGACATGTTCGGGACATGCTCGGGACATGTTCGGGACATTCTCGGGAAATCTTCGGGACATGCTCGGGACATCTTCGGGACATCCTCGGGACATGCTCGGGACATCCTCTTGACATCTTCGGGACATGCTCGGGACATGTTCGGGACATGCTCGGGACATCTTCGGGACATGTTCGGGATATGCTCAGGACATCTTCGGGACATGCTTGGGACATGCTCGGGACATGCTCGGGACATCTTCGGGACATGCTCGGGACATGCTCGGGACATCTTCGGGACATGCTCGGGACATTCTAGGGACATGTTCGGGACATGCTCGGGACATCTTCGGGACATGCTTGGGACATGCTCGGGACATGCTCGGGACATCTTCGGGACATCCTCGGGACATGCCCGGGACATCTTCGGGACGTCCTTGGGACATGCTCGGGACATCTTCGAGACATGCTCCGGACATGCTCGGGACATGCTCGGGACATCTTCGGGACATGCTCGGGACATGCTCGGGACATCTTCAGGACATGCTCGGGACATGCTCGGGACATCTTCGGGATATTCTCGGGACATCTTCGGGACATGCTCGGGACATCTTCGGGACATGCTCGGGATATCTTCGGGACATGCTCGGGACATGCTCGGGACATGCTAGGGACATGCTCGGGACATCTTCGGGACATGCTCGGGACATCTTCGGGACATGATCGGGACATCTTCGGGACATGCTCGGGACATCCTCGGGACATGCTCGGGACATCTTCGGGACATGCTCGGGACATCTTCGGGACATGCTCGGGATATCTTCGGGACATGCTCGGGACATGCTCGGGACATCCTCGGGACATGCTCGGGACATCTTCGGGACATGCTCGGGACATGCTCGGGACATCTTTGGGACATGCTCGGGACATGTTCGGGACATCTTCGGTACATGCTCGGGACATGCTCGGGACATCTTTGGGACATGCTCGGGACATGCTCGGGACATGCTCCTGACAACTTCGAGACATGCTCGGGACATCTTCGATACATGCTCGGGACATCTTCGGGACATGCTCGGGATATCTTCCGGGCATGCTCGGGACATGTTCTGGACATGCTCGGGAAATTTTCGGGACATGCTCGGGACTTGTTTGCTAGGGACATCTTCGGGACATGCTCGGGACATGTTCGGGACATGCTCGGGACATGCTCGGGACATCTTCGGGACATGCTCGGGACATGCTCAGGACATCTTCGGGACATGCTCGGGACATGTTCGGGACATGCTCGGGACATCTTCGGGACATGTTCGGGACATGCTTCGGGACATGCTTGGGACATGCTCGGGACATGATTGGATATGCTCGCGACATGCTCGGGACAAGCTCGGCACATGTTCAGGACATGCTCGGGACATGCTCGGGACATGCTCGGGACATGTTCGGGACATGCTCGGGACATGTTCTGGACATGCTCGGGACATCTTCGGGACATGCTCGGGACATGCTCGGGAGATCTTCGGGACATGCTCGGGACATGCTCGGGACATCTTCGGGACATGCTCGGGACATCTTCGGGACATGCTCGGGACATGCTCGGGACATCTTCGGGACATGCGCGGAACATGCTCGGGACATGTTCGGGACATGCTCGGGACATCTTCGGGACAAGCTCGGGAAATGCTCGGGACATCTTCGGGACATGCTCAGGACATGCTCGGGACTTGCTCGGGACATGCTCAGGACATGCTCGGGACATGCTTGGGACATGCTCGGGACAACTTCGAGACATGCTCGGGACATGCTCCGGACATCTTTGGGACATGCTCGGGACATCTTCGGGACATGCTCGGGACATGCTCGGGACATCTTTGGGACATGCTCGGGACATGCTCGGGACATGCTCGGGACATGCTCGAGACATGCTCGGGACATGCTCGGGACAACTTCGAGACATGCTCGGGACATCTACGGGACATGCTCGGGACATGCTCGGGACATCTTCGGGACATCCTCGGGACATGCCCGGGACATCTTCGGGACGTCCTTGGGACATGCTCGGGACATCTTCGAGACATGCTCGGGACATGCTCGGGACATGCTCGGGACATCTTCGGGACATGCTCGGGACATGCTCGGGACATCTTTGGGACATGCTCGGGACATGTTCGGGACATGCTCGGGACATGTTCTGGACATGCTTCGGGACATGCTCGGGACATGCTCCGGACATCTTTGGGACATGCTCGGGACATCTTCGGGACATGCTCGGGACATGCTCGGGACATCTTTGGGACATGCTCGGGACATGCTCGGGACATGCTCGGGACAACTTCGAGACATGCTCGGGACATCTTCGGGACATGCTCGGGACATCTTCGGGACATGCTCGGGACATCTTCGGGACATGCTCGGGACATGTTTGGGACATGCTCGGGACATCTTCGGGACATGTTCGGGACATGCTCGGGACATCTTCGGGACATGCTCGGGACATCTTCCTGACATGCTCGGGAAATGCTCGGGACATCTTCGGGACATGCTCAGGACATGCTCGGGACTTGCTCGGGACATGCTCAGGACATGCTCGGGACATGCTTGGGACATGCTCGGGACAACTTCGAGACATGCTCGGGACATGCTCCGGACATCTTTGGGACATGCTCGGGACATCTTCGGGACATGCTCGGGACATGCTCGGGACATCTTTGGGACATGCTCGGGACATGCTCGGGACATGCTCGGGACATGCTCGAGACATGCTCGGGACATGCTCGGGACAACTTCGAGACATGCTCGGGACATCTACGGGACATGCTCGGGACATGCTCGGGACATCTTCGGGACATCCTCGGGACATGCCCGGGACATCTTCGGGACGTCCTTGGGACATGCTCGGGACATCTTCGAGACATGCTCGGGACATGCTCGGGACATCTTCGGGACATGCTCGGGACATGCTCGGGACATCTTTGGGACATGCTCGGGACATCTTTGGGACATGCTCGGGACATGTTCGGGACATGCTCGGGACATGTTCTGGACATGCTTCGGGACATGCTCGGGACATGCTCCGGACATCTTTGGGACATGCTCGGGACATCTTCGGGACATGCTCGGGACATGCTCGGGACATGCTCGGGACATGCTCGGGACAACTTCGAGACATGCTCGGGACATCTTCGGGACATGCTCGGGACATCTTCGGGACATGCTCGGGACATCTTCGGGACATGCTCGGGACATGTTTGGGACATGCTCGGGACATCTTCGGGACATGTTCGGGACATGCTCGGGACATCTTCGGGACATGCTCGGGACATGCTCGGGACATGTTCGGGACATGCTCGGGACATGTTCTGGACATGCTCGGGATATCTTCGGGACATGCTCCGGACATCTTTGGGACATGCTCGGGACATGCTCGGGACATGCTCGGGACATCTTCGGGACATGCTCGGGACATCTTCGGGACATGCTCGGGATATCTTCGGGACATGCTCGGGACATGCTCGGGACATGTTCGGGACATGCTCGGGACATGCTCCGGACATCTTTGGGACATGCTCGGGACATGCTCGGGACATGCTCGGGACAACTTCGAGACATGCTCAGGACATCTTCGGGACATGCTCGGGACATCTTCGGGACATGCTCGGGACATGCTCGGGACATGTTCGGGACATGCTCGGGACATGTTCTGGACATGCTTCGGGACATGCTCGGGACATGCTCGGGACATCTTCAGGATATGCTCGGGACATGCTCGGGACATGCTCGGGACATGCTCGGGACATGCTCGGGACATCTTCGGGACATGCTCGGGACATGCTCGGGACATCTTTGGGACATGCTCGGGACATGCTCGGGACATGCTCGGGACATGCTCGGGACAACTTCGAGACATGCTCGGGACATCTTCGGGACATGCTCGGGACATCTTCGGGACATGCTCGGGACATCTTCGGGACATGCTCGGGACATGTTTGGGACATGCTCGGGACATCTTCGGGACATGTTCGGGACATGCTCGGGACATCTTCGGGACATGCTCGGGACATCTTCCTGACATGCTCGGGACATGCTCGGGACATCTTCGGGACATGCTCGGGACATGCTCGGGACATTCCTGAACATGCTCGCGACATGCTCGGGACATGCTCGGCACATGTTCAGGACATGCTCAGGACATGCTCGGGACATGCTCGGGACATGCTTCGGGACATGTTCGGGACATGCTCGGAACATGTTGGGAACATCTTCGGGACATGCTCGGGACATGCTCGGGACATCTTCGGGACATCCTCGGGACATGCTCCGGACATCTTCGGGACATGCTCGGGACATGCTCGGTACATCTTCGGGACATGCTCGGGACATGCTCGGGACATCTTCGGGACATGCTCGGGACATGCTCGGGACATCTTTGGGACATGCTCGGGACATGCTCGGGACATGCTCGGGACATGCTCGAGACATGCTCGGGACATGCTCGGGACAACTTCGAGACATGCTCGGGACATCTACGGGACATGCTCGGGACATCTTCGGGACATGCTCGGGATATCTTCGGGACATTCTCGGGACATGTTCTGGACATGCTCGGGACATGCTCGGGACATGTTCGGGACATGCTCGGGACATGTTCTGGACATGCTTCGGGACATGCTCGGGACATGCTCGGGACATCTTCGGGACATGCTCGGGACATCTTCGGGACATGCTCGGGACATCTTCCTGACATGCTCGGGACATGCTCGGGACATCTTCGGGACATGCTCGGGACATGCCTGAACATGCTCGCGACATGCTCGGGACATGCTCGGCACATGTTCAGGACATGCTCAGGACATGCTCGGGACATGCTCGGGACATGCTCGGGAAATGCTTCGGGACATGCTTCGGGACATGCTCGGGACATGCTCGGGACATGCTCGGGACATGTTCGGGACATGGTCGGGACATCTTCGGGACATGCTCGGGACATGCTCGGGACATGCTCGGGACATGCTTAGGACATGCTCGGGACATGCTCGGGACATGCTCGGGACATGTTCGGGACATGCTCGGGACATGTTCGGGACATGCTCGGGACATGTTCGGGACATGCTCGGGACATCTTCGGGACATCTTCGGGACATGTTCGGGACATGCTCGGGACATCTTCGGGACATGCTCGGGACATGCCTGGACATGCTCGCGACATGCTCGGGACATGCTCGGCACATGTTCAGGACATGCTCAGGACATGCTCGGGACATGCTTCGGGACATGTTCGGGACATGCTCGGAACATGTTGGGAACATGCTCGGGACATCTTCTGGACATGCTTCGGGACATGCTCGGGACATGCTCGGGACACCTTCGGGACATGCTCGGGACATGCTCGGGACATGCTCGGGATATGCTTAGGACATGCTCGGGACATGCTCGGGACATGCTTCGGGACATGTTCGGGACATACTCGGAACATGTTCGGAACTTGCTCGGGACATCTTCTGGACATGCTTCGGGACATGCTCGGGACATGTTCGGGACATGCTCGGGACATCTTCGGGACATGCTCGGGACATCTTCGGGACATGCTCGGGATATCTTCGGGACATTCTCGGGACATGTTCTGGACATGCTCGGGACATGTTCGGGACATGCTCGGGACATGTTCGGGACATGCTCGGGACATGTTCTGGACATGCTTCGGGACATGCTCGGGACATGCTCGGGACATCTTCGGGACATGCTCGGGACATGTTCGGGACATGCTCGGGACATCTTCGGGACATGTTCGGGACATGCTCGGGACATCTTCGGGACATACTCGGGACATCTTTCTGACATGCTCGGGACATGTTCGGGACATCTTCGGGACATGCTCGGGACATGCTCGGGACATGCTCGGGACATGCTTGGGACATGCTCGGGACATGCTCGGGACATGCTCGGGACATGCTCGGGACATCTTCGGGACATGATCGGGACATATTCGGGACATGCTCGGGACATGCTCGGGACATGTTCGGGACATGCTCAGGACATATTCGTGACATGCTCGGGACATGCTCGGGACATCTTCGGGACATGCTCGGGACATGTTTGGGACATGCTCGGGACATCTTCGGGACATCCTCGGGACATGCTCATAACATCTTCGGGACATCCTCGGGACATGCTCGGGACATGCTCCGGACATCTTTGGGACATGCTCTGGACATGCTTCGGGACATGCTCGGGACATGCTCCGGACATCTTCGGGACATGCTCGGGACATGTTCGGGACATGCTTGGGACATCTTCGGGACAAGCTCGGGAAATGCTCGGGACATCTTCGGGACATGCTCAGGACATGCTCGGGACATGCTCGGGACATGCTCAGGACATGCTCGGGACATGCTCGGGATATCTTCGGGACATGCTCGGGACATCTTTGGGACATGCTCGGGACATGCTCGGGACATGCTTGGGACATGCTCGGGACAACTTCGAGACATGAATGAATGAATGAATGAATGTGTTGTGGGGGAAAGTTGCACTGCGACCTTAAAGGTCTATTGTGCCCCCAAATTTGGCTGCAATTAACTACTTACAGTACAGTCTCCAGTTTGATACTTTTTAGGTATTTGATTAACTGGAGTATTTCTATCGACGGTAGATCTTTACTTGTTACCTGGTGCTGGCCCAGGTATCTGTGTCGATTGTGCATTAGTGCTTCACAGTTGCCCAGTATGTGTTCTGGTGTCTCTTCATTATTGTTGCAGAATCTACAGGTGGCACTGTCTGCCAGGCCAATGTTGTTGAGGTGTTTTCTCAGCTTGCAGTGGCCTGTAAGGATCCCTGTTATTATTCTCAGGTTGTTTCTACTCAGGTTAATGCAGGTTTTAAATCTTTTTTGGTTGTAATTCCCAAGTAGTGATTTCGCCTGTCTGAGTTTAGGAGTCTCTTTCCAAATTTTAGTTCGTTTGGCCTCCTCATCGGTTTTTATCATTTGTTTGATCGTGCTGTCTCCAATTCCGCAATATGGTTCTGGGCCCATAAGAGGTGCGGTTGCAATTGCTTTTGCTAAGGAGTCTGCTACTTCGTTCCCTTGTACTCCAACATGTCCGGGAACCCAGTACAGTGTTATTTTATTTGCCTTGCCAAGCTCGTTCAGCTTCTTCACACATTCCCATACGAGTTTGGAGTTGATGGCGTATGAGTTTATAGCTTTAAGTGCGGCCTGGCTATCAGACATGATGGCAATGTTTTGGTTTTTGTATTTTCTTTCGAGATTATGTTCTGCGCATTTATCTATAGCGTTGATTTCCGCTTGAAAAATGCT
Organism: Episyrphus balteatus; assembly: GCF_945859705.1. Classification (NCBI taxonomy): domain Eukaryota; kingdom Metazoa; phylum Arthropoda; class Insecta; order Diptera; family Syrphidae; genus Episyrphus; species Episyrphus balteatus. Next base: position 97,195,251 of record NC_079136.1, read on the forward strand.
AGGAAACTGTCCCATTGGAATGGAAATTTTGGTTCTAGGCCCAAATATTCCTGCTCCAGTTCCATCAGCTGTTCTCGATCCATCAGTGTACCACTTGATGGCGTTTGCATTGAAAGTGTAGTTCGTGGATTCACTTACCCACTTTGCCTTGCTACTAAACTGTGTTTGAAAGTTTTTCTCAAAATTGTATTTCTTGATCATACAATCTCTTGGGATGTCAAGGAGGTTTTTAACTGTGGTGTTCGATATTGAGTCCCTTTCTTTGAGACCAATACTCTTGCCCGTACCAGTTCCCTCTTTTGCAAATCTCAAGATTGTTCCGTTAGCAGTACTACTTATTATTTCATGGAGTAGTGTTAAGTGGAGGATGACTTCCATTGCTGCTATAGGGCAAGTTCTCATTGAGCCAGTAATGCATAAGCAGGCCAATCTTTGAACTTTGTTTAATGTCTTTTTAGTTGTAACTAGTTCGGTTCTTTTGTGCCAAACAACCGCACCGTAGGTGATAATGGGTCTCACCATCATGGTATACATCCACCTTAGGATATTTGGTTTGCACCCCCATGATTTAATTGCCAGTCTTCGGCATATCATAAGGGCTTTTGTGGCTTTCCCGACTGTTATTTCTAAGTGTTTATTCCAGAGGAGTTTACTGTCTAGTGTGATACCTAGATATTTTACCTCTCTCTTTAGTTCAATGACCTTACCAGCTAGCTGGATAGGTCTGATATGAGGCAAAAGCCGTTTCCTTGTGAATGGTACAGTTGTAGTTTTTGCTGGGTTGATATTTAGCCCCACCGTTAAACACCATTTACTTGTAGCTGAAAGTCCTCTTTGGATGATATCGCAAAGGGTCTCCTCGAACTTCCCGTAGGCGGTTCTTCGAGACATGCTCGGGACATCTTCGGGACATGCTCGGGACATGCTCGGGACATGCTCGGGACATGCTCGGGACATCTTCGGGACATGTTCGGGATATCTTCGGGACATGCTCGGGACATGCTCGGGACATGCTCGGGACATGCTCGGGACATCTTCGGGACATTCTCGGGACATGTTCGGGACATGCTCGGGACATCTTCGGGACATGCTCGGGACATGTTCGGGACATGCTCGGGACATCTTCGGGACATCCTCGGGACATGCTCGGGACATCTTCGGGATATGCTCGGGACATACTCGGGACATCTTCGGGACATGCTTGGGACATGCTCGGGACATCTTCGGGACATGCTCGGGACATGCTCGGGACATCTTTGGGACATGCTCGGGACATGCTCGGGACATGCTCGGGACATGCTCGGGACATGCTCGGGACAACTTAGAGACATGCTCGGGACATATTCGGGACATGCTCGGGACATCTTCGGGACATGCTCGGGATATCTTCGGGACATTCTCGGGACATGTTCTGGACATGCTCGGGACATGCTCGGGACATGTTCGGGACATGCTCGGGACATCTTCGGGACATGTTCGGGACATGCTCGGGACATCTTCGGGACATGCTCGGGACATCTTCTTGACATGCTCGGGACATGCTCGGGACATCTTCGGGACATGCTCGGGACATATTCGGGACATGCCTGGACATGCTCGCGACATGCTCGGGACATGCTCGGCACATGTTCAGGACATGCTTAGGACATGCTCGGGACATGCTCGGGACATGCTTCGGGACATGTTAGGGACATGCTCGGAACATGTTGGGAACATGCTCGGGACATCTTCTGGACATGCTTCGGGACATGCTCGGGACATGCTCGGGACATGCTCGGGACATGTTCGGGACATGGTCGGGACATCTTCGGGACATGCTCGGGACATGCTCGGGACATGCTTAGGACATGCTCGGGACATGCTCGGGACATGCTTCGGGACATGTTCGGGACATACTCGGAACATGTTCGGAACTTGCTCGGGACATCTTCTGGACATGCATCGGGACATGCTCGGGACATGTTCGGGACATGCTCGGGACATCTTCGGGACATGCTCGGGACATGCTCGGGACATGCTCGGGACATGCTCGGGACATCTTCGGGACATGCTCGGGACATATTCGGGACATGCTCGGGACATGCTCGGGACATGCTTCGGGACATGCTCGGGACATGCTCGGGACATCTTCGGGACATGCTCGGGACATGCTCGGGACATCTTCGGGACATGCTCGGGACATGCTCATGACATCTTCGGGACATGCTCAGGACTTCCTCGGGACATGTTCGGGACATCCTCGGGACATTCTCTAAACATCTTCGGGACATGCTCGAGACATCTTCGGGAAATGCTTCGGGACATGCTCGGGAAATGCTCGGGACATGTTCGGGACATGCTCGGGACATCTTCGGGACATGCTCAGGAAATGCTCGGGACATGGTCAGGACATGCTCGGGACATTTTCGGGACATTCTCGGGATATCTTCGGGACATGCTCGGGATATCTTCGGGACATGCTCGGGACATCTGCGGGACATTCTCAGGACATGCTCGGGACATGCTCGGGACATGCTCGGGACTTGCTCGGGACATGCTCAGGACATGCTCGGGACATGCTCGGGATATCTTCGGGACATGCTCGGAATATCTTCGGGACATGCTCGGGACAGCTTCGGAACATGCTCGGGATATCTTCGGGACATGCTCAGGACATCTGCGGGCTAGTCTCGAGACATGCTCGGGACATGCTTGGGACCTGCTCGGTACCTGCTAAGGACATGCTCGGGACATGTTTGGGACATCTTTGGGACATGCTCGGGAATTGTTCGGGACATGCTTGGGACATGCTCGGGACATGCTTCGGGACATGCTCGGGACATGCTCAGGACATGCTCGGGACATGCTTGGGATATTTTCGGGACATGCTCGGGACATGCTCGGAATATCTTCGGGACATTCTCGGACTATCTTCGGGACATGCTCGGGATATCTTCGGGACATGCTCGGGACATCTGCGGGACATTCTCGGGACATGCTCGGGACATGCTCGCGACTTGCTCGGGACATCTTATTGACATGCTCAGGACATGCTCGGGACATGCTCGGGACTTGTTCGGGACATGCTTCGGGACATGCTCGGGACATGCTCAGGACATGCTCGGGACATGCTCGGGACATGCTCGGGATATCTTCGGGACATGCTCGGGACATGCTCGGGACATGCTCGGAATATCTTCGGGACATGCTCGGGACATCTTCGGAATATGCTCGGGACATGCTCGGGACATGCTCGGGACATGCTCGGGACATGCTCGGGACATGCTCAGGACATGTTCGGGACATGCTCGGGACATCTTCGGGACATCTTCGGGACATCAAGATCTGGACATCTTCTGGACATGCTCGGGACATGCTCGGGACATGCTCGGGACAAGCTCGGGACATGCTCGGGACATCTTCGGGACATGCTCGGGACATGTTCGGGACATGTTCGGGACATGTTCGGGACATGCCTGGACATGCTCGCGACATGCTCGGGACATGCTTGGCACATGTGTGGAACATGCTCGTGCTCGGGATGTGCAAATATTTTGTAGTTGCAATAACAATTGAGTTCACAAGTAAAAGAAATTTCATTTATTTAAATATCAAAATTGTTGAAATGCATCCAAATATAAGTTGAAATATATTTAAATGAAATTTTTTTTGATTATGTAGTGTGAACTTAATTTAAGGTGTTGTGATCATTTTATGTTATTATTAATCTATGGGATTATCACGATTTAATTGTTCTTCTGAAACTTTAAAGTAAATATTAGTTTGTTAATTGATTTCTTTTTAGTATCACATTCCTTACTTTTTCTTATTTTTTTTATATATTATATTTTTTGTTAAAGGTTTTAATTAAATGCGTTTAGAACAATGTCTAATTTTTTAATTTGTTTTAGTATCCCAATTTTGCTAGCAAAACCAGTTGTTTTATTTAAAAAAACCGCGCGATTTTTTAAAATAAAACAACTAGTTTTGCTTGCAAAATCGGGATAATAAAAAACGGGATTATAAAAATCGGGATTTTAAAAAGCGGGATTATAAAAAGCGGGATTTAAAAAAACGGGAATATAAAAAGCGGGATATCGAACCCAACCCTTTTACAACCCAGATACCTATACAAATGTGACATCCAAAACGATGGAATCACTCTATTTCAATTGCAAGCTTATATTGTTAGATCAAGGGGCACGGTAGTGCCCAGCCAAGTTCTCTAGCAACTTTGGCACTACACCCTTATTTACAGGAAACAACTCAGGCCATTTTCGACCCCTCTCTAACTTCCACACCAAAGATGCTAGAAATTTCAAACTCGCTACATTTGTTGAACTGGTCAAAACCAAACACCTCACAAAATTTCAGCCTCCTACGATGAGTAGTTTCTGAGATATAGGGCTTCAAAAATCGCAAAAACCGTAACTGACTCACTGACTCACTGATTCACTGACTCACTGACTCACTGACAGATCATCAAAATTATGGAGAACTTCCCGATATCGTAGAAACTTGAAATTTTACACGGTGATAGGACTTGTGGTGTATACAAAGGAAAAAATCGAAAATTTGAGATTTTCAATTCAGGGGGCGTGGTAACCGCCCATTTTCGTCAAATTTTCATCAATTATTATAGAGCACTTCTGACTATTGTAAAATCTTGAAATTTGGTAGAATGGTAGAGCTGGTAGGTAATACAAAGAAAAAAATTTAAAATCTGATAATTTCATCCAGAGGGCGTGGCAACCGCCCATTTCCGCTGAATTTTCATCAAATATTATAGAGCCCTTCTGATTATCGTAGAATCTTGAAATTTGGTAGAATGGTAGAGCTGGTAGGCTATACAAAGAAAAAAATTTAAAATCTGATAATTTCAGCCAGAGGGCGTGGCAACCGCCCATTTTCGTCGAATTTTCATCAATTATTATAGAGCACTTCTGACTATCGTAAAATCTTGAAATTTGGTAGAATGGTAGAGCTGGTAGGTTATACAAAGAAAAAAATTTAAAATCTGATAATTTCATCCAGGGGGCGTGGCAACCGTCCATTTCCGCTGAATTTTCATCAAATATTATAGTGCACTTCTGATTATCGTAGAATCTTGAAATTTGGTAGAATGGTAGAGCTGGTAGGTTATACAAAGAAAAAAATTTTAAATCTGATAATTTCATCCAGGGGACGTGGCGACCGCCCATTTTCACTGGATTTTCATCAAATATAGAGATTTTCAATTCTACAGTAATACATTGCAAAAAGTAGTGAAATCACAACAAAAACATTACTGTTAAAAAAAGAGCCAAGTTCTCCTATGTTGAAATTATGCTGGCACAAAAAGTATTGAGATGTAAAAGTGTACCAAGTTCTAAAGTTTGGGTTCAAATTCGTATCAATAAAATTTTGATTGTTTACTTGGCAATTTTTGAAATAACTTTAAAAATCGGTAAATAAAAGAAAAATTGTCAAGAGAACAATCAAAATTTTATTGATACGAATTTGAACCCAAACTTTAGAACTTGGTACACTTTTACATCTCAATACTTTTTGTGCCAGCATAATTTCAACATAGGAGAACTTGGCTCTTTTTTTAACAGTAGGTAATGTTTTTGTTGTGTTTAGTTTTTATGGATTTAGATTATGATTAAAAATAAAAAAAAAATCTGAATATTAGCCGCTAGAAGGAAAGTACCTACTTCAATAAGCACACACTCAAGTAGTAATAATTTTCCACAATCATTTTATTTGCCCCTCAATAATGCTAATTCTACTGAAGATTGAAGAGAAACCAATAAATACATAAATAGCTTACCTTACCTCATGAATCATTTAGATATTTTATCAATGAATTTCTGCCACGTGCGTAGAAATTGCGTGATTTTATAATACAAAAAATATCCCAAAACAATATCATGCGCACTGTGAAAAACAATAGTGTTCTCTTAATTTTCCCTTTGACGTCAATCAATCGATTGCAACTTCTTATCCAACAAGTTTGTTTCAAACAATATCAAACTCATTTAATACTTACATGATGAAAACAAATGCAAAAAGCTTTTACTCCGAAAATAAGGGAAATTTATTTCAATGCAAAAACGGTCCAGCATGGAAAATCTTCTATCTTCTAATAAGTTAATTTTAGTCTACGACGAATTTTCCCCCGGTTCGCATGGATGAAAATTTGCTCATTTAGTAATCTACACGTAATACGAGTTAGTTTTACATTTTGTGATTTCTAAGTGGAGCATCTCTTAATATCGAAACGTTAATGGTTTGCGTCTAGAGTAACGCATTATGTGTCTTCTCGTTAGGCACTACCACAAGAAGAAGTGAAAGTGAAATGATACCAGTTATAAGCCAATGCAAAAATTAAAGGTTACTTTAAAAAATACCTATTTCCTGATATAAAGAAAAAATACCCATTTAATAACCACTGTATTTAGTGTGTTTAAAAATCATCTAGTTTTCGAGTTTGAATTTAATCGGATTTCTTTCAAATTCTTGTCAGTTTTTTTCTCAGTCTTTAATAAATTTTTAATTAATGAGTGAAATATTATTCGTTAATGTATTATAGCAAACTTCCTTAAGCACTTTTACCAGTCGTTTTAGAATACTTACCTTAATTGGATTAACCATGCTTCCCGATTCAGCAGTTCCGGTAACCATCAACTCTAACAACTTAAGCAGCAGCAATAGCAACAATAGCAACAACAGCAGCATCGTTTCTACTTGAAGGATAACATTTAAATGTAAGCATTTTCTACCATTATTGTGCACTATACTTGAGATATTATTTCACACTCTGTTGCACTGTATCCTATTATTTTGAATTATAATGGCCATCGGCTATGGTTGTGGGATGATGGTTGGTCACCTTGCATCAGGTTTTTGGTGCTTGTAATTAAACGTGCATAGAGATTGCTATATTCCATTCTTACCGTGTCGTTGAGATGAGAAAGATACCTAGATTATGTATAGCCATCAAATTTCTACAAATGGAAATTTTTAGAAAAATTAAAGAGGAGAGAAAGTGGGGTTAAGGATTTTTTTTAAATGACGTAAGATTAGTTTGCTTGGAAAAATCATGAAAGCTAAGAAAATTTTTCTAAAAAGGTTCAATAACGATCTTTACATAGGTCAAGATCATAGTTACTTTTGCTCTTGCAGTATATTCTGTTCTTTTTTTCAATTTTGTTTCCTTTATAAAATTCGAGAAGTGACGTATTTATTGTATTTATTAACCCTTGAGTACCAGGCCGTTTTCGTTTGCTTCCTTCAAAACAAACGCAATTTTCAAAATGCATTCTGTACAACTCGGAGTGTGAAAAATGTTGTTCCTAGTAATGGTTGATTACCGAATTAGAGATCAATAATTTTCTGAAACTGTTTTGTGGCTTTTTTGGTTTAAAATGGCACAAAGTGTATGTAGGTATGTGGCAGTTGTCTTCTCAGAATAAGTTGCGGAATTTTGGAATTTCGGTGAATTACTGCAGAATTTGAAATTATTTTTGTCTTCTTAAAATGGCTTTAAGGCGATACAATTATTGCAACAACCATACAGTGGGGTGTTGGTGTGGATGCGAGTTTGTGATAGTAATTGTGCTGATAAGGAACAGTTGAAAGAGTTTAGCCTCAAACCTGCGGTATAGCCGTTGTTAACAAAATATTGCATGGGAAAAATCAAACACAAGTGCAGAATATAAACATTTGTATATTTAATTTAAGATAATGATAATTATAATTATGATTATTAATTATAATAAATTGTTTAAAAAAAAATCTTATCATTTTGAATTGAATTAAAAAAAAAAATAAAACATTTAATTACATACATAAATATCGTCGCTTTCAAGCCATAGTGGCATAAGTCGGAATTTGATAATTTTCAGGAGAGACATTTAAAGTTTTTTGAATCATTAAGGGTCAATTTTTCAATAGTCAGATAAACCTCAGATAGAGCTTATTCCTGGGAATAAAAGTTCTTTTAATATTGAAATTTATTCTTCTGATAGTCTAACAGTTAGACTATCGTCATGACGATTGAAAAATCAGGACTAAACAAAATAACAAAATAAAATAAAAAACAAATGTAAATAAAAAACCAAACTCAAAAGTTACATATATACACTGAAAAATAGATTTTCTTTTTTGCTATGAGATGGTATACTAAGTTTTATAGAAAACACAATATTAAAAAATAGAAAATAGAACTATTTTCGACATTTTTTTTTTCAGACTCTATAGAAAAACTGACGTTTTGCACGTTATTAAAAGACAAAACTATGTATACAAATTTAAAAATATTATATTATTTTTTAACTCAATTTTATTTATTTAATAACGAAAAAGATACAAAAAAATGCGCTTATTCTAGCATAAACGAAAATCATAAACAAAAGCATATTTAAATTCATCTTTTCAACTCAGTTACAGGACCGGACTTGAACCGTATAATACGACAAAAAAGCCGAAATGATGTTTTCAAAAATCGCTCAGTTAAGATTTTTTGACAAAAAAAGCCGGACTTCATTTATATCGTTTTATTTGTACTTTCTCAGTGAATCTATACTATATATTTCAATATTTTTTTTTGCAAGCGCATTTTAAAAGAGCTCCAAACAAAATTTGAGAACAGGGCCCTATTGATGCACCAACCACTTTGCATTTTGCAACTTTGCAAAACAATACTTTTCTGCAAAGTAAAAGTGCAAAGTGTTGCACCAAAAATTAAAAGTTCCTCACTTTGCAATTTTTGATGTTTTTTTGCAAAGCAAAAAGTGCGGGCGTTGCACCAACTCAAAATGGAACTTTGCGTAGTTTGAAAATTTGCACAGGAATTTTTGTTTTACTTTTCAAAAAAATAATTTCCTCTTTGCAAATTGGAGTTTGGTGCAACAGAATTTGCAAAGTTAAAGTGCAAATTTGCAAAATGCAAAGTGCAAAGTGGATGGTGCAATAGGGCCCAGGTCACACAATTTTTGTTGATTTTTTTTTGAAGAATGTTTGAACATTTTTTATTATAAAAAAAACTATTAAATTTATAAAAAACAACTCCAATAATTTTCAAAAAAAAAAAACAACAAAATCTTTTCATAAATTTTTTTTTCATTATTTTGTTTGGAAATCGAGGCTATTCATACAAATATTTTTGTAACCTTAAAAAAAAAAGGTTTGTTTGGTTCGACTTATTTTACTCACATACATACCTACCTTACTTACTTTAAAACTACTTATTTTATGATTTTTTTAAAATATTAATCCCGTTGTTTAGTAAAATATTTTCTTCTATAATCATTTTTATCAAAAAAACAAAACCGACTTCCATGATTCAAAACGGGGTTTTATGGTTTTTCTAATAGTTCTTATGGCTTAAACTGAACGAAATTTTAATGGGACCACATTGCAGCCACTAGCTTTCCAATACAAAAAGAATTATCAAAATTGATTCATTCTGTCCAGAGTTATGCGGTAACAAACATAAAAAAAAAATTACAGACGAATTGTATACCTCCTCCTTTTTGGAAGTCGGTAAAAATAGTTTTCAAGCTCAAAATTTGAAAAAAAAATGTGTATAAACCGATTTTTAAAAATTAATTTTTTATCGTAATTTGACAAATGAGGTATCCTTGGAAGCGTCTAAATATAATTAGTTCATTTTTTGTGTTTTTTTCATTCTGTTTTGTATAGTTTGCCGCGATAAAATCAATTCTCCCCTGATTTGTTTAACAGACACACCCCTTCCAATAAAATATACATATACGCTGTTGAATTTAAATGACCACCGCTATCTGTATCAACTATAGCTCGTAATCAAAAATTTAGATATTTTTAAATTTTAAATATTTTATAATCATAATTAAAAATATTTTCGAAAATTGTCCCTTCCAACTAAACGGACGTCAAAGGACCACCTTTCTTTTGTTAAAAAAAATGATTGAATTTAAATCTGTTTCCGAACTCGAATCGAACTCTTTCTTTTTGTATTCTAATTAATGTTTGAAAATAAAAAAAAGTTTGTCCTTCAAAAATAGGAATCGTAAAGATATTTATGTGTTATTAATGTAACATTCAAAATTGGTCATGGATAGCGGTAATGTAACAGGATTTTTTTTTTCAAATTCATTCACATGATAAAAAAATATGTATGAACGTATGTAGTAGGTATCTACTTTAAAGCCATGTAAGTTTTGAATAGAAAATTTTTTCTAGTTTTTAAAACTTGCCTTATAATTTACTGTAGCAGAGATATTAAATTTGGAAGACAGAAGTGTCCTTTTCTATTCAAAGTCCGATAATAGCGTTATCAAATCATAAACAAAATGTATGAATTAGTTATTAAAGCTAAATGTTCGACTTTTCTTAAAAGTAAAGAATTTCTTAATTTTAAGTTGCAAGCTAGTTCTTAGAACTACGAGATTTTTTTTTTTTTTAATAAATATGTAGGTAGGTATATTAAAACAAAAATATTATAGTTTTTAAATTCTGTTTTTAAATTTTTTAATAGAGAACTTTTGAGTTTCTCAAAAAATCACTAAATAATATCGATTTTTTTTTAACTTTACATTTTTTTCACTAGTGTCATCTTCAGAGTCTTAATTAACTCTAAAATTTGCATTTTGTTATATTAAGGGCCAATTTTTCAATAGTCAGTTAAACAGTCAGTTAGTACTTATTCCTAAGGATAGAGAAAAAATCAATTTTTCAACAGATTATTCCTAAGAATAAAACTATCTGCTTCTTTCAGAGACGAATAAAAATTATTCTAAGGAATAATCTCAATAAAAATATTGTGTCAGTTGTCAAAGCTGTTTTGAAAGAATTTTGAAAAAAATACAGTGGAACACAAGAAAACAAAAACAATCATGAATAAAAATGACGTTTAATTTTAAATATTTTTGAGTTTGACAATTTTGTTTTGTTATTCTGTAGAATAAATTATTCTTGATTGAAAAATTCAATGTTTTTATCTGATTGTTTATGAGCCTAATAAGTTTATTCGTCGAACAGTTAACTGACTGTTTATTAGAAGATTGAAAAATTGGCTCTAATAATAATAAAATAAAACTAGTGTACAAAATTCAGGCCATATCTTGTAAAATTAATTTTTGGCTAAATTGACGGGCTATAATAATTTTACCAACCAGATAAACAAAATATGATTTAATTCCATATTTTTAAAGTAAAGGAAGGTAGAAACTTGAATAGAAATACTAAATGGCTGTGAGCGAATATGGAATACACATTAATCTAGCAATCTAAGATTCATCCCTACTTTTACTAGATATACTCTGTAACATATACCTTGCCTCATGGAGTTAAATCATTAATTTCTTTGTGTTTTCAATACATTGTCAAAATTAATAAAATATGACTATGACTACGTTTCCATACCATATGCCTGCATCAATTAAGGCTGCCATGTTAAAAGAGGTAACGTTTCTTATACTCATTGAATTTTCTTATAAATTTTGTTATAATGTAATAATTGCAAACCCAGTAATATAAGATTGCCTAATGGAAATTAGGCAGTCATAATGGTTACTGTCATTCAAAAAGATTTATTTGCATTGTATTGATTTTGTAGGTCTGATACAAGAACTCAGTTTGCATTCATTTAAATAGTGCTATAACCTGCTATAATTTTAATAAACATAAACATAATAATATGTAGGTGTTCATTTCATTAATAAAACACGTTACACGTCTGAAAAGTTTGTTTAGGTTTATTTTCCATACTTTCTAAAACAATACACCAACAATATTCTTCAGTAAAGAGTTTCAGATTTTATTTAGTATAAATAAAAATAAAAGAACCAGAAAAATTATAAATTTTATTTTCTGGAAACTCCTATCTATTACGTCATTAAGAGTCCAACAGTTTGTACTTGCGATATATGTAGGTACTATAGGGCAAGTTTAGGATTCAAAAAAAAAAAAAAAAAAACAATCGGACTCGAGATAACAATCAGACATGACATTACGATGATAGAGAATGCTTAAAAAGTAAGTCCCGGAATTCTGTCTGTCTGTCCGTCTGAAAGTACCTAGAGCTATAGCCCAAACTACTGGGGCGATTTTCTTCAAACTTGGTATATAACAGTTTTGGGTTGGGTGATTCCCTAGAGGTTATTGAATTTTTTTAGGACCAAAATTAGCGGTACCTGTCATATAATGGAAATATAAAAGTAAGTTTATTTTAAAAACAGCTTTAACGATTTTGATTCAAATTTTTTTATATAGTATTTCACATAAGGTCCAACTTTTGAAATAAAAAAATATTTTTTGTACCTTTATTTACGGTCCTTGTTATAGAACGGTTTTTTTTGTAAACGACATCGAAAATTTCAACCAAATTTTTTTATACAGAAACGTTAAAATAAATCTCATTAAATTTTTCAAAAAATACATTTTGAATTTTAAAAAATAATATATTTCAAATTTTTTTTGAAAAATCGATTTTTGGAAACAAATCGTGAATTTTATCGAAATTTCGTTTTTACGTGTTGAATAATATTTACTTGAATGGCATACCAACTTTTTTTTTGAAAAATGTTCGAAATTTTTTATATATAAAAAAATATTTTTCAAAAAACGGCTCTAAAGATATTCGATTTTTTTTTTAAATTAATTTTTATGCAAGAAATCAAATGGTATACTTGGTTTTGTGTAAAAGATAATTTGAAACGATGTTTAATTAATTATAAAAAAAGATTTTATATTTTTTATATTAGTTATGAAATTCCTTAAAAATAACAAATTTTAATTTACCTTAATTTTGTTCAGTAAAAAGTCTTTACACCCAGTCGTGCATTTTATTTTTTTTTAGTTTTAGAAATTACGCGACCGACTGACGTTCAATGGACATAATTTTTTGCCTCCATTCCAAAATTGGTAACAGGTGCTATTGAATTAATTTTATTGCAAAAAACAACCCCTCAGGAATTTGAAAGAAAATCTACACTGTTATGCTTCCTCAAGCTGATAGAAGGATTTTTCTTAATTGTATTTAATTAATTTACCGTTTTAATATAAATAGGTTAGATTAAGTTTTGGTTTGCGAAGAACTTTGTTTAAAATATAGCACATTGTTTGTAATTTTTTTTTAATCCTTAAAGATTTTAGTTTTAAAACTTTTAAGCTTTCAAATTTTTAATGGATTTTGTTTTATCAAGTTTTAAGGGTATTTTTTTTTTGTTTTTACTTAACTTTGTGAGTTTTCTTAAAACTCAAAAACAAAAAAAAAAAAAAAAACAACTATTTTTTGGAAATACAAATCCTAGGAATATTAATATCTAAGGAAGATATTTAAGCTAAAAAAATAATCGATTCATGCTTTTGAACTTTTTGCAAAAAAAAAACTTGTATCTATTCAGATGGAAATATAATATGGAAATGAAGAAGAATACAAATTTTAAGGGCTAAGGCTACACTATACTCTGACAAAGGGAAAGGTTGGTGATAAAATTAACATCTTCTACCATTATTTTTTGTTTGGGTTAATCTATACATATTCATTTAAATTTCTTTAAAGTCTCTTCTAACTATTTAGTAGGTACATTTTATAGATTCTATTATAATGATTCAAATTAATGAAGTGAATCCAGTTGAAAGAATTCATTCTACAGGAAATCACATTCTTTTGCATGCATTAGAATGAAAACAAAACAAAAAAGAAAAACTTTTATATAATGAAGGTAAAATTGAATTCACATTTTGCAGGATTGCATGAATATTGAATATACAATAAGACGAAAGTCGTATACGAAAATCGAACAAATAAAATACGCTTTGAATTTATTCGTATTGTATTGTGTGTGCCGGTTGAGGTTTTGGGTGGTAAAAACGAATAACTTGATTCAACATGACATCCTGGAAAATCTAAATTAAGTCGAAAGTTTGTTTTTGGTTCTTGTTTTTGTAATAACATATTGTGGTTGTAGTGCTATCCTCTGAAATTATAAGGAAAGGAATTTATTATATTGAAGAAAACAAAAGCTAAGTTGGAGACGAAAACCACACAAACCCAAACGTCAACTATTTTTTATTAGTTTTGGTTTTTCTTGATGCTTAGAATATAATGAACATATTTTATGTGAAAGAGCAGAAATAGTTGTTTGGATTTTGTTTTTGTGAAGTAAGAACTTTTCGAAAACAAATCTTTTTCTTCTTCTTAAACTACAATTAGGGTAAATTAGGGCATTATGGCATACCTAAGCACAAACTCAAATATCTTTACTACGGACTACAATTTTTACTTCAATCATTTTTTTTAATTAAATTTCATAAAAACATAACATAAATAAATTATTTAAGAATAAAAATTCAAGCTTTTTAACAAAAAATAAATTAATTTAAAAATAGTCCAAAAAAAACCATATTGCCCTATGTACGGGCAATATGGCGAACCCCATTTACTTCGGAACCCTTTACTTTTTTTACGTATATTCAGCATTTCTGAAATATAATTGTTAATAAGTTTCATAAAATTAACGTTAAATTGAGGTTATTTTCAAATTTAAAAAAATGCAGAGTTACTTTTGAAATTAGTTTTACATAAGGGCATTATGGCGCAGTCGGGTATAATATAGCGCCATAATGCCCTTATTGCATCTGCGCCATATTGCAAAATATACACATATTCACAAAACTCCAAAAACTAAACACAATTCTTACTTCAGTTAAAATATAACAAGTGATATAACCAAACCAAAACTGTACTCTGCGTTTCACTCTTTACAACAAACACGTGCACTGTATACTTACCGAGATACACACAAACAAAAACAAAGATTTATTATATTGGAACCCAGAACCGGTATTTTTTTTTTGTTTTCTTTTTTGTTTGGCACAAAAATAATAGCACTGACCTGCGATCGTCACAAGGCTAGTGTTCGACGAAGGCCAAAGTTTCTGCATTGGTTTTATTTAAAAGTGAGTATTGGAAGTATGGTAGTTGAGAGGTGCGCCATAATGCCCGAAGTTACCCTATGTTAGTGGAGTAACATTTACTGATGATTATTATTCTCAAATATATTATGTATTCATATGAATAATTTAAAGCTTTTACTTTTTGTTATGGCATTCATGGTTTCGATTGGGACGAAAATTCTCACTTTAGGTACTTTGCTTCAGTCCTATTCAACTCTCGGTTTTAAATTGTTTCATGTTTGACAAGGACACGGTCGCTACGACCGACGACGACCTTAGAAACTCAAATTTATACAAAACTTAGCATAATGATGGTTTAATTTTATAGTATTAACATGTCAAACTGTAAGTAAAGTGCCTTCAAAGATTTTATACGTGCACTCCATTGAGATGCGAAAAATTTTCATGGGAGAGATTAAGTTATTATACTCGTATTCTTATGTTGAAATATATTTTATGAAGGATTTTTATTTAATTCAAAATGTAGGTTATATGTAAAGACTATTCTTTATATTCTATTGGTTTTTAAATACAATATAAAGAATGAAAACATAAATTTCATCAATAGTTGTTGATCTATGAGCTATAAATAGCACTGTGTTATACTGCCATAGACTTATTCTGCTTTGAATAGTGCTTGTAGTACTGATTACGAAAAAGTATGTTCAGATATGTATAATAACTTCTTATCTGCACGAACCTGCTCTTAGAGTTCAAGTTGCCAAAATTTTTAAGACTTTTTATATAGCTAAAAACATAAAATTTGTTTTTCAAAAAAAAAAAACATCTGACATCGAGTTGAGCTCCAAAAAAAAGTATGGAATAAAATTTTTTCATTTAAGAAAAAATATTATCAAAATCGGTAAACAAAATCTAATTTTATATAAATAATTTTTTGAAAACAAAATTTTAAAATAAAACTGGTATGCCATTTTGAAGGAATTATTAATCAACATATAAAACCAAAATTTCAAAATATTCAATGTCCCAATATAAATTCAAAATATTCAATGTTCAATATTATTATTATTTTTTTTTTTAAATAATAATAATATTTAATATTTTCAAAATTTTGTTTTGAATTTATATTAAAATAATAATAATGCTTTTGTATAAAAAAAAAATTCTTGAGAAAAAATAAGTAGTTTGGAAGAAAATCAGATTAAGAAAAAAACGGTTCTATGGCAGGTATTGTTAATAATGATTTTCGAAAAAATATTTCCATAAAAAAAAAACTTGTTTTAAAACTAATAAAATGTAAGTTTTTGTTCAGCCAAATCGTTGGAGCAGTTTTTGAGATAATTAAACTTTTCTATAATCAGTACCTACATATACATATATAAGGTACCTACCTGCCGTTATTTTTGCATATTTTGGAAATTTTGCACTTTTTGAATGTAAGATTGTGTTGCTCGTACAGTATTTGCTGTTTTTTAAATATATCAAAATTTATCTTCTTGCGATATAAGGTTTAGTCGAATCTGTTAAAAGATATCTATAAAAACAGATCATCTTTTTTGTCGTTATCACGGAAATGTGTCTATAAAAATAATTTAAAGTTTGCACAAATACAGTCCTAGTTACTATCTATCTATCATATAAATTTCAAATATCTATCAAAATAAAAAAGTTATAAATAAATAACGGTTGAAAACGGTCAAACAATTTGGGGCAAAAAAATAGGTTTTCCCGTTTCTCAGTAAAATATCATATTAGAAATGCAATTTTTTGCTCACGTGTGCAAATTAATTTAGATTTTTCGAAAGCTCTTAAAAATTCCTAAATATAAAAAAAAACATTCGAAAATACTTTTAAAAAATAGGTGTTTTTCCAAAAATTCATATTTCGAAAACTAGGGTCTTAAAATTTATCCGTATCAGAGCAGATATTTTTTTTCATTATCCTTCCATCAAGCTTAAAAAAAAATCTGTTTTCCTATAATGGCCACATGGTCGGAGGGTTATTTCTTGCATTGTTTTTAAAAAATTGTTCATAACTCAGTATAAAATTTTTTCAACATTCTGACATTCTGAAAAAAAACCGTCAACATTTTTTTTGTACCATCTCATTTTACCCCTATTTACCCTATTTAGTGATAGAATTTAAAAAAATCGTTTTTGAATGTTCACTTTAAGGATATTATCTATAATAGTTTATTTATAATTTTTCATTACATTCTATACAACACTGCTAATAGTCTCAGGCACAACGGAAATAAATGAGTCAACTTCTTTAATGGATGCAGCCGGGGTTCATCGACTTATAAGACGCTACAATCACGCCAAAGAAAAATCAATTTTATTATTTTAAGAAAAATTTGCAATAATTTTGCTTAATTCTACCAACATTTAGAACAAAAACAAAAAAAAAAAACACTTCAAGGGAAAACAAAAAACAATGAGCATTAACAAAGTATGCGATAGGCAGTAATATTATTTCAATAATAAGTTAATTGATGACAAATTTGCGATGCACTTGAGTTGTTTGATAATTTCTTATTTATTCAGGCCGGCAGCTTTTTTTTTTCATACATTTCTGAAACACTTAAAGGTAAACACCCTTAGTGAAGTGAGTTTGTGTCTTATTAAAATAAAATTCAGTGACAGTGAAATCAATTTTATCTTACTCTTACCTATGTATTTATATAGGTACGAATAATGTTTTTTTGTAGCTATGTGCATTGCAAATGAAAAAGTATTATTGTTTGTTTAAGATTGCTGTTTCTAGTTAGATACTTATTAGAATAGTATATTGATGTCTGTGTTTTAAACAAAGTTTTAAATATAATGTGCTTTTTGAAAATATAACTTATCAAGATTTACATAATTTTGGCGGGAAAAATTATTAAGAAATAAATTATGTTTATATTTAATATATTTATATTTCTAAATGATAGAAGTGTGTCTACATCATATTTATTGAAAAATAATATCAACAAACAAAAACTAACGGTTGAGCACCAACAATTTTTGTATTACCTTATTGAAAATATATAAATACCTATAATATTAAATATCAGATAATTTTTTGTTGGAGTGTTAAACAAAATGTGAGAATATAACTTCATACCAATCAAAATTTGACGGGTTTGTTTTGTCTCCCAGTATTTTTCTAGAGTGTGATGTGTTACAGTATAATTACGGTGACCATATTTCTGGGAGCAAAGCCCGGTACAATTAAAAATTCGTTGGATCGTTTTGAAAATCTCGATTTTTCAAAAAAAAAAAAAAAAAAATATTTTTTTTTAAATGACTTTCATAATTTTTCCTTTTTTGAGGACTAGATTTCTTTACCTAACGATTTTTATAGAAAATTTTCTTTGAAATCTTTTAAACATTTACAAGGAAGTCAGAAATTAACGGTTTTATAATAGGTTCTGTTAATAACTTCTAAAAAATATTTTTAATGCTTTTATCCGGAAAATAAGAAAAACTTTTATTTTCCAACCACTGTTTTTTTTGTTTTCCTTACAAAGTAATTAAAATTCTGAATAAAAAAAATCAGGGAATTTGCACATACGGGACAATCATGGGACAAATTTCCAAATACGGGACACTTATACGTCCCGGGTTTCTTAAATTAAAACCCCGGGAAAAGCTATAGACATACGGGACAGTCCCACGTAAACCGAGACGAATGGTCATCGTAAGTATAATAGAAAATGACTTTCTATCAAATTCAAAAAAACAAATGGTATTGAAGTTTTTTTAAAGACTTTTTTAATTGATTTTTTAAAAGAAAATGACATACTACATACTCAGGAGCAAAAAAAATGGAATCAAACTTTGCGCTCTGTAAAAACGATAATTGATCAGGATATAATTGACATATGTACAAAGGGCCCAGGGGAAAAACGGCTCATGTCCAAAAAATAAACTAATGATGAGGTCTTGTAGTATTTACTGAGCACTATTTGATGGCATCGTTACTTTTACGGCCATATTATTCATTAGTTTAAAAAATACATCTGGATGTAAAGAAATTTAAATGTCAAAAATAAATCCAAATCCATAATATTCACTATTACACAGAGAAAAAAATAGTAATTTTTAACTATTTTTTAACTATTTTCATAGTTAAAATCGGGATAACTATTTTGGATTTGGGTTTATTAAACCAAGCATATTTTACTAAAACAAGCATATGAGTAGCATGAAAAATAAAATAAAACCCAAAAAAGACATGCATTTCCTGACTAAACCCCTGGTCCTAGAAAAATGGTTTATACCTTTTTGAAAAGGGTGTCCAATATAGAAAAGAACTTAATCAAAAATTTGTAAAATAAGGCTTTATCTAAAATAATGGCCTCATAAGTCAAAATATACCTATTTCAAATGAGAAAAAAATTTAACCTTCTGGGGCGTCATCTAGCGTCAAAATAAAAATCTGAAAAAATTAGGGGATTTCTTTTTTTTTTTATTATTTAGAAACAGTTTTTCCACTTAGGAACTTGATTCCCGAAAAAAACCTAAATAACGAACGCCCTAATATGTATATAAAAAAAGCCCAAATCATTAATTTATTTGATCAATTTGAGCTTTTGTTGTTTTTAAAATGACAATTTTGCAGTTAGTTCTTCTTTTTTAACGACTTAATAGGTTTAAGATGAAGTATAAGTTCAATATTTATTTCAAACCCTCAAAAATATTACAGGCGACTCCCTCTAAGTCGAACTTTCTCTAACTCGAGTTTCGCTCTAAATCGAACGTTTTCACCTATTTTAATGAAAATTTGAAACAATTTTGGGAGTTTTATTATTTATGTAGTTTTATTTATTTATGTTTTTAAAAATGTTTCCAGTAAAATAGCCCATTGCAACTAAGTTTTGATCCGATCAAAATATTTGGAACTTTTTTATTGGTGAAAATGAAAAATAAGTTGGTACACGGAGAAAAAAAACACTACGATTTTTACTAAAAATGAGTGAAATCCGCTTAAATTCTGTTTAATTTAAAGTGAAATTCATTTTTAATTAATATAAATATTCACCTTAAAAAACAATTTTAAAATTATCGTCAGACTTCAGCTTTAATTGTAGTTTATATCATACATATTTCCGCCAATAAGATAGCACGATGGTTATTGGATTGATCCCCAGTGGCTGCTGTTTTTTTTTTTGATCAAAATGTTTGCATATAAAAATAAGATGATTTTCCGCTTAAATCAACCGCATTTCTTTTTAATTAGCATATTCATGTAATTCAAAAAATTTCTCCGCTCCATGACAGACTTCATCTTGGAAAAAAACCATGCAGCAATCCGCTTATTTTAATATAGAATCCGATTGTTTTCAGGTGTTTTTTTCTATATTTAAAAAGTTCTTATTTTATCAACCTGTTTTCCTTTTCATTTTCGAAAAAACACAAAAAATAATTCTAATTTTCAAAGATGATTTGATGATACTCAAAATATCAATCTTTCAAATTTCTCTAACTTATTAAGAAATATTAACTGTTCACATCAGAAATTCAATATTTTAAATTAGTTTTGGTTTGGTTTCTTAAAGGTAGGTATTCTGTTAACCTTTCTCAGTAATTATATAATAATCTAACTATAAAATATATTTTATCAACGGTACCACTCGAAACGGCTCCAAAATTTTTTGTCTGTACTAATTCTATTAGAAAAAGATAATAGTTAATTTTATTATTATTATTCTGTTCACATCTTCATTTTCTTTTCAACAAGACATTTTCTTTTTTAAACAATTTATTAGCATGTCATTACCATTAGAACATCTTAGATCTTATATGTGTTCCATTAAACGAAAAACAAATTAAGCTCCCATAAAAATAATTCTTAAACTTTATCCTCACCTCGGGAGAAGAACGTTTTCATGTTGAACAAAGTCCTTTATCATCTGTGAGGCTGTGAATAATAAACAAACATTAAGGCGGGTATTTTATTTCATCCGCAAAGCAATCAAGTATTATAATCCATTAAAATAAGACGACATAAAACTTTATTGTAGACAGTACACAAATAGAGTATATTTTTTACCAGCAGCGATGTTCTTTTTTTATATTTGCTCTCATTTTGTATGCCACTAGCGATTGAAAAGTTTTTAATCATCTTTCACTACCTAGATGTAAATTTGTATGTGTTTGTATAATCCAAGTTTATATACTTGTATCTTTAGGAGAATTTTAAAACATTTTCAACATTCGTTTTCAATATCTTCCCATTAAGAATTGTTTTTTTTTCTTAAACTTTCAGCTGTTTGACATACAAATTAACATACAACTAGAACAACTTGCCACTGCTTTTGTTTCTTTGCTCGCTGCTAAGACAAATTGAAAAAAAAACAATGTTTTTTTCTAACGAAAACTAAGTTGTGCATCTGGATATTTTTCTTAATTAAAATTGGGAGTCCTTAATTCTTCAAGGATTTTTATTATTTTGGGATTTAAAGTTTTCTTGGTTGTTATTTTAACTATTTTAACTGTAACATCTCAAGTTTGTTGTAGAAATTTATTCAAAGTCCAAACAACCACAGGATACATAAGAAACACTTTCCAAAAAATGACCTCTTTTCAATGAACTAAAAATAAACAACATTTCCATGCTTAGAAAACTTAAGATGGAAAAGCAATTTTTTTTATATTTGCTGAATGGTTTTTTTTTTTTTGTAAATGAGCAAATGTCAAGGTAAGTGGTGGTCCTGTCGAGCTGAAATAAATATTCATTTTGATGTCTGCATTTACCCACGTTTTATGACATTCACTTCATATTATATCCTTGAGCATTATACAGTTTCTATTCATACCCACGTTGAATGAAAAACAAATGCAGAGAAACGGTTTAAGAGTTTTCATTTATGCAAACAACACGACACAAAATACTAATACTTAAATGAACTGCTAATTTTGCGTGTACCTACTTAAGATTTAAGCATTTCACAAGATATATTTTTTAAGAGGTTGTGCATTAGTAAAAAAAAAATGTTAATTGAAGCCACAACCGAATATGACATTGATAGGAGGTGAGAACAAAATAGCTACTGTTAATCTGTTTAAAATTGAAATTAAACACTTCTTGTCTTTCTTATTTTTAAACCAATGATATTTAATTTTAATCGAATTGCATTCTTGTCCATGGTTTAAGGGTTACCGTAACCTGAAAAAGTACGTATACAAATATTTTGTCCATTTGTTAACCCTTTTTTTTTTGATAAAAAAATCTAAAAACAAAAATTATGAATTTGTATTACGTACTAATTTGAAAGCTCTTTGTGTTTTTTCGAAGTAAAATAAACAATTTTGATTGAAAAAATCGGCCTACTTTGGCAAGCAAGGTCCTACTCAAATAAACAACAATTTTCAAAAAAAAGGAAGAAAGTAAACGGCGCGGCGCACAGTGGGCGAGATTTTAATATTTCACTGTAAAATTCATTTCTTTTGAACGGGTTGTAATATTTTAATATTTTTTTTTTTTAAATAAGGGTAAAATACGCTGCTAAGAACGTGATGAGGTTTTAATTATATTTGTTGATAGGGTGTTTCACAATCTTGTCTTGAAATTCATTTTGTTTTATTAATTTTGTGGTTGGGGTCAAAATCCCGAAAACCGAAATCCCGTAAACCCAAAATCCCGAAAATCTAGAATCCAGAAAACCCAAAATCCCGAAAACCTAGGGATTGTGTTTGCCTCCCTTAATTTTGTGCTTACCTATTTGCAATGAGCATTTTTAAGAAAAATGAGGGGTTCCGCAATAGATGAGAGAAGAGACTATAGTTTAAAGATGGATTATATAATTTAAATATTGTCTATTACATTTAAAATAAATATTAATTTACATTAGTTTGTTAAACTGTTGTGTTGATAGATTTGAAGTTATGCAAAATTTTAACAAAAGTTAAATCTTAAAAATTTTGTTTAAGAAAATTAATTATAACTAGATTTCTTGAAAACGCGTTACATTGTGCTGAGTTCTAATAAACCTATCACTTTTGCAGAGTTTCGTTCTTGGAGACTCCTTCGAGTTCAAATGTTTGTAAGTGAAGAAATATATCGGTTGGATGGCTGCAAGTACCTGAAATAAATCTTCGTTCAGGCTAATGTTTGAAATCCCTACTAACAATTTTGCATCTATAATGCTTAACAGAAGCAACAATTGCATCTGTAAAGCTTTATAGAACTTACATTTATTTTGATACTTACATATATTTCTTGGAATCCTTATCACAAGAAAAACATTCTCCTATCTTAAAATAAGGCTCGTTTTCTTGGCAATTTTTCACTTAATAACAGATTTTTAAAGTTGTTTGAAAAGTTGCAAAGTAAACAAATGAAAACAATGCAGTGGTATCATTAGTTCAATTCAAAATCTCTAATGTAAAAATGTTTAATTTGCGCTCTACAAGTCAACCAAGCTTTAAGATTCTACGATATTCAGAAGTGTTCTATAATATTTGATAATAATTCAGTGATAATGAGTGGATACCACATAACACGCCTCCTGGGTAGAAAATCTCAAATTTTCGATTTTTTAATTTTTTTTTTAAATAAAAACCTCCCTCTCAGATAGGCAAAACTTGCAGCTGATTTTTTAAGAAATGTTTCAAAAATAGTTAAAGATTAAATTTCAGTTTAGTTTAGTACGTGAATTTTCATTAGAAATGTTGCAACTTAACTCAAAGTTAAAAAATTGAGTGTAAAACAGCTTTCCGAACAAATTTTAGTTTTGCAACATTAAAAAAAGAATGGATCATAATTGCTATAAAAATAGTCCTATTTATAAGGTCCATTGAAAAATTTTTTTTTTTAATTTTTGAACTATATTTTCAGCTTTTGATATAATAACTCTTAAAATCTGATAAGTAAAATCTGATAGTAAAAATAAGAAAACTTCGGTTGTCTGTATCAGCCGAGTCTTTGGTTTGGACCCATTTTAAAACTTCTTTCGGTTTTTCAAGTTTCCAATCTTTCCTAAGCCATTAAATAAATACATTTTAAGCACACGCGAAATATGAGAATCGCAAGGACTTGGTCCACTGTGCAGCATTCATCGTTTAGAAATCGAAAGCGGTCAAAAAATGTTTTAGTTATTAAAAAATCAGATGTATTTATTGTTTCTACATTTCTTTTAAATTTGAATTGAATTTATTTTTTAAGAAATCTTAACATACAAAGTTTCAATATTCTATGCAACTTTTACCATTAGAACAAGCTCGTGTGAATCATTTGTGCATTTTATTTATTAGTATCAAAGATTATGACCATGCAATAAAATAACATAGTTTTTGATGAACTATTTTCTATTAAAAACCTAATTTAAAAAAATATACCTCATAGCGTCATAGCGTAAAATTTTGAAACAAAATCAGCTAAACGAAACTAGAAAAAAAAAATTGCTTGTAAAATTTTCAGATTGAGAATTATTTTTGATGACTTTACCTCTCCGACACTTCTTTTATTATAACAAGCAGATTTTACATGAGATTGATTTCTGATATTTGTGATTAACAGCTTAACCCATTTTTGTTGAAAAGCTATATAAACATTTTTTTTATAATCTTAAAAAATATTTATTGAGTTTTAAAATTGAAAAAAAAAAAAAAATATTTTTAACTTTTGTATATTTTATTTTCATTCATTTCAATCATAAAATTTACAAATTCGCTACTTACAGACCGACAATTACAAATAAACAAAACTTGCCCGTTGCAAACCAAAAACTTTTTGCACTTTAATTCATTCAGAGAAAGATATTTGTATTGTTACCATATTGGACACTGTGGCGTATACGCGTTTTTTTCTTATAATTAATATTTTTTTGGTTTCAATGTGTGAATATATTCAAATGGATAAGTTTTTTTCCTATACAATCTATGATAATAAAGTATAAAGAATAAATAATGTTTTCTCTTGCTTCGTTGACAAATCTGTGCGAGGGCTGATTTTAAAATCACTTTGGGAGAATTTTTTTTTGAATTAGCTTCTGAATGGTAAATTTACTGGTGAATACTTAAACCAATTTTTTTCTAGAAATATTTTTGATTAATATTTTAAAACTTAAAAAAGAAATCTCAAACTTGTGCACAAAAAAAAAAAAACAAAATAATCCTTAAGATTATACATACCAAAATAAATTATTCAAATACCTTTCTTACTATAAAATCTCAAAATAAAATTTGTTTTTTTTTTTTTTTTTCTAGTCAAAGCTACAACAAATCTTAATCATCAACACAAATATTTACCTTTATAATTAAAACCTTAATATAATGCCATTTTCATTGTTTGCGCCATTACTAAGTGTTGCTAAGATTCAATTAAATCTTCCTAAATAAGTAAATAAGTCCATTAAAAAACTGATCGAGCTTATGGGTTGAATAGATATAAAGCCAATGTAATTAAGGTGTTTTATATTGCTAATGGTTGTTAAAAGGATACTGTTTTGTATATTTGTAGAGATGAGAAAAGGTATGTTGAAAACAAACTCAGAACAAATCTGTATTAAATGTTACTGTGTTGTTGCCTTAGTATTTAGATATACCAGACAGGCTGTTTGGTCAGGATTTCCATTGTTAATGTCTTAATTGCATTTTTAATTGTCTCGTTAATTGATAGTTAAACAGAATAAGGTGAGCTTTACCTTATCTTAATAGAAACAGAAGAAAATAAGTCCTTTTGAATGTTAACTTAATTGAATCGATATAATAATTTCTATATAGACCTTTATAGATATCAAGTTTCCGACCCAAGATTTAAGCATGAACCTTTTTCTCTTTATAATTGAAAACAGTAACTGGTTGTCTAATGGTGTGAAATTAAATGGAACAAATGTGTTTCAAAAAACCAAAATAAAAAGCATGTTTTACATCTATAGTAGTAATTCGTTAGTTATTTTTTTCATCGACATGAAGAACTCAGTGTTTGAGAGAATCTAAAAATAGTAATTTTTCCAGGTATATTTCGCCCCCCTCTTTTTTCGTTTTGTAGGTGTTTCTTAGTAAAAAATAGTTTTCTCAAAACTGGACACATCGATTAACCTTTAGATAATGATATTAACTGAAGGACATGTTGCTTGAGTTACACTTTTATAAATTGAAACTTTTTATCTACTTTTTCTGATATTGATGTATCCTTTCCAATAATTGAGAACCATGAGCAGCTATCGTCGAGGTTCTTGAGAAATGATTTTTTTCTAACATCATTCGAATCACAGACAGGAGTAGTGTTATTCTCAAATGAACAGATAACAGACAACAAATTTATTTTCACCAATTGGTCACATGTTCTTATGTATAAATTTGCTAGTAATGTTGAAAGTTTTTTTTGTAAACATTCATAAAAGAATATACTTTTAATTGGATTTAAACAAATATTACTATACGACTGGGTTGTACGAACTTGTTCTTAAGGTTCAAGGTGCTAAAATGTTTAAGAATTTTTATATAAAAATATGGTAAATGCATAGAAAAAAAATGTTTTAAAAACTTAAAATTCTTTTTTTTTTCAAATTAAAATAACAACATGTTTAATCAAATAGAGCTCAACAAGTATGCAGTTTAATTTCTGTTATATAAAATGCATTTTTATAAAACAATATTTTCAAAATCGGTAGAGCCATTTTTTTTTGTTTTTGAAAAACTAATTTTTTATAAATATAATTAAAAAAACAAGAAAATTTTAAATAAAATTGGTATACAATTTTTTAGCTATCACCTAAAACCAAAATTTCCAAAAATTCAATGTCACGTTTTCGAAAATCTGAATTAAAAAAATTCATTTTTTTTAAATCCAAATTTCAATTTTTTATTATATTGGCTTACCTATATTGAAATTATACAAATGTTGAAATCGAAAAATTAGTTTCGGAAAAAATCGGATTTAAAAAAATCGATTTTCGAAAAAAGAAAAATTCATTAAAAGATGACCCTTATCTTAAGACTTTAATATGAAATTTTTTAACAAAATCGTTGGAGCCGTTTTCGAGGATATGCAATTTTACTAAAATTGGTCTATGACAAGTACCGTTGTTTTTGGTAAAAAAAAAATGTATTCCAAAAGTCCCTCTGGAGAGTCGCTAAATAAGGCTTCATAATCGGTCCATCCGTTTAGGCTGGAGCTTCGTATACAGGCAAGCCGACTGACAGACGGACTTTCGGGACCCACTTTTTTGGCATTCTCTTTCATCGTTATGTCATCTCTGATTATTACCTCATAAAAAGTTCTAACGCAATTGCTTTTGACACTTAATCTATGTTTTTTGAGGTTCTTAAGACGAGACCTTAATTTGTCGAATAAGATTTCATGTCAGTAAGATTTCTAGTCAAAAAAAGAAAAAACTGTGAAGTCTAAAAAAGTGGCTTTCGTCATACCATCTGTATTAGGAAAATATGGAGTTGCCTTTTTTTGCGAAAATTGATATTTTCTTTATTTGCGTATATTTCGTTAAGGGCTAGACCAATTTTTTCCACATTTACATGTAACAGGTAGATAGTTCTTTTCGTTTTAAAAGTTAAGTGTATTCCAATATTGGATCGCGTCGAATAAATCAAAAACTGTATTCTTCTATTAGACATCAGTTATAATTTCATTATATTTTCCGATTTAAAAAGAGTTGTTTTTATTTACAAAATATCATCATAGTGACAGGAAGTCAAAAAAAACCAACAACACAGTCATATTTGTCACCCCCATAAAACATATAAAAACACCCCCATATTGCATTGATCTTAGAATCTATAATCAAAGAGGATAACGTGTAAGCGGAACAGGGAAATAATATTTTTAAATCTGCTCGAAAAATATGGGTCATAGAAAAAAAATTTGCCAAACATAAAGTATGGTTGAGTTATTTACTAAAAGTTGTTTTTCGTTGAATCCAAAATGGCAGCAATAGTTCAAGATCGATTTTACGAAAAAAAAAACTAGTTTTAGACTCTCAGTGATCCTCTCTACCGAGCGTAAAAAGAGCTAAAAAGTTTGATAAAAGAACAAAGAATTATTATTTTTTTTTATTTAGATCCAATTTTTCAATAGCCAGATAAACCTCAGTTAGAGCGTATTTACATTTATTCTTCTAAGGCCCATTTGCTGAAACTAGTCATACATTTTGATATTAGCTAGGCCGATCATAGCTCTTATGTTTTACTTAGTTTATTCTAAGTTTCTAAAAAATATTTATGTTCAACCTAGCAATGATTTACTTTCATGTGAGAAATCCCTGAGAACTTCAAATTAATTTGTCAAATCGGTGAAACGTCAGATAGTTTTTATTTTTTTTTTTTAGAAATTTTATCAAAAAAATTGTTAAGAATTCCTTTAAATTAATCACGAAAAAGGTAAAAATAGTCAAATAAAATTCGCGTTTAAATTAATAAATAGAATAATTTTAGTGAATGTATTTGTGTTTTGTGAACGTATGTACTTGTCAAAATTAGTGTTGAAAAAAAAAAAAAAAAACAACAAAAGGGTGAACATTCTCTCAAAAAAATTTTCAGTGAATTTTTGCATTTGCAGATGGTTGAAATTTAAAAAAGTTAGTTAACTCATATTGCTGTACTTTATTTTTGTTCATTTCGGTACCAACGCAACATTTTTTGAGCGGTTTTCTCTCTTTTTTCTCAAATAAATATGCTTAAACTACTTATGTTCTACTATTTCTTCCCCCTAAGTTATGTTCAACTTAGAGGAATTAATAACCTAGTTTGAAGTTCGTGCAGATCGCAATGTAGAACTTATGGCTTTACGTTTCACTTAAATATTTAAGTTTGGTTTCAGCAAATGGGCCTAATAGTCTAACTGACGATTGAAAAGTCAGGGCTTAATCACGAAATAATGCTGTAATTCAAAAAAATTCCATTTTTTTTTTTTTGAAAAATCAAGTTTTTGAAAACGGATGAATGAATTTCATTGAAACTTTGTTTTTTGAAACTCCGGCCCAAACACGATTTCATGACCATACTTTGACTAAATTAACTATATTAACGTATCCTGAATTCTGATATTGACTTATTTTCGAAACTCTTCACAATAAAAATTTTGCTTGCTTTTCAATATCTAAATTTTCTTTTAAATGGAAATCAACAAAGTGGCTTAGGAACACTTCTTCAAACCAGTTCTTCGGAGTTTGAAAAGTCATGACCATGACATCAGCAAACCTCCAACTACCCGATAAATACACAAATACATAATTTTTAAGAACTAAAAAAATAACATTCAGTTTGATATATAAGTAATAAGTGGGTTGCCTTGGACGACATGGTGAAAAGCACCAGGCTTTCAAGATTAAAAAAAAAATTATCGGTTTAACTTTGCATATTAATTTAAAAAATATTATTTCCTGCGATTAATCTTTTAAATGTTAATGTTTTTGTCTTTTTGATTTAAACTAAATGCTAACAATTTATTATTTAGAATCATCATCAATTAAGCTTATCATTTTCTATCACCCCAGTGTATTTTTTTTTATTTTCGTACTGTTTTTCTTTTTTTCAATTTTTTTATTTTAATTAGAAAAATGACGAATATAAATTTATCAAGATAACCATCAGTAAGTACCTACTTGTTTCTGAAATATGTTAAAAAGAATAAGCAAAGAAAGTAAATTGTAAATATAAAATTAAAAATGATAATTAGCTTAAATATTTGCATGATTGATGTACATATGAAATTACAATGAAAGTTTGTTCATTAAAT
This sequence comes from Episyrphus balteatus, assembly GCF_945859705.1. Classification (NCBI taxonomy): domain Eukaryota; kingdom Metazoa; phylum Arthropoda; class Insecta; order Diptera; family Syrphidae; genus Episyrphus; species Episyrphus balteatus. The sequence continues at coordinate 97,224,804 of NC_079136.1, forward strand.
ACACGAGTTTGCAGTTCAAAACATGTGTGTCTGTGCACACACAACAAAAAAAAGCAAGCATAATTTAAACTTTTTCGCTGATTATATTTTTAATAAGAAAAGAGAAAAACATTTTTTTATTTGCTTTACATTCCCTTTTTAATGATGCTGCAGAAGGTAACTCTGTAAGCTAATGATTGAAAAACTGTTTCCCTGTTATAAGCCTTACAAATTAATACGATTTGAATGTACCTCATGTTTTTGATATACCAAAGTTATCATATGCTTGGATGAGTACCTAAATGAATATACAGAATCCTTGTTTGAAAAGTTGACAGAAACAAAAATGATTTTTCATAATGAAAAATGATGCGTTTGAAATTTTTTAATTGAAATTAGTATAAGGGTAATCCTGAACATAAGAAAACGATGTATGTCCTTGCTCAACCTCATGTACCTAAACCCAATTTAATTAAAGTAAGTTTGACTGTTTTTCAATCCTTTATTATTTGTTAAAAAACAGTTGCTATAGCACCTTGCAGATTAAACAAAAAATAATAAATATTTACCCTTTCCAAAAATAAATCTCTTAAACATACATTTCCTCCAAATATTTACCTTCCCTTGTTACACACACACAATAAATCGATTTTTTTTTCATAGAAAAATGTAATCTCGACCCATTTAAAATCACTAGATTGTAAAATAAAACAAAAAAAAAAAAAAAATTAAAATTCGTGCTAAGTTCATTTTGGTATTTCAAAATGCAGCTAACATCATCATGTTGCTTTTATTAACCTCTCATACTGAATGCAAAAAAATGAGATGAGAGAAGAATTTTGTATTAAATTTTCAAAAAACTTTTCGTCATCAAGCAAGAATATTTTAAGCATATAGATACTCGTACATATAATGTCATTTTTCAAAAATTGTCACAAAAAGCTTACAACAAAACATGTTTCAAATTATAAAAATAAAGTTGATAAAACATTAGTTCTATCTTTTAACGCTTTAGAGCTGTTACCTCATATGCAAGAGTTTCTGGACTAGGTTTTTTTTGCATACGCCGTATACGTTGCCGAAAATTTATGAAATTTTTCACAACTAATTTCTAGAAAATGAATAAATTCACCAGGAAACTACATGATTTCGAGGTATTTTTTATTACCTGATCTAATAAAACCAAAATCACAAGGTTGGTACAGCTGCTACATCAGGGTAGTCTGTCTTTTTACTTGCGAAATAGGTACTATAGGTTTATGAAGTTATGTATTCGTACAAAAAAAAAGTTGAGATAACAACATGAAATTACGATGATAGAGAATGCAAAAAATAAAGTGAGTTTCGAAAGACCGCCTGTATATCGTGATGTCTGTCTGCTGTATAAGTCCGTCTGTCTGTCTGTCTGTCTGTCTGTCTGTCTGTCAGTCTGTCTGTCAGTCTGTCTGTCAGTCTGTCTGTCTGTCTGTATAAGGAGCTACAGCCTAAACGGATGGACCGATTAATGCCAAACTTCTTATGTAGCGTTATTTGGCGACTCTCCAGAGGGGTTTTTGTAATTAATTTTTTTGGACCAAAAATAACGGTACTTGTCATATACCGATTTAAGTAAAATTGAAATATCTCAAAAACGGCTCTAACGATTTTGTTTAAAAAATTCATATGTTAGTTTTAAGCTAAGGTCTATCTTTCGATGAAAAAATTTTTTTTTGAAAATCATTATTAACGGTACCTGCCATAGAATTCAAATCCGATTATCTCCGAAACTGCTTATTCGATTTCAAACAAACTTTTTGTGAAGAAGCATTTATATAATTTAAATATAAGCTAAAAATAAGATTTTGAAAAAAATAATTTTTGGATTTTTAAAAAAATTTTGAAAATTTTTTTTTGAAAAATCAAATTTTCGAAAACGGGACATTGAATTTTTTGGAAATTTTGTTTTTAGATGTTGATTAGTGATTTCTACAAAATGGCATACCAATTTTATTTTAAAACTTTTTTTCCAAAAAATTATTTATAAAAAATTAGTTTTTAAAAAACCGGCTCTAACGATTTTGAAAATTTTTTTTCTAAAAATGCATGTTAATATATCAATCAAAACTGCATACTTCTTTTGGAGGGCAGTTTAATTTCAGATTTTATTTTATTTTTTTTTTTAAAACGAATTTTATTTTTTTTTCCAAATTTCTATATAAAAAGTCTTTAAAATTTAAGCAACTTTAACTCTAAGAGCAAGTACGTGCGACCCCAGTCGTGCATTTTATTTTTCTATGAAATGGCTCTAACGATTTAACATTTTTTTTTTCAAATATGTATGCATCTTTATAAAAGAAATTAAGGGGCAATATCTAGTTGTAAGTGCGAAAAAACGTACTTTTTTGTGGATTTTTTGTGAAGAGGCATTTAATTAGGTATATAAACATAAAGAATACATGTACATATAGCAAAGTTTATGTATTAAAAGAATTCGATGTAGGTATATTTAAAAAAATATTGGGTTCCGTTATTTTTGTAGTAGATCTCCTAGACGACCTCCAAAAAAAGGTTTCTGGCGTTAAGCAAGATATCTCTGATCCAAACCACTTAAAATTAAAAAATCCAAAAGATTCATTTCCAGGATAGACGAATGCAGGTAATGAAGGAATATGTAAAATTTTGATTTTTGACAAAATGGTGGCTTTCCAAATAAAAAAAATCATTTAAAAATTTTGATAATCATGTAAACTAAGTTAAAAAGTCTTCAAAAATACATATTTTCTCGGAAACTAATTGCTGTATCAATGTGAAATTTTCGGACAACATTCTTATATACACTCCTTTTCATCAGAATAGGTACACAACTTTTCAAATGTTCAGTATTCGTTTTTTCCTTGCGGTGTAAGAAAAATAATAATTTTTTGATGTCAAGTCATTGCTTAAGATGTAAGCAGAATCAGCAAAAAAAAAAAAATAAATCAAAACGTGTGGTTATTTTTCTTGTTTCCCTATGACAAAGCATTTCACATCGAAAAACTGAGTTATTTTTTTGTTTCATCAGAATAGGTAGGTACACATAGAGAATGATGTCAAAGTGGTCCATGAAATGAATTTAAACCAAGTTCTTCTTAAAAATGTATTTTACTTATTTTATTTTTTGTATAGTGGCGTTTTTATTCATAAAAAATAACAAAACTGTCCAGGAATTGCATTGTTAAATTTCTTTATGCAATCTTTCTGAATCTCTTCCCTTAAATAATAAATGGTGGGTTAGGAAATATTTTTGTCTTAAAATCGGCTATCACAAATTTTATCAGTACAAGCTAGCCATTTCCAAACATTTTCAACAAGGTTCAGGGTTGTTTTCTATGGTAGATACTGAAGTACTTCCTAAATTTGTACTTCCTCCCTATATTTTACAGAGCATTTTTTGTGGTAGGAGGCGTGGTCCTGTTGAAAAATTCAGTATACTGATTCACAAATACTAGAGAATTAAGGAAAAGTTTCTTGAATATGCATTTACAAATAATTGTGACCATTCTTCACGTTTGAAATTCATTATTTGTATTATCGTAGTAGACTACTTTCTTCCATGCCTTAACACTTCTTTTTTAACATTGAAGTTGGTCTCAAAATGGTTTCTCCTTTCGCAGAATGTTAAACGGATAGTTGAACTCACCAAGGACATCAAAATTAAATGTTCATTAATCCAAAAATAACAAGAAATACCACTCAACTTTTCATGTGGTAAGGGATTTCAAAAACCTTAAACGAATACAATTCTGTTCTTGGTTTAGTGATGGTGTCTTTTAAAAATTCAGCCATTTTGGAAGATTGGGACTAATGACCATTCTATTTACTGTCCTAAAATTACAAATAATAGCTGTTTCTCACTTTTATTCTTGTCGTTAATCCACCAAAACTGGTAGCACATGTAAAAATTTACTCGTCAAAGAGTGTTTTTTTGCATTTTTTTTACCACCATTCATTTTTTTTAACCCCAGAATGTTTGTATTTGATTTCCGGATAGTGCATATTCACAATTCGTAATTTTTTTAAACCATACCTGTACTGGTGGATCCTTAATTGTTTGTTTTTTTCTTAAGGTGTTTTCGCCAAAATTTAGCGATTTTAATCCACCCATGTTTTTTAATATGGTAGTATGATTATTAAATTACACTTAGGAAAGTCCAGTTATTTGTTTTAATGGTAAATTTGCTCGAAATCCACAAAAACATTAAAGATAACAAGGGTGTACCTATTCTGATGAAGAAAAAAATAAGTTAATTTTTCCTCGAAAAATACTTTACAAAAAAAACAATGCGAAAGTTATGGTCCATTTTGGAACAGTTTTAGCCGTTGCTTTTTCTGACATCTTAAACTATCAAAAAACAATAAAACCTTGTTAGGTCACGCACCACTATTGGGGACAAACGATTAATGAACATTTGAAAAGTTGTGTACCTATTCTGATGAAAAGGAGTGTATATGTACATTCAAAATATCCAAAAAAAATATTTGCTTTTTTTCAAAATTATAACTAGGTATAACCCCTTAAAGTGCATACTTTTTTGGAGCAAAATTTCATTAAAAATGTTCGGTTTTTCATTTGAAGAACGAATTTTATGTTTTTTATGTTATTTTTTCATATGCATATTTGTCAATTTTTTTTTAGTCTTGAGTTCTAAGAGCAAGTTCGTGCTACCCAGTGTATTTAATTTCTACTGCAATCTGGTGCTTTGGTTGTTTGTAAGATCACTGTGAACATGGCACAAGTGCCAATGTGCGTTTGTTCGAAGTTATGTTTAACTATCTAACTGACATCTTCTGCAAAATAACGCAATAATGCCAAATTTAATGCCCCAATACTCAACAAAAAACATGGTTCATTACAAAAAAAAAAAAAAAAAAAACACTTAGTAAAGTAGTACTCCATTCTCCCCTACTTCAACGATTACTGCACAGGAAGTAATTAAATGTAGGTACCTATATAAATTCCTTAGAAAAGCTTTTTGCGTATCTATTCGTACGGATGTTTTATTAACAACTAATTTATCTTTACACTTCTGGAATCACTGTTGACCATGTCAAATGTCACTCTAACATGTTGTGAATACAAAAAATATCTCTGTGAATATTCTTGACTAATTTGAAAGTCAAATTGTAAATGTGCACGTCGAGTTTGAATATAAGCTTATTTAACTATACTTGGTGATTTATGTGTTGACAATAATTAAACTTATTGGAGCGGTGTTTTTTTGTAAAATCTATTAAGACCATAGACGGTATTGTTGTGGTGTTATAACATTGTAGGTAAAGTCTTCAAAGAGAATAAACTTTTGCTAAACATGTTGCAGTTGTAGATATGTACCTATTGATCAAGAAAGCTTAAATATGTTTATTATTATGTGTTGGATAATGGAACTTTTAACTAATGAATTTGCCGACACATCCATATTCATTTGTTAAAATTTATAATAGAATATATTATTTTCAAATATTGACATGTTCATTGATTCAAAAGAGTTTTGTCTTCAATTTATTATTTTATTCATAAATTTCCACTTAAACAAACAACTATTAAAATGTTAATTAATTACATAATTTAAAAAGCTATTATAATTGATGGGTAAATATGAGGGTTGCGTAAAAATGACCCCAACAAAATAACGCAATATAATATCACAACAAAAACATTACTGTTAAAAAAAGAGCCAAGTTCTCCTATGTTGAAATTATGCTGGCACAAAAAGTATTGAGATGTAAAAGTGTACCAAGTTCTAAAGTTTGGGTTCAAATTCGTATCAATAAAATTTTGATTGTTCTCTTGACAATTTTTCTTAACCATCGATTTTTAAAGTTATTTCAAAAATTGCCAAGTAAACAATCAAAATTTTATTGATACGAATTTGAACCCAAACTTTAGAACTTGGTACAAGGTATGGCTGTAGAATTGAAAATCTCTATGTTTGATGAAAATTCAGTGAAAATGGGCGGTTGCCACGCCCCCTGGCTGAAATTCTCAAATTTTAAATTTTTTTCTTTGTAAAAACTACCAGCTCTACCATTCCACTAAATTTCAAGATTCTACGATAATCAGAAGTGCTCCATAATATTTGATGAAAATTCAGCGGAAATGGGCGGATGCCACGCCCCCTGAATTGAAAATCTCAAATTTTCGATTTTTCCCTTTGTATACACCACGAGTCCTATCACCGGGGGGTCGAAAATGGCCTGAGTTGTTTCCTGTAAATAAGGGTGTAGTGCCAAAGTTGCTAGAGAACTTGGCTGGGAACTACCGTGCCCCTTGATATTACATCAGAACTCAGCCCTTACAGTTCAAATCTTGAGTTGTTAGTCAACTTACAACTGTGTTAAAAAATAGTAGTATAATAAACTGAATGCAAAAACTTAGACCATCTTTTTAAGTTGGTTTAACTTTCAATAATACATTTTGTTTGTAAATACAACACAGGATTGGGGCTTCTGCATGAGCGAAAATTCGGATTCTAAAATTCTGTATTATAAAATTCGGTATTTTGAAATTTTGTAAATTCAAAATTCTGTAGGTATTTTAAAACTCAGCCTATTCAAAATTCTATATTTACCTAGTGGAATAACTAAATAACTAAAGCTAAAAAATAGCAATATAAGATCATCCGGAACTGTTCACCCGAACTGTTCACCCGAATAGTTCTGAGGTCGAATTACGGCATATGTTCGTTAACGCATGGTTGCTATGTGTCCCTATCGTTTTCTAATAATTAAATAGGGACAGAAATAGTCAAAACGTTAACGTATGATCCTAATCGTGTGCCGTAATTCGACTCCTGATTTTGATGGTCTTTTTTTCAAACGTCGGCATCGGTGATTCAAAATACTTTGACCTTTATAGGTTTAAAATTGCCTCTGTTGCTGTTAGAGGTGCATAAAAACTTTGGGGTTCGCGCGAACCCCGAGTTTGGTTATTGCATTATTTTGCGTGCCGTAAACTAGGGTTAATTGAAGATTCTTGTGACCAAAAAAATTTAGTTTTCGAAAATTTTGCTCAAATTTCATAAATAAAATGATACCAAAAGATTTTCCAAATAATTTAAGGAAAAAATATATGGAAGTGAGGGACAATCTTCCACCTGAACTCAAGATCTGAATTTTTAGAGGCTCTGATTGGTCAGATGTCATAAGAAGTTAGGTGGCATTTAGTTACGTTTTTTGACATTTAGTTATGATTTTCAGGTGGAAATTTGTATCTGAAAATTCAGATGGGTGTGTTTTTGTTGTTGAAGTTGGTAAACATACCAAATGTGCTACACACCAAAAATGAACTTTGTGATTTTAATACAAGTTATAAATTTACTACTAGTAGATGTTTTGGTTAATCTAGTACTATCATCTACTCATGCTCTTCTTCCCGAGTAGATACGATTTGTATTGAATTCATTGAAAGTGCGTTCCATTGAAAATCGCTAGTAAACTACTAGTAGTACTTTGCCACCTCCCAAAGGAACAGGGCTAGTATGTTTTTGTGTTCTTCCTCCGCATTTTTATGTGCAGAAATGGAATAATGAAAATAAATGAAGAAATAAAAAAACTACATGAAGTTGGGGACCAAAGCAAAATTAAACATACATAAGTGGATAGCAGAAAGGGATTTTAAGAATCCAACATAATAATTTTAACAAATACTAAAGTGATCTCACTGAATAAATAACTCTTTTTTTACAATCACTTGAACTATTTTTATTATCCTAGAAAATAAATGTTCTTTTTTTTTTTTTAAAGTCAATCCAAGTAAAGAAAAACAGTAGATTCTTCGTTAATGTCACCTGAAATTCAGATGATTTTTTGCGTTCAACGTCAAAAAAAAATCTGAACTTAAGTTCAGATGATGCGTTGATCCCGGCCATTGACTTAAAGAAAAAAAAAATATTTGAACACAATGGCAACACCTAAAATATTTAAAAACACAGTTTTAAAAAGCTAAAAGCTTATTTCTATTTGTAAAATTTGAATAAGGTAAATTTTGAATAACAAAAGAATTATTGAAAAAAACTTCATTTTAAAATTTTTTTAATAAGGTATAAATTTATTTTTCAAAATTTGTTGACCATATTTATTTTTATTTGAATTCAGAAAAAGAAATGTTAATATGTATTATAGTTTATAAAAAAAAAAGTATTTCATTATCATAGCTCCTTTTTTAATAGAAGTTTTTGAAAAAAAAAAATAAAATAAAAACCATTATTGTTGAAGGTTAAATAGAGAAGGTCTTGTTTTTCAAAGTCTTGAGAAGATCAATTATTTCAATAGAAAAATTCAGTTTTTATCAAAAAAACAACAAATCCAATGAAATTGAAGTAGTTCAATTTTTTTTTTTCAAACTATAATATTATATTACCTTACCCTTCTGAATTGAACTAACAACATTTACTGCAGGGCCCTATTTCATAAAACTACAAGACTAATAATTATTTGTGAATTTACTTGTAGCTTGTAAATTATCAGCAAATTTCTGTTTCATAAAGAATTCGAATAGACTAATAACTACAAGTATCGTAGACTTGTAACTACAAGCAAATTTACTAATGAGGTGAATGTTTCTGTTTCATTAAAGTATTTGCGCAAAAATTTATTAGTAATAGACTTGTAAGTACAAGTGAATTTCTTACAAGAGTAGAAAGACTAATAAAGAAAAATATGGAGTCTAATTTTGGGTCATTTGCTCTTTGAATGTGCTTTATAGATAAGGTTATATAAGTAAAACGATCAAGCATTATAATCAAGAATCCTCACCAATGTACTAGTTGTTTTGACATTTAATGGAGGACATTAGATAGTTAAAGTGAAATAACAATGCAGTCTTTTTAATTTGAATGTTTGGCACTAAAATCAATCTTCCTTGTCTAGTGACAAATAGTTTCGAGAAAAATGCGTTTAAATTTTTCGTAACCTACTGCATTAGATTTGGAGCGTATGGGTTTGAAGACTATCTAGGAACTTTTGATGCTTCATATAACGCTAGGACCACTGAAAATATTTTTTTAGATGGTAAAGAATTTTTTAAACAAAAAGTGCAAAAAGTTCCCGAAAGATTTCCACCACATAACGCCGAAAAGTAATGAAGTATTCACCTTAAAGATTAATTTACTTATAGATAAATATTTACTTCATTTATGAGTTTAAGCTTTTTTGACGAAAGTTGAAAAAGATGATGTGTTTTGCCAAGTAATATTTAGTGCATCAATGTTTTAGTTCAAAGGAACTCCACAACATTTTGCCTTTCAAAAATCGAACAAAACAACACTGATTCATTTTTAAAGCTCAATTTCATTTGTTTGTAGCTTTTTTCTCAAGAAACATAGACTTTTCTATAGCCTAATATTTAAACTAAATGTTAAGACCATAATCTATCAAAAACCAATCTTTAAAAATCAAGCTTTTAGCTTATAAAGTGAATAATGTTTATTATATTTCACAAATATTCCTCATAATATTTCGTCTCTCGCTGCTGCTACAAAAAGTTCGAATATTTGTTTATTATTTGTTTATTTTTGTTACCCCTAGTTACACTTGTAGTTTTTTAGAAGCAAAATAGTTTGAATGCGCCAGACTACAAATAAATGAAAATTTTTATGAAACAGAAAACTACAACTCCATACTTTATTTGTGCTTGTAACTACAAGTCTACAAGTACAACACTAATAGTTTTATGAAATAGGGCCCAGGTGTTGCCGTTAAGTTTAAATTTCTTTTTTTCTATCAGATTATGAGAAAATTGCATGTATCTCTTATATCCCATACATTTTTTTTCCTTAAATTACCTAGACAATCTTTTGGTATCATTTAATTTATAAAATTTAAAAAAAAATGTTTTATTTTTATAAAACACATATTTTTAATAAAAAAAAAAAAAAATCCGCAACAGCGGCAATTTTAACCTATAGAGATTAAATTATTTTTATTTACCGCGACGCGACGTTTGAAAAAAAGATCATCAAAATCAAAGCTGTTCGGCCGGGTTCCCTAATAATATGCTTTAGTTACTACATTAATTCTATAAAGGGGTTTTTCTGAAAAAAAAAAAATCCAAACATGACGCAAGCTGAGACTTATAATGTGAACTAATTTCTGTTCAATAAAATTTCGGATGCAATATTGAACAGAAATTAACTTTTCAGAGTATGCACACATGATGACTCTATATTGTTATTTTACTAAAGAGCAAAATCAACATAAACTCTAAACAGCTTATAGTGCTTTGATACAGTCGTGCAACTTATTGCCAAAAGTAACGTGGGAGTCAAAAATGAGCAAAAAAAATGTCACTTCAAGCATTTTTGATTTTTCTCAAACTATCGTTGTCAAAAAGTTCCTCTAAGCCAACCAACGCACATTTAGATAAGTATGATTTGCATTGAAAACTCATTTAACTTAATAAAAAAAAGAAAACTACTACAATCACCTTCCTGACGGAAATTGTGAAGTTTCAGGTATAGTAAAAAAGTTTTATATAACAGTTGAAATGAACATTTGAAAAGTTGTGGAAAACAAAATTTGACAAAAAAAAACAGTAGAAAGAGAGAAGAAAAGCTACTATACTTACCAACATCCCCCGTTCGAATTCAAGAAAGAGTAAAGACCAAAAATATCCCTGCAGTCTATAGATTTTTTAAGAAAAATCATGAATTTGAAACAATAAACCGACATTACAATCACGATGATGGAACAAATTTCAAGTGAGTTCCACAACTTAAAGTTTTTTTCTTTATTTGTACTACGACAGGTTACCCAAAACTTTTCTCTCAGATCTATAAATCATTTTATATTATTTACGATTCCACATAACCCATTGATGTATTAATGTATATTTTCGTAGGTGTAGGTGGTATATTTATATTTGCTAGTTATTATAATTTAAAATACCAATTAAATTGGTAGTTCATATTTATAATTAACTGACATTTTAAAGCTCACTCATCCAAGTACCTATAAAATGCGTGCCAGAATTGCTGTTGTGGCAGTTGTGTGTTAAGCACTATTCAATGAAGTAAACCCATATCTTTTTTATAATTAATGTGATGTAAGTTAGTCATGGTAATTAAACTCATGATAAGGCTTGGGGAGAACAAAATTTTTTACTCTCGAGTTCAAAAACGTGACATATTGTAAAAGTTGAAAGGTTATGTCAAGTCTATAGCAAACATTTTGAAAGAATGAACTTAAGTTTTTTTTTTAAGAGTCTCATTGAATCCTTAATATTACATTACGTGATGGAGACATACCATCGATCGGTACAAAAGAGGCAGTAAAGTATTGTCAGAGACACTCAAAAAGAAAAGTAACTATTACATTGTGTACTTATTTACACAATTAAAGTTGAGGTTTTATTACTTCCAATCTTCGTATGAACTTATTTTCTCATCTTCTTGGTGTGGGGTTTTTTGTTTTTCTTACATGTTTATGCCGCATTGTCAACAGCCTTTTTTCATCATCCATATCATCATAATTTAATTTTCATTTTTATTTTATTTCATGCTTAACTTGCCTTAAAGTATAAAAACTCAAGGCTTATAGTATTAAGGGGAAGAAAAATATCTATTTTTCTCCCCAATTTTTTTTTTTAACTTTACATTTATTGGTCTGATTCTTTTTAGAACTCAAACCAATTAACTTAACAAAAATACAAAAAAAAAAAAAAAAAAAAAATGAACCAAAATACTTGTTATGAAAAAATATCCGGCTTAAGTGTGCTGCCTGATATCATTCAATAGCCTATCAATTCTTGACTTAATGGGACAAACAAAGGCATTTTAGAGAAAATATTGTAAAAACCTTTTTCCTGACCTTTTCAAAGAGTAAACAAAAATCTATCTATAAGAATTTCTGTCTATTGTATTCTGGGCCATTGAGTCAAAAAGATTTCAACCCAAATTTAACAGCCCACTATTGAGTTGCCAAAGCCATAAAGCTTTACTCCATTTATCATTTTTTTTTTTTTTTATTTTTTTGTTGTGCGGATTTTTGTTTTGTCTGAGAATGAAAATAAGCACAGAGTATGTCCTGTGCTCAAAGTGATTTTTTATACTGATGGGATTAACGTTTAGGAAAAATATACTTAACCAAATCAACCTTTTTTTTTTTACATAGTTCAGATTAAGTGCGTGGGTTTGAATTTGGCCTTCTTTTAAAATCAAATATAAAATTAAATGTGCCTGCACATGAAAATGAATAATTTGAAATTACCAATTGGGTAATATTATATAAACTCTGCTATTAATCAAGGATGGATACAAAGAGTGGAATACTCTTAATATTCAAAAAATATATGATTATGGGCATAAATATATGTATACATTTTAATCAGTCATCAAGTCATTAAAAAATCTGTAGAAAAATTGGGTATCGAATTTAATTTTGGTTGAATTTTTGTAAATAGGATTAAAGACTTTAGTAAGATATAAAATCTGCCACTTTGGATAAAAGAAACTCAGTATTTGAACAAGAAATAGGCGAATTCCTGACTTACAGGAATAGGAAGAGTTTGTTCTTATATCTGTATTGCTCATTAAATTTATTAATTTATTGTATGGATAGTGCTTGGAAAGTCTCCGGAAAACGCAGGTTGACACAATGATAAACAATGATAATTTCGGTGAAATTAAAAGCAAAAACATCTGTATTGAGTTGGCCTCAGAAATAGAAATAGTTAAATACAAAACTTTAAAAAGCGCTTTCTGAGTTGAACCCGTTAATACCCGCCGGGGAATCACTAATGTGAGGTGTTGGAGAGTTTGACACATCAAGATGCGTTTTTAAAAACTTTTTTTTTCACAATATTTTGCTTTGAAATCGAATATTTTAAAAACAATTGATTGAAATAATTTTATTAAAAAAATTAAGTGTACAATTCTGAGTTTTGAAAATCATTCTTGAAAAATGAATATTTTGGGGTTATATTGTTGGAAACTACACAAGCCCAAAAAACGAAAGGAACAAAAAAAAAAAATTCTTGATATTTTTTTAGTGATTTTGGATAGACTGTATCTCAGTAAAAAATAATCATATCATGACAAAAGAAAAGCAATTGTAAAGCTACATTCTTCTAGTTTTAGAATTTAAATACTATTTTTTATTTAATTTTAAATGGTAAGATAGCTAAATCATTGGAACTGTTTTTTGTTTTTATTTGTCTCTTAAGAAATTGGGAACATTTTTTCTGATAAAATGATTATTATTTTTAGAAAGGCTATTTATAAAGTTGCAATATTCTCTTTGATTAAAATTTCGTCGATTGTTTCATCAAACCAAAAACCATACTCTTGACTTTGGCTCAAAACCTCAACCACGAAATGTTTTCTTAGAAAAGTTATCAAAATAGGCACTTTTACGGTTTTTTAGAAAATGTACCGCTATTTTATAACAATTGGTGTCTTATTTATTGAAGTTTTATGTATACCTGAAATAAAATTGCAAAGTAACAAGTTTGTTCATCAAACAGGTTTTCTGTTCTGAGGGTTTGATCTTTTAAGATGAAATAAAACACCACATTTTTGCAGCTGTAAATGGCTTACTTCTTATCACTTTTTTATGAGCAAAATCAATTTCTTTTGAGTTTATTTTACCATTTTATTAATAAATATCGTTTAAATTCTAGATAAACAAAGGAAAAATTAAAAATTTTTAAAAGAGCTAAATTTTGAAAAAAAAAAAATATTTTCATACTATTTTGAAAACTTAAAATAAATAAAAATAAAAAAAAAACATGATATAATAATAGCTCAGGGAAATTAGTCAAAATATGGGCATGAAATCGCATTTTTCGCGGGACAAAATTTTTTTCATGGAATGTGTTCGGGTGGTTGTCCTTATCATAAAAGTCAATTTGTTGGGAAAATTGGAGGTTGGGAACAGCCGCCATCTTGGAAAAGAGATTGGTATCGTTTTTATTGAATAGCTGCATTGTTATTCATTTTAACAAAAAATGACAAAGGTAAGACTTATTAACAATAAAATTATCTAAAAAATGATATACAAAACAATTCCGTGAGTTGATTAAATAAAATTTTATAGTTGGTCAAAGTGCGGGTTTGTATCGCAAGGTTGGGACAAAATGACATTTGTTCATATATCTGACGAACTTTTGATTTGTTTGGATAATTCTTCAAGAATGAATTATAGTACTTATAATTACCTATTAAATGAGCCCACAATTGTTATTGTAACCATCGTATTGTAGAAGTAATCTTACTTCGAAACTCTCCATGTTCTAGTTAAAAGTGAGAAAAAAGCTAGTTTTTTGCTAGAAGGCCTAGAAAATTTTGGGAGTAGAGGTATAACCAAAATATAAGTACGCAGTTTTGCAGCCATACGCTTGTCAATGTCGATTTCAAAGGTCTGACAACTCTAATTTTGTGCTTTATACGGTTTTTGGGGGGTTAAATAAGGTAAGTTTTCCAGTTAACGTGAATGGGCTAAATTTATACTATTTGAAATTATAAATATACAAGCTGATGCTCTATTATTTTTCCTAAATCTGGACACCTCAATCTTGGCTATGGGGTTAATAGAACTCACGATATAGGCTTTTTTAACTAACCATATCAGGCTTTTCAATTCAAATAAACAAACAAAAATCTAAACAAAATAGCCTCTAAAACATAATCGTATAAACGGCTTATATCTTGAGTTCTATTGGTCACATCCTCAAGATTGGGGTGTCTAGATTTACGAAAAATAATAGAGCATCAGCTTGTATATTTATAATTTCAAATAGTATAAATTTAGCGTATTCACGTTAACTGGAAAACTTACCTTATTTAACCCCCCAAAAACCGTATAAAGCACAAAATTAGAGTTGTCAGACCTTTGAAATCGACATTGACAAGCGTATGGCTGCAAAACTGCGTACTTATATTTTGGTTATACCTCTACTCCCAAAATTTTCTAGGCCTTCTAGCAAAAAACTAGCTTTTTTCTCACTTTTAACTAGAACATGGAGAGTTTCGAAGTAAGATTACTTCTACAATACGATGGTTACAATAACAATTGTGGGCTCATTTAATAGGTAATTATAAGTACTATAATTCATTCTTGAAGAATTATCCAAACAAATCAAAAGTTCGTCAGATATATGAACAAATGTCATTTTGTCCCAACCTTGCGATACAAACCCGCACTTTGACCAACTATAAAATTTTATTTAATCAACTCACGGAATTGTTTTGTATATCATTTTTTAGATAATTTTATTGTTAATAAGTCTTACCTTTGTCATTTTTTGTTAAAATGAATAACAATGCAGCTATTCAATAAAAACGATACCAATCTCTTTTCCAAGATGGCGGCTGTTCCCAACCTCCAATTTTCCCAACAAATTGACTTTTATGATAAGGACAACCACCCGAACACATTCCATGAAAAAAATTTTGTCCCGCGAAAAATGCGATTTAAATTACTAATTTCCCTGGGCTATAAAAATTTACAATAAAACTGAATGTATATTTTTTCTTTCATCAAAATATAGTTTTCTAATAGAACTTAGTATTGTTAATTTGAATCTGGACTAAAAGATCTATGACGTCACGTAACGAAGATAAAAACCTATATTGAAGACAACGTGAATATATGAAGTATAGTTTGTTTTAATGAAAAAAAAAATATTTCATGGGACATTGTACTTTTTCTATGATATCATATTTTTTTTAATAAATTACTTTAAAAAATAGTTCAGCAACAATATATCTGCATAATAATCAACATTCAAAATAATTCACATAAAAAAAATATCAAAATTGTACTCATCCTTCATCTGTTTGACATAAATTCAGCTAAATTTTTGGCTCAAATGCTGTTTTGAAAAAGAATTTTTTTATTGAATGTTTTTTATGTAATCTATTTTGGAGCCGCCATTTTGAATAAGAAAAAGTTGGTATATCTTTTCGTATTCCTTATACTAATGTGCTTCAGTATAACATATGTCATGAAGACTTTTCTTCATGAAATGGCTTTGCAAATGATTTTTGACACCAAAAAGCACTTAATGCACCACTGTGAAGAGTCTTCTACCAGATTGACGCATATAAATTCACCTACTTTCAATATTGGTATGAATCGTTTCCCTTTCGACCAAGGCTAGCAGTTCAATATCCAATTCTCATCTTTAAATTGAGATTAAGATCTGGATTTCTTTATGCAATCGTTTGAAAAAAATATCAATTTTATTACAATATTCTTAGAACTTCAACAAAACAACCTACATGCCTCAAATTTCGTCCTTTATCGGATGTTTACACAAACAAAACAGCTATCATAGTCTGACATCATTGAAGAATGTATTTTACATTGGGTAAAATAAGTAGACACCTTACCTAAATCAGTTTGTGTCTTCACAAGTTTCCAAGAAAAAAAAATATTGTATTTCATATCTAATAAACACGATTACCAAATCTTCATTGTTCTGTTTTCGATTTAAAGCCACCTAGTATCGTTTATGTAAATACCATTGAATTCAAATCAGTTATTGTCAAAACCCATGACGATGGACAAAACAGACAAAATTTTGCCAACAAAATTTCATCTCGAATCACAGCATAACTACTAAGAACATTGTGTGACAGTTTTAAATAAAGAAAACACTGAAATAGAATTAACAGTTGAAGCCCAAAAAATGGCCATAAAAATTATTAAAAAACTGGATTTTGCTAAGAGTCCAATCCAACAAGTTTCCAACTTTGGAATAAATGCAGATATTCTAAATTTTTGTTCAATAAGTTTGCATAAACATTCGATAACTTACCTCAAAAATTTCATTAGATTCATATCTCTTAAAAAAAAACACCATTTTAACTAAATTATTAAAAAAGTAAACTTTTTATGTTTGGTATTGAATCTCATGAAACTTGGCAAAAAGTTTGGTTTTGGAATATGAACCAAGGATCAAAAAAGTCTATAAGAAAAAATTGGATGGAAGGGTGTTTTTTTTCGCGGACCAGAGGCCCCTCCCTCTGAAGCTAAAAAATATAGTGCAACAAATTGTTTGTGGAATATTATCATATGACATATGTTTTACATTGATGAAATTCGGGATGAAGGTTTTAGATAAAGCAGGGACAACGGATTCATAAAATTTCTAATAATATTTTTGGTGAAAGGGTGTTTTTTTTTTATGGGTTGTTTTGTGTGTGAGAAAGGTATTTTTACAGCTGACATAAATTTAATTAATTATTTAAACGTGGTGAAAAAGATTCGTTTCTTATAAGAGCTAAGAATCTAAGAAGTCTCAAAAATTGTCTTGAGTGAAAGGGTGTTTTTTTTTTTTTTTTGATGATTAAATTCGTAGATAGTACCACAAAAACTGGGACAAAAATGTTACATCAACAAAAATTGGTACAATATGTTTCATTTATAACAAAGACCAAGAATCTATGCAGTCTATACATATGTTTAAGGTGAAAGGATTTGTTTTGTTTAATAAGGGAAATCCGCGATAAGTCCGATTAAATCAAGGGTATAAACTTAACCCTTACGAAATTTATTAAAAATATTGTCTTTCACTTACGAATAAAATAAGTCTATACATTTTTTTCATGTGAAAGGGTGTTATTTTTAGGTGTAGAGAAAATATGCGTAGCTATATTGGAAAAAGTGAGTAATAATAGTGGTAACCTATTGAAATTCAGCAATTATGCTACTTTTGAGATTAGAAACAAGAATCTGAGGTGTCTAAAGAATATCATGGCTAAAATGGTGGTTTTTTTTTGAGTGAAAACAAAATTATGGGTCACCCTAATGAAATTTGGTTGAATTTAGGATAGAAAGCAAGAATAAAGAATAAAAAAAAAAATTAGGTGAAATAGTGTTTTTTTCGAAGAGACAATAAAATCTGTAATTGGTCCCAAAAATCCAATTATTCGTGTAAAATGTCTAAGAACTTAAGAATAAACGTTTAATTTGTCATTGAAACCAAAAATGAAATGAATCATTGACTTTTTGGGACCAATTACAGATTTTACTGTCTCTTCGCAAAAAACACCATTTTTTTAAATGCCTATTTTACCTGTTCCTATACTATCTAAGAATCGGCTACTCCAAATTTCTTTGTTTAAATTTTCCACCCTCTACTGTATTACATTTTCATATTGCCCCTGTTCCTAGCTGGTAGATTGTTTCTTTATGGATTTTCCCAAACATACCAAAAATGTCATCAGAGACATTGATAAATCCACATCTTTTTGGTTGGAAGACCAATAACAACGCTTATAATCTGGTCCTGGGGGCACATCCGGAAATCTATGCTGGTGTCATCTGGATAAATCTCAAATACCTACCATCACTACCAAACCAGCTCATAACGAACAAGAAATTGGTATTTTGCTTAATGTATTTGAATTTATGTGTAAGTTCAATCAAATACAAATTTGAATAGAAGATGCCACCACCTGGTGTTTTGGGCCATGTTAAATCGTATTACACTAATGAATGAATCTACATCACCCAGAGCCTGAAAAGTTTTGATTTAATAATTTTAAAGTGTCACTTAGTGCCATAAGCAAAATATGTAGGTTGTTTTTTTTTTTTTTTGATGATGTTGACATTTTTAAGGCACGAATTAGGTTACGTTAGATAAATATGCATAGAGATAAAATAATGTCAGAATTTCAATAGTGTTGTTGTATTATATTATCGCCTATCCTTCAGACACGTGAATATGTGACTTTGCATAAATTTATTAGTTATATGGAACGACAAGGGTTTGAATGTAGGCGAATCCTATTTAACTATTAAGGTTAAGGATATTTATCCATTTTCACAGCTTTAATTAAATTTAATTGAAAAGGGACCTGGACCAAACCACAACTTTTCGAATGCTTCAACTGGTTTTATTTTGTTTGCTAACAACAATAAAAACAGCAACATACATTACAAAAAGCAAACAAAAAAAGGAAAACAAAAAGGATAATATCCAGAGAAACTCTGATGGTTAATTCTTTTATTATCTGCGATAAGAGAGGCTACTTAACCGACACTAATTTCTTTTATTTAAGCTTAAAGTAACACAGAGTTTAACAAACTCTATATGAATGCTTGTTATAAATGGATGTGTGTTGTTTATGTTTGTCTGGTTTGCCCAATTAAATAACTGTAGTCGACCAAATTAAGGCAACGACTATGAACAAATCGAGATAGATATTGAACAAAATTACCACATTTTGCTTTTGGATTTTGGTTTTGCTAAGATTTTGTTGATATTTTCTTTGGCTTATTTAATTTTTATTAAATCGGAAAACCTTTTTTGAGAATTGCTTAGTGGTACTTCCAATTATAATGTGTAATGGGTTCAGTTAAATGTAATTTAGTTTTACGTTATCGGGTCTTCCTTTCTCCTTTACCATTTCTATTTGATTAGAAATTGTGGCCGACAATACCAAAAGATGTATGATAGTATCGCGAAAATCGATTTACTAAAGCCTGCCATACATCGAGTTATTTGTATTGAATTTCCTAATAAGATACAAAATTTTATGTAATTTATTGTCTTAACACACGAAACGTTCTACTTTGTTCTCCTCCCATATTCGTGTTTCAGAAGCTATTACTAAACAATGAGTAGGACTCACTATGTATGGAGATTTTGGTTTATTCGTGAAGATAAGACAGGATTCTAAAAACAATATAAGTTTTATTAATTTAATTTTAACATCTTTATCATTAAGTCTATATAAGCTGTTACAGGACTTCGTGGCAATTGACCTTTGTTAAAAGAAAGGTTAGATTTTGTCGCATTCTTTTTTTGGTGCAACATTTTTTTAGGGTAGGAATATTTTTTTAACAATTGTGACCTCTTAACGGTGTATATCTAACCATTTTTATCGTCATAAACTTATTTTTGATAGGGTAAGTCGGGGGAATATGCCACACTCAACGTTTAAACAATCATATTAAAAAGTAAAAACAAGTTTAGTTCAAGATTTTTTTTTATTTATTACAATGTCATTTTATTTAATAGAAAAACCAATAAAAACATAACTTTAATTCTTTTAATTCATTTTAAATAAAGTTTAAAAAAAAACCTTAAAAAGTGGCATTTTACCCACATGTGAGGGGAATATGCCACTTCTAACGGGTGGATATGCCGGCAGACATCTAGGCAGTATATTCTTTTTTAAGTTTAATCGCATGAAACATCGGGCCATTGTGCATCGATCTGTGGCATTTAGATCATTAAATACAGTCATATCTTGCTCCGAATTTGTCGGAGGAGCACAGGTGACAAATTTGACGAATGTTGTCTGTATCCTCTTCGCCACTTGAGGAATCATATAATGCTGGTAGTGCTTCCTCGGAAGTGTCATTTTCACTTTCGTTTTCCTTTTTGTTCTGTTTATTCTGCCTTGTTTTGTTATTGTTGGTGTGCAACATATATGTGGCATTTTACCCCAACACCTCCAAAAATATGAAAGCATCCCAGGAAACAGGAAAACGCGTTAGGTTTACATAATCTTACCTTTTTTGATGTAACTTTCATATATTTAATTGAAATATCCAAAAAATTTACATTTTAAGGCAAACTTAGTTTAATAAAAAGACATTTGGATTTATATTTTCTCGAATATTTTCAAAAATAAACAAACAAATGACTTGCGCGTCCGTGTGTCAGGTGAACTAAGAATTACTGAGCGAATTGCATTGTCAGAATTGCTAATATGAGCTTTATAGTGTAAAATATTATTGAAATGTGGCATATTATACCCAAACTGGCATATTCGCCCAACTTACCCTAAGTTTTTTTTGTATGGAAACATTTTCACATACCTAATTATATTATCAAAATTGGAACGTCGATCTATAGAAAATAACTATAGCCCAGACAAATAAGTAAATTAAATCGAATTTTAGGCGTGACAAATTTTTTTTTCATGGAATGTATTCGGGTATGTTCCTTACCGTGCGGTTTCCAAAACTGAATCTTAAACTTATTGGGTAATCATTTTAAACTGAAAGTCCTCTGTGTACCGGTGTGGTTCTCTATGCCTAATCTTCCCCTACATTGATTTGTTTTTAACTGTTGAATTTGAAAACTATTGGTCGTTGCCTTAAAGGAAGGGAATAGAAGATAACGAAATAATATCAACTTCTCAGGAAAAATAGAAAACATTTTTCTGATGACCACAATTTGACTTTGTTCCAGCGAAACAAGTTTTGTGATGCAGAAAGAATACTCGTGAAATAAAAAATTGTATTCATAAATCAATTGCAATTTGCGCTAACGAGAAAAAACTGTTACATTTTTACTTTTGAAAAAAAAAGAAATGTTGCATTAGGTGGGGTCAAAAAAAAAATCGAATATCTTTTTTTTTTTTGATTTTATACCTACTCCGAAAAATGGATTGCTAGATACCTCTAGAATTCATATCATAATACTCACCCAATACGAGCTCTTAATACTAATGGGATCCTCCGCTTCTCATTTTACCATTTTAACATCAATCTCATTGCTATTAGAAAATAATCTTTTTTTTATAAATCGACTTTTATATCGACGCGACGTTATAAAATAAAAAATAACGATTTTTAATGATTTCTCAAACTTTGGATCTCGAATATCTTTTAAACGGTTAAATAAACGAAAAAAGTTTGTGAGGCTTTTTTGTAGAGCGTTAAATTTCTAACAAGACTATGTAAAGAAATTTGTTAAAAAGTCGATTAATAATAAAATATTTTTTTTAAATAAAAATGGAAAACTGCAAAGCGGAGGATCTTTCCATTAATATTAAGATCTCAAATTTGGTGAGTATGTTCTAGAGGTGTCTAGCAATCGATTTTTCGGTGTATAAAATAAAAAAAAAGATATTCGAATTTTTGACCCACTTTAATGTGCATAAACCTTTACCAAACTAACATACTCTATTTAAATTTTATACAGTAATACGTTTGTAGTACTTATTGGCTTTTTGATTATTGAATATTATCAGTCATAATATTATTTGAAACAATGAATACTAATTGAAAACGAATTAACTTCCCCCATTCCCTTTGTGGTTTGATTTTTAATGAAGACGTGTCATTTTCATTTTTTTTTATAAAACCATAACCATATTCATTGAAAATGGATGCACAAACCATAAAATTATTTTTCTCCTGTGTGTTTTATTTATTATTATTTTTTTTTTTCAATCCATTTTATACAACAGGCTATCTGTTGTCAACCGAGAGTGGTGCTTGGGAATTCTTGATTTATCATTCGTTATTTATAATATCCTTACTGGCTTTTGTTGTTGTATTTTGTGGTATTTGAAGGATATGGATTAAATTTAACAAAAAGAGATTGAGTTGAGAATCGAAACTGCAAGGAAAGGAAATAGCTTTTTATTTTTTTTTAATGAGAATAATAACTTTTGTCAAGAATGAATGGAATGTATATCTTCGACAAATTGAAAAATTGTTTAATTTACCAAAGTGGTAATAGAATAAGTTCTTTTAATATTAAATTTCTTTAGAACGTGTTCCAATTTTTTTTTAAATCCAAGTTTAACATACGTGGAGGTTGATATAATTTAAGTTATGAATATCAATTGTAGGAATTATGTATATGTAGCTGTTTTGAAAATGTTTTTTTTTTTTTCAATTTAATACAAAATTTTCAGTAGAATGAACATAAATTCAAAACAGCTATTATGCAGTTTTGGAAAATAGGCTGTCACAATCAAACTAGGTTGTCACAAACGAATTTTTTGTGCTTAATTCCAATTTAATGAACAATTTTCAATGGAATTAGTACAATTTCAAACTAACCATTACGAGTTTTTTGGGAAATAGAAAATTCATTAATAGACGAGGGTCGATAACTTTTGAAAAAAAAAAAAATTAAATTACAGCAGGACGAAACCTATTAAAAAAGAGAAGAATATGATAAAATTGAAAGGAAATATAAATTACGGGCGATCCGAGATCGGGAAGTGGGAGAGTTTTTAAGGTTAAAAAATGGTGTATCTCGATTTCCTGCAAAAATACAAGTCCTACGAAAAAAAAAAAACAATTAGCAAAGTTGTAGATAATAAAATGATCTAAAACTTTTGAACTCACAATTTTTTTCACATAACCTCAAAATGTAGGCATGTGAAATATTCAAATAATCAAGTTTTTTGTTTTTTATTTTGATCTTTTTCAAATCTACGAAATTTTGTAAAAACTTACCTTTTTATGCAGGAAATGCATTGTAGTTTATTTGATTTAAATTATTTATTTTTTCACCTTATTTTGACTTAATATAAAAAACATTTTCAATCGAAAATTCTCGCGTCAAAGTATCAGCTTTTTATTCGTTGAAATCTTCACTTTCTGATGGTTGAAAAAGAAAAAAATATACAAAACTAAAGAAAATTTTCTCAGAAAATGTTTTTTTGAAAAAAGATAAAATAAATATAATAAAAAAACAAAAACTTAGTTATTTGAATTTTCAATTTTGAGGTTATGTGAAAAAATTGTGAATGCAAAAGTTCTAGATCTTTTTATTATCTACAACTTTGCTAATTGATTTTTTTGATATATTCAAAGGTCACAAACGATTTCTGATGGATGGGGTAGAAAAAGACTATACCATTACAGTTTTGAAAAAAAAAAAAATGAAAAAAAAAATAAATAAAATGGCTAACTGGTACTTTTTTTTAATTAATTAATAACTAAATAACTAGCAAGTCACAACACTTTTTAATGCTGTCACAAACAGTCACAAACAAATCGCAAACGATTGCATGGACAAAAATAAAATAAATTGCACGACTGGGGTCGCACGTACTTGCTCTTATGGTAAAAGTTACTCTAATGTTCAAGTTTTCAATTGAACAAAATAAGAAAAAAATTAAAATTTGATATTTTCACGGAATTTCGTTAGTGCTGCAAGAAAATAAAATCTGTTTTTATAAATAATTAAATACCGTTTTAAATGCTCTTTTACAAAAAAACTAAGTATGCCATTTTATTTCTAGTATAAAAAGGAATTTTTAGAAAAAAATTTTCGAAAATCGTTTGAGCCGTTTTTTAAAAAAATAATTTTTTATATATAAAAATTTTCTAACATTTGTCAAAAAAAAAGTTGATATGCAATTTTGAATAAATAATTAACTTACACATAAAAACGAAATTTCAAAATTTTTCACCAGCCCGTTTCCAAAACATTGATTTTTCAAAAAAAAAATTTGAAATATTTTTTAAAAATCCAAAAATATGTTTTTTGAAAAATTTAAAATTTTTTCAAATAATGATTGTTTAAACGTTTCTGTATTAAAAATTTGCTCAAAATCTGTTTTGTCGTTTATGAGAAATTCATAAATCCACAAAACCGTTCTATGGCAGGTACCGTTAATAACGGTACAAAAAATATTTTTTGCATTATCAAAGGAGGCTCTTATCTGTAACAGTAAGCATACAAATTTTAATCAAAATCGTTAGAGCCGTTTTTGAAATAAATCAACTTTTCTGTTTCCGTTATATGACAGGTACCGTTAGTTTTGGTCCTAAAAAAAAAACTTCAATTTCTCCTCTAGGGAATCATCCAAAACTGTTAACTACCAAGTTTGAAGAAAATCGCTTCAGTAGTTTAGGCTGTAGCTCGAGGTTCTTACAGACAGACAGACAGACAGACAGACAGACAGACAGACAGACAGACAGACAGACAGACAGACAGAATTGCCGGACCTACTTTTTTGGCATTCTCCATCATCGTAATGTCATGTAAAATTGTTATCTCGAGTTCGATTTTTTTTACGAATCCTAAACTTGCCCTATAGTACCTATATCGCAAGTAAAAAATTGATTTTTAAAAAATTTTTAAGAAATGTTCACCTCAACATTTTTAACTTCCACCTGATGAAATTGTATAAAAAATACTCCAACATTTTAAAATGTTTCAAAAAAAATTAACATGCTAGGTACAAAATTAAGTTCTAAAATTAACACCAATTTGAGTACCTACCATTTATGCAAATATTCCAAATTCCAAAACACAATACGAAAAAAATAAATAATTATGCCCTTGGCCTTTATACCATGACAAGTAATCTTTCTCCGTAAATAATTTACTAAAATCATAAGAAAGTATTTTAAAGGTCTAATTCCCATGGATATAGTTTTAAAGTACAAAGAAATATTTCATTAATTGTATATCTACTATACCCAAGAGTACTTTATGGTGTAGTTTGAAAAACTTTATTACGAAATAATACTTTTCACAATTCACAAATTTCATACTTCTGAATCTGTATTTGCGATTAACTGTTTATGAGCGGCCTTATGACAGTCGTTTGTAATTTTCACATGCCCAAGGCTCTACTTAAAAAAAAAATAAAATCAACAACTTTAATTTAAATGAATCTAAAGTTTTTTTTTTATCCCATGAGTACTTCCTGGAAAACTATATACAATACTTGAACTTTTCAATGCGACAAAGTTACTTGTTTTTCTACTTTGTATTTTTTTTTTATTCTAGGTACTTAATTTTTTTTTGTTACTAGAGACTCTTCAGTTTATATAAAAATACACTGTGGTCTAGTCTCATGAAGATAAATTAACCTTGAATTTATATTAAACTTTATGGCCCTTTATCTACTCGTTTTTTGCATAGAACATCAGTCATGAATAGCCAAGAGTGTCAAGAGGTTGTTAAGGAGATATCAGTGTCAGGCTGTCATGTCATGCATTCATACTCAGGTGTACTTGGTGTCTAACTTTCACCCATTTCAACAAAGCTACTTCAGTCACAAAAAATTTTTGTATGAAGACAAGTTTTATGTTTATTTATGGTTGACATTTTTCATTGCAGATTTGGTTTTTTTTTTTACTTTTTTATGTCAATGTATTGGTTTCGAAAAAAAATTTGTTGATCTATTATAAAATTACCTACATAAAAGATTTTTATTTCAAAAACAACTTCTCTAAAAAATATACCAAAAGGTATTGTACAATAACAAACATTCTCCAAAATGGCTATTTTTCAGTCACACCTACATTTTATTTTACATTTTTTTTGTTTTATGTCAATCAACATTTATTATTTTTGAGTAAATGCTTACAACTTTGTTGGATAGATTTATTTTTTGCAAACATATTTAAAGGATCCTTTTTGTGGCTGAGTTAGAACATGTCGAGAGTGATGTTATGCATAAATGTACAGAGGAAGATAGAGAGAGAGTAGCTGGTTTTAGGCAAATAAGTGTGTGTATTCTGATAAGTACTATGTCTTTCCTTTACATGTTTCATCAGCAGTTGTCGTACTCAGGTGAAATGTACAAAAATGAGATTTACAGGGTCATCCTATTTTATGGTCTAGAGTTCTATAAAAAAGAATTAAAGAACATTTTAAAAATATTTAATGTTAAAAACCAAACAAGGTGTTTATAGAATTGTGCTTGTTGATGTCATTGCAGATTAGGACGACAAATTTGCATATCAGGGTATCAAAATATGAAGGAATCAATGGTTGAAGGTATCAATAAAGAAGAGACGATTGGACTTTTTTTTTCACAAAACTGATGTGTGAATGTTAAATGGATGAATTTAATTTAAAAGTTAAACTGGTTTACAGCCAAAATGAATACTTTATACATTAATTTTTTTCTAACGTATTTTGATCTCGGGGACTCGGAAATCAAATGAAAACAAAATTCCATTGGATATAGATTTTTAAAAAATTCAAAAATCTTTAGAATCCTCGAAAGTTTGAAGTTTTTTATGTGTAGTCTAGTTCCTGAACAAGATTTCAGATTATTCAAAAAGACCAAAAAATCTGCAGATATTGAAAGTACACCTTTTATCAATTTTTGTGACCATAATGTTAAAAAAACAAAGTATTTTCTTTTATCCTTGTTATGTTTAAAATCTATAAACGCTCAAAGCATAAAAATAAACAATTTAGTAAAAAACTCAAGAATGTTGTTTTCTTCTCATTTTTACTTGCGATATAGGTACTATAGGGCAAGTTTAGGATTCGTAAAAAAAAATCGAACTCGAGATAACAATTTTACATGACATTACGATGATAGAGAATGCCAAAAAAGTGGGTCCGGCAATTCTGTCTGTCTGTCTGTCTGTCTGTCTGTCTGTCTGTCTGTCTGTCTGTCTGTCTGTCTGTCTGTCTGTCTGTCTGTCTGTCTGTCTGTCTGTCTGTCTGTCTGTCTGTCTGTCTGTCTGTCTGTCTGTCTGTCTGTCTGTCTGTCTGTCTGTCTGTCTGTCTGTCTGTCTGTCTGTCTGTCTGTCTGTCTGTCTGTCTGTCTGTCTGTCTGTCTGTCTGTCTGTCTGTCTGTCTGTCTGTCTGTCTGTCTGTCTGTCTGTCTGTCTGTCTGTCTGTCTGTCTGTCTGTCTGTCTGTCTGTCTGTCTGTCTGTCTGTCTGTCTGTCTGTCTGTCTGTCTGTCTGTCTGTCTGTCTGTCTGTCTGTCTGTCTGTCTGTCTGTCTGTCTGTCTGTCTGTCTGTCTGTCTCTATCTGGAGCTGCAGCCGAAACGAGTGAAGTGATTTTCTTCAAACTTGGTAGTTAGCAGTTTTTGGTGATTCCCTAGAGGGGAAATTGAAATTTTTTTTTTATGACCAAAACTAACGGTACCTGCCATATAACGGAAATAGAAATGTTAATTTTTTTCAAAAACGGCTCTAACGATTTTGATTAAAATTTTTGTGTGTAGTACTACACATAAGAGCCAACTTTTTAAATAAAAAAATATTTTTTGTACCGTTATTAACGGTACCTGTCATAGAACGGTTTTTTTTCGTTTCTGAATATCTCGTACAACATTTACCCGATTTAAATGAAAATTTTTATACAAAAGTGTGTAAGTAAAGATAATATTAAGAATTTAGAAAATTTTCAAAAAACGCATTTTTGGTTTTTTTAAAAATATTTCAAAATTTTTTTTTGAAAAATCAATTTTTTGAAAACGGATCAATGAAAAATTTTGGAATTTAGTTTTTATGTGTAAATTAATTATTTCTTCAAAATGGCATACCAACTTTTTTTTTGAAAAATGTTAAAAAAATTTTATACATAAAAAATTATTTTTTTAAAAAACGGCTCCTACAATTTTCGAAAATTTTTTTCTAAAAATACCTTTTTATACAAGAAATAAAATGGCATATTTATTTTTTTTTTTAAGATAATTTAAAACGGAGTTTTATTAATTAATAAAACAGATTTAATTTTTTTATACTACTTATGAAATTTCTTCAAAATATCAAATTTTAAATTTCTTGTATAAAAAGCTTTAACATTATAGTTACTTTAAGCATAAGAGCAAGTACGTGCGACCCCAGTCGTGCAATTTATTTAAAAGGTTTTTTCTTCAATTTATTCAATTTTAACAAATTTTCAAAGTAATTTATGTCGATAGCAAATTTAATTTTCTACAAAAAGGTACTTAATACAAATTTTCAATTTCGGCTTACTTTTCAAGTTAAAGACAAAAACTCGAAAAGTAACGTTATAACTTATCCATAGATTTTTTAAGAAAAGAACATATCTATGTCAGGAATCAGAAGAATTTGAAAAAAAGCAAGGTGCAATTGTTTAACAACTTATTGACTCGGTTATATGATAACTACATCCCATTAGTTACTAAGGAGTTAAAAACTAATAGATGTCCTTGGTTCAATGGCAACTTAAAATATATCATTCGGGAGAGGGAGCGTTTTTTCCGGCGATTTAAAAATAATCCTACAGAATTCAATAAAAGGCAGTATATTTATGCTCGAAATAAAGTTAATTCTACTATTCGCAATGCTAAGCGTACATATTTACTCAAGAAACTTGATCCCTCTCTCAGTTCTAAAGAACTATGGACCAACTTAAAAAAATTAGGAATCAAGAATGATAAAAATACAATTAAATGCCCGTTTACTGCTTTAGAAATGTCTAATGTGTTGATTCCTTCCTTGTCAAGTGCGAGAATTCCACGAAATATATTTGCTATGCCTGAAAGTGAAAGTTTTTTCTCCTTTGACTGCATTGGTGCATGTGAGCTAGTAAACACTGTCAGATCAGTCAAATCTAATGCGATTGGTCCTGATGATATTTCGCCGAAATTTTTAAAACTCATCCTACCACTTGTTTTGAACTACTTACTCCATATATTTAATTTTTGCATCTACAGTGGTGAGTTTCCGGATACGTGGAAAAATGCATGCATTATTCCTGTTCCCAAAAAAGTAAATCCTTCTAATCCTTCTGAGTATAGGCCTATTAGTATTTTATCGTACCTGGGTAAGTTACTTGAAAAAATTATGCATGACCAAATTCAAATCTATCTAAATGAACACACATTCCTGACAAAATGGCAATCTGGGTTTCGACATAAACACAGCTGTGAATCGGCAGTAATTAAAGTCACTTCAGACATCCGTTTCGCTCTTGACAATGATAAGTTTGGTGTTATGGTGCTCTTAGATTTTTCTAAGGCATTTGACAGCATTGACCACTCTATACTTCTTTCGAAGCTTAGGTTAAATTTTAATTTTTCCAACACTGCGCTCAAGCTGTTGTGCAATTACCTGGTAGATAGAGTTCAACGAATAAAAACTGATACTGGGATGTCTTATCCTTTTATTACCAACATCGGAATACCTCAAGGATCGGTCTTAGGTCCTCTGTTACTTTCTTTGTTTATAAACGACCTTCCTGAAGTCATCCGCAACTGTCGAGTACACTTGTACGCTGATGATGTAATGATTTACATATGTCGTACAGTTGGTTTGATGGAAGACTGCATTTTTAGATTGAATGAGGATTTAAGTCACATTCTGACCTGGTCTAATGAAAATTGTTTAAAACTTAATCCTACCAAGTCTATCGCAATGTTATGCTCAAGAGATGATCCCAACCCGTTAGATTTTCCCTCAGTTGTTTTGGATAATGAAATAATTAAGTATGTCAGTCATGTTACTTATCTGGGTTATAAAATAAATAGTAATCTAAGTTGTTGTAAGGCCATTTCTGATACTATTAGAAAAATTTATTGCGGGTTAAGATCTCTGAGATCTTCCTCTGACTTATTGTTACCTGTGATGAAAAAACATCTTATAAAATCGTTGATTATGCCTTACTTTACTTATAACTCTTTAGTTTATCCAATTTTAGATTGCGAGTGTAAGCGAAGATTAAATGTTGCTCTGAATGATTGTATTCGATTTATCTATGGCATACCTAGGTATTCTAGTGTATCACATCTACGTCACATACTTTTTGGGATGAACCTCGACGAGTACCTGAAATTCAGAATAGTGTTAAAACTCCATAATATCATCCACAATAGATGTCCTAACTATCTTAGTGAAAATTTAAATTTTGCCCAATCACAAAGAGGATTGAAACTAATCTTGCCGCGTTTCTCACACACCATAGCTGAACGTTCATTTTACGTGTCTGCAATTCGTTTGTGGAATGCACTCCCAAACGGATTGCAAAGTATTGCCGCGCCTGCGGACTTTAAGGGGAAGTTATTTTTGCACTACTCAAATTCTAATTGAACTGTATTATAAGTATTGTCTCACTTTTTGAGCATTAACTACATATATAAAATGTTGAATTATTTTTGCTCTTTTGAAAATTTACAAATTATTTAATTCTAAATGTATATAAAATAGATATTTATTTTTATTTTAACCTTTTGAATGTTAAGAAATTTTGATTGTTAAATAGGTATAGATGCTCCAAAAGATCCTTATCTTAATGCGTCATTGTAAATTAGATACTAATCGAAATAAATGAAATGAAAATGAAAATGAGTAAGAAATTTTTTTTTGTCAAGAATTTTCTTTAAAAAAATCGATTTTTTTAAATGTTTTGATAACTTCCACTAATCATCGACCAAAACTTTGCATCCTAGAAAGGGTACAACAGCATCTAACTGATGAGTCCAACTGTTGTACCTGGACAAAACGCATTTTGTACTACAGGTCATAAAAACTTTATTAAATATAATTAATTATATTATTTAAGTATGCTTGGAAAAACAACGACTTTGAAAAATCATATCTCAAAAACCTATCCATAGACAATTTTTTAAATATGATTTTAGAATTTTCTCGGTTGAAATCTATGTAACGGCACTTTATTTTTATTTTTTTGTAAACTTAGATAGTGTTATGGAAGACCAATTTTTTGTTTTTAAATTTCTTGTCAGTTTTCAAAATATCAATAAATCAATGCTGATAAAAATAATAAAATATTTATTTGTAATGCCAAGTTATTTTAAAGCAAACGAGCTTTGAACGAGTAAAATAGTGCTTTTTAAAACTCTTAAGTATATTCTTTTATGTATTTCTTTTAAGTCTCGTAATATTTGTTTGTAATTTGCAGGAAAAAAAAAATGTTACGCATACACCACGGTGACCCATACATTGGTATTTCTATTTATCACCTACCTGGCGATAATTTCAAAGATCTTGCTAAATCTAATTGAAAGTCAAAAACTACAAAGTAAGATATCCCTTTCCTTTCTACCCTTCATCTATAATACTTTGGAAAATTCTAATGTTTTAAAAGCTTTACTTTTTTGGTTAAGTAGATATCACAATAATTACAAGGATACAAGGTAGCATAGTTTTCTCTTATTCAAACCGTTTATATATAATTAAACTCCAACTTAAAGGTTGAAATATTGTTATTATTTTGTATAAATTAAAGAAACAAAACATTGACAAAAAACATTTAAACTATCTCCAGTTCTTCAATAATGAGAACTCGATGACCAGTTTTTCAGATGTTTTTTTTTGCTTTCTCGTCTTTGAAAGTTACCTTCGTTATAAAATGTAATTAAACTAAAAAAAAAAAACAAAAACAAAAATACTCGAAAAGTGTTCAAACGGTTATGGTTACAAAAAAATTTAACTACAAAGACAAATACTTGCGACCACAGAGCGACCTACTTATTGCTCTGATTTTATTTGCAATTTATGAGAAACCGCCAATTTTATGATAAAAACATGATTTATTTAAATCAAAAGTACCTACTTTTTTTTCTTTAATAAAATTTAAAATCACAAAACACCGACTAAATAATGACCCTACGATAATTTTGTATAAAGTATGAATGACAGTATAATTATGTACATACATTAAATAACTTCTAGGTGACAATCAGAAAAAATACAACCAACCATATGCCTCCTACATACTTACTACAAGTACAACAATTGTATAGAAAAGTTATGGATGACATGATAGAGCGAACGGTACATAACATTGTCCGTAATGGCTTTTAATGTATTATGATACCGTGCGCCATGCTATTAGAATAGAGTGTATGTAGCTGGTTTTACTTGTAAATACATTCTGTCGAAAAGGGAGCGAAGAAGAGATATTGCTGTGAAAGCATCTTAAGTAACTCTCAAAAGTAATGTCAGTATGAAATGTTGGAATAATTGTATTAAATTGCTGTTGATACTTTACGTCGGCATCAGCGTCAGGCCGTGTATAAATTACATGCTATTTGAAGTGTGAATAACTGCATTGTAATGGAATGATGATGAACAGTTCCTTTGAATGAAACATGAATTTGCGTCTTTTTTTATTTGTAGTGAACAACTTGAGTATAGAACTGAAAGTCACTGAATGTGAAAGTGAATATAGTACAAGTAAAGGATATAATTTATGATACATAGAAGGAAAGTGTCTTAAACATATATATATTCCATACAACCAGATAAAAGGAAGTTTTTTCAAAGGTTTTAAGAGGATTTAGAAAGTCATATCAAAGTGTACGGAATAAAATGATAAACATATTTAAATAGAAGGAATTAATAAGTGAATAAGGTGGTTTGGTGATAAATGAAGAAGAAATAAGACACATGTTCATGCTTTTATGATTAAGGGCTTAAATGGTTCAAACTTCAATTCATATGCAAGAAATTGATATGAGCAGGCGCGCCGGCGTATTTTCAATGTCATTGCTTTTAAGAGATTTTTTATTCAGCCCTGCAGAGCCAACTACTTGTTCACCGATGAATGTATAGGTCCCCATAATAGTGGCATGCAGGATTTTTTTCACAGAGGGAGAGGGGTGCAGGAGCAAGCGAAGTATTATGACAAGTTCTGTGAGGCGATGTTTATTCCGTTTAAAATTGATCTCACTTTTTTTCATCATGTCCACTGCACATGACTGGACATTGTCCAGTCATTATAGCCAATGCAAATTCAAACCTGGTACAGACAGAAATGACAACAAAAAAAAGCATCGACAACATGTTATTAGCCTCCCGACCTTACAGATTCTCCTATTGCTTCCTTATAGCTTTATAAAAGCAAAATTGTAAGTTGGGCTTTCAAAGAAAACAAAAAGGATTGTTTTTTTTGCGTAAAATATCATAGTACCTAGGTACAGGTATAATTGTAGAAAGGATTTAAGATAAAGCAGGGACAAAGAAAGGCTGATTTTTTTGAGGCAATAAGTTTTGTGTGAGAAAGGTATCTAGCTGACAAAAACTTTGTTAATTTTTTTTTAACTTGGTGAAAACTTTTCATTTGTTATAAAAACTAAGAATCTAAATTCTTAAGAGTCTACAAAATTCTCTTGAGTTAAAGGGTGTTTTTATTTTTAAAGAAATGAGGCATTCAGAATAATAATAATGGGTCAAGTCCATTTGAAATTAGTGCTTTATTTTGACCTTTGAGAAGCTTTTTCTCAGGAATTAGATGAGCTTTAAAATAAATAAGTTACAAATCAATAGCTTTATATCTCCAGAATTTCTTTCTTTTATTTTTATTTAATATAAGACGAAATCCTTGTAAAGAAGTGGACTTGACCTATTATTATTCTGAACGCCTCAACTAATGAAATTCAGAATAAGTATCACAAATAGTAGAACAAAAATGTTATCCCAATGAAAATTAAAAAAAAAAAAAAAATAATAATAGAAACTGGACCGGAATTTACGCAGTCTATAAAAATATATTAGGTGAAAGGGTGTTTTTTTTTTGAGAAATGGGAAAAATCATCTATGAGTCCGATAAAATCAATGGTTTAAAAGGTACCCTTACGAAATTTATTAAAAATGTTGTATTTGCATTGCAAAGAACGAATAAAGTCTATACATTTTTTCATGTAAAAGGGTGTTTTTTTTTATGTGTAGAGAAATTTTGAGTTTATTGGAAAACTAAGAAACTTAGTTATAGTAGTGGTACCCTGTTGAAATTCAGCAATTATGTTGATTTTGAGATTATAAACAAGAATCTAAAGCGTCTATAAGAATATCATAGTTATAAAAGGGTGTTTTTTTATTTAGTATAAAACAATATTGATAGGCCACCTTTGACCCTAATGAAATTTGATAAAAAAGTTGAATTTGGAATAGAATTTAGGTGACAGATTGTTTTTTGTTTTCGAAGAGACATTTAAATCTGTAATTGGTCCCAAAAAGCCATAATAATTCGTATAAAACGCATAAGAACTTAAGTATAAACGTTCAATTTGCCATAGAAACAAAAAATAAAATGAATCATTAGCTTTTTGAATTCTGATTTATTGCACCTTAATTTACTAGCTCAAAAAATTTGAGAACAATTCTTTTAAAAATACTTCTTAATTGAAGAAATTAAATTAAAGTTTAGTATAAACAAAAAGAAATTATTTTTTATGAGGAAAATTATCTATCTGATATCATTAAAAATGATGTGGGCTAACAATTTGTTCTTGACGTAAAATACACTCAAGTCTATCAAATAAAAAATGCTTATTTTAAATTTAATATTCTTGGAAAAATTGCATAGTGTTTGTTTTTATGTTTATTTGTTATAATTTTTCTGGGCTTGTTCACGTCATCTAGCCACACTATTTTTTTTTTTTTTTTTTTTATTTTATTAAAAAGTCAAAATTCAGTTGAATCAAGTTTGATTTTATTTTTAAAACGTATCTATAGCAAAAGAAAATCATAAATAAAACAAATGTCTTTATCTTTGCCAACAAAGAAATGGTTATTTCAAGAAGAAGAATATAATAAATATTTTCAAATAATCGTTTTAGACAGTGACACAAATCACATACTCAAATGAACAATTTAGGTTTGTAATTGAGGTTTGCCATTCTATTTTTTGTTTCTTTTATTTTTTTATTTTTTATTGTTTTTAAATTAAAAATACTGCCATATTTTATAGATTTTCCATTATGGAATACATTTTTATCCCAATTAAAACCAAAATGAAAAATAAACCAGATTTTGACTTACCTACATATTTATTGAAAGGAAGTTTCAATTTTAGGCTCTACAAAAACACAAATTTCAACTACATTTTGATATTTTTTTTTCTAATTTAATTTTGAAAAGATGTCAAATCTAAACTCTTATAAAGGATCTAACTCATATTGTTTTTTTTTTTTGAAAAACTGATGTCAATCTTTTAATGAACTTTTAAAGTAATTACTTGTTAGAATTTTTTTGTTTCAAACTTGATTGACCTTCTTAATTCATGCCCCACATCAAAATATTACAAAAAAAAAATCAATCATTTGGTTCGGCATCGCAAATATTTTTTTTCGCACTCAGTGTGAATTCCTGTAATCAGAACTCATTCAATATTGCCCCACCCACATTTTCTAAACGTATTTCTTCCAAATTGCTGCCCCCTCTCCATTTGATTGATTTTCATTTGAATGTTGAATGTTGTGTGTATTAAAAGAAATGAAAGTTCTTGCGTGAATTCTGAAAGAAATATGTGTATATTTTTGGCTATAAACACCAAACAGCATGTGTTCCTTGCAATTATTTGTTTTCAAATTACAATTTTTCATTTTCGAATCTCGAAAAAAATTGACGGGTGATTTGACCGCCACTACCGCCCCCTATCATCAAATCCATCAAAACAAAGGAAAGCACCATGGTGTTGGTAGTTGGGGGATTTAAACAATTTGTAATAATAAACAGTGTGTCGGAACTGTTCAGCATAATATTGATCCTGGGTGAATACAAATATGTTGAGAGAAGTTCAAATAAATTATCAAACTGTGTTATATTTTTTTTTTGTTGTGTTTGTTTTTATTGATCATGAAGAGTGTACAGGGTGGGGCTAACTTGTTTATTATCTGGCATTTATCCACCGGACAACCGACGCGGTCTCGAATCTTTGAGTTCCTGAATTATGTATTTTTATATTCTATATGAACCTTCAAAATATTGTATATGTAAATATGTTCTGAAAAAGAATTATTTATTTTTAATAAAACCGACAGTTAGTCAATCAACCTTGTATCTTTGTATCTACTTCAACTTCTAGTGATCATAATTTTCTTTGAATATTTTATGATGATTGAGTTCTGTCTAATGACTGAGTTGAAAGTTTTTTTTTTGTTTTTTATTTTGCTTTTAACAGGTGGACATAAATATTAAAGTAATTTACAATATAATATTTTGTATTAAGATAATGATAATGTCATCGTAAATCTTAAAAATTTTGGTTTTTAGTTTTTTTTTTTGTGAAAAATATGTCATTTCGTTGAGAAGCAAATAGTTTTTGGAATATTTCCAATTAAACAGAAACTATTTTAATGTTTTGTTATTTATTTTTCTTTGCACAGATAATATGCATAGAGACAAATTTGAATGTCAATATGGCAGGCTTTGCTCGTGTGTTTTTGTTTTGGTGATTAATTATGTTAAACTAGAACAAAATTTAGTGATGTTTTAAAATGCAATATTTGTGACATTTAAAAAAAAAGTAAATAAAAGAAAATTTGTTCTATATTTAAAAAAATCTTTTTAGAAGAATTGGTTGTTTTCAAGATCTGCATTGGTACAAATTATATACTTTTCATAAAAAAAAAAACGATTTTTTTCCGAATTGAGTTGATCTCGATTCTGATTTTTATAATGACAATTTAATCTACCTTACAGTCTCGGGGATCAGAATCCTTTTTTTTAGTTTTTTATTTAATGAGCTCCCAATCAGCTATACTTGAAATCAATACAACTTGTCTTGCCATTTAAAAAAACTTTGTTCGTTTGAATAGGAATTGTACAATTTTGTTTTAATAAGAAAAATGTATGTATTTATATTATGTATACCACCTGTATTTCTGTAAGAAGTACTTTGGATTTACACGCTTCATGCTTCGATTGCGGCCAATTTGGTGGAAAAATTAAATGAACATTCTATATCTGGAAATGGAAACTAGATCCATTCAATATTCAACTAACTAAATAGCTATCTATCGTGTTGTTTGAAATTTGATATTTTGTCAACAAATTACTCAATTACGTAAGAATGTAGTCTTTGAAACTGTATTCACAATAAAACTGATGACCAGGTTGCATGTGCTTGCATTTAGGATACAAATTTTTGAATTTAATAATGTTTAGATTTGTTGTACGGAACCTTACAATATAATGGAACCTTAAAGTGAAGCAGTAAAGAGGGAGAGTTGTGATATTATTTGAGATCATGAAACTCGTCAAAAAGAAGACGATCGCCATTTGTTGTATGGCTAGGAAAATGGTATTGTGAAAAGTTAATTTTTTTAATAAACATATTTTTTTCTAGAAACTTCTTTCAAAGAACAACTGATGAACCCTCTCAGCGTTATTCATAAAGTCATACGAACAATGTTATTAGGCATTCTTTTAAATTTAATTTTAAAATGTAAATACCTCTCAAAATTAATAGTGTCATCCTGTGTCAAAATTTCGATACCACCAAGCATACTCAGCTTTGCGGATTCGGTCTTAAAGGAGTTTTTTTTTTTAATTTTTATATTTTTAAAGTAAGTGCATCTGATTCGTTTTTAATAATTTTGATGCAAAACCAGTACACTTTTTTTTTATCAAAATCTATAGGCAAGTTTTGTGTGTTGCATTTTTTTCAAAACTACATGTTTGCATTTAATGCATTTTTAATATTGCAGAACAAATGCAACTTGGTAAAATGTGGACTAAAAACATTAGTGTTCAACTTTTAACCCGACTACGGCGAAGAAAAAATGTGTTTGACCGGAATGTACGTTCGTATGTTCTAATCCACAATGACTAAGATCTTAAGTGTGTACGTCGGTTACGACGGTATCCTCGAGAGAGGAAACAAATTATACCCATATCTAAAAAAACAACGGCTACACTTTCATAGCATGTGAGATTTAAAAAAAAAGATAGAAACTAAATTTATTTTCAAAAATTGAAGTGTTCCAATGCATATTGATAGCGAAATATTTTTTGTTCAACGTAAAATTTCGAAAAAAAAAATAGATTTTTTAAAACACAATCAAAATGGCAATGCGAGACTACTGAGCGAGGGTACTGCATAGCGGAATTTTAGACTATGATCAGATGGAAAAAGTGTGTCAGAAAAAATATTTATTTTTAAATTAAGAAGGCTCTTTGAGAACCGTATGCTCATTGTTACGTAAAAACTATTGGAAAACAATTTAAGGAACGTTAAGAATTTCTATAACTTTTCTATAAAGTATATTCTGATTGATAACCATTTTTTATGTATTTGCGCTGAGTATTATTTTTATTTGAGGCATTGTTGACTTCATTTGTCAAAAGCTTGTTACACATCCTAAAAGCCCGCTGAAAATTTTTTTCTATATGAGCTTTCTTTTATTTTTATAAAAAAATTAAAGTTAAAAATATTTTTCGTGGATAGAAACGAGATTTTTCAAAAGTTAAAAAAAAAAAACAAAAGTATTTTTATATAAAGTTTTAAGGAGTTCGGGTTTTTATTTTCTTTTTAAGATGAGCAGGGAATTACTAAACAAAAAATAAGCGAAATTAAATTTTTAGGCGTTTGAAACATTTCCAATGGCATACCCACATAAAATCTAGTTTAGGATTTAACGGTTGTAAATACTTGGTAGGTCCAAGTTATTAATGTTAAATAATTTTTAAATGTTAATTTTATTTAACACACAGAGCAAGTACTTGGCCCTTACAATAAATAAAATAGAGAACAAAAATATTTTTTTAAAATTACAAATCAGCACACTTCAGATCCAGTTTCATCTGTGGTTTCTGCGGTCATTTACGCAATTAATTTGTTACGATTAAATGATTCCGATTGTTATTTTCTTGCCTTGGTTATTGAGAGTCAGTGTTTTTTTTTTTATTTCTTTATAAAACTGTCAGTGAGAAGTAGTATGTTATTTTGGATTCAATTTGACACTGATTGGTTCTACATTTTGATGTAGGATTTTGTTTATTTAAGCAAAAAAAAAAAGAAAAAAGCGGAAAATGTTATGACAGATAATCAATTTATTTTCTTGAATGGTGCTCTGCAAATGTGATTAAGTTTATTTTAAAGTTCACTTGTTCACATGAAGAGTATTCGCTTGACTTTGATTTTTGTTCCAATGTACACTGAAAATAAAAACCAATATCAATTTAACATTTTTTATATATCAAATTAACATTTGTTAAATATCAGCCAAAAATGCTCTATAAAATGTGTTTTATGATATTTAAAATCTTAAAACAACATTTTTATTATCAGGATTATATTTAAATGTCACATTTTGGAAATTTTTTTTGATATTTTATTATCATTTTTTCAAATCAATTTCTCATTCCAAATTATTGAAAAATATTAAATAAAAAATTCTTAATGTGTCCTAATTTAAAGGCGCTTTCTGTTTTTTCGAAGTAAAATGTATGATTTACTGAGAAAATTTGATCGGCACTAAGATTTTACTTCACATATATGATCTTTATATCTTTTTTATAATTATAAAGAATAAACGTTTTTCGTATCGTTGTATCAGCCAGGAATTTTGCAAAATATTGTGTTCTACGAAAATGAAATGAAAATTTTCCATCGAAAGCAAAACAACTGAGATGAACATGAATATTACGAACATTTTACCAAACTGTAATTTGCTATTGTGTAGAAGAGTGTCTAACCTCTTTCTATCAAATTCGAAAAATTGAATCAGAATTATGTTTTTGTTAGAAACGAAAATCTGGCTAATCATGTACCGTAACTATATTTCTCGATTTATTCTGTCTCATTTTATCATTTTCTCATTAATTACATAAAACACGTGTAACTCTGTATGTACGTGATAAAATGTTTAAGCAACTTTTATGTCATAGGGAAAAAAGTTAAATTTTAATTATTGTATTGACAGGATGACACAATATAATCCACCCAATGAAAACGGAAACAGACGATTGAATAAAAGATAAATTGGATTTTCTTTATTCAGGGAGGGTGGAACACCGAAAATTTCATCTCGATTTTTGTTTTTCTTTTTTTAAAACGCATTTGTTTCAGCTGCTTCCACTTTCAATATTAAATTTTTTCGTTCTTTTCTTAGATAATGCAAACTAAAAAATTTTAATAAAATTGTCATGATTTTATTTAACTCGCAAAATGTGTCTACAGCAATTGATATTTTTGAATTGGCCTGGTGTATGGCAGCCAAATAAAAATCTACAAATATCGGGACAGCTAAAATTATATGCTGTTAACAGGTTAACACATAATATAGAAAAATAGAAAAATACCTAAAAAAATATTTAGCAATCGTCTGGGAATACAAATGTTACATTAGAAATTTATTTTAAGTTTTCTTTTTGAATTTGTACTGGAAACGTGGAGCAGCGACAAAATTCTATTCACACGTGTTTTTCATTTCTCTAACTAAAGCATCAGGTATGAAAAATTCTACTTAACCTACTTTCACATCCCTAACGCAGATATTGTGTCGATTAAACCATGCGAAACAAATTAAGAGCTACAATAGTCGCAGGGGTATTTTAGTTTTTGCACGTTATCGAAAAATCGAAATGGCACTCGTGATTGCAACTTACCTTTACTGATTTAAAGAGGTTGCGATTGATGTGGCTCATAACCAAATTGATTTCCATTCACTCTTGATTCATTTTATATGGCTTTTGTATTTGACATTATAGGGAATTTGTCCATTAAATTAAAAAATTGTTTCATCAGTTAAAGTTCTTTCTAATTCTTTCTTTTTCTATATGGATAAACGGATTTTGATTTAAAATAAATTGCACGACTGGGGTCGCACGTACTTGCTCTTATGCTTAAAGTAACACTAATGTTAAAGCTTTTTATTCAAGAAATTTAAAATTTCATAAGTAGTATAAAAAAATTAAATCTGTTTTTATAATTAATTAAACTCCGTTTTAAATTATCTTAAAAAAAAAAAAAATATGCCATTTTATTTCTTGTATAAAAAGGTATTTTTAGAAAAAAATTTTCGAAAATTGTAGGAGCCGTTTTTTAAAAAAATAATTTTTTATATATAAAAATTTTTCAACATTTTTCAAAAAAAAAGTTGGTATGCCATTTTGAAGAAATAATTAATTTACACATAAAAACTAAACTTCAAAATTTTTCATTGATCCGTTTTCAAAAAATTGATTTTTCAAAAAAAAATTTTGAAATATTTTAAAAAAAAACAAAAATGCGTTTTTTGAAAATTTTCTAAAATTTTATTATTATCTTTACTTACACACTTTTGTATAAAAATTTTCATTTAAATCGGGTTAATTTTGTACGAGATATTCAGAAACGAAAAAAACCGTTCTATGACACGTACCGTTAATAACGGTACAAAAAATGTTTTTTTTATTTCAAAAGTTGGCTCTTATGTGTTGTACTACACACAAAAATTTTAATCAAAATCGTTAGAGCCGTTTTTGAAAAAAATTAACTTTTCTATTTCCGTTATATGACAGGTACCGTTAGTTTTGGTCATAAAAAAAAAATTTTAATTTCCCCTCTAGGGAATCACCAAAAACTGCTAACTACCAAGTTTGAAGAAAATCACTTCACTCGTTTAGGCTGCAGCTCCAGATAGAGACAGACACACAGACAGACAGACAGACAGACAGACAGACAGACAGACAGACAGACAGAATTGCCAGAC
Source organism: Episyrphus balteatus (assembly GCF_945859705.1). NCBI lineage: Eukaryota > Metazoa > Arthropoda > Insecta > Diptera > Syrphidae > Episyrphus > Episyrphus balteatus. The sequence goes on from NC_079136.1 coordinate 97,266,617, forward strand.
CCACGTTTTTGGCATTCTCCATCATCGTAATGTCATGTAAAATTGTTATCTCGAGTTCGATTTTTTTTACGAATCCTAAACTTGCCCTATAGTACCTATATCGCAAGTAAAAATCTATAGGTTTTTGAAATAAAAAAAACAATATTTTTTGAATCATTGTTTACGGTGAAATAGAAGCGTTTACTAGATTTTTGACGATCAATAATTATTATACTTTGACCAATTTCAACGAATTTTTTTTTAATACCTATGTATTTTTGAGTTTCAATACAATTTTTTTTTTAATGCAAATTTTTTTCCAGTTGCAATTAATATTTTTTTTTTTACTTTCTGTAAATTCTATTTTAATTTCAAAACCTTTTTTGCAATTGCGTAACCGAAGCATTGAAATTAAAAAAAATTTAATCGTTTCAACCTTTAATAAATCAATTGAAAAATAAAAAAAAATGCATTTGAAATAAAAAAAATATTTATTGCAAATAAAAAAAAAAAGTTGCATTAAAAAAATATTATTGCAATTGAAAAATATTTGCATTGAAAATAAAATTTTCAATGTAAAAAAATTGTATTGCAAATACTGAATTCTCTGCACTGAAAAAAAAAAAAAAAAAATTAATGCGAAATGTGAGCATTAAATATTTATTATTTTTTATATTTGTTCAATTCCTTACTATTTTGGCTATTGAAATTATACATTGGTTCAATATTATAGTTGAAATAGCTTATGCTTGGCCAAATCTCCAAAATTGCGCACATTTTGCATACAATTTTTTTTTTTTCAATGAAGATAATTTTATGTTTGCAATAAATTTTTTGGATGAAAAATATTTTTATTTGCAATACATTTTTTTTTAATTTTTAATGGAAAACAAACGCATTAAATAAAATAATTTATTGCAACGCTGCATGAGAGTAATTATCTGAATAAAAAATACTGTAGGTAATACCAACTTAAGGTTTCACAGAATTTGGTAACATGTTTATCCTAAATCCTAACGATTTTCGATTAAATGCAGTTCTTGTGAAATTTCCAAAAACCCCTATGTTGAACTAGTTTCTTACATGCATGTTCATAATTGAGTTTTGTTTTTTTTTCTTGCTCTGAAAAACTCTGCTTTGTTGAATTCAAATTGCAATATCTTCCGTTATACATACATAAGTTCAACTTTGAAAGCTTTTGTATTATTTTGAAAACAGTGCAAAGTAGAACTTGTTAGAAATTTCACAAGAACTGCATTTAATCGAAAACCGTAAGGTTTTGGAATAAACAAGCAACCGAATTCTGAGAGCCCTTAAGTTTCTTTCAGTATATTTCGTTTGGAATTTTAGGACACCTGTATAAGAAATTAAATGAAATTCTTCGTTTTGAGATTGAAACTATTGAAAGAGACTTTTTTGTAATTTCACTCAATAACCCATACTAACTGAAAAAAAATCTAACCTTACCCTTGTTTTGCTATGTCTTTAGCTCCTGCATTTTCCATTAGCTGACATGTAGCATAGTGAACTCAATCAACCGATGTGTTGCAGCGCACAGTGGGTACCCTCCCATACAAAGTGCGGTCAAAAATATAATGACCAATTTTTTTTTAATGAAACGCCTGTATTATCATTTTATATGATTTATTATTGCAAAAAAATGCATCAAGTCAGTTTTTAAAATTTTTCTTTATTTTGAAGAAAAATAAAAAAAGGTAAAAAAAAATTTGTTTTTTAAATTAAAAAAAAATTGTTAATGCTGAAAATGGAACCTGACTGTCAGTAGAGCGCCTTACCCCTACCCTCTAGTTTAGTCTTTTATAAAAATAATAGTGCCAAAAAGGAATTTTTTTAGTTTTACGTTGTAATTTTTTTTTGTAACGTCATTTAAACTTGTATTACTCGAAAAGGGGAAAAAAACGGCGCTATTATTTCAAAAGGTAGGACAGTATTCTTCATTTGAGAACTAAAATTGTAGAGGGCACTCGAAGGCAAACCAACTAAATTTCCAATTTAATGAAAACTAAGCTAAATACAAATGATTAAAATTGCTTCGCCCCATTACAATTAGCCTTAGTGTTATTTAACAATATAATTGATGTTTTTAGGAAGTATTAACCTTCTCATTTAATATCCATAACAATTTAATACTGCTCACAATTTTTTAACACCCGCTATCACTATCGCAAGTTCACACCTTATAACTGCAGCGGTAAGAAAACTGTACCTTTTTTTATATACCGACTTTGAATGGCTATTAAGAAATGAAAAAGGGGTAACCACCAAACTTTTTTTGGTTTTGGTTCGATGGGAGATTGTAGAACGTTGTTTAATCATTGGATTTAAAAAAACTGACATTTACTTTTTTTATTTTTGACCTATGGCGGTACCCACTGTGCAGCGCCAGCGTTTGGAAATGTGCTTTCCATCTAAAATTTAAGTATTTGATTTTTCGTTTTGTCTCCTTTACAAGCATGAATTGTATGTTGCCCTAGGTTTGAATATTCGTCATCCGTTTTTGGAAATGTCAGCAGTCCTTGAGGTAAACATAAAACAGAGAACATTATCTGGTTGAATGTATCCACTTTTAGCAAGTAAAGAGCATTTAATTTAAAATAATAAAATGCATGGTATATAAATTGGGATCGGGTCAAAATTCTGGCTTCAAAATTCTGCTTTTCAAAATTCTGCTTTTTCAGCGAAAATTCTGTTTTTCAAAATTCTGCTTTTTTTCTATTCTGTTTTTCAAAATTCTGCTTTTTAAAATTCTGCTTTTCAAAATTCTGCCAGCATTATATTTGAACAAAAAAATTCTGCTAATTCTGTTTTTTTTGTATGGCATATGCGCTGGCTAAAGAAAAATACACCTCATTAATGTAATTAAACATTGGTACTTTCCTAAATTTTTTTATTTAAGTGTCGCAAATATTTTTTGAAATGCATATACTGACTTTCTTTGAAATAAAATATGTATACTAATTGGAACAGATGTTGTATATTCCTTTTCTTATTCAAATTTTTGAATATTCATCTTTATTTGATAAATTAATAAATTTTTAGTTATTTTCGGAAATGTTTAATATTAAAAACCTTTTCTTAATATTTTCAAATGTATTCATTTATAAAACAAAAATTAATTCTCATTTAAAAAATGACAAATTATGTAGGTAAGTAATCAAATAAGCAGATAATTTTTTCAAAAAGATGATTTTACAGAATTCTGCAAAAAATTAAAAAAGGGTTTGGAAAATGTTAAAAAGCGCGCGCTTTTTAACATTTTCCAAACCCTTTTTTAATTTTTTGCAGAATTTTGAAAAGCAGAATTATGAAAAGCAGAATTTTGAAAAACAGAATTTTGAAAAACAGAATTTTAAAAAGCAGAATTTTGAAAGCAGAATTTTGTAAAGCAGAATTTTGAAAGCAGAATTTTGACAAAAGAATTTTGACCCCGGCAGAATTTTGACCCCAACCCATATAAATTATATAAGGGCATTTCCATTGTAACGGGTGTGACACAGTTACTTCATATTTTGATTCTGGTGTGTGTACTATTCACTAAATATGGATTTTAATAACTTCAACACATAATGTATTTCGTTGTTAATAAAGATAAGATGTTCCGCTTCGGTGACTTTTAGAAGCCATATTGTAGATTTTTGAATGAAAAGTCGTGGATATTGTATTCAATATGAAAGAAAGATTTTATAACGTTTCCAGTAAAAAGGAAATTTATAAAATACTATGTTTTTATAACATTTAACGGGTGTGACATATTTTTGTAGCGGCTGTGACATTAAATGTAAAAAATAAAAATATATTTTTATTATATGCAAACATTAAAGAATAAATCAATAACTTCAAATTTCAAATATTTAAGCAGAATTTATACAATTACTAATTAATTAGGGTCAAAATCTGAGTACCTAATACCTGCACATATTGATTCGAGGTTTTTAAAGAGCAAATTATTTCAATTATACAGCAATACAGTTTAATATAAGGTTTTTTAAGTAATGCTTGCTCTAAAAACTTTTTGAGAGTTTATTTTTCCCAACTTTTACTCAAAAACACCAATTTTTTTTTTTAATTTTAGTTTGAAGTACCTATATAAAAAAAATAATATAAAAACAAAAAGTATAAGTATTTAAATACCATCATGAAATTTCTTATACGTTAAATTTCATTTTTGCTAGTAAGTGGTCAACTTGCGTGGAATTACCAATTAATAAAATTAATATATTTTTAAAAGAAATTCCCAAGAAATCATAAATCAAATATTTTAAACAATTAAAATAAATGAACAGTATAATTATTGAAATAAATCACGGATTATAACAAATGGGCAAATCATTTATTTTCACATAAAAAGTTTATGCTAGATGAAAATTGAAGAGTTATTAATTTCTGGCAAATATCCAAAAACACTGAACTTAATTAGGTGAATGAAAAGAAATATCAGTATTGTTTAAATGCAGGTATATCTTTTTACTTGAACAAAAAATTGCATCTATTAATTAAAATTTTTTTTTCAAATGTTATTAATTAATTGCTACTCTTCAGTGTGCGTGCAATCAACGAAAGTCATTAATACTTTAATCTTAAGAAAAACCAAAATGTCTAAATTCTTACAGCAAAGCTGTCATGTTTTGTTTAGGTATAAAAATGCGTGACCAGTTTTGTATCTTAATTTTAATATGATTAAAAAATTTCTATCAAAAATAAAAGAACCTTTTATAGAGATGTAATTTTCTCAATAATCAAATCACTCTATAAATATCTTGAAATCAACAATCAGTTTTCTCTTTTTAATTAGTTAATTAATTAAAATGAATTAAAATTTAATATTTTAAGAAAATGCATTCAATTTGAATTGTATTTAGTTTTATCAAACAAAAAATAAAATGTTAAAAATAAAACCAAAAAGTGGTATTTGGCAACAATTTACATCCTTGATATCAATAATTCAGTCAATAGCTCCAAAATGTATAAAACTAAATAAAATTAATTTAATCCATTCATTTATTTAATTTATTTTTTCTGATGATTTCTTTTTTATCTTCCTCTTTTTTAGCTTTTAATTGGTACTTTCGAGATCCGTAAAAAGTACTGAATCCCAAGTACCTACTGGACATACATAATTAATAACTCATCAAGGAATCACTTCGCAAAGCTTGATAATGAAATGGGTGCGTACGGATATGATGGTCGAGGACCAACATCACAACTCTCCATACCGTCGACTGCAACATCCTTCGATACCACCAAATTCACATCATATTCAAAACCAATTCTGTCAGCATCAACAACAACAACAACAACAACAACAACAAGGACAACAAAAACAGAAAACACCGAGCATACAGAATCAACAACGACCCACATCTTTGATGACGTCGTCTACTTATGCAGAGTGGCGAACGAAACATGGTCCTCATATTGGGGTCCGGATATTTTGTGTACCTCTCCAAAATCCGAAGCATTATCTTCATCACCACCACCGACTGATACATACAAATGCCTACTCGAATCCTTCCATAGCTCATCACAGAGCGCCCACTTTGTCTGTCAGCCCTTGGCACTGGCATCCGATACGATGGAAAATACACTGAGTTTATATGCCCACGATTGTATCCTCAATACCACACTCCTAGTTCGTAATGTCATAAATCCAGTATCTGAATTTAATTTAGTCGTTTCAAAGTTACCTGATCTCGTTACCAATCAGCTGCCATTACTGCCAACACTCGGGGCGGTAATGGTGGCCACTAATAGTAGTGTCAATTGTGATCTAGTACAAAGTCGAACGTTTGTGTGCTCTCAGTCGAGTGCGGATGGTGGTGTTATGGGATCGATATTTGAGAATATATCTGAGAACTTATCGGTCAATCCCAGTATGGCATCATCGTCCTCCTCACTGATGTTGAGCAGACATCTCGAGTGCATATTAAGTATAATTCCAAGTGCAGAATATAGTTGGTGGTCGAGTCCATTTGCAATGCTTAATCAGTCAATAGCCGGAAGTGGAACATTGGCATATAATGGAAGCAGTAGTAGTAATTTCAGCGATATGTGGTCAACGGATAATATTGGATTACATGCAGCTGGAGAAGGACATGGTTACGATTGGATATTTCTTTTTGTAATTGCTTTCATTTTTGCTGGAGGTTTGGGTAACATTTTGGTTTGTTTGGCTGTGGCATTGGATCGTAAACTACAGAATGTTACCAATTATTTTCTGTTTTCATTGGCAATAGCTGATTTGTTGGTCAGTTTGTTTGTAATGCCGCTGGGTGCTATTCCTGCGTTTTTGGGTAAGTACATTATAGTTTATATGAATGAAAATTCAAAAATTTATGAAAATTTTGATCAGGATTTGTTATGTGTTTTTTTTAATGGTGTATCATTAGCGACCAATGATACACCATTAAAAAGTTATTTCTAAAAATGGTATGATTTTTTTTTCGATTAATTTTTTTTATATTTTACTTATCGTTGTTTTATTTCATCAACTATAGAACAGAGAAACCGTTTAATGTATAAATCTGTTAATTTGCAATTTTTTTGAAGCTTAACCAAACATACAAAATTTAGCCTCACTTTAATCGTATGGTCAATAGTCTGCTGGTTTTACCAAACATAACTATGAAAACGACTATTTTGATGCGTTATTTTATTTGGGCTATAAGTTGAGTTTTTCATGCTAATGGTTCAATAAAAGTCCTGTATTGTCGGACACGAGTGTGGAACGTAAAATTGACAAAATTTATTATTTATCGAATTTATTAGTCTTTGTTGAATTTAGCTTTTTAGGGCTTATTTCTGGCAAAAATTGTCTATTGCGGCCTTAAAGTTAAATAACACTGGCTTACATGCAAAATGTGCACTCAAAACCACTATTTTTTTCTAACGTACATCGGGGACTCGGAATACTTAGTCTTGATTAATAAATGACCTATCTGAACAAAATAACCTGAAAGATGAACAAATGAACAGGAAACTCTAGAATAATTATTTTTCTTTGTCACTTCAGATATTTAAATGCAATGTATCAAAATATTTTTAAATAATCGATTTTTTGAAGGAAATTTTTGACAAAAAAAATTTATTACTGAAAGATAAATTCAAAATCTTTCAAATCCTCGTACACTTATTGAAACAGATAACCAGATACTTTTCTGCAAAATCTATGGAAAAGTTATAAAGAAAATGCTTTATCTCTAAACATGATGGTAAAAAAAAAAAATTCATATCTCGAAAACGTATGCATAAACATTTTTAAAATAAGATTTATGTTTTTAAATATACGAAAAGTATATCGGCACTTGGTGTGCAAAATTTTTTGAATTTTTTTTAGGTTTATGCTTGTTTTAATAAACACCAAAAAACATGCATGTCCTCACTTAACCCCTGGGGTTCTGGAAAACTGGTATATGTCTTTTTGAAATCGGTGTTTATTGTAGGTAGACAAGAACCTCATCAAATATTTTAACTTTAAGGCCTTAAAACATATTAAAAAAAATGACCTCATAAGTCAACATATACCTTACCTATTTCAAATGAGAAAAAAACTGTAACCTTCGTGGGGCGCCATCTAGAGTCAAAATAAAAATCTGCAAAAATTAGGGTATTTTTTTTAATATTTTGAAATAGTTAGAAACTTGATCCTCCAAAAACCCTTAAACAACGAACGCCCTAATTCACATTCATAAATTTCAGAGGAAAAATTAGAATATTATAAAAAAATTTCTTTTCGATTTGAAATAGAGCTTTTTCGGCTCAAGCATTATATCAATAGAAAATACTCGACTTAAGCAAACGTTCTTAATTTGAACACAAAAGTTCTTCTTTTTATCTAATCTGCTTTGATTTTTAATAAAAGTTCTATTGAACATAATGTTATTTCATCAGCTTTAAATACTTCCAAGCGATTGACAATTTTATCAAATATAAATCCTTTTCAATTCTTTTATTAAAAGTACAAGCTACAATAATGATTATGTTATCCTATTGAAAAGGGTTTAAAATAAAATACAATAAAATAAAAAAAAAAAAAAAAATGTGATCAATATTCTTTCATTCGGTATATCATCATCATTATTGACTTTGTCGACTTTCTTTTTCTGTCATCAAAAAACTCCATGTGGAAATTCAAAATGATGAAGCAAATCCTTTCCGATTCACATTATAATAATCTCATAGCTTAACGTCAGAACGCACAGAAGAAGATATATATTTCTTGTGTTCATGGGTGAAAGGGTTTAGCTGGATTTTTCTCCATGTCAATAGGTATTACTTACTTGTCGAAGAAATAAATTACTGTTATAAATCCTCAAGAGAACTGAGAGAGATGATTTGATGTAAGTGAATCGAAATTGAATCTTTCTTTTTTTTTGGATTTTTTTTTATATATAGCAAAAGTAATGCAAATTTATAGAAAACATAAGAAAACATTTTGAATGTATTGTATTGGATGGTTTGTTAGAAGAAAGGTTTTGTTGGAATGGTGTTGTCAGACATCGGCTCAAAATTTAACATTTTTGTAGACTTGATATATGGGCATGAAAAATGTAGGTAATATGAATTTATTGGATTTTTGGGCGTTTGAATGATCTTAGGTCTTATTCCTATGAGATTTGTTTTCAAACAAAATTATTCTAAATTATTCTGAGACTGCTTAAGTGAGTAATTACAGTACAATGTTTAGAGACTAAATAATGTGATTCGTGACAGAAGTTATTAGTAGAGTAACTAAAGCAAATTATTAGGGAACCCGGCCGAACAGCTCTGATTTTGACGATTTTTTTTTTTTCAAACGTAGGTAATTAAAAATACTTTAAAGTCTGTAGATTAAAAATTGCCGGTGTTGCCGTATTGTTTTTTAAAATTAAAATGAAATTTTTTTTTAACAAAACCATTTTTTTTTTGCTTAAATTTCATAAAACAAATGATAGCAAAAGATTCTCTAGGTAATTTAAGGAAAATATATAAAAGGCAGTAAGGGACAATCTTCCATCGTTTAAGCGATAAATGCAATTTTCTAACATTCTGATCTCAAACACAAAAAAAAATATTTTGAAAACAACGGCAACACCTACAATATTTTAAAATACATTTTTAAAAAGCCAGAAGCTCATTCTTATCTCTTAAATTTAAATCCACTAAATTTAATCAAGACTTTTTGAAAAAATGGTCCTCAAACTCAGAATTAAAAAAAAAAATGTTATTAGAAAAATTTAAAATGACTTTTTTCCAAACTTTTTCTAATAAAATATGAATTTATTTAAAACAAATTTTTGGCCATAAATATTATCAGTTGAATTTCGAAGCAAAAAAGGTAAAATATATCACACTTTTGAAAAAAAATGAAAAATTACTTCAATTTCAATGGTTTTTTTTTTATTAAAACTGAATTTTTGCATTGAAATAATTAATTTTCTCAAAGACTGTGGTAAATAGGAACTTTAAATTTTTGCTATTTAACTTTCAACAGTAAGGGTTATTAAATGAATAAAAAATAATTTTATGTTTAGATGTTGAACTTTAAAAAAAAAAATAAGTTACATTTTTTTTCAAAACTTTTATTAAAAACAGTTTTTCGAAAATGAAATACTTTTTAATTTTTTTCATAAACCGTAATACATATTGACATTTCCTTTTATATTTTGAAATCATAATAAATGCGGCCAAAAAAATTTGAAAATAAATGCATTTTATATAACGACCAAGTTTAAAAAACGACATGTTAAAATTTTTTCAATAATTTTTTTTTTCAAAAATCTGAGTTCAATTACCATTCTTTCAAAAGCCGTTCATTCAATTAACTTAATTTTAATTTTACATATATGACTAAGCTTCTAGCTTTTAAAAAATGTATATTTGAATATTCTAGGTGTTGCCGTTGTGTTCAAATATTTTTTTTTGTGTTTGAAGTGAATTAATAAGAAAATTGCATCTATCGCTTGAACTATGGAAGATTGTCCCTCACTCCCATATATTTTTTTTCCTTGAATTTCCTAGACAATCTTTTGGCATCAATTAATTTATGAAATTTAAAAAAAATTTTTGAAAAAAATTTGTTTTTGTTCACAAAAATCTTCAATTAAATTTAAAAAATCAAAACGGCAACACCGGCAATTTTTAATCTATAGACTTTAAAGTATTTTTAATTACCGACGTTTGAAAAAAAGATCATCAAAATCTAAGCTGTTCGGCCGGGTTCCCTAATATTGCCAATTTTTGATCTTTAGTTACTCCACTATATAAATATCCGTTGAAATGAGTAATTGTTTGTTGTTGTTTACAGTGAATTATTTTCACTAATCTGCGTACAGAGCAGAGGCGTTCGTTAAGCTCCTGGGGCCCCGGGCCAAAATAGATTTTTTTCTCTTTGTCAAATAAGACATCAAAAGGAAGGTCTTTTTAAGCTCTCTTCATAGATGAAAACTTAAAGTTTATTGGAGGTCTGGTTGCTGAAATATGTGCAATCGAAATATTTTTTTCTTACATTGGGAAGCAGATACAAAATCTATTTTTTTTAGGATTTTCGAGAAATAACCAAGGTTAACCCCTTGCTTAGAAATAAGGCATCTTCATAAAAGTCCTCCGAATCTCTCGGGTGGTACATCAAAAGAAGGCCCTTTTTTAACTCTATTCATAGCTGCAAACCAAAAGTTTCTGGCAAGTCTCTGGTTGCTGAATTATTTGCAATCAAAATAACTTTTTTTTTGCAAATAGCTTTAAACAAAAATGGAACAGCCTCGAAAAAATAATATATGACCAATAAAAAAAATATCAACATTATTTACAAAGAATAATATTTCTTCTAAAAATTTAAACCATAACAAAGTTTCTAGCATTAGTATTAATAGAGCAAAACAGCGTTAACTTGAGTCATGGTATACCAATTTAGGCGTTTTCTTACATCATCGAAAAATGATACCAACTTTGGAGATAGAGATTAACTTAAAAAACAAAATGTTTCCCAAAAATCACCCACTTAATTTTTCTTATCTTTAATAGGACACCCTGTATAGTAAACAAACAACATATTTGTTGTTTTATTATTTTCTTGGTCCGTTTTTTTCCTTTTACTCACATAAAATATTTCACTCAAAAAATGTATACAAAATTATTGTTATAAAATATTATTATGAACCACCACTAAAACTTGTAATAATTAATAAAAAAAAAGTCAGAAATAGGTTTGTAAACTTTAAGCACCCACTGTGTAATCAAATATGAAAACTTATGTGGTCACAGTTTTTGTTTTTAGCAAAATGTCCCAAACTAAGGACAATTTTTAACGTTTTACTTTAAATGTTTTTTCTGTAAATTCCTTTTTCTAAGAAAATCTGTCGTCGGTCAATAATTCCGAAACACCCTGTGAAACAATTTTTTTCATTGTTTTAACGGCCTTGGAAGTTTCCTTCAAATTAAAAAAATTAATGCTTAACATATCTTTGAAACATCACATTTTCTGATTTTTCTTTGGTTCACATGCAGTAAAAAATTAATATCCTTCTGTTGTAAGACGTTTATGTAAATGAAATTGTATGTAATTCTGTAATGCTTTTTATTTTCTTTAAATGCTTCAAGATTGTTTAAATTACAAACTTTTTAATTTGTTTTTACTAACTTGATTTTTCTACATAATTTTCTCATAAGAAAACGGAATCAAATATAAAAATGCGTTAAAAAAAAAAACGAACCCCTAATTTATCCATCTGTATTATAGCCAATGGCCAACATCATCTTGACTCTTTAACTCAAACCAACTAAATAATCCGCACTCTTAGAACCGACATTTGAAATCTCATTTTCCCTCGTTTTCTTTTCTTTTTCAACTGATAAAAAATAACTACTCTAAGAAAAACTTATTTTTTGTAACAAAAGTTAACTCAATTTTCATACTGCTTTTTCAATTTAAAAGCAATCAAAACAACCTTAGTGATTTTGCAAAGACACAAACGGGGGATATTTTTATCTTTATCTTCATCCGATTACTCGATCCTTCTGGCCCAGTAGAAAACAGGTCTGCAATGTTCAAATGCTAAATAGCACAACTCAACCTCCTTAATCTTTTAAAAATTAAAGTGACAAAAAAAAAACAAAAATAAAGAAACAACTTTTGGTTATTGAAGTCCTTCGCCCTTAATGACGATGTTTAGGATATCAAAGTATAAAAATATTCATTTCTCAGCCAAAGATATTTTCAGAAAACAACGAGAAAGCCATTCAACTCCGCAATTCATTCAGTCAATAAATTTTTGTTCAGACAACACAAAAGAGTAATCTGAAGGCACAATAATCAAATTATAGCTACGGAGCTGATGGCAGTTTTTAGTTTACTGAGGAAAAAAAGCAACTTGAAATAATTTTTCCTATACCTAAATAAAATTATAAAAAAAAAATAATAAATAATAAAAATAAAATAAACTTGATATTTTTGCAAAGTCAATTTGATTTAAACTTTTTCATTTTTAAAATTAACATCTCATAGCATAAAAGACAACTGAATACCATTCAAATTGATGTTGCCATCAGCTCCTTAGATCGAAAAGTCCTCTCAGTTAAGCTACCTGTAATGCTTTGTGTTAAAAAAAAAAAAACAAATTCAAAACTTGGCGAAATGGCAGGTAAAATAAATTAAAAGAAATGTCAAAGTATTTTATTATTCCTTGAAAAGTTTATTTTGAATAAAAACAGCAATTAAGGCTGGATTTTGAAGCTATAACAAATGAGTTTTTGTACAGCAACCAACAACGATTGAATTTTTAGAAATTATTCTTAATACAATTTCGATTTGTTTTTTTGTTGTTTTTTTTTTTAAGAATGATCGGATTTCATTTTAATGGTTTTAACTCTCTTAATGGAATATTGTATATGTAAATATTGTTGTGGGAAGCTATTATATCCATCCACAAACAAGTCAGAAATTGAAAAGCAGAGTGGAGAAAGAATATACAAATATAATGTTTGATGGATTGATGTGTGAGTATGATTATAACATCAATATCCATTTCTAATAGAAGATGGTTTCGATTTTTGGTTTTGTAATAAAATAAGTCTCTATGATTTTTTTTGTGCTTAAAGAAGATAGAATATACCTACTAATAATGGTCTTGTACATTAAAAAATAAAATGCACGACTGGGAACTCACGTACTTGCTCTTATGCAACGGCGGATCTAGGGGGGGGGGGGGTGGGGGGGCGGGGGCACGTGCCTGGTTTATACTTAAAGCAAATCAAATTATAAGAGTTGTTAAAATGTATGAATAATAACAGAAAGAACTTGATCGAAACTCTTGTCTATTTCTGGCTGGAAATGCAAATTTTATTGTTTGTTGCATTCCTTTTCCATGAAAAGCTCCACCTCACAAATAAATAAACGACTATTTGTTGGGTAAACACGAATTTGTTTTTTGATTACAAAAAAAAAAAGTGAATTTTCTAAGTGTTTTTTTTTAACGTCAGTGATTTTGGTGAAAAATTTTGGTACGGACATCAAGGTATGAATGGTGTTCTAAAATAAAATTTAATTGTATATGGAACTCAATTTATTCATTCGGAGGGGTTGAAGTACACACTTAAAAAATTTGCACTTTTCTCGTTGTTTTTTAACATTACTGTTTTTAAAATAGCGCAACACTCCACAACATTGCATAGCCTATATATTATTGAACTAATGGATATGTAGAACAATCTTGCATTTCAAGAGTTTGCCCAAGTTTGCACCCCCGAAAATAAAGACCCCTTGACAAAAAAAAAAAAACTACTCAAAAGCGACCCTGACTTATAGATTTTTATAAATATTATGTTTTGATACCAGGGATACCTTTTAAAAGATGGAAAGAAATAGTGTTCCAAATTTCAAAAGAATCGGTGCAGTAGTTTTGAAGTTATGAGGTGAACTGGTCATAATATTACAAAATTTTATTCAAAATCAATTAAATAACGAAAAATTTTTTTTTCTAAATTTCATCTTTAAAACTCAATTTCTCAAAAACTATTTAATAAAACAACTTGAGTCAAAAAATAAAATAAAGAATAAATTACTAACTTTAAGAAAAATTATAGCACAGGATTGTACGTGCATTTTATGATTTTTAATATTTGTTTTTTCTCCCGGCTAATCGGGAAGTAAGTGTGTAAGCACTTAAGTGACTTTTGCTGTAGGTACCAAGAAAATGAAATTTTTCCTTCCGAATAACTTTTTTATAATTTGGTACCTATTTGATGTGGAAAATGTGGCCAAATATTTATGGCCAGGTTTTAGACCAAAATACCGCACTGTGCGGCGTTAAAATTCGCTGCTTGTCAGCCAGTCGTATGATACTTCACTTTATTTCTAACTGTTATTGCAGATTTTTTTGGCAATCCGTCCCTTGTGCCCCCCCCACCCCCCCCAGAAAAAAATCCTGGATCCGCCCTTGCTCATATGTTAAAGCTTTTTACTGTACAGAGAAAATTAAAAATTTGTTAAATTAAATCTGTTTTTATAATTAACTAAACACCGCTTTAAAAATCTTCTTTTACAAAAAACCAAGTACCTAAGTCATTTGGTTTCTTGCATAAAAAGAAATTTTTAGAAAATTTGTTTCGAAAATCCTTAGAACCGTTTTAAAAAAATATTTTTTATAGGTACATATATAACATTTATAAACATTCAATTAATAATTTTTTATTATTTTTGTTATATTTTTCTTCGTTATTTTTTAACATTTTCAAAAACAAAGTTTGTATACCGTGTTTAAGAAAATATTATTTAACACATAAAAACGAAATTTCTATAAAATTCATCAACCCGTTTTCAAAATATCGATTTTTCAAAACAAAAAAAATTTGAAATATTTTTTTAAAATCCAAAAATGTTTGGTCCTAAAAAAAATTCAATTTCTCATCTAGGGAATCACCCAAAACTATTACCTAAATACTAAGTTTGAAGAAAATCGCTCCAGTAGTTTAGGCTGTACCTCATATACATACAGACAGACAGAATTGCCGGACTCGCTTTTTTGGCATTCTCCATCATCGTAATGTCATGTAAAATTTGTATTATCTTGGGTTCGATTTTTTCACTATACCTAGTACCTATATCGCAAGTAGAAAATCAAACCTAAAATGCACTTGTACTTGCTTTTATGTATACTAAAAATTGTTTGGGATGTTAAAGCTCTGTATGATTACAAAAATTTGAAAATTGTTGGGTCCTTTTTTTAATAGTTCCTTATAAATTTTCAAACATTGAACAAATTTTATGCGATCCTCAAGAATTTTTTTTTGGACACATAAAAGTCTATCAACCCGTCTGAAAAATTGATTTTTCAACAAAAACAAAATATTTTTTTTTTTAAATCAACAAATAATATTTTTGAAAATTTGTGTAGGTGTATTTCAAATATAAATGCTACTAAAATGCTTCAGTGCAAAAAAGTTTGTTCAAATCGGTTGAGTCATTTATGAGAAGTACCTATAAGTAAATTTGAGTTGGCTGCTCGGGTAGACCTGCCCTTAAAATTAAAATTTTTTTCAACAAATCTTATAATCTATAATCTACTAAGCCCTGATTTTAGTCAGACTATCAGAAGAATAAATGTCAATACAAAAAAAAAACTTTTATTCCTAGGAATAAGCTCTACCTGAGGGTTATTTCTGACTATTGAAAAGTTGGTCCTAAGTTGATTAAAAAAAAAAAAAAAAAAAACTATTCAGAAAGGTCAAAATAATTGTGATGTCAATTTCTATTTATGTGTTTTAAGAACTCTATTTTCTAAAAATTTCCTTTTATAAAAAAAATTTAATAGTAATATAAAGGTACTTTCGGAGTGATGTTTGATTAATTACAAAAAAAAAAAAAAAAAAACTAGTTTGTACATTATTATAAATGAAATTCCTCAGAAATTCAAACCATAATTATTTATTAAGGGAGTTTCTAAAACAATTTCATTCATTCATCATGACTGTGCTAAAAAAAAATAAAACAAAATTCTATCCCAACCTGTATTAGCTTTTTTTTCGTTCAGTGTATTTTTAGTTCCATTCTTAAATTATTTTCACCATAGTCACAAATGGATGAATTTTTTTTATTTTCCACAATACTAGATAAGCAGTTCAAAATTCTGCTTTCAAAATTCTACTTTTCAAAATTCTACTTTCAAAATCCTGCTTTTGGTTACAAAATTTTTCAAACTAAAAAAAGGTTTTGGAAAATGTTAATGCATTAACTGTCGCTGTCGTACTGCAAAATCCTGAAGAAAAAAGCTATAACTTTCATCAAATTATTCGGATTGTTTTAGATTTTGTTTCATTGGATTCAGAGAAATAATTTCCTCAAAAGCTTCTTTTTACTCTCATGCTATCAATTTTTCTCTTATGCTAGCAATTTTTCTTGATTTGGTAAACGTTACAAGATAACATCAAATTCTTATGCCTGTTCAGCATACACAAAACAAAAAGATAATAAAATTAACGCCTGAAAACAATTACACCAGAAATCTTCACTCCAAGCCTCTTAAGGATAAAGGACTAATACAACTTGTATTGTTTTCATGGAAAAAAAATCTAGATTTTGACTTAAATTATTTCGAAACAAAAAAATATAGACCGAGAGCCCACAGCAAATTTTGGGAGTGAAGGTATAACCAAAATGTGAGTATGCAGTTTTTTTAGCCTTATACGTTCTAATAACGAATTCGAAAGTCTGGCAGCTTTAAGTCGCGGCTTTATATGGTTTTCGGGGGGTTAAAAACGCGAGTTTTACTGTTAATGTGAGTAGGCTAAGTTATCAAAAATTCACAATGTGAATATAAGGAATTATGCTCTGTCATTTACCCTAAGCGTCAATACCTCAATCTTGGTGATATGACAAAGAGCAATCAGCTTTTTTAACTAACCATATCAGCTCTCTTCTTGGAGAGTTTTGAATTCAAAATAACAAACAAAAAATTAAACAGAAAAGTCTCCAACCAATTTTTTATACAGCCTCAAACATATTGAGCAAAATACAAAAATACGATTTTTTGGTTTTTATTTTTATGTTTTACAAAAATGGTTGGATTTTAACAAAACTTTTTTAAAAATTACTTTGTTATTTTTTTTTTTTACCTATTTTAAATGTTTTTTGAGCAAAATTTAAATATTTAGATTTTTGACGAATTTAATTTGAAAATAAAGCTTATTTTTCAATAAAAAAAGTTATCGAAAAAATTTTTTATTTTTGAAAAAATTGGAATGTTTGTTTGTGGGCAATTCATTTTCCCTTTTTTATGCCATTTATCCTAAACCGTGTTCAGCATACTCGAATTATCTTTAGTAGATAGGAGCGCCATCTGTCGGTTTTTTGAACTAGCACAGTGTAATTTTTTCAACTTTTGCCCGCTAAAAAACCGGATTGGCACTGGTCTACTATTTTTGATAAATCACAAAAAAATATCAATAGATTTTGTTCTTAATTTATTCTTTAACACTGATTCATTCGCATTTTCAAAATAAAGAAGAGAGAATTAATTGTATTGCACTTTATCCTCTTTCGTTTTTTAAAATACTTTTTATACCAATCTTGCTTTGAACCAGAGTACCAAGACCAAGTACGTGCGACCCATTCGTGCATTTTATTTTGTATAAGTTTTTTTATTACGTGAGATTATGTCTCTGGCAAGGGCAACAGTTATAAACGGGAGTATTATTAAAAAGGAAATCAATTTCATTGTGCAAAATTAACTCAATATCAACATAAAGGATGTGAAAAATTCCCTTAGTAAAGTAGGTAGGTACATAAAAAAAATGTAAAAATAAAATAAATAAAGTTAATCTGACAAAGAAGACAAACTGAAAGAAAAACCCACCTGCTCTTGACTTTCATTTGAAATAAAATGTCACAATGAAAATAAAATTCTGGATTATTAAATATTTTTCTTTTCAATTTTGAAAGGAAACATTCTGTCGGTTATATTTCGAAATATATGTATGTATTCTACGTATGTATACGTATTATATTGTTCCATGGAAACGAACACATAAAAATGATTTCTGTTGAAAAGGCAATGGTTTCATTTTTTTTAACGTCTTTTATGGCAGAATTAACCATTGTGCTTTGTCCACAAGATATTTTCCAACATTCTATATCGACTGGGCATTCTTTGCATATTGAGTTATTCAGTTATTTTTGAAAATCAATCATGGTGGAAAAAATAAATCTTTATTGGTTGTTAATATAGAGGGTTATTCACAACAGGTGTGACAAAAGGTGCGATAAAAAAAAAAAACAAAAATGTGTGGGTTGAATAGGGACCTAAAGAAAATTAGTCAAAGATGGTGGGAGTTGAATTTTCTTATACATATACATGACAAGAGTAAACAAAAAATGAAAAAACAAGCTTTGTTAGCTAATAAATGTTTTTTAAAATGTCTGAAAAGTTGTTTTCGAAATAAAGTCTTTAGCTATAGCTACTTCCTGTTACGCTTCGATGAAGCTGTAAACCCGTTTTTGAACTTAAAATCCCTTTAAGAATCTCTATCTCATACAATGCAGCAGGGTTAATTTCATTTTCCATGCATCTTCCCCATATAACAACAATACGGATAATTGAGATGTTACACAGGATTTTCTTGTGAGAAGTTCTGCATAAATGCCTTTTGAAACTGAACAAACAGCGCCCTGCAGCGCAGCAGCTGATAAGACTGATTTTGATCGCAAAAGTGATATTATTTATGAGATGTATAATTTTATACCGTATCTGAGTGAAGAGTCGTCGATAGTGTTGGGCCTTTTTCTGGATGAGATCGTGTTTTTTGTTTTCATAAAACTTACCAAACAAACTCATTTTACAAAGCACTGTTTCAATACAAGGAAATGCAAGGGTGACAACAGGTTTTGTTCTCTTGAGAAAGTCTTTAATGTCAGCAGCATAAACAAGAAATTGCACGTGCATGAAGTTGTGTCTCTGACGTTGACTCTTTAGTAGATCATTGATTGAAGTACGATGTGAAAAGGTTGCATAATGGGAAATTGCCTTGTCGTTATCGTTTATGAAATCAAAGGAATATGTTATATTTGAAACAAAAAAATAAAGTGGTATTCCTAATCCGGATATTTTTTTGTTTCACATTTTGAAAAACATCACAGTAAAGCGGCTGCCAAAGAAAAACGAAAAGCATATCGAAATTTTTCGTTCAAGATTACGTTCTACTCCGAATTGGATTTATTTTGTTTGGTTATTTATTTTTTTACATAGGGAAATTTAAGTTTTTTTAATAAAATGTGGCAACATAAAATAAATAGATATTAAATTATAAGAATAAACAAGTTACAGCTTTTTTTACGGTAGCCGTATAGATGGTCTTTTTTTATTTTACTGGAAAAGGTTTCGTGATGCAGGGTGATTTGTATTATAAAATTTGTTTTTTTTTTTTGGGTTTAAAAAGTTTAAAGTTTGACCTTGAAACTCGTGAAAAAACTTTAACCAAAAACCATGTGATAGAATGCAAGATAAGCTTTTAAAAAAAGCTAAATAACACATTTTCTCATCTATGGTTAAATTTTAAGAAAGTTCCTTCTCTCACCGAAACAAGAAGTAATAGATCACTTTGAAAACTTAAAAACTCAGATTAATACCTGACTTGAAGAGGAGTTCTCGAATTCAAAATTAGGAGATAAAAACCCTGAGGAGTGTATGAAATATTGATTGTTATTGATTGATGATTAGATTAAAATTAAAAAAAAAAGAAATTGAATAAAATGCACCTCTGTTTGATTTAAAATTAGCGTGATTTCGTAAAAGCTCGTACGGAAAAAATTAAGATACATACTAAGTATTAGAACTGGAAAAAAATACCTACATTTATCAAAAACGGTTCCAACGATTTTGACCAAAATTATGTATATTGTGGCAAATAAAGTTTTGAAATAAGAAATAGTTATATTTTTTTACTGTTACTAAATATACCCTTCATGGAACCGTTTTCTTGATATCTGACTCAATATCAATATCAGTACAAGAATATTTAATCTTTTTGCATACTGCGAATTCAGTCGCAATCAATTATATCGATGAATTGTTTTTTTTTTGTTATGTGTCAATTAAATGTATCTTCCGAATGGCATACCAATGTTTTTATAGGGCTAACATTAACGGTAGGTATACGATCAAAATGGACAAATTTTTTTTTCTCAAAAACGGCTTTAACGATTTTAATTAAAAAAATACATGTACTGTAACAAACACGGTCCTTTGATATATATTTAAAAATATTACGATTTTCCAAAAAAAAGAGGTGGTCTGTAAAGCCAGTTTACGGACGATGATTTAACGTGATAACGTCGCAAGAGAACAGGTTGTGTGCTTTTGTTTAAAATGAGTCAATTGAAGCGTTTAGTTATTTCAAACAATCATAATTTACAAGAAAAAGCTAAAAAAAATTAACTTTTTTCTTTTCTCATTATTTTAATTTTTTAATTTTAAAAGCTTACAAAATAAATTATACCATTAAAAAGCCAAATATTTCTTCTAAAGAATAAAACCATTTTTTAATTTTTTGCAATGCACAAAAAGTATTAAAATATTTTATTAAAAACAATCATTTCTTATGAAATAAGTGAAAAAATCAGTTCCATCACCCAAAAATCCATTTTTTTGATAGGTATAATAACCTATAATAAATTTTATACCACCTGAAAGCTTATTGCTTCAGCTCAATATATATATATGGGTTGGGGTCAAAATTCTGCCCAAAATTCTTTTGTCAAAATTCTGCTTTCAAAATTCTGTTTTTCAAAATTCTGCAAAAAATTAAAAAAGGGTTTGGAAAATGTTCAAAAGCGCGCGCTTTTTAACATTTTCCAAACCCTTTTTTAATTTTTTGTAAAATTCTGGAAAATCATCTTCTTGAAAAATTATCTGCTTATTTGATTACTTACCTACATAATTTACATCCTTTGAATGTATATTAATTTTTGTTTTATAAATGAATAAATTTGAAAATATTAATAATCCAGTTAAATAAGGGTTTAACCTCGGAATGAATGTTAGTAGAAATTTTTTTTGCTCAATATCTTCCTTTTGCCATTCTATAACATATCTCAAAAGTCTAGAAAAATCTCATGTCCACTTGTCGCGATTTCAAGGTCATATCGCGAAATGGAGATTTTTCAAAATTAGCAAAAATAGGCTATGGTAGTATATACACATATGATACATAATTTCAAGGTATTTTTTAATGCTGATTCCAAAAAATCTAAAATCAAGACAATCTGACGTCTCTGGAAAAAGTTATACCTGTTTTTCATCTGTCAACTCATATTATTATAACAGTTGCAAACTTACTGCCGAAAAAACCCTTAAAAGTTATGGTAGATGAACCAAATTTTGCATGAAGATTTTAGAATCCATCATTATTAAAAATCAAAACAATCCCTTACAAAAAATATATATACCTACGATATAATGGTATTTTTTGATGGAGGGGCAAATTTTAGGATATGCACTAAAGAAGATTCTTGTTCATCTTAGGAATAAGTGCAAATAGGCTAATTTTTTCATTTTAATCTTTGTTTGGATATTCTTTAACTACCCTCAAAAATCTAAAAAAATCTCATGTCCGCAAGTCCTAATTTTCTTGGTTTGAAAATAAGGTGCAGATTTTAAAAAATTAATAAGAAAAGTTTAAATTTTTATATGTATACCAACATAAGCGACATGATTTAAAGGTATTTTTTAACACTAATTCCAACAAAACTCACAAACAAGTCAACCTGACCATCCCTGAAAAGTAATGCACCTTATTCATGTTGATCTGACACAAATATCTGAAGTGTAGTTTTCCAATTTTTTAAAATCTGGTTTGAAAAACCAAGAAAATTAGGACTTACATTGTATTTATATTTGCTCTGGACCAAAAGATATAATCTGTTAAAAAATAGAACTTTATTTTACCGTCATCTCAAAATTGTGTTTACGAAATTGATTGAAACTTCATTGAAGAAAAAAAGATAAAAATAAAAAACAGTTAAAAACAGTAAAAAAAACTTGGGACAAAAAAACTAGTTTTTCCTGTTATTCGGTAAAAAATCATTTTAAAATACCAATTTTTTGCACATGTATGCGCACAGTCATAGCCTTAATGGTCTATAAGTTTGATTTTTTGAAGGCTACGAAAAATTTAAAAAAATAAAAACTCACAAAAAAATACCCCAAAATAAGTAGGTGTTTTTAAAAATTCATATTTCGAAACGCAGAGACTTAAAAAAAAATCCGTATCAGACCCCTAATTTTTTTTTTTATTATTTCCAAATGACTTTTTTAAAATTGTCAAAAAAAAAATTCCCCTACCTATAATCACTTATTCGTCAAAGGTTTACTTCATGTTTTAGTTTTAGAAAACCATTTATAACTTGGTTTTTAAATTTTTTAGAATTTTTTTCAATACCAGTCTTGTAATAAATTTTTCTATCGATTAAAAAAAAATTCAACTCTTTACATTGTCGTGTTTAGAAAATAGCCAATTTTTTGCAATTTAGTTTTACCCCTATTTACCCTATTAAAAGACGGATTTTTTTTAAATCCTTCAAATTTATTCAACTTTAGGTTATTATCTTTCAAATAAGCTATAGAAGATTTTTAAATTTTTTGCCGCACTGTAAAAGTGCGAGAGTGGAACGTTAGAAAATGGCGTCACTTTTTTGTGGTGTCTGCAATGGTTCATCGATTTATAAGACGTCAAAAAAAATTATTCTTTCTTATACAAGAAATTTTTGTATAAAGGTCCAAACTACTCAAAGTAATGGTTTTGTAATTTTAAAAACAACTTTTATAATATTTTTGAAGTTTGGATTAATTTTTGTAACTGCTACAAAATTTTGCTAAAGCTATTCATATATAAATTAACAAAATTCAATATAAGCATGGTGTTCTTTATTATAACATATTCGTACATTAGAATTATTTAAAATGCATGCATTAACTTTTCGATTGTGACATAAAAATAAAACATGACATAAATCATGATTTTCGAATAGATAATCAAGTTTTTCATGATTTAAAATGTTGCTAAACTCTTTCCGCCTTTTATTAAAAAAAAAAAAAATCAAAATTAAATACACAGGAAACTATTCAAGTTGACACTTACCAGTACTATACATGATTGCCACATTCAAAGTCGTGATTTTTCTTAAGGCTGCTATGAGTTTAAAACCTGTAATCATAAAAACGTAATCATAAAAACCATAATTTTAAAAGTCTCTCAATTACGATATCGCAAATTTGTCCAGTATTTTCCAAAACAAAACATTCACATTTATATTTTGGAAAGTGTATTGAGGACAACCAATTTGTTTTTTTTTTTAATCATCAGGAACAACATTAAAAAATGATTATAAAAAAAAAAAAAAAAATACATTTATTTCCTTTTTTCATTAAGAGTATAAAAATTAATTTCAAATTGTCTCTTTTTTTTGTATTGTTAATGCCAGCCAGCAATATACCAGATACACCACAACATTATCAAATCTAATCACCTAATTTCTTCACTTTTCAAATTAAGTCCTCTCCTTATAAAGTATCCTTTATTCGAGAGCAATTTAACTTCTTGTCCTTAGATTGGCTTTGTGTAGTCAAATATATATATTCTCTATAACTACATCTAGCCATTTTGTTGGAGAATATTGGCATCCATGACACGTTTAAAATTAACTTGCAATCGAGAATGCACAATTTATCTTTCTTTTCCAGTCAGAACCAGAGCCAGAGATTGCTGCTTCAGTTGTTTTTTCCTCTCATATTGATTAATGAAGCTGTTAAAATGAAACACGATACTCAATTTGTATACACTGGTTTTAGTTTTTTTTGTTTTTATTTTTTTTTTTCCACTGAGTAATGAAGACTAGATGTTAATGGCTACAAATAAATTGTTCAAATTTAACATAAAAAATAAAATGTAATTTATGAGAGAGAATTTGGCAAATTACCAAAAACTGTTTTGATCTGTGTACGAATTTTGTAAAAAGCCAAGGCCGGTCAGGTAGGATGCCAATGCCAACAATGGAACCCACATAAATCCATATCCAGGCAGACAAAACTATTAAAGTAATTAGTATACTTATGTAAAAAAATGGCCCTTTTTTTCTTGTTTATAATGGATTAGTTTTTAAAAATCAATAGATTTGGTGTGAGTTTTAAAGTTGATGATTTATGCACAGATTCAATCTCATTACAGCTTAGGTAAGAAATGAATCTTATATAGTGACGAATTTGGTTGAATATTCTCACAATTGAAAAAGTATAATATCATTCTGCCAACTACACTCTTGCTCAAAATTAACGAACACTTCTTTACTTTTGTTAGCAACAGCGTATTATTAATAAAAAAAACTTAAAACAAAATTTAACGGGCAGCAAATTTTTTTGCGTGAGAGGTAACCGAATCATACAATATTGATATTGAAGTAAGTCCCAGACATTGTAACACGAACGATTGCCAGCTTGTATTGGCGTTTTTGTAGAGGTAAAGTGCATTAAAAGCATGGTTTTAAAAATATCAATTAAAAAAATGCATTTGAAATTAAAAACAAAATACTTACCTATTGCAAAAAAAAAAAAACAACTGAAAAAACTTGCATTGAAAAAAATGTATTGCAACTAAGAAATATTCATTAAAATAAAATTTGTTTTACAAATAAAAATATTTTTCATTAAAACAAATTTATTGCAAAAAAAAAATGTCTGCATTGAAAAAAAAATCAATGCAAAATATGTGCATTAAATATATTTATTTGTTTTTACAATTTTGAATATTTGGCCCTACATTATTAGGTTCAATATTATAGTATGCTCAAATACGTCCATTTCTCCAGTATTTTGCTCAAATAGTCAAAATTGTTAGGAGTTCATTTTCGCTTTCCAATTTTAGGTTTGGAGTCTGCTACGCTATGATTGTGATCATAGAGACAAGAGAAAAACGATGCGATTATTTTCAAGGGATTGCTACAAGTCAAGGCGTTCTCGAAAAAATAACCCGTTTCTGGATTCGTCTCTCGGTTTTTTAGGCAAAAGTAAGACGTCTGTTTTGGGTTTGTTTTGCAATCAGGAAGTCATAGGTAAAAAGTGGTTCACTAAGGCCTTTGCTTTGGCAAAAAAGAACGCGTTTTCAGAATCGTCTGTTAGTTGATTGGGATCTAATAAAAGTCTGTCATGGGTATTTTTGAAATCATTTAGACAAGGGCTTCAGGTTCCATGAATTAATTTAAAGGGGCTACCACAATCCTTATCTCGGGTGTTTGGGCTTGGAAATTGAAAATGTTTACTTAGATTAAATGATTTATTTAATCATCATTTATTTAATATGAAAAGCGTTTGGAAATTGACTAGAAACTACAATGATTGAAGGTCTTAAAACTCTTCCCTAAATCCAGATTTAGGCTGAATATATATTAAAAAAAAACAAAGTATTCTTCACGAGAAAAATATTTAAAAATTTTATTTTCTGTTAAACAGTGTATTGAAATGTAAAAATCTGTATTTTTTTTTCTAAAAAACAGAGAAGCAAAAAAACTACGTTAGACAAAAAATTTAGAAGATACTTGTCAAGTTATTTTATGTTCGCTTTCCAATAACATGAAAATTATTGCAAACACTTTTTATGAATTATTTCTCAAACATTTAATTTCACGGTTTTTATTTTTTAATGACCATTGTTGCAATTTTTATCACAATATCTATTCCAATAGCAATTTTGTTTCTATCACTTTTTTGTTAAGAAAATAGCTCTTTGACTTTTCTCTAAATTCACCTCGGTTTACCCTACTAAAATTTAAAATTTCTAAAAATCTAGAATATCCAAATTTTTAAATTTAATTTTCTCTGACATAATATTTTTTTAAACCTTTAAGACCATATGCGCAAGGTGAAGTAGTCGAAAAATTTCAAAAAATGGGCTCTAAAGCGTGGCTCTTCTATATCTAATTCATCCTATGACAGGATCTTAGACTATTGTCTCATCGGAGATATAAGGTACAAATAGATTTTTTTTCTGTAGAATAAACAGGGTGTGTGTCAAATTTGAGGAATTTGTAGCTTTTTCATTTCTTATTAAATAAATTTCATTTAAATAACTTTTTCGTGAAAAGAGTTCACAAATAAGTGGAACACACTTGTGCATTTAATTTTTTGAGCTTTGCGATTTCCTGTCTAAGAACATTTTGAAAGTAATTTACTAACCATTCAACACTTCCAAGAAAAGTTTGAAGTATGCCAAAACCAAGTCGTAAAAAAAAATGTCCAAAGGCTAATTAATTTCATTATTTATACAGCGATTCACATTTTTAAACTTATAGGAACACGGTGGCGTATGAGTAACATGTTTTTATTTTTTCTATAGCAATGCTAATTGCTTCAACACAACCAAAATTTTTTGCTGAAAATGATAATTATACGTAATTGATGGTTTAAGCATATTTTAAGAGTTCAGCAAAAAAGGAGAGCACCAATTGTAATTTTTAATTCAGAACTGATATTATGTTAGCCATGTTATTTTAATTGGTGGATCCATATTATTAAGAAATCTTTTTTTTTCTCTTAACTTTTATTTTTTTTTAATACAAAATTGTTTAAAATCATGTTGTACTCAATGTAATATTAAATAATAAAGTCTGAAAATTTGGGAAGAACAAAGAACAACTATATCAGGTCAAAATATTTTTTTTGTCGGTTCTGAAAAATGTATGTTATTATTTTATGAAGTAAATAAAAAAACAAACCAACAGATAGATCTCTAGGATACAATTAAATTATTTCAATTAAACTTTGAAAAAAAAAAAACAGAAAAATGTGTCAATGATAATATTATATCAACATTTTAATATCCTTTTTGTTGGACATAATTTCCTATAAACAGAATATAATGTAGGTATTTCATTAAAACTCTCTTATGAATTATTCAACCTTTTATGTATGTACTATGTATATAACTCACATGTTTGAAGTAGGTAGTTGAACATAAAGATTGCCTAAATCCCACATAAATATTTATCTCTTAAAAGGTTTCAAGGGATATGCCCTTTATTATATAAAAAAAATAATAAACCTTCGTAGTTGTAAAAAAGGATTATATCTAAAACATGTAAATTCTAACGAAAAAAAAAAATAAAAAAAAAACAAATTATTTTTAAATTACAAATTTATCTGTCCTTTCCAGGTTATTGGCCGCTTGGAGTGACTTGGTGTAATATTTATGTCACTTGTGATGTATTGGCTTGCTCTTCGAGTATCCTTCACATGTGTTTCATCAGCCTGGGACGTTATTTAGGAATTCGCAATCCCCTTGGCTCACGTCATAGATCAACAAAGCGATTGGCTGGGATTAAAATTGCCATAGTCTGGATGATGGCAATGATGGTATCTAGTTCAATAACAGTTTTAGGTGAGTTTGTGGTAAAAAATAAAACACCTATGTATATGTATGTTTTTTTTTTTCAAATATTTTTGAATGATATTGAAGTGGCCTAGAAAAAAAGTGTTTGCAATTTGTGATAAAAGCCTGATATTTTCATTGGTACACCTACTCGATATAAAACTAATTTTGAGATATTGAGCCACTTTTAATTCCATGCGGAAAGGTAAATAAAAGAGTTTTTTATAAATTGTGGATGTTTTGTTTTAAAGTTAAGGCTAAAAAAAACATGTTATGATACTCACATGATTTTGAGGTAATTCATTAAATCAAAATCCATTGAACATAATGGAAAAGTATTTGGATATCTGGGTGACTTATCCAAAATTGTTATAACAACGTTTTGAATATCTGCTGAAACCGCTCTAGCACTTTGAGTATGAGCTTAATATATTTTTGGTTTGTTTTGAAAGGAGTTTTATTCTTTAATAACTTTCATTTAAATTAAAAAAGTCGCAAACACTTTTGTTATTAATTACTTGCATTTTGCGATTTTCTGTCTGTTATTTTTTTAACTAAAAACATTTGAAAGTTATTCACCAACAATTCAACAATTTTAAGTAAAAGGTTAAAGTTAGCCAAAACCAAGTCAGAAAAAAAAGTCCAAAGGTTAATTAATTTCATTACTTATCCAACGATTCACATTTTTTAACACTGTGGCGTATGAGTAACATTTTTTTTTAGCAATGTTAAATGCTTCAACACAAACAACAATTTTTGCTGAAAGTAAAAAAATATTTGATGGTTTCAGCATTAAAGTTGGAAGTTCAATTGAAAACGAGAACATCGAGTTGTAATTTTTAAATCAGAACATGTTCTACAAAGCAATGTAAAAGTAAATTTTGACTACGATTTTGATATGCCTATATAAATAAAATCACAATTGGAATCCACGTACTTGCTTTTTTGGTAAATTTGCCAGGAATGCTTACTTGGTTTTTTTTCATGTAAAATTGATCAATAATAATCTTAATCTATTATATATATTAAAGTTTGGTTTTGTGTACGTTCACTAACCGGCCACACCGACTGACTTATTTTCTTAATTTTTTTTTAAATCAAAGAGGCATAAGAGGAGAAGGTTTAAGGCAAACAAAAAATTTAAGA
The DNA here is from genome assembly GCF_945859705.1 of Episyrphus balteatus. NCBI lineage: Eukaryota > Metazoa > Arthropoda > Insecta > Diptera > Syrphidae > Episyrphus > Episyrphus balteatus. The sequence goes on from NC_079136.1 coordinate 97,295,141, forward strand.
TTTTATAGGGTAAATAGGGGTAACAAGACATTGAAAAAAGGCTATTTTCTAAACTGTAAGTCGTAAAGAGTTGACTTTTTTTTTAATGATAGACAAATTTATTCAATAGTTAAAAAAGGTATTGAAAAAATTCCAAAATTTCAAAACCAAGTTGTGAAGGTTTTTTTGCAGTCATAGACCTTCGACAAAAGACTAATTATAGGTACGCAAAATTTTGCACAGAAATTTGAGTTACAATATGAGAAAGATATTTAAAAAAAAAAATTAGTGTTCTAAAACGGATTTTTTTCATAGGCCCAGTATTTTGAAATAAAAATTTTTGAAAAACAACCTAATTTATAGATACATTTTTGAGTAGTCTTTTATTTTTTTGGAATTTTTAAAAGTCTGATTGATTCTCTTTCTCATTTGAAAATTAACTAATTACAGAGTCGAAAATTAGAAATAAATACAAGAAATGGCGGAACGAAGTCCGCCGGGTCAGCTAGTTTATATTATAATTTGCTTTCAAAAATAAGAAAACATCTGTTTTAACAAATTTAAGCTAAATTTATCCTATCCTATGGTTAAATTGATAAAAATTTTTCAAAAGTTTTCAGACCACCGATTGAAGACCACCGATTAAGATTGAACGGAACATCGTAAGATCTCTAAACTAGAAATCTCAAGCTTTGAAACCCATTTTTAAAATTTTTGTACGAGGTTTTAAAAGTAATTTCCCTTAATTTCTCCACTTGTTTAGAAATGCATCAAATTGCATACTTTTTAGAGCACAATTTCATTTTGTTTCCCTTTGAAAAAACAATTTTATGTTTTTTTTTTCATAAATTTAGAAAATTTATTTATATTATGAACAAAGCTTAACCTACAAATTTGATCAACTTGAACACTAGAAGTAAGTTCGTTCATTTTATTTCTTTTTGTAGTGTTATTGAAACTAAACATTTTGACATTTTTTTTTGGCAATTCACCAAACACCAACCACAAAATGAAAAGAATTGGATAACAAGACCAAAACAAATTATTTGTTGACATAAAAACAAACATTTTTTTTGCAATAAATCATATTTGAAGTAGGTACTTTTCAGTTGTTTTATGAGAAGAAAACTATTGACTATATCGTTTTGGGATATCGAAACTTTATCTAATTTTTGAACCCGTCACATTTGCTTTAATCGAAAAATGTCTTAAAAATGTTTTCCATGTTTTCTCAATTTTCATTTAATTTGATGTGTTTTTAATTACATAAGATACCTAACATAATTATTTTAACATGGTCACCATAATTATGATTCTGTTTTTTTTTTTTTTTTTTTTTCAGGAATAATAAATAAGTCCAACATCATGCCACATCCTCGTGTTTGTGTGATAAATAACCGAGCTTTCTTTGTGTTTGGCTCCCTTGTGGCCTTTTACATTCCGATGCTGATGATGGTAACCACATATGCACTAACGATTCCATTACTTAGGAAAAAGGCTCGTTTCGCTGCCGAACATCCCGAGAGTGAACTGTTCCGAAGGTTGGTATTGGGTATACCAAAAATTGTATATTCATTTCATGATGCTAGCAAAAATTTAATGTTTTTTTTTTTGTTTATGTGTATTTTATCTTTTGAACTTTTTTTGCACTGATATTCTCTGTATGATATGGTATCCTTGAAAAATTAACTGATAGCCTATACCGACAAGTGGGTTGATTTATGAAGAAGAAGGTATAAAAAGGATTTAAATTATAATTGAGATTGATTAGCTTGTATTTCAATTTGAATTTAATGACTTTCAAGGGTTAAAAGAAAATTCGACGGTTATCCATTAAATATGAGCTATGAAAATGCAAACAGTCATATTCCAGAAGTTATATCTAAAATGTTTGCCAACTATTTTAAAAGTGCCTTCGCCGATACTTTGTCGTCTGATGCAACAGATAATTATTCTTCAACGGAAGAGTATTCTCATCTGGCGTTAATTAATTTTTCAATCTCTGAAGACTCAATCATAAATAAAATATTAAAACTAGAAGATAATATAAGTCCTGGCCCAGATGGCTTGCCTGCTTTTATGTTAAAAAAATGTTCATCTTATTTGTCTTACCCATTATATCTCTTGTTCAATGAATCCTTAAAGTGTTCAAAATTTCCTAGTCTATGGAAATATGCGTACCTCAGACCGGTTCATAAAAAGGGCCCTAAGAATTTGGTCACTAATTATCGTCCCATAGCCAAACTGTCCGTTATTCCAAAACTTTTTGAGTCCTTAGTATGTGACACTCTTTCCTTTAATTGTTCCTCTGTTTTATGTTTAAGTTAAGGTAGAAACATTTTTGTTTTTGCTTAATCAATACATATTTCCAATCTAGTGTGTTTGGAACGGGAGATGTTTCGTTTTAATTGTGGATTTTATTATTTGGTTTGTAATTTTATGAAAGGAGACCAAATTAGTAACCGTGATAGAAATGAAAAATTCAAGTGTTTCATATATATTATATTTTATTTAAGGTCAATGCATTAGTTTCCACATCCTTCCCACTTCCCTTACTTCTTCAATTTTACACTCTCTATATCTGCAATTGGTACCAAAAAGTCAATGATTTGTGTATAACGTCTAAAAACTTAAGTTTAAATGTTCAGTTAGTCATTGAAACAAAAAATAAAATCAATTATTGGATTTTTGGGACCAATTGCGGAACTTACTGCCGCATCGAAAAAAAAACCTTTTAGTCAAAATTATTTTACGAAAACTCTTTATTCTTGTGTTCAATACCCAATGCAACGTTTTAACGGAATTTCAATAGGCTGACCCATCTTTTTTTTAAATTAAAAAAAAAAAACCCTCTTGACCATGATATTCTGATAGACATTTAAGATTCTTGCTTCCAACCTCAGAAGTAACATCCAAATTGCTGAATTTCAATTGGGTACCATTATAATAAGTTAGATTTTTCATTAGACCCACATTTTCACTACATCTCAAAAAAACACCCATTATCATGAAAAAAATGCAAAAACCTAATAAATTCGTAAATCCCATGGCAAAGACAACATTTTGAATAAAGTTCGTAGGGGTACCATTTACACCATTGATTTTATTAAACTTATAGCCAATTTTCTGTATTTTAGAAAAATACACCCTTTCACCTAAAATATTTTTGTTGATACACTGCGGTTCACTTGAATAAAGGCACTAATATTACAAAAGATAAAAGCGATTGGTGCTGTGGTTTGGTAACTTAACAGATTTTCGGTTTTGGGTTTTCAAAGCGTAACTTATTACAAACAATATTATAAAAACAAAAAACCAAAAACAGAAACCGTTTGGCTACTAGTTGCGTTTTTTCGCATTTCCTGACAAAACACTGTGTTTTGTTTGCTTCACTAGAATAAAGGCAGGCTCTTAAATCTTGTAAAAACGATGAAAAAGCGTGGATAAATTTAGTTTTAGTATAGAAAAGTGCAACTTTGTAATAATATCTGTATTTTAACAAAATCTGGGCTAAAAGCTACCATTAGGTACCACAGAAAATGCAAAAATAGAAGCTAACATTAAAAATGCAATTCTATTATGCACAGTCGTGAATGGTGTTGGTAAATGCGCTAAATTTGTATGAGAATATTTTGAATTTAAGGTAAACTAGTGATTTAATGTAAAAGTAAATCATGAGGCACCTAGAAAAAGAGCCAAGAGAAAAATAATTCAAAAACTAGCTGCACGTTCCGTAAACGTTGGCTCTAAAATCAAACGAAAAGTGGTGTTTATTTGATGTTAGTGTGATGGTTTGTACCTTCACTGAAGTTAAAAATGTGTACAATATTTAAAAAGCCTCAAAATGCAGAATAAGACCACTATTATGTTCAAATAAGGCAAAATAAAAAGTTCATTATTTACGGTTGCATTTGAAGAAAACAAAAATGAGGTGGTGAGTGGTTTTTGGATGGAAAAGAAAGCATCTAAAATGTTCCAAAACGATATTAGTCCTATTTCTTAGATTTAGAAAGGAGGCACATTTTTTGCACCAACAAAGGTCGCTAAAAAGTGTAATAACAAACAATACTTTTTTATAATATGCAACAATTAACTTTTAGTTACATGGTTCGAAAATAATTGCAAATTTTGACAAACAAATAACAGTGGAAGCTTTCGTTGTGGTTAACACTATCGGTAAACAAACGTCATGAGCATTCCATAAGGTAAATGCCCGAAATCACATCGCAATAGAAATAAAATTGATGCATATTTGATCAAGATGAAGGTTCCCTGGACTAGCCTTCATATTAATCGAATGTAAATGTTATGGAAAACTATAATTTCTTACTTTTTAAGATGTTACCAAGCATTTTATGTAATTTCTCCACTTTAGTTCGTGATTGTGCACTGTGAAAATGCATTTCCAGTGCAAACTTCGATTTTCTTCTTTTTCGTGGTTAATAAAATAAAAGCTCTTGGTCCATATTTGGTTAAAATACACAAATAATATCAACGCATCACTTTTCTATACTAAAACCAGTTTGATCCACCGTTTTTCATCATCTTTACTCGATTTGATAGCCTGCCTTTATTCTAGTTAACCACTGTGTTTTGTGAAAAGTTGCGAAAAAACGCAACTTGAAGCCACACGGTTTCTATTTTGGCTTTTTGTTTTTGCAATATTGTTTGTTATAAATAGCTTTTTAAAATACCAAAACCTAGAATTTGGTAAGTTACCTTACCAAAGCTCCAATTGCTTTTTTTTTTCTAAAATAAGTGTCTTATTCAAGTGAATCGCAGTGTATAAATAAAACATTTCTACCAATTTATTTGGTACCATTATTGTCCCAGTTTTTATGGTACCTATTCTGAATTTGATCATTTCTTACAAAAAAAAAACACCATTTCACTCAAGATAATTTTATAGACTTTTTAAATTCCTAGTTCTTATAACAAACGAAGCTTTTTCATAAAGTTTAAAAAATTAATAAAATTTAGTTCAGCTGTTACCTATATTACTTTTCTAATATATAACTAAACCCGTCAAAAAACACCCATTCACCAAAATAACTTTATCTGGTTAAGAATTGAAATTGAATATTCTTTTTCTTTTTTTTTTTTTGGTACAAGAAAATCAAATTTTAATCAAACTGTATTAAAAGCGTAAACGGAAATGGAAGCCATTTTAAAAAAAGAAATACATTTTTTTCTTGCCTGGATTTAAAGTCATCGCTACCTGGAAAAGTACCGATATCAGTAAAATGCATTCGGTAACCTTTTTTCTGATAGGTACAAAATAAAAAATCTGGATTTGCACTATTTTGAAGGCGCTTTGTGTTTTTTCGAAGTAAAGTTTAAATTTGATTGGCAATAAGATTTCAATTCACATAGATTGTGAAAAACAAAAATTAAATAATAATATCACCATTATTATATTTATGATGAGTAATCACTTTCAGAAATGTTTTGTTTCATTTTAAAGAAGTAAGAAAGAAAATACTTAAAATAATAAATAATAATGAAAAACAAAGAAACATCATTATAATAAACTGAAACTTTTAATTCAGGGATCAAATCGTCGCATACGTTAACGAGTAACTCGTTAACGAAATCTGTTCATTTGGCATGATGCCATACGTACAGCAAACGACTTCGTATTGAACTGAACGGAATGTCATTCGTTTGGTTTGAAGCTTTCGAACAAATTGTTAACAGGTTCAAAAAGTAATGAAAATATAAGTATATCTTATTTTAAAAATAATCAAACTGTTTGAAATCACGAAAACATACGTTAGGGCATATATTAACAAAATAAAATTTCACCAAAAGAGTTCAAAGCACCAGCACCAACCCCCAATGATTTAAGAAAAAATAATTCCTCAAATTAGAATTATATTGAAAAAAAAAATTAGATTTTAAAACTAAAACGACGTGATTAGCCAAAAAAAAAAAAATAATAAAACTCTTAAAATGTATAAAAAAAATAAAAAAAAAATTCTTGCCAAAAGTGGGATTCGAACCCATGTCATTTACTCTCCCATATCTTTAGAAAGCAACATTGCTTCTTGAGTCAGGCGCCTTAGACCGCTCGGCCATCCTCGCATAGGGGTCGACGAAGTCAAATTTGTCACACAATTATATTTTGGCCTATGCAGTTGTAGATTCTACCAAAAATTCGTTCTGTTTTCTAACGTATACCGTCATCCCAATCGCTGTGCTCGTTTAATGTATCACGAAATTATCTTTCGTACGTTTGAGGTTTCGTCAACGGATGCGACGATTTGGCCCCAGGAATACGTCCTTGATGTTTAATACAAAAAATTTATATTTCAGTAAATTTTTTATTAAATTTAAAATTTAAATACAATTTTTGTGTTTCCTTATGTAACTCAAATTTTCGTAGAATCTACACCACCATTTTAACCGTGCAAGCATTTTAAAAACGTGATGCTGAAGCTAAATTTTATGTGGCTTCAAACACGAGTATAATCCTTATTGTTTAAAATAAAATCCTGCACAAATTCATTTTTTAACAATAAGCAAACACTTACATATTTTGAATTGAATCTTTTCGGAGAATTTGAGATTTCCGCTAGAAAACTCATTTTGTATAATCTCGATAGCTAACCTCCGGTTTTTGGATTGAATAGTAATTCTATAGTATGAAACATTTATCTCAACCAGTGATTGAGGTATTGTTGGGAATAGGTTTTTATATTTTTTTTTGTTGTTGCTGTACCTTGACATTTCAATTTATTGTTAGGATTACATAACGCTGAAAAATACTTTTATAAAACAGTTTTATATTCATCTACCTGCAGCCAAATATTAAATAAGAAATACTCATTTAGAAATCTATGTCCTTTTGTTTTGCCTGTCATAATAATGTTGGTTGTTCTTTAATTTCCTCTTTTACAGGCTTGGTGGACGATTTGCAATTCGTCCTCAGCATGGCCACCATCAGCAACTGAACAACACCTACAGCAATTCAAGTGGCAGTTATAACAAGTTCCTAGCGGACTCAAATCGAAGTTCTAATGGAACCAACTGTACTAACGACTTTGACAAACAACAAAAACCTCATCCATTGCATTTACATCGTCATCAAAATTCAGTTTCACAAAAACAAAAGCGCCAGCTTAGAGATGCCTGTGTCGGATGGCCAGGCGTTGGAAGTGGAGTTGGTGGTGGCATCAGTGGCAGTGGTGGCAATGGTGGCAGTAGCGGCGGCAGCGGCAATTCTAATTTCCGACAAGAGAGTAATCAAACCCCAGCCAGCTTTAGATTGAGCAATACACCATCATCAGGACGATGCATTAAATCACCACGCATATCGAAATCACAGTCACAGCAGAGCGCAATGTACTGGAGATCTCCGGCAAATCCAAACGTCGGCATCGGTTTAGATAGGTACGTAGTATGAACGAATACACTTGAAAATCATCCAACTGCAATCACTACAACATCCACTATGACATGTATGAATGTAGGCAAAAACTAATTTACGAAACGTCAAAATATATGAACTATGTTAGTCATCTCTGGGATTAAAAAGAGAAAACACTCAGGATGCTGTATGGTTATGGTTTAAGTACTTCAACTCTCAATTGTGCTGTGACATAGACTAGAACCATGAATGTCCTTCGAAAATCCTGGAATTGTGTTATGCGTGTGTGATTTTTTTTTTTTTTTTTTGTTATTTGACTTATAACTTTTCCCAGTTCATATTTTTAGCTTTGACATCAAAGCAAATATTAAAGTGCTAGAAAAACTATATGTGCTATAAATACCATTTTCTAGTTTTGTATGCTCGAAACCTAAAAGGAAAGTTCCTGGAAACGAATATAAAAGAAAGCTTTTTTTTTTGTTAGTTATTAAACAAAGGCATTGTTTTTTTATATTTGGGTTTTTCAAGTAAGAAAAGTAGAATAAAATTAAAATCTTTGAAAAGTCATATTTTTTTGGATAAAAAAAAAGATTTAGGTACCAATAGTGAGACAGTGCAAACATTTCTATTTTCTGAAAGCAAGCACCTCTTCGTGTTTTAGTTTTGTTCGGATTGAATTTAGGTAGTCGGTTTTTCTACACCGGAAAAAATCACATTTATACAGATAAAAATATTTTTTTCACTGTTATCAAGTTTTGTATATAACACAAAAAATTAAGTAAATGGACCTACACTTTTTAAAGAAAGAAAAGTTGTACAAAATTATGTGTCGAGAGAAATTAGTTTCCTACACAGAGGTATAAGAGCTCGCGTCCATCTTTTTACCGAATAATATTCTGTTTTTCGCTGGAAGTTTGGGGAACGGGGGAGGGGTCATGACGTCTACGACAACCCTTTCCAATCCAAAGAGTACCCATTGCCGAGAAAAATGCCTACAAAAAAATACGCTCAAAAATCATCGAGTGAAACATCAATAGAAAGGTCTCTTTAAGCTCTATTCATATCTGAAAACCAAAAGTTTGTGGCAGGTGTGGTTTCTGAATTATTTACAATCGAAATATTTTTTTGTTTTTCTATCATTCGGATCAAGATCTCGGAACAAGTTTTTGTTTACAAACATGAGCTCACAATGAATAGGCCTATTAATTTAGGTAAGAAAACTTAAAATTTGCCTTAAAATTTTGCACTTTCAAAAAAGTCCTCCGAATCCATCGAGTAGTACATCAAAAGAAAGGCTTTTTTAAATTAAATAATTCGTAGCTGAAAACCAAAAGTTTGTGGCAGGTCTGAAATATTTGCAATCGAAATATTTTTTTTTTTTTTTGATTTTCTAACATTCGGAAGCAGATATTTTCGGATCAAGATATCGGAACAAGTTTTTGTTTACAAATATGAGCTCACAATGAAGGCCTATTCATTTAGGGAAGAAAAATAAAAATGGGAGCGGGTCATAATTCTGCTTGTCAAAATTCTGTACGACAAAATTCTGTGGGGTCAAAATACTGTAATACCATAATTCTGTACGTCATTATACTGTAAATACAAAATTCTGTACGTCAAAATACTGTATCAACAAAATACTGACATGCAAAATTCTGTTTTGTAAAATTCTGTACGGCAAAATACTGTATATCAAAATTCTGTAAAAATGCTGTAAAAAAATATAGTTTTGATAATGTAAAAAAGTGCGCGCGCACTTTTTTACATTATCAAAACTATATTTTTTTACAGCATTTTTACAGAATTTTGATATACAGTATTTTGCCGTACAGAATTTTGAAATACAGTATTTTGACCAACCAGAATTTTGCTGTACAGAATTTTGACTTTCAGAATTTTGTTCCTACAGCATTTTGCTCGAAATTCTGTATGTTGCGAAATTCTGTATTCAAAATACTGTATGCCAAAATACTGTATGTCAAAATTCTGTATGTGCAAAATGCTGTACGAACAAAATTCTGAAAGTCAAAATTCTGTACAGCAAAATTCTGGTTGGTCAAAATACTGTATTTCAAAATTCTGTACATCAAAATTCTGTATATCAAAATTCTGTAAAAATGCTGTAAAAAAATATCGTTTTTTTTTACAGCATTTTTACAGAATTTTGATTTACAGTATTTTGCCGTACAGAATTTTACAAAACAGAATTTTGCATGTCAGTATTATTTACAGTATAATGACGTACAGAATTATGGTATTACAGTATTTTGACCCCACAGAATTTTGACAAGTAGAATTATGACCCGCTCCCGAGCTCACAATGAATAGGCATATCCATTTAAGTAAAAAAAAATACAAACCAATTTTTTAAGATATTCGGACCACTTCCTCGGCTACCCGAATTTTATGTAAGGTCATGCCATTGCCTTTGGCCACTTCATTCGGTAGTAGTATTTTTTTTCGAGTGGATACATATTTTTCAGATTTTATTTTATTTTATTTTTTTTTTTTTTCAAAAATATCTACTTTCCCATTACTGTTAAAAAGAGAGCCAAGTTCTCCTATGTTGAAATTATGCTGGCACAAAAAGTACTGAGATGTAAAAGTGTACCAAGTTCTAAAGTTTGGGTTCAAATTCGTATCAATAAGATGTTGATTGTTCTCTTGACAATTTTTCTTTTAATTACCGGTTTTTAAAGTTATTTCAAAAATTGCCAAGTAAACAATCAACATCTTATTGATACGAATTTGAACCCAAACTTTAGAACTTGGTACACTTTTACATCTCAGTACTTTTTGTGCCAGCATAATTTCAACATAGGAGAACTTGGCTCTCTTTTTAACAGTAATGTTTTTGTTGTGATTTCACTACTTCTTGCAAGGTATGGCTGTAGAATTGAAAATATCTGCATTTGATGAGAATTCAGTGAAAATGGGCGGTTGCCACGCCCCCTGATTTAAATTCTCAGATTTTAAATTTTTTCCTTTGTATAAACTACCATTCTACCAAATTTCAAGATTCTATGATAATCAGAAGTGCTTTATAACATTTTATGAAAATTCAGCGAAAATGGGCGGATGCCACGCCCCCTACCTAAAATTCTCAAATTTTAAATTTTTTTCTTTGTGTAAACTACCAGCTCTACCATTCTACCAAATTTCAAGATTCTACGATAATCAGAAGTGTTCTATAATATTTGATGAAAATTCAGCGGAAATGGGCGGATACCACGCCCCCTGAATTGAAAATCTCAAATTTTTTTTTCCTTTGTATACACCACAAGTCCTATCACCGTGTAAAATTTCAAGTTTCTACGATAGCGGGAAGTTCTCCATAATTTTGATGATCTGTCAGTGAGTGAGTGAATGAGTGAGTGAGTGAGTGAGTCAGTCAGTCAGTTACGGTTTTTGCGATTTTTGAAGCCCTATATCTCAGAAACTACTCATCGTAAGAACCTGAAATTTTGTGAGGAGTTTGATTTTGACCAGCTCAACAAATGTAGCGAGTTTGAAATTTCTAGCATCTTTGGTGTGGAAATTAGAGGGGGGTCGAAAATGGCCTGAGTTGTTTCCTGTAAATAAGGGTGTAGTGCCAAAGTTGCTAGAGAACTTGGCTGGGCACTACCGTGCCCCTTGATGTCGGTATTTGCGTTATAATATTTATTTGTAATAAGGCAACTTAAATGAAAAATGTATTTCTGTTCTTCCTACAAAGAAAATCCTTTTTATTTTTACTTATCGTAAATCTTTTAAAAAAAGTACTTTGCAATTATTGGTTATAATAATTGATGGATTTACTTAGTACATTGAGTCATAAAATTAATTTTCTTGCTAATTAATACTGATTCGAACAATGAAAAAGTTACCGATACAATTTTATAAACGTTGACTTTGCGTTATATTTTTATATGTATAAGGCAAGTTAAGGATTTATAAAAAAAAAATTCGAACTCGAGTTACAATCAGACCCCAGAGTGAAAAATTATTTTATTTAGGACCAAAATTAAGGGTAGGTACATGCTATCTGACCAAAACATCTTAAAAAACGTCTCTAATGTGTTTTTAAATAGTTTATACAAATTCTTTGTTATACAAAATGGTAAATTTATTTACAAAAGTTTGTTTTTTAGTTTTAAAAACAAATCTTAAATTAGTTTTTAAGTTTTTATTAATAACTCAATTTAAAAAATATTCTTTTGCGAATATGTAAGAATGCTTTCATATTCTTTTTCAACCTAAACCATAAGAGCAAGTACATGCGACCTATTCGTGGATTTTATATTATGTACGAGTATGTGCTCGTAAAAGAATTTTCTCTTACACCATAATAATAAATTACTTGATGAAATGACAACCCACTGAAATGGCATTAAGGATAACAATTGTTTTAAAGGATACAATTGGAACGTGGAGCTGATGGGAAGAAATTTATTGATGTTCATTAAATTATGGTTGACATGATTTTTGTTTTTTATTTTATTTTTGTCCTGTAATATGTTGGCAAAAATCATAATGTGTATTGCTGATGAGGATAAATATTGTCCAAGAGTCTACATAGGTATTTACTCAGTAATTATAACAATTTAAATGCGTCAATCCTTCGAATAATTGCATCGAACATTCTTTAATTTGTGTTATTTGTGTATTAAAAAGTGTGGTCAGCTAATTAAAACTTCGGTTTGAAGTAGTCAATAATGATTTAAGAATTTAAATGGTTAATTAAACTGGTAAATAAATGAGTTCATTTATTTTATGAGACTTTATGGCAAACAAAAAATAGTTATACTTTTTCTACGCGTTAGGGGTAACCGATTCATATTAATATTGGAGCAAGCCCCAGTCATTCTGATACTGAAAACGATCCTATACCGTGGAATGTCTGCCTTCGCTAAAATGTTCATTTTCCCTGTTTTGTCCTATTGGATTGGCTAAAATGGAGCTGCGGGTCCATTGCACGTTGGCTTATTCCTTCTTGTAACTTGGTCTGCTTTCAAGATTGGGAGACCTAATAATATCAAATATGCCAAGATTAATTTTAACAGCAAATTATTAAACACAAACCGATATTGAACTCTTAAATTGCCTTTTAAGGCTGAGTGGACCACGTAAAAATCGGGTTATCGTTTACAAATCGGTGTATAACTTTCACATTTTTAAAGATAATTGAATGAAATAAATTTTATTATTTAAATAATAAACAAGGCTAAATATTTTTATCCCCACTATTTACAAATTTGTGCACTTGTAATTAAGAGAGAAAAATGCATGATACAATGTGAAAACTTTGTTAAAAATGAATCCAATTCACAAATAAGTTCCAGAAAATAATTTTCCTCTAAAATATCTATTCGCACCAATGGTTTCATTCATGTAAACGATGTGTCGAAATTTTTCTGTTGTCAACTTCCAACTATATACCATTTGCATTTGCCATTGTCCTTGTGAATGTGATTGTGACCCACTTTGAAAAAAAAAAAAAGAGCTGATGCTTAATTACACTTTCATATTATTTCCCTATGTGCTTTTTTTTTGTTCCTGCAACCATTTAACGTATAGGGTAAATTTGTTCAAGTTCAATTTAAAGGTACAGAATTTTAGTGAAGTGTAACAAAAAAAATTCCAATTTACCCATTTTTTATGGTATTTTGAACTTAAATCAAAAGCAGGACCTGAACGGGCCTTGAATTCGAACTCTCTCATTCTCTTTTACACTCCTTCTGAACATCTTTTAGCCATACAAAAATTAGTTTTTGGAATCATTGAACTTTTTTAGTTTTATTCTTTTCCTACATGACTACGGTCGTACCAAAATGGTTAAGTTTTATCCAATTGGTATGTATGTAGGAAGGTTCCTTTATAACTTTTTAACAACTCATCATCATTTGCCATGTGAGCTATCGTTGGAAAAATTATAATTGTCTGACAGTTATAGGCCGTGAAACGTTTTCTTATATTGCACGATGAGTTTTCGAAAAGAAAATAAAGTCATAAATCTTCGTTTTTCAAAGTTGTCATTCCCGTGGCGAGTACCTATAAATCAGCCAAATCACCTTACAAATCCATATTAAGAATTTTAAAACTTAAATACATTGATGTCCTTAAATTGTATGGGTTACATCAACAACTGCACTGCAATAAAAACAAAATTTAACAATCCTTGTAGCTTTTCTATTCGTTTCTTTCAATATATCCCATGAATAATAGAGACTTTATTCACTGCGACTGCCAACTCTGCACTTGTTTTAGTGAATGCAAAAATTTCCACGAACAGAGAATAATGCAAGCCACACATAGTTTTAGTATTTTTTTTTTTTTTTTTTAGAAATAAAAAATCCGACTTTAAAAGGTGCCATGCTGAGTTGGCGTTGGGGAAGAGAGACAGGTTTGGGTGACACTTTTGTTGAATTTATAACTAGAAGTATGATTGCGTTGACTTAAATGTTTGATAAATGAAATCATTATGAAAGCTGAACAAGAATTATTCAAGCTGAACATAAGGCGGTGATTTAAAAGTTATATTTTTTGTGTGTGTGTGAACTTTAAATTTGGTTGAACATATTCACAGAATATTATGCTTTTGTGTTACACAGAGCATTTTTAGAATAATGGAAATTTATGGTTAAATGCAATATTAATTTTGAAAAATAAATGCAAACTTCTTATTTTTCAATATAATTAAATATTTTGAGACTTGTGTCTCGAGACAATTTTTTGGATTTTTATATAAAAATAAAAAATAATTAATAAATAAATATATAATTATATTTAAATATTAAAATTTATTAAAATATATATAAATATTTCAATTTTTCGTTTCAAAATTATTAAGAAAAAATTGACTCGTTTAATTTAGAAATGGAAATAGTTAGATCAAAGAGCTTCGAGCGTATTGTTCAAACTTTATTAAAGTACCTTCACACAACAAAAATGCGCTCTACGCTTTTTGATATAAACATTTCCAATAAGTCAATTAAATTATTTTATAGTTTTTAGTGCGTGATAAAAGCGTATTTTTAGTTTTTTTTTTAAACTATGTATAAACATTTTATTTTTATTTTTTAGTCTTACAATGATTGAAACTAGATTCAATTTGACTTGAGTTGTATTAGCCCCCAAAGTCCCTCCCCAGATTCCGGACCACTAAAATATTGTGTAGTCATCTGAGCTACATATATCACATGAAAAAAAAAAAACATTTTCACAAAAATCTTTGTTAATTCTTACATTAAATGTTTTTTTTTTAACTTTACATAAATGCTTTAATAACATAATTTTCTTAAAAAATTCCAACTATTCACTTGTTAAAAAAAATATTACGTATACGTCACAGAGACTATTAATGTTTCTTTTTCTGCTGGTGCTATTTCCCGGTATAATAGTTTGCAATGTAATAAGAACAGTATATTTGTATAAAAACAAAACGCGCGACTGGTCGAACTTGGTCTTCGAGTTCAAGCAGCTTAGAGTTTTTATTTTTTTTAATATTAAAATTTGTGCAAACATATTTAAGAAAAAATGTAAAATTCGTCCATCAAAGGAAAATAACAACATCTTCAAAAAAAAAAGTAGGTATGCAATTTGATTTCTTTTATTAAAACACATTTTAAAGGCAAAAAACCAAATAAAATAAGTTTTTTGTAATTTTTTGGAAATAAAAAAAAAGTTGCTGTGCCATATGGTATTAATTGTCAATCAACACCCAAATTCAAGATAACCAAAATAATGTCTTTTTTTTTTTAAATCTGATTAAAAAAAAAAAAAAATGTTTTTTTAAACCAAAAAATATAATTTTTGAACATTTTGATTTATGTTCAAATAATTAATATAAATGCTCTTGCAACAATTCTTTGAAATTGAGCAATTTATTTGTGAGGCATTCAGCAAACAAAAAAACGGCTCTATGGGAGTTACAGTCAATAACTATTTTTGAAAAACACCTTTTTTCATTTAAAGGTATATAACTAATAACTAAAATAACTAATGCTTGAATTTTTAATCAAAATCGTAGGAACCGTTTTTGAGAAAATTAAACTTTTGCAAATTTGGTACCGTTATTTTTGGTAGAAAAAAAAAATAATTCTAAAAACTCCTCCATACAGTGTCCAAAAACTGCTTTTTACCAGGTTTGAAGTGGATCGATGCATCCGTTTAGGCTGTAGCTCCCTATACGTCAGACATCCTGGCAGAATGATAGACAGACGGACAATTGGACTTTTCGAGACCCACTTCTTTTCATTTCTCTACTATCGTAATGTCATGTTTGATTGTTATCTTTCATAAGTTAAAAACAAAAAGAATAACAAAAGTAAAATGGAAGGTTCACAATAATAAAATTTCAAATTTTTCGTTAAGAAAGTTTTCTTTTTCATTTTCAATAAAGGAATTCAATTGTTTCTAAATATTTTTTTTCTTTTTAAGTCTAAGTTTAATATTTGAAACAATAAAACAAAAGGAACTAATTGAATCGAAATCAACCCAACAGGAAGCAAGATACAAGAAATCCTACATACAGACGACACGTCTGAACTAAATTCAGTCATCCGTTAACACTGTGAGGCGATATATACTTACTGAAGGACGCCAAAAAAACACATTGTATAGAAATTTTTTGCCCGAAGGTTTTATTACGTTGGGCTTTTCTTGTAATTTCACTCAATAAAACAATCGCTCAATCATGAAAGTTAAGGTGGTAAACGCCCATAGTTAATTGTACGCTACATTAGGGCAGTATAACATCCCACAATTCGAACTAACAACAACTACAACTATAAACTTAGAAGTTTCGTTATTTATTGCTTCAATGAATTCCCAATTATCGATGTCTTTCATTTCAGGGTTTTAATTTATTCCAATTAAAAAAGTTTTGTTTCATGAAGTATTTTATATTTCTTTTCTATATATACCTACTGCAATTGGGGGTTTTAACAAAAAAAAAAAAGAAAAGAGAAATAAGGAAAAGGGTTGAAATTCGCGAAGGACATTGATGTTACGATGCAATGAATACAAAAATATACCTTTTATAGTTATTTAATCCGGTCAAGGTGGCCATTAGAATTCACATAAATCAATACTGTTTGAAAAATCAAGAAGAATATTTTGAAAGCTCTTATAGAAATAGGTAGGTACTCAATCAGGGAGTAAATTTAGCAAATCTCATTTGGCAATCTGAACAACCATTTGAGTGGCTTCCATTTAATCAGTCCTCAAATTAGCCGAACTAATTTAAAAATATATTTTGAGTGGTCATCGTTGGTTATGGGAATAATGAACTTTGTTGAATTTTTTTAAAACTGAAGACACTCTATAACAATAAAACACAATTTTCTAAGTATAGTGAAAAGATAAGGATATACAATTTTTTCTTGTGAAGAGCATTTTAAACGCTCAAATAAAATGTGTTACAGCGATATAATCGAATTCACTCTAAGTAGCCACCTCTAAGCAATTTAGTATGCCTCAGCAAAACTTGCTAACAAGCTATTCATCATTTTAATTATTTACTGATAAATCAATATCGTAAATCTTCAATGTCAAAGCCCTCGATATCCTTGAACCACAAAAAGTAAGTACCTTTCATTCCAAAGTCTTGCATTTTATTTATGCTACATAAATTATCCTTTTTATAAGTTTCACTTGGTTTTTAATTACATTCTTCGTCTGACTACACAAATCCATTAGGACCCGATTTAAACCCATCGCATTTTGCAAGAAAACACGTACGCGAAGTAGGTTTATTATATATATATTTTTTTGTACCCTGCTATTGACTTTTCAAATGATCTTATCATCATTCTATATACTAAAGAATTTTTTTGCAAGGTCATGGTCTTTATTATATGTGTTGAAGGATGTAAATAAGTGCTTTTGCTCCCACACACAGACACATTGCACATTCCTCGCTGTAATTTCAATGTCATGAACAATGCAACGCATCCTTTTCACGGATATATTGACCGAGGATGAATCTTTCATCTTAAGTGCAACGTATTTAATGAGTTAGCTTCATGTTACAATGTTAGGATATAAATCTTCCTTTGCCAACAGTAAATAAACCAGAATTACACATTGTGTCATCATCGTCGAAAAAAAAAAAATAATCGTTGAGCACTGTTTTATATAAAATGAATGTACAAAGGACACGCCAACGCTTTTTCATAATACACTATACAACGGGGCAAAAATGAACGAAGGAAAAGAGTAGACACACTTGTGAATGTTTCAAGGATAATGGACAACAATTACTTTCCTTTGTAATGTTACATTTTAAAATATGTGCAATTTTCTTGCTTAATATAACATTCTTTTATTGTTTTATATAAGAATCAAATGAAGCAACATGTTTACAAGTAAAATGTTATTTTCAATCAACAAAAGATTTGTGAATTTTACTTTGAATTTACTTGCGATAAGGGTTCTATAGGGAAAATTTAAGATTCTTTAAAAAAATCGAATTGAAATAGCAATTAAACATGACATGACATTAAAATGATAAAGATTGCGAAAAAAGTAGGTCTCGCAAATTTTGTTTGTCAGTGTAGTCTTCACCTTTGATTTCATACCATTTTAATGGTTATACACCTTTGTCACAAGTCTCATATAACATTGCCGAATCTCCTTTGTGGAAAAAATGTTCAATTATTGAAGTGCTGTATTTTAAGATTTTTCGGACCTTCATATACAATTATAGCAAATTTTGTCTGAAAAAAAATTTGCACTGAAAAAAAAAAATTTCTTGCAACTAAAAATATTTTGCATTTAAAAAAATTTATTGCAGATAAAAAAGTTTCTACATCGAAAAAGTTTTGATGAAAAATATGTGCATTTAAATATTTTTTTTAATATTCATCGAGTTTATTACAGTTTTGACTAATATTGGCCATATATTCGCTTCATTGGTTGATATGCATTAAAAGTATTAAATTTTTTACTTGAAAAATTATAAAGTGTGAAATTTTTCTATTCTCATTTTGTGCATATTAAAATAAGTTTATACTTATTAATCCTCTTGTACACGTATTTACAATTAAAATTAGCTAATGTATGAAATAGCCAATATTGTAAGAAATTCGACGGATGAAATTGATTTTTTTTTTAATGCAGTAAATTTTTTATTTGCGATAAAATATTTTTAGTTGCAATAAATACTTTTTTTTCAGTGCAAATATTTTTCAGTTTTAATAAATATATTTTGTTAGTGCATTTTTTTTTCAAGTGCTGAAAAATTGGCTTCAATAAATCAATGGCTGCAAAAATGTTAAAAGTGGTTTTAGGAAATATTTTAGTACCTATACTGATATTACTGGTTTACAGCCACAATGGACCCTTAATACCGCAATTTTTTTTTTGTCTAACGTATTTTGACATTAGGGACTCGACTCACATTAAAAAAATCCAATGCATACGTTTTCGAGACATGATTTTTTCAAAGATTTTTTTGTTGCTTTTCGAAGCATGACCAATTTGAACGGAAGAACAGCCACCCGAAAGCTGGAAACACTAAAATAACTTTTCTGGCTCACTTTAGAAGAAGTGCAATGAATCAAAGCATTTTTAAAAATCGATTTTTTTTTTATTTTAAAAATTTAAAAGAATTCAATTTATTTTTCAATACAAATTTTTAAATTCAACCTGCTTTTCAAGTTACAGACAAAACTCGAAAGCAAACAAAAGAGCTGAATTCTTGTATCGTTACAAAAATGGTCAAATTTTTATAACTTATCCATAGATTTTCAAGAAAAGTATCTTGTACCTAATCTTTTTCAGGAATCAGACTACTTATACGAATTTAAAACAAATTTTAAGGATTCGAAAGATTTTGAATTTTTCTTTGAGTAAAATTTTTTTTGTCAAAAATTTCTTTTAAGAAAACGATTTTTTAAAAAATATTTTGATTTTTTTTTTTTTTCAGAAGTGGATACTTTGAAAAAAATCTAGGTTCCGATCGGAAAGTGCTATCTTTTCGGAACCTTTTCCGAACGGATAGCTCGATAGAGCTGCATACATCAAAAATTTATTCATAAACGTCGTTTTATATTTATGATGATTTTCGAGTTTTCTGGGTTAAGATCTATACGAACAGCAAAACGACACTTCTTGTCCAAAAACTTTTTATATTTTTTGGAAACTAGCGTAAGAACCTTTAGTAAATTAGACCCCAATATCTTAATAATTCTGTATTTTATATCCCCTTTGAAAAGTCAATCATAAAGTCTTAATTTGAATTTAACTTACCTATACTAAAAATAAAGCTTGACCTCTTAACGTTATCTTATTTCCATAATGAACCTTAATCTTCAAAAATACACATGTAATGTATGTATATGTATCTACAACATACTGTTTTAATACTTATATGTTTAAGTAGTGGACTTTTAAGAATTTCAAACAAACCAAACTGTGTTTTATATAACCAAAAGAATGCTCCTCGAACCTTTACACACATTCCCAATCAAATAATTTTAATTTTTTTTTTTTTTCAAAATTTCCAATAATAATTTCGTTATTTCAACTCCTACTTACTAGAAGTTTTTGCTTCATTGAATAACAACCATCTACTTTGCCAAGCAAAGCAATCGAAAATATTTTACTTCAAAATATTTCACTCCGACACAGACCGAAAGGACAAGCATCCTTATTTGCTCGTATAGAGTGTTGTGTATAGTTGAGCTAAAATGTGATAACTTATATACCGTAACCAATATTATGGGAATTCAGAAATTTAATTACTCATCAAACCGCTTGTTGGAATTTCATTTAATTTCAAAATTAAATTTCTGTTCTTGATCCTAGCAGGAGACCTTCATCAGGAGATGCGGCTAGGGCGAGTTCATCTCAACCGCAAATAGGTTATACAAATGGCAACAACAGTGCCAGTTCTCGAACGAATTCCAATTTGACATCTGCCACAGGGGCTATTCAGCAGCAACAAGGACCAACCTGTGAACAAGGCACCCAAACCCCCGATTCAATTAGTCGAGAAACTCGAAGGTGTAAGCTTAAATCTTTCAAGTTCTCTTTGAATAGTGTGACGACACCAGCTCTTAATTTGCGGTATGTATTTTACATTCGGATTAGGTTCAAAAAATATAGTAAATGATTTTAAACAAACATGTGTATATTTCTCAATAGTCGTAACAAACGTAATAATTTGTCAGCTAATGCCGTAGCAACTGAACAAAAAGCCACAAAAGTTCTGGGACTAGTTTTCTTTACGTTCGTTTTGTGCTGGTCACCATTTTTCATACTAAATATCCTGTTTGCGGCCTGTCCCGAATGCCATGTACCTGAACATGTTGTGGACACTTGCCTATGGTTGGGCTATGTGTCATCGACAATAAATCCGATTATTTACACAATTTTCAACCGAACATTTCGAGCGGCTTTCATCCGTTTGCTGAAATGCAATTGTGAAAGGTAAGTAATTACACTTTGTGCTGTTGACAGCTCGAAAAAATTGTGTATTAATATGAAATTTTTGTGTTTGTCTTTTTCCTGTGTTTGTTTACCATATTTTACATAGATCCGGTAGGCCACCACGTTATCGTTCGGTAACCGAAGGTAGGAGCGCCCTCAGCTTGTGTGCACCATCAGCACTTCCGTTGGCAATATCCTTTCAGGGTGCGCCATTGATGACACCATCAACGACAAATGCGACACCGTTAAGTGATTTTCGTGGCAGCTATACAATAACAGATGATGAGTGCTGAGAAGAGATGTTGTTATGATGGTTGTGCCGAAGATTTATGTATATTATATGAGTGTGATGTGGGAAAAAAGTTTCATTATTATTTTCTTGTTGAAGCGATTCATTGTGAATTATTAAGAATATTTTGATTTGTTTTGTTATTTTTGTTGACAGGAAATGTTGACGTACGAAACAGAGAGCCTATTGAGTAATTAATTAGATACCTACTTTGAGAAATGTGAATTATATTTGAGTTGATAACAATAATAACTTTGATTGACAAGTTCAATTCATTGGTATCTTCATTTGAGAAGAAAACTTGCATAGAAAAAACTTCATTGAAAACTCAATAACAGAATTTGAATTTGGACTATTTATATATAATGTTGTTATTATAAAAGTTGGCACCAGTACTTTCATCTACTTATAATGGTGTTATAAAAAAAATTGCGTGGTTCTCTTTTGAAACAAATGAAAAAAACTGTTTTTAATTGCGGGGTGTTCAAAAAAGTTTTTTTTTCGCAAGAGTAAATGTAAAATAGTATAGGATTTTTCTGATTCCATTAATGAGAATATACTCAATCCTACATTATTTCATAAAACACGTAACATTTCAATTTAAACTTTAAAAAACACGATTTCGAAATTTTCGGTGTCAAATCAAAATTTTTGGATAAATGAAAAAAAAAAAAAAAATGTTTTGCACTACCCTAATTAACATTTTTGGTTGCGCAATGCGCCCGACGTTGAC
This sequence comes from Episyrphus balteatus, assembly GCF_945859705.1. Taxonomy (NCBI): domain Eukaryota; kingdom Metazoa; phylum Arthropoda; class Insecta; order Diptera; family Syrphidae; genus Episyrphus; species Episyrphus balteatus. The sequence goes on from NC_079136.1 coordinate 97,316,924, forward strand.
GACATAATGACGTTTATATACAAAATATATACTGAGTTAGTACGATCGCAAATCTGCCTTTGTGAACACGTCTAACGCAGGCCTAAGTTAGGCAGACGCACAGTGTGGTATTTTGACTTAAAACGTGGTCCTAAATCAAATTTCTCAATTTTGCCCCGAAGGATTAAGCTTATGTCCCATTGCAGGGAGATAACCAGGCTACTTTTTAGTGAAGTTTATTTATAAATTAGTCAACCCAGTTCGCGACACCATCAGTTGCAACTTGCACTTATTGGGTAAACAGCAATTTTTTGCGGTTTTCGGAGTGTTTTTTTTTTAACTTAAGTGATTTTGATGAAAAATTTTGATATGGATATTGACAATCAAAGTATGGTGTTCTAAAAAAAATTTAACTGTATGTACAACTCTATTTATAAAGAGACTTTTCTGTGACCACTTTTTTTGAAAAATCGTAATTTTTTTATTTTTGTCCTGCCAAATTCGCACCCGTTTGCCGACAGAGGGTTAAACTACTAGTTATGTAGAATAATATTGCATTTCAAAAATAAGTACAGAAATAGTGTTTCAAATTTTAAAAGAATCATTGCAGTAGTTTTGAAGTTCTGAGGCTTTGAAAACGAAAGTTGTGGGGAAAACGATTTAAGTTTTGAACTCTGGAATAAAACATTCGTAAGCGAAGTATTAAAATACTCATAACTTGGTCAATTTGGCTCTAATCGACATAAAATTTTGATACAATGCTTTTGAGATATAATGCATTCAGTTAAAAATTTATAAAGAAATGCAAATAAGAAATTTTAGTGCAAAAAAAAAAACAGGGTTTTCCCGGGAAAAAAGTATGTTTCAGTTTCTTTTTTTTTTCTCTCTAAGGAACTTTGATATTTATTACAATGAATTCTAAACTAAAAAGTACCAGGTCATTAATTAGCTTTAAGAAAAGGTATAGCACAGAACTTTACGTGCATTTTTTGATTTTTCATAATTTTTTTTCACGGCTAATCGGGAGGTAAGCACTTAAGTGGGTTTTACTGTACCAAGAAAAAGAAAAATTTTCCTTCCAAATAATTTTTTAGTCATTTGGTAACTATTTGATGTGAAAAATGTGCCCAAATATTTTTGGCCAGGTTTTAGACCAAAATACCGCACTGTGAGACGTTAATGAAAACATTCTACTTATTAAAAAAAATCATTTTCGAAAAAAACAATGGAAATTAAGTTATATTAGCAATATATTTAGCTCTTATTTTTTCCAAGTCCAATACAGACGCTTCCTATTTTTTTTTTAATACCTTGGCCATTTCATAAGGCTCTTTTGACGTTTTAATATCTGGATCCTGTTTTCTTCTTTAGATGTTATGTGATGTCTGCATCCAAGCTGTATGAACTGAAAAAAAAATTAATAAAAACGTTAACGTGAAAGTAGGATCCTCTTCGTCCTTCGAAGGATTCTCTTCTTCGCTCCACTTCTTCAGATGCCTACTTAATATTTTCAATTTTTTGTCAATATTGATACTTTCTTTTCCAAATTTTCTCTTACTGAAGGCTTTTTGTCAATCAAGACAAAAATCTTGCTGTCAGTTGCATATTTTCTTATGACACTTTAAGGGCAATCAAATTATGTTTTGACACAGCAACATTTATATAAATGCGAATTAACGTATCCCCCCATAGAATTGAACTTGTACTTGGAACTTCAAGTCAACTTGTGATCAACGTGAAGTTTTTCAAATATGTTTTTTTTTTTTATTTCTACCTTCCAATGATATATTGTAGGTCCAAGGCGGCAACTCTGTGTTAAATAAATTTATATTAAACTTGGAAATACAACAAAGCTATTATTTTATTTTCGTTGTAAGGTTTAAATTAGATAAATTTAGAAAATATTTTTTTTTATACATAAAACATAATATGTATGTGACTTTCATTTAAAGACAATTTTCCGTGACCATTTACATTAGGCGTAAATACTTGTTTCCTCACATTAAAAAATTACGACGTTCACGAAGTTAGTTAATTAATATTTGAAATAAAAAAACTAAGTTTCACTGTGCCATGAACGGTTAATATATATTGGATAAAATCAAAATTATTTAATAAAAAATAATATTCCAATCTGTAAAGAATTTTCAAGAACAAACAAAAAATCAAAACGACTAACAAAAATACTTAAAATTTAAAAAAAAAACTTACTTTTATTACGCAAAATTTAAAATTAATAATACCTAAATACACATATAGCTCATGAAATAATAATAACAATCGACTGGAAATAATTTTAGCATAAGCATTTACATAAGTAAACTATCAATAAAACATTAAGTTATAATAATGTTATTTACTTAACTATATAAAGAAAGTTTATACCAATATGTAAATAAAAATGATGTAAAAAATTAAGCAAACTTCGTATAAAAAGTCTATTTTTACATGTTGTGTAAAAGAGTTCTTTAATTATAAAATTAGTGTAATATTTAAATGATACAAAAATACCTAGATTCAGTAAAAATAAAAAAGCAGCAATAATAAAAATGTGTATATCTTTTTAGTTAAAAATATATAAAATAAAATTATCGTAGTTCTTGTAGTTTGAACGTAGGAATTAAAAAAAGTAAAATATATTTCTATTCTTGTATTATTTTTAATTTCAACGAAACTTGTTTTATTTAAATATTATTATTTTTAACTTAAAATTTAAATAAATAAATAATTATTAATTATTTATGTAAAAAATGGATTCTGTGTTATTCTTTTCTCTTTGTCATTTGCTACAGTGTGTAACTGGGTTGTTTGAAATGAACCTCAAATTTAAGTCATGGAAAATGTATCTCAAATTACATTATCACAGTTAAACGATTGGCAATATATAAAAAGTTTTCGTCAACAAGTTTGAAAATAGCCAATAATAATAATCAGATCAAGTTGTTAAGAAATATTTTTTTGCAACTTTCTGGATGGTAAGTTGATTTGATTTCAAGGTTAGAATAGTAATTTTAAAAAAGACAGGAAGTTTTTTATTTTTAGTGAAGGAAACAAACATAAGTAATTTGTTAAATAAGTTTGAAGAAAAAAACACCATTTATTCCATGGTACTCTTATAATTTTTATGAAACAATACACAATTTTGCGATTCCCGTTGCGTTGAAATTTCGTAAATTTTGAAAAAGGACGCACGGCAGATTATATGGATACAAATTTTTTTATTGCCTCCCAATCTCACCGACCTGAGTTCGATTCTCAAAAAATACTGTTGTTTTTTATTTTTGTTTTTTTTTTTATTTTATAGAATAAAAAAATCGTAGTGCCAAACGATTTTAAAACTACTTTTTTTAAAATAGAAAACTTTCAGAAAAACCGCAACGCTCTCGTCTCGTTGTCTCGCAATATTGTGAATCATCAGGCATCATTTAGAACCCACATTTCGAATTTCATAATTTTTTTTATACAATACATTCTTGGAAATACGAGCTATTAAAAATACGCGGCTATCTGGGTAAGGAATGACATTCGAAAAATATTATACAAAATTTTCACAGTCATTTTACTTTCGTATTTTATTTTTTATATTGATTTGCTCAAAGGTGGTACCAAGCAAAAATTGTTAATTAGCCCTTTTGGCTTAACATAATTTGTATACGGGATGTGTGAAAAGTCTAAAAGGTCAAATAAGAAGAATTTTTATATAAATCTTGTCTTTGTTACTTGAAGGGTCACTGTGACGTATACGTAATATTTTGTTTCATAGAATAATTTAAATAATTTTAATTAAGAAATTCTTATTAGACAATATTTTTTAAAACTCTTTCTGGGTAGAATGTGGTTGGGTACATAGGGTAGAGTTGCCTAATTCTGGCCGTCTCCAGTAGTCGGCCACCTTTAAAAAACAATCGTTATAACTAGTGATTTCGTAGGATTAATTCCAAATTTTTGCTCTTATGCTGTTTTTTTAAATGTTTCTCCTTAAGTTAAAATATTCTTATTATTCTTGTTAGTCAGTCTTCTTTGAAAAAATAACTTTATGTGCCGTGATCCAATCGGGTTAGGTTATTTTATAATTTTACCTACTTTCGTAATTAGTGTTTTGTGTTTACAATTTCCGAGTTAATGCTTTGAAATGTTATTTTTCTTATTAAATATATATTTTTCTTCAATTAAAGCCGGTTTTAAATAAAAAAAATATGTGAATTTTGTTAATTTTGAGGGGGCCTTAGATAGAACACAAAAAAAAGCTTTGAAATTCAAGGGTTTCCTGTATTCGGCCCCTTTTATTGATAAAGGTTTAAAAAATGAAAAAAAAAAAAATTAATTAATTAATTTTTGAATCATTTGATTTTGTTATTTAATAATATTCAAAATTGTTTTTACATTCTTAAAAAACAAAAATTTAAATAAAAAAAACATTCAATTTATTTAAGCTTGACCTAATAAAGTCAGTGGCCGGAGATGGGACACTAGATGACCGAAAATAGGAAACAAAGGTCGGATTAAGGAAAATCGGAATTAAAAAAAAAAACAATATTTACTTATTTTTTAATTTTACCGAAAAAGAAATAAATTAAGTAGGTAAAAAAATTATTCGAAAATGTTTATATTTGTCGTATCTGCGCTTTAATGAAAAAAAAAAAAATCCCTAAAGGGCCGGCTACTAGCAACTCTACCCTATAGGTACATTAAAATAATCAAAAACTTTGACTTGTTATTCGGTAGAAAATGGTATTCCATTTTCTATGAAAAAATTCAGATTGCTAAAATTTTTGCAGACATGCAACTTGCTGGAACATTTTCTTCACATTCTTTTTTTTATGAAAACACTGGGATAGTTTTTTTTATCTTTTTTTTTTGCAACAGAGCGGAGACACATCGATTCTAGTTATTTCGAGTATGCTGAATTCAGTGGTGGCAACCGTTTTGAAAGTTTGGCTCAGGTTTTCGAGATATTTCGAAAATAAAATCTTAGGTCGGGACTATTAAAATACTGATAATTTCGAATAATTAAGTTTTTTTAAGCAGTTTTTAGTTTAGAGAAAAGCTATTCCTGTATATAGCTATATATTTAACACTATTCCAACCTAGATTGTTATGTTTCGGTCGCTTACAAAGCATTTTTTAAACAAAAACTTCACTTTTTCATGTTTTTTTTTTTTTTTTTGACTTTCAAAGCCTTTAATATGGATGCAAATTGAGTTTAACATTGATTATTTTATATTATTTACATAGCATATAATTCCAAAAATGAATAAAATACTGCAAACCTGAAAAAGTTCACTAGTGAAAATCTGTCTATTAAGCTACGGAAATGTATTAAATAATAAGCAAATTTAAAATTTATTTTTTGCCACAAGAACCAAAATATACTTTTCTGAAGGTAAAAGGGGTGCTGAACTCGAATCCATACATATTTATTTGGCTTCCTTTTTTTTAAATATTACAGTTATAAAAGGGAAAAAAACGTTATTTTTACTGCTTTTATCCCGGCATGATGTAAGTATATAAAACGTTTTTTGTTCTTCCAAAAACTGTTTAATTCATTTATTATCTGATATATCTTAAGCTTAAGCTGAAAATCCAAAAACTATCTTAACTTAATCTTAAGTTCAAGCTTTGATACATTTCCGTAGCTTAGTAGGCTGATTTTCACTACTGAACTTTTTGAGAGTTGCAGTATATTATTTGAACTATATGCTATGCCAATAATATAAAATATCCCGAATCAATGTTAAACTCAATTTGCATCCATATTAAAGGCTTTGAAAGTCAAAAAAAAAATAAAAAAAAAACATGAAAAAGTGAAGTTTTTGTTTAAAAAATGCTTTGTAAGCGACCGAAACATAACAATCTAGGTTGGAATAGTGTTAAATATATAGCTATATACAGGAATAGCTTTTCTCTAAACTAAAAACTGCTTAAAAAAACTTAATTATTCGAAACTATCAGTATTTTAATAGTCCCGACCTAAGATTTTATTTTCGAAATATCTCGAAAACCTGAGCCAAACTTTCAAAACGGTTGCCACCTCAGTGGTGGCATACTCGAATTAACTAGAATCGATGTGTCTCCGCTCTGTTGCAAAAACGAACTATCACAGTGAAATTATTCAAAGTTCTCCCGTATCACTCAATGGCTCGTATGCATAAAAAATAGTAAATACTAGCAATATGAAATTAATAAGTATTAACTAGGTTTGATATGCACAAAATGTGGATAAAAAACGTTCATACCTTACAATTTTTCAAGTAAAAGCATTTAATATTTTGTATGCATTTGACCCAATGTTTCGAGATTACAGCTTACAGCAGTTTAAATTTTAAAACTATACGGGTGTTAAGATGTATAGGTTTAGATCGCTTATGTGAGTAGCAAATATGGCGGAAACATGTTATTTTATTTTACAGATTGAATAAACCATCTCAATTAAAATTTGTATACCTAATACCAGCCTGTTAATTATTTTGAAATTTGTTTTTATTGGGCTAGTAGCTTAAAGGATTCTCATTAAATGTTTCTATCCTTAAAACCAAGCAAATAGAAAGCACCGTTCATAAAACAAAACAAAAATAAACATTTTTTTTTCTTTTGAACGGGTATCCCAAAATTCTTATTGCACTTGGTCCTGAATGACAGCATCTATTCTAAATAGTTTAGAAACAATCGCTACTAATTGGCACTGCAGTCTCTAACAACGCAATCTCTTAAAACGTTCTTCCATTACCATAATAAGAATCTTCTCCTAAAGGAATTGCATTTCCCACTTGAAGAAAACCACTTGAGAATAGCAGAGTTAGTAAATTTATCAGTGTATACATAGTCTGTGTATTTTAATCGTCTGCCATTCACCAATAGAATCATTCATAAAAAAAAACCCTCAACATGTTTAAAGTTTAAGCACTTATTCTCTGCAAAAATTTAAAATTTGTAATTTAAAATAGGTATGTAATTATTATTATTCTTGGTAAATTCTATGAATTTTTAAACGAACAATTCTATGAAATATGTAGCTATTTTTATTAAACTTACCTCGAAAAACAATAAACGGGTACATTTTAATTACTGCAACTGAAGAGGACTCACGCACACAATTAACAATAACAAATTCAGGAGGTAAGGTTTATATAGGTAGATAGAGATGCTTTAAAAATGCAGAACAACATTAAGATGATGCAGTGATGTTCGTTTCAATTTTCGTTTGACAAAATTTAACCAAAATGCACGACTACTTACATACATACAATATTTTTTGTTTTAATAAAAAAAACACATGAAAATAAATTCTTTGACAAAACTCAAAATATTATACTTTTTTTTATTCAGGGTATCTTGATAATGAAATTTATTGTGTACAGTATAAATGTACTCATCGTAACTTCAAAGCAAACCCCTCAGGAGGCGCAAAAGTTTCGTCATATTCAGAAAACCGCCTTCTAAACTACTTAACTTTTTTGTACCTTTTTTGTCAGAGATTTTACCTCCGTTTTCATCTCAGTCAAATTGCTATTTTCTCTTTTGAACTATATAGCTCGTGGATATTATAAGCATTCGCAAAATTTTTTTGGGTAATATTATGTCAACCCTTTTTTTTCTGCTGCGACGATATACGATGCGATGACGACGACAGAACGTTAACGTAACGTTCTGTTTTTGGCATAAATAAGACTTTTTTACATATAAATCACATTAATCACAGCGGTTTATTAAGGTAAGGTTGTTTGTATTTTGCAAAAAAAAAAAGATTTTTTCGTTTTGATTATTTAATGTTGACATATATAACATTATGCAAGGCTTTCACGATACTTACAAAAGAGAGTATGCCAGAGCTATCCTTTTGTTTTAGTTCTTACACAAGAAAAAATTACTAGAATTTATTCATGGTATGTACGTACTTGAAGTAAGACATTTAGATAATTAGTTTGCCAAATAACAAAAAAAAAAAAAAGATTAGATCATTATGAATCAGATGAAGATGATTTGCATAAGATAGAATCCTTTGGACCGTGATAAGCTAAAAATCCGTGGGTACTCGTTTTATTGTTGATGCGCTTTTTTTTTTTTTTTTTTTGATGAAAGGGAAGTCGTATCTTTCCCACGCTGAGGTTTTGAATGTCCCCTTAGCAAAAAAAAGAAACGGGGAAAAATTTCAAGTGTTTTTGAAAAACTAAAAATCATACGTAACGTGATTTTAAACGCATAAATACTTATGATGGCAATACAGGGACGTAGTCTTGAAGCTTGCACCATATGTCATTGAGTATCAGCTTAACCACCGCGCCGCACACATTTTTAAAGTCGGCCAACCGCTGCAACAAAGCTCTACCAAGGCTGCACCATGATCAAAAATGTCTATTCCACCGCACCACCGCCAAGCCGTAGCCGCACCATGACAAACATTTCTATTGCACCGCACCACCCACCACCGAAGCACAACCGAACGGCAGCTTTGACTAGATTTCCGTACTAATACAAATGTTTTAATCGTTTTCGAAGTTATTTCGCTGTTATTTCGGCGGATAAGAAATGTTTTTTTTTTTTTTTTAATTCAATTTCTATTTTTACTCGGGCAACCAGTATACATTCCATCACAGATGAGGTCTCCATTATGTTAATCTTGACTACTGAAATGTCATTGGAATGCCCGACGCGAAACAAATAATCCTACTGTAGGAACTATTTGTTTTTGAAGAAGAGATTCGAACCTCCTTAACTTCTCGAACCTGGGGGCTGGAGTTCAGTGGTAACTCTCGTTTTCTAGATATGTAGGTAATAGGTATCGATTAAATGCTCCTGGGTTTTTTCCAAGATCTTCCTTAAGGGCCCAACCTGTAGAATCCTTCGCATACGTTACGTTGACCGATATATAACTGACAGCGCGATAAAATACACACGTTTTTATGAGAACCGATCCATAAAACGCATACGTCTAGTCCGTCATTTATGGGTCGGTTCTCAGCTCTTTGTCAGATCCCTTCAAATTCCTAAGTTTGTTCGATTTTTTCTCTCTGAATGTGTACTAAGGAGGTTCTGAAGTAAACAATATTTAAATATTATCAGTATTCTTTTTTTTTAAATAAAATTAAAAAGAAAGTTCCGATGGTTTCTGATTTTTATTTTTTTTTTATTTTTAGTGTTAAGGCATAAATACATTGGCCTAGAAAGTGAAAAACGTACAAAAGTGAAAATTTTTAAACCTATTTAATGATGGTTTCCTGGAATTCAAAACTAAAAATAATGATGCAGTAAGTTTAATTCCAAAAACCAAATGATTGCCCTAGCGAGAAAAGAAAATATTTTCACTTTTGTACTTTTTCAAAAAATGCCGAATGTAGTTAAGCTTTTAAGGTATAACTCAATGGCCACTTTTAACAAAAAGTGGGTAAATTGCAAAAATAAAAAATTATTTTTCCTAAAAAGGCTTTGGGAAAAAATGGCAAAAATTATTTTTGAAGCCCAGATCTAAGCTTTCTAAAAAATAAAAATAAAAGCTTTTATAGCCATATGCATTGCTAGGTGACGCTTGGGACTCATATGCATTTTTAAAGAACAAAGTTCTGAATTTTGACATTCGGTGTGCATTGTAAACGAAAATCGAACTGATTTATCACGGATAAGAATGTTGAAAGTTGGTTAACTTTTTTCGTCCAATCCGTCAGATCCGTCACTTATGCGTCAGTTCTCATAAGAACATTTGTATTTTATCGGGCTGTCAGTTGAAAACTTCGATGTCACGCTCGTGACGGATTATATGGGTTGGCCCCTTTATCCGATTGTTAACGAAGGGCTTCAGACGTTCAGATAGACAATACAGCAGAGAGGAAGTTATAGACTTTGTTGAGGAGACTGTTTTTTCTGTAGTTGGTGGAATTCAGAGGGTTTCATTTCTTATAAGGATCGGACAGACAATGCTGAGTTGCCATTCTGCGCGCATGCTTTCTTTGGACCAAATTCTGTATATGAGTTGGTGCATACTCCCAACCACACATCACGTAGAGATATTACTGCAAAAAAGATTTCGAGCTCAAAGATTAAATGGTTCTCGTTAGCAGTGGCGTATCCAGAAAAAAATTTGGAGGGGGCTAGAAAATTTTTCAAACATTTTTTAGAGGGGTACGAAAAATTTTTCTCTCTATTTTATTCACCTTTGATCGAGAGTGAAGCGCTGTGCTGCGATACTGAAAGTGGTATAGTAGCATTTAACTGCTCTCGACGTCGACAGCTTCGTACTGCTGTCTCCTGTTTTTAAAGTTCTTGTTCCGCAATTCGACCGAAAGTGAATTGAAATCACTTTTAGATTTCACGTGAAATAAAATATCATATTCTTCATTTGGATCAATTTCAAAAACTTCGAAATTGCTTCGAACTGTCATAGCTGAAGGATCATCCTTTTTAATTTTGTTTCTGAAGTTAAATTATTACTGCTGGATGCAATTTTATCGGCAATTTTAATGAAAAAAAAAGAAGAATTCAAGAGAAAAAATAAGGAGACACAAATAAGTTATGATAATATTTTGTCTAAAAATTATAGATTCATTAAAAAAGGCACCAAATTTACAAACAGAAATAATGTGAATTGAATTCGATCAGAAAATCTAAATGAGTGAAAAATGCAGAAAGTGAAAGCCTAGAAACTAATTTTCCATTAAATTATTTTAGATGTTTAATTCGAAATATATATTTTTTCGTAATATGTTGCTTTTATAATCCGAATTCGAAGTCCAAACTGGCATTTGCTGAAAGAAACCATTAGTTACATATGTTGACCACTAAGATTTTGAGATATCAAATATTTCTATTTCCAATAGCTTTGAGAAGTATATAATTTTTGAAAAAAGTGTTTATCGAGATTGCATAAGAACTTTTGCAAAATTACACGGTGATGATATTCGACGTACGTATTATATTAAAAAGTGATCTGAAGAATTTCGAATTGGACTTAAATCCGAAAAAAACCACCCAACCCCCAGCTACAGCTAAGGCTCTTACTCAAACAAACACAAATAGCCGTTTCAGAACTTGGAGGGGGCTCGAGCATGTGAGCTGCCTCTAAATCTATAAGATTTACGAACAAGTTTCAGTGAAGCATATACATTACAATGAAATTATGTAAAAAATAACATGATCTGGAAGGCTTGGGGGGGGCTTGAGCCCCCTGAGCCCCCCCCCTCAATACGCCACTGCTCGTTAGTGTGCAGAGATCTATCGCTAAATAATTTGATTTTTGTTGACAACGTAGGAAATTGATTAAAACCTTGAAATTTTCTTTTACACCAAACCAATATACGTCTCCCAGTCAAAAAATAGAACCTTGCCAGATAAATTACTTCTCAAGCTAAACCACTATGCATGACCCATAGCTCAAAAATAAAATGAACCATTTCTAACCTGCTTCCTACGCAATAAGTCCTTTATGTTATATAAGAGGACATGACATCGCCAAGCAAAGATACCTACGAGTAACTACATACGTGTGTGTCCCATAAAGAAACCATCGCTAAACCCACATCTTTGTAGCTCTTTAGAATTAAGCCATGTCATCCTTCAACGTAGGTACCTATACACTTTTTGGCAGGTGGCCTGACACAATCAAAAAAAAAAAAAAAAAACTTTGTTTGATCTTCATACAGCAACATACTTTTCAAAGATACCTTAACTCTTCCTACTACACATCATCCAGAAAGAAAACCCAGCTAACCACGAACGGGTGCTTTATTCATGCTTATAAAAGAACTAAAATTACACTTCTCTTTTACTTGGCTCCTCTTTGCGTATATCTGTATAAAAAGGCATAGGGTTGATTTAATTTATCTCAGCTCACCCATTTCAAAATGAAAAGGTTAACCAAATACTGTCCGAAAATGAAACCACACCCGAAAGAGTTGTTCAATTTTGTTTTTAACTTTGGGTTACCCGAACAGGTGTGCTTTGGTTAGCATTTTATTTACATTTAGCTACTTTCTAGAAACCATGAATCAATTGTTTCACAAAAGCTGTTTTAAAAAAAGAAGGATTTTTTTTTTCTATCGAGTGTCTTTCGATTGAAGACTATTTTTAAAGGGCTTAAGATCTAATGAAAGAAAAAAAACTATTTTTATATTTTTTTTAAAATAAAAATCCTTTTTATTTTAATCTAAAGAAAAGATGAGAGAAGAAAAAACCTTCGTAGGAAAGAATATAACAGGAAAAAAAAAAGAATTCTATGGAAATGCTTAAGGATTGAATTAGAGGACAGAATATACCGAACGGTATAGATATGTAGTAGATGGATTTATAAAATCACTTTTTAGAAGTGTACCTAGCTAAATACCTATGTAATATGAGAATTAAAATACAAGAGTTTTTTCTAACAATAATAATGCATAATGATTTTAACTTTATTCAAATGCAAAGTAAAAAAGTTTTTATGAAGCATTAAACATAAGAGATTTAAAAATTATTATTTATAATTTGCTTAGCTTTAGTTGTGTTAAGGCCACTCTCAGAAATATCTATAACGATCTAAAAATTCTCAACGACATCCTTTAAAGGATGCAAATATCAACACTACCATTGAAATCACTGGATTTCAATGGTTCCAAACATTCACTATAGTTTTTACTTGCTCTAAAAAAAAAATTTGAGGTTTTAATCAAAACCAACATTACGATGATGGAGAAGATCAAAAAAGTGGTTTTCGTCATGCCGTCCGTCGGTCCGTGCGTCTGTGCGTCTGTGCGTCCATCTGTACATCAAGCTAGGGCCTAAACGGATGGATGGATTTGCTTGAAACTTGGTACAGATGATTTTTGTGTAATTCCCTAGACCCGTTTTTTTATTTTTTTAATATCTCCTTTTTAACGCATATCTCCCATATAACGTTTTCGAGGTATTGCAAATTTTTCTCGAAAACGGCTCTAACGATCTTGATTAAATTTGGTGTACGTAATAGTCTTATTGATTGTGCGTTCTTAGTTTTTCTCAAAAAATGAGGAGAACAGAAATATGGCGTTGCCGTTTTTCGAAAATCGACATATTTTTAAAGTTCATATCTTTCATCAAAGCATAAGTCAATTTTATCCAAAATTTACAGACTTCATTTTGAAGTGTAAAATGTAATAAAAAAATTAAAAAACATTTTGAAAAAAAAAAATTTTAATTTTATTTTTTAACTTTCGATTTTTTTTTTTTATTTTTTTTCTCGACACTAAACAAAATCTTAAAATTTCAATAGATATTTAAGATAAAGATACTTTGAACTACAAGAGCAAGTACGTGCGACCCCAGTCGTGCATTTTATTTTATTTCCCACCCAAAACTTTCAGCATCAGACTTCTTAGTCCAGTGCATTTATGATGTTCATATATGAGCGACCCAGCAATTTGTACCACCCCCAAATTTTTTTTACTCATTCGATAAAGAATTGGGTGAATATCATAACACTGATTTTTTGCAGTTGTGAAATTCACCTTTTGGCCGACATCTTGGATTTTAGTTTTTGTTAATTGTATGGACTTCTGTTCATCCTATGGTAAAAGTTGTTTATACAAGACAAGTTGGTAATACGTTACGTAGACAATTAAATTTGACGTGTCTTTTATGTTAAGAACACTTTTTCGATAATCTCAATATTAAAAAAGTTACAAGCCAAAAAAGTAAAAAAAACGAAAAAAAAGAAAACTTTTAAGTTTTGAGTATTTTTTATCAAACTTATGAAAAAACCTTCAGAGAAAAGATTGTTCACCCTAGAATTCTCTTCACTTTACGTAATTTACGCATTTTAAAAGGGAAAAAAACTATAAGTATAATCAGAAACGGGAAACATTTTTTTTATGAAAAAAGGGAACCGACTTGCCAAAGACTGGCAACACTGGTTCGAGAACCTGCTGTACGCTTACATTTATTCTCCTATTCCAAATCCATATCGTCATCGATAGTTTTCCAAAAAGTCCAAGCTCAAATCCGGAAGGAAATAAGGTAGACAGGTCAACTCATCAAAATCCAAACTATTGTGAACAAAAGGGCAAGGCAGCGCGGTTGCAAACTATAGAAGTTTTACCCTGATACTCCTTATTTTTACTTACTTATTTTTACAAGGTATTTGGTTGATGTAGGGGATACCAATTTTTTGTTAAGTACAATTTTTTTTTTTGTTATTTCAGTTTTGGAGAAAAAATAAAATTGCAGTTTTATTGCAAATGCTTTGAATATTATGTATGCGAAGTTTAAAAAAAATCATTGCCGTTTTCGAAAAAATTGAAAGAAATTATTTTTAAGGTGTAAGTATTTTTTGAGAAAAACTAAAAACGCAGTTATGTTAGAACAACGTAGGTACAGCATAACAAGTGTTAAATTTAATCAAAATCGTTGGAGCAGTTTTCGAGAAATTTGAAAAATCTCGGAACCTTGGATATTATGAAAAACACATCTGTATCTACTAAATTTCAAGAAAATCCGTTTAGGATGTAGCTACTTGTGCAGATGGACGCACGGACGTGCCGATTCACAGACCAATGGACGTCATGACGTAAACCACTTTTTTGGACTTATATATCATCCTTATGTTAGTTTTGATTAAAACCTCGAAATATTTTTTTGACACGAAACCAATACTTGGAAGTAAAAAATTTAATTCCATTTTTAGGAGAACGTTATTAACTCGATTTTTGTTTTTGTTTACGGACAATTATAATTATAAAATAATTATTTATATTTAGTAAAAATTAACAATTTTCATGATGAAATTTGTATAATAAATTGTGCGCCATTATCATGTCTAAGAGTCCATAATTTCCGTTTGAAGTGAAGAGACCATTGGTCTTGGAGCTACCGTCTGCGAGCAGATGACTATGTTAATAAGGTTTGTAAATCATCAGCTTGGGATAAATACCTTCTTTCCACAGAAATTTTCGAATTCTAACAGGGGAAACGATTAACCCTGTAGAAGTAGATGCTTCGAAGCATGCAACTTTAAACATTTCGAAACCATATATATATTTGCTATCAGCAGACAGTCACTATGCACAATTCTGCACAAGGATTTGAATTTGTTTCCTAATAAGATTCAATTACAAGCTTATTTTACGTCACATACTTGGAATTTAGCCAGAAACTCCTTCAAATGGTGATGGAAATGTTGGATGAGACCCACTTTAACACCTAAACTGAGATGTAAATAAGCAGAATTTCCAAATCTTTAACCAAAAATTAGCCGAGAAAATGGTAGTTCTTCTATATGTTGCTTGACAAACTAAATACACGCACGCAGGAATACTTGAATGTTGTATTTAAATAGGCCTTGGTTCTTCGTGGAATTTGGTAAGGTAATAAACCTTACTATACCACTGGCAATAATACAAATAAAATATTGAACCGGCAACTTTGTTTATTTTTTTTTTTAACAGTCAGCAGTCTTACCATTCTTTGAAGCAATACCAATAAATAACAAAATCGGTTGTAAGCATAACAAGACAAAACTTAGATATATACATAATTTTCTTTATATTAATCTCATCACTATCGTAAACTTACATAATTTAATATAGGTACAATTTGTATAGAAAACAGAAAGTAATTAAATCTGTAAAAATAAATTGTTTTTTTTTTTTCTTCGCGTTCAATTTAAATGATAATTCTCAAAAGCCATCAGGAAAAAAAGCTTTTGAAAACATTGAAAATTTATTAGCCTTAGGTATCATGGATACCCGGTTCTATGCTATGGCACACACGTTTTTCTATTTATTATCAAAACAATAATTTTCCGCTCAATTGCAGCTAGGATTTTTGTTTTGTCTACCTTATGGTAATGGTGTCAAATTAAATGAAATTGTTTGTTTTTTTTTTTTTTTTTTATTTTGAAAAACAATAATATTTACATTACGTATTACGTTTCAAAGGAAATATGGGGGAGCATTGTGTATTAAAATGTAGGTACATTTTAGTAATATAATTTTGAACAGATATTTATTTTCATTTTGTATCTTTGGTGATTTTTTGACTTTTTATTTGTAAAATACATGCATTAATCCTAATAAAACATTTTTTAAATAAGTAGGTACTCGCACATACATTATACATTAGATCAATTTGAAACAAATTTTTTTTTCATAATTTTAACGACAATATTATTTGGAAGTATAAAAAAATCCTATGAAAGTTACAGCCCTAAATATAAACATTAAGAACTGCGGCATGGCAAATTTTAATTTCCCATAAATTATTAACATGGGAAAGATTCAGCTTTTAAGTTTAGGGCTTCATAACTCTTTAAAGGTTCATCGAAAAAGCTAGGCCAAATCGTTTTCTTGTTTAACATTGAACGCTCTACACAAAATATGAAAACTTAATAATTTCGTCAAAAATTCGAAAATATAATGCACGACTGGGTTCGCACGTACTTGCTCTTATGCTAAAAATTTGCTGAAGTAATGTTTAAGCTTTTTACTGAACAAAATTAGGGAAATAGGAATTTCATAAGTAAGTACCTACCCAGTGTAAAAAAATAAGATCTGTTTTTATAACTTATTAAACACCGTTTTAAATGATATTTTCTTTCTAGCATAAAAAGAATTTTTAGGAAAAAAAATTCAAAAATCGTTACAGCCGTTTAAAAAAAAAATTAAAAATATTTTTAAGTCTATAGATTAAAAATTGCCATTAATTTAAGATTTTTGTGAAACAAAAAAATTTTTTTTTCAAACAAAATTTCAAAAACACAACGGCAACACCTACAAATTTTAAAAATACATTTTTAAAAATCATATTTGTAAAACCAAAATTAAGTAAGACTTTTGAAATAAAAATTATTGAACAAATTTTAATATGTCCTTTTTAAAACTTTTTCGTAATATGTTCTTTAAACTTTAGAACCTTGAAAATACAAACACCTTTTTTTTATTATTATTGATTACAATTTTTATTTGATGTTCACTTGAAAGTGGTTGGACAGCGAGTGCCCATTATGCCGATCATTTAAAGGTACTTTGCCAAAAATGACAAGTCAGCATAATGAACACTCAGCGCGTGAGACTAAACATTGAACTTTTATTAAATGATCTTATTTCGTCTGGTCTCACGCAGAAGTAGGAGTTGGGTGGAAATATGATATGGTAGGAAAGGTAAAAATGGGTGATAGAATACAAAAAAAATACATAATTATACTTAAAAAGAACACTCAGTGGGAACTGGTAAGAAATCATTTCCCATCGTGTCAGCAACAATGCAATGTGATAATACTATTGGTCATATGGTTACTTAAAATGATACTAAAAATGTTTACTTAACATAATATAAAATGCATTTATTTTTCAAAATTGTTTGGCCTCATTTATTATGAATTCAAATTATAAAACGAAATGTCAATATGTAGGTATTACAGTTTATGAAAACAAAAATTAAAAGTAGGTATATTTCATTTTTGAAGAGCTTTTTTAAATAGAAGTTTTGAAAAAATTAACTTATTTTTTTTTTTTAAGTTCAACATTTAAATATTTGCCAAAGTCTTTGAGAAAATCAATTATTTCAATGCAAAAATTCAATGCAAAAATTTATTTTTCTCTGTTTTATCTAAAACCTTCATCCCGAATTTCATCAGTGTAGCATGTTTTTCACATGGATTTCGGTTGTATTTTACCTGTTGAGGTAAAAAAACAAGCAACCTTGTTTTTAATCGGCAATAATTTTTTCTTAAAGCAATCGTATTGACTTTATTTTAGTTTCATTAGACTCAGCATCAAAAAATACCTTAGGAACATGAGTCATATAATGATATTTCACAAACCATTATTTTCACTATATTTTTTAGCTTCACCACTTGTCTGCGAAAGAACACCCTTCCACCCAAATTTTTTTATAGACTTTTTCATCCTTGGTTCTTATCCCAAAAGCAAACTTTTTGCTAAGTTTCATGAGTGTAACAATTTTTTATATGCTGATTTGATGTACTATTTTACCTGTACTATAGAGAATCTTTTAAGTTTTATTCAAAAAAAATTTAATTTTAATTTAAAAAATACAATACGACGACAACTTCGGCAATTTTTAACCCATAGACTTTAAAGTATTTTTAATTACCGAGGTTTAAAAAAAAAAGATCATCAAAAACGGAGCTGTTCGTCCTGGTCCCTAATAATTTGCTTTAGTTACTCCACTAGTATGACATTTAAAAAAAAAATATTATTCAACACATAAAAACAAAATGCTTTTCACCTTACACGAATCCCAAAATTTCCCTTTTATTTCGTATCTTGATCCTGTAAGTCACTTTTGATTTCCTTTCAAATTGACTTCTGTTAACATTCCTCTAAATATTTCGTTCTAAAAATAATGAAGTATTGATTGTGAAAGTACAAAGAAGACATTGATTTTATTTAAAAATGCAATAAGCACTGTATAACAAAATTTACTCGTACTTATATATATAAAAAAAAAAATTATTATATTGTAGGTTGGTAGATGTCATTTTTTTGTATCTTCATTTCCTATGCCACAAGCAAATGGTATACACTTTTGTATTCACATTTCCGTTCAAAGACCAAAAAAGCAAAGAAGGCGTGAGTCTCTTTCATTTTTTATATTGTATGAAAATGGAAATTGTTTTCCTGAGCCTTGAGATATATTTCTGTAGAATGTCTTCTCTTTTTCTGTTTTGTGTATTTGAATTTTTTTTTTTTGTTTATTATACTCAAAAACAAAACATAATCGTATATCATCTACATCTGTTAGACTTTTTATCGTTGAACATTTTCTGCGGGACATTTTACTATTTTTTTTTTCGTTTGTCCGAAACTTTATTCTGAAAAGGTATACTTATCCTTTTCCCACAACTTGTAGCATACAAATTCGGTTAAGAAAATAGTTTCTTAGTTTTCAACTATGTATAAGACATAAAACCCACACTTTAAGAGTGTTCCATTAAAAATTAAATGAGATAAAGTTTATTTTCTAAGATGCATTAAAGAACTATTTTCACATCAGACATCACCATGATATGGAGTATGGAGGAAGTATGATTCCGTTGTGAAAAATTAAGCAAAGATTACCTTATATAAAAACATACGGCCGTATTCATAAACGTTGTCTAACTTTAGACAACTTCCTAAACAGTTTAAATTTGGAAATTGCATCAAAAACTTTGTTTATTGTTGTCTTATAGATGTCAAATTTGGACGCAAGAGTAGATTGTATTAACAGGGAACAATGTGATATTTATTTTTACAAAATAAAGCATAGGGGAAAGATTGTAACAATGAGACAGTGCGAATAGTGAGCCAATCCATTTTTCTATTTTCTGAAAGCAAGCACAGTAACGCTAGTTTGGGTGAAAACGTATATTTCCTCCTCTGCGGGTTTTAATTTTGTTCCAATTGAATTTAAGTTGTCCATTTTCCTACACCGGAAAAATCACTAAATCAGATGGAAGTATTTTTGGAGTGTTATGAAAAGAGTGTATGTATTTTTTCCTGTTTTGTATAACTTTTTTGAAGTACTCGGCACATCAAAAACCTCTAGAAAAGTATATCTGGGTTCTTGTGCCAAAAAAAAGTCCAATCAATCAGTATTAGTTTACCCAAAAAAGTCATACATAATTTCATTTATTTTGAACCTTATGTTTGAATAACTTCAAATGGGTTCACTCTATGAAAAAATTTCAAAAAGATATTTTGTATTATGAGAATAATATTACAGTTAATTTTTACAATGCCTTATATTAAAGTTATAAAAATTAGAAAAAAAAAATGATTTTTTCCCATGTTATTTATATGGAAAATAGAAAATTAGAAAAAGGCACAGCCTAACCTACACACTCAAAAAAATGAAAAGGAAACTTAATGTAAACAACAATTTAAACGAATAATGAAAGTAATCAAAACTGCGCAATTTTTCGTAAAAGTACTTTTTTGTAAAAAAAAAAAACAGCGCAGGGACATTATATAGGTCCCGGATTTATTTTCGGAACTTATGTCCCACTTTACTGGACCATAACTCTGAAATCGAGTTCGCGCAAATGTTTGTTTTTACACCTCAAAATTGTTTCCCGTTGCCAAAATTGCCACTCCCGACTTAAACGTGGGGGAATTGGCACCTCCGTTCTTCGATTTTTTTATTGTCTCGACCCAACCTACACGCTATAGCTTTTTGGTACATTCTTCCTGAATCACCCCGTATATCGTTCCTCACAATGATTGCCAACCCAAAAACCATGTTTTATAGCTTTGGTGTTCACAGCTCTGGTTTTTCATAACTACGGTTTTTTCATAACTTAGACGAGCATAACTCTGTCGCGCATAACTCTGGTATTCATAACTCCTTTACTATTTCATATCTTTTATGTCAAAAAGAGATACATATTTCTAACGTCAATACCAGAGGAATAATCAAAAACTTCTTGTATATGTTGACGATATTGCAATAATTGGAAGAATACAATGTGATTTCAGGGGCAATTTTGTAAACATTGAATCGAAATTGGTTTAAATGGGTTCAACGGTCAATAAGGGCTAAACCAAGCAGCCGCAATAGGACCTTAATTGATTGATATTCGACTCTGATATCATATCAATCAATAGTAGAGTTCCTTTTTAGGACTTATTTTCAACTTTTTTCTTGATAACATAACTGTTGCAATTTGTTTTGCTTTGCCCTTCCACATAAAAATTTTTTCATCCAAAAAACTTGTTCTTACTTTCATAAGCCTTGAAATAATATTATTGAGTTTAATCCAAAGATGTCAAATTTGGTATTTTCATCTCAAACTGCTGAAATGCTTATTTTTTGGCAAATATAATTCAAAGAAACCTCAGCTCAAAGAAAAAAACAAAATCAAATGTCTATTGAATTTCTAAAACAAAGCTTGCCAAACTTATTTACCCCACATTTATTATTCCGAACACCTCATATCTTCAAGCTGCGAAATATACTCGGAAACACACAAATGATATTAAACTATATTCTATCGATTTTCTTGTATTTGTTCAACTCAATGACTTTGTATAAATTATAAGGTAAACTTATATTGAAATTGGTTAGGAAAAGAAGAAAATTTCGGTTAGGCTTTTGTCGATTCATTGTGTCGGAATATCAATATTTACATTTATTGAAGTGTGTCCTTATACAATTAGTGTGGACATAGGGAGAAATCTTTGTTTTGATTTTTATTTTTCCAACAAAAATACACTATTTGCCAACTCGTACAAAAGAGTTCTTTAATAAAATGCGGAAACCATAAAATAACGAATTCTTATATATTCAAAGCAAACAAAAACATAAATTTGTACATTCGTTCACAAATAGTTCTAATAGGGTTCGGAATTTTTTTTAACACCCAATTTGTGATTGTGATTTTTTTTTTGTCTAAGGCTGAGGTTTCGCTTACCAATCTAAACATGCAAATTAAAGTAAGCTCGTAAGATTTAATTTTAATAGTCTTTCTTAATTTATAGTCCATTTTTTCATTAAGTTTAAGTTTGATGACGAAAAAAAGCTGGAATTTTTTGAATGCAATCACTTTTCATCAAAAAATTTAAAAAAAAACTTTTTTTCTTTCATTTGGATTTGATCATTTAACGACTTAAAATAATACATCATTGGAAAGCTTATTATTTTACCTTTAAAAATATGCCTAATTCATATCTGTACGGCACCTACAAAAAAAGTTACATTTTTTAAAAGACAACCATGTCAAAATTAAAACTGAGATTACGGTACTTCCCTCACTGGTGGTTGATGTCAGCAAACGATCTCCCATAGGTGTTCACAAAGACTACCTTGAGTTTCTAGGCGAGTGCTTTAAAAACATTTTTACACGTCCTTCTTCGAATTGTGGTTATTTTTTTGCGTTTTCTAGGACAAATCCAAAAACATAATTAAGTTTGAGAAAATTTAATTTTTTTTTTTCTCAACCCGAACCCTGAGTTGGTATACGAAATTCAATGTTAAGGCACAACAAGAAGAATAATTTTCTGTAAGTAAATAAATTCCATCGTTCACTCTTTTACTCTATAAGGAGAAACTCGAATTGATGACGTCGCAAATTCAAAAAGGATAAGTGTACAGTACACACACATACGTATTTGGCCTCTATTCTTCAATGTTTGAACTGAACACTAAACAAAAAAAAATTCAGGTCGCACGATTTCATGCGTTCAAAATGTATCTTAATCAAGCTGAATTGAACTTACATATATCGCCACAAGGAGTACGTTTGTACATAAAATTCAGTTGACTTGGATTTGACATTTTTGAAACACTTATTTATAATATTAAAAGAAACACGCGTATGTTACCACGTCCACGTTGATTAATTTTATTAGAGAATAGGTTCAACTTAATTTATAGCACTCAAACCGAAAATAGTTTATCGACTTACAAATCCATTTTTCACTAGATGTGTCGCTGTACGTATGAAATATCCACTTTGTCGTGATTTCATTGAATTTCTCCTTAAACCTTTCGATGTTTTTGAATTGGGTTGGTCACGTTTCCGGTCCACAAAAGTTGATTTATTTTGTCCATATTTTTAGTGAATTTTATTGAACAGGATACAGAAATGGCAATCACAACAAAAACATTACTGTTAAAAAAGGAGCCAAGTTCTCCTATGTTGAAATTATGCTGGCACAAAAAGTACTGAGATGTAAAAGTGTACCAAGTTCTAAAGTTTGGGTTCAAATTCGTATCAATAAAATTTTGATTGTTCTCTTGACAATTTTTCTTTTAATTACCGATTTTTAAAGTTATTTCAAAAATTGCCAAGTAAACAATCAAAATTTTATTGATAAGAATTTGAACCCAAACTTTAGAACTTGGTACACTTTTACATCTCAGTACTTTTTGTGCCAGCATAATTTCAATATAGGAGAACTTGGCTCCTTTTTTAACAGTAATGTTTTTGTTGTGATTTCACTCCTTTTTGCAAGGTATGGCTGTAGAATTGAAAATCTCTATATTTGATGAAAATTCAGTGAAAATGGGCGGTTGCCACGCTCCCTGGCTGAAATTCTCAAATTTTAAATTTTTTCCTTTGTATAAACTACCAACTCTACTATTCTACCAAATTTCAAGATTCTAAGATAATCAGAAGTGCTCTATAATATTTGATGAAAATTCAGCGGAAATGGGCGGATGCCACGCCCCCTGAATTGAAAATCTCAAATTTTCGATTTTTTTCTTTGTATACACCACAAGTCCTATCACCGTGTAAAATTTCAAGTTTCTACGATAACGGGAAGTTCTCCATAATTTTGATGATCTGTCAGTGAGTGAATCAGTCAGTCAGTCAGTTACGGTTTTTGAGATTTTCGAAGCCCTATATCTCAGAAACTACTCATCGTAGCAAGCTGAAATTTTGTGAGGAGTTTTGTTTTGACTAGCTTAACAAATGAAGCGAAAATTTCTAGTATCTTTGGTGTGGAAGTTAGAGGGGGGTCGAAAATGGCCTGAGTTGTTTCCTGTAAATAAGGGTGTAGTGCCAAAGTTGCTAGAGAACTTGGCTGGGCACTACCGTGCCCCTTGATTTATTAAGTACAAAAAAACTAAACACACTTAACCCTCTGTCGGCACACGGGTGCGAAATTGGCAGGACAAAAATAAAAAAATTACGATTTTTCAAAAAAGTGGTCACAAAAAAGTCTCTTTATAAGGGTTAAAATATATTTTTTTTCGGAATTGTGAATACAATATTCGAATTCCTCGGAATATTCTACATCAATTTCATACTTGATTCTCTATAAAATATTGTGACCGAAAAAAGTTCTAGCGACATGAAAAAGTACAAACCAAATTCGCACCCGTGTGCCTATCACGTCACAAAAAAGAGGTGTGCCTACAGAGGGTTAATGTGGATTCTATGTAGATTCTATGTGGATTATATGTGGATTCTACATTGTAGATGTTTAAAAACCATAGTGTTTGGGAAACCATAATAGCTCCAGAAATATGCATTGTATTCAATCAACTTAATCAACAAATATCTACTCCTTATGTTAATTAAATCATCATCAATCGACAATTATCCCTATAAGGCACCAATTCAATTTAATGTGACGTCATCTTTAACCACCAGATGGGCAAGACGCTTCCAACAATTGTAATTCTCCAATTACAATAAGTATTTTAGAAATTATGAGGGAACAGATGAACATGCATAAATACGGATCGAACACAAACCTTTTGGCGTTGCCAAAGTTTGGTAAAAACTAATAAGTAAAGCATTATTTTCGTATAGGTATATTCAAACAATTATGTATGTAGGTACAGAGATTCAGTGATATGCATCAATAGCTTTTGTATTAAATTTTGTATTCCTTTAGTTTTATTTATTATTTTTCCTTTTTTTTTATTAAAAAAACGTCACAAAGAACAAACTCTCCAGTTTTACAACAAGTTGATACGTGACCAACCATTTTCAAGTCGTATATACCTACTTTAACAATCTTCTAGCAAATCACGTGCTTGCTTTAAATTACTTCCTTTTTCTTTAAGTGGCACTTCTTGGCAGCCGTTTTTTCTGTTTCGTATAAGAATTTCAAAGAAAGAAAACAAAAAAAAAAATACTTTGTTCAATGCTTCCGTTAAGTTAAAACGGATATTCTACCATTACCTCCAAAATTCGATTGTATCCTGAAACATCTAAAGTCAATAAAATCGTTTTTGTATTTACTTTAACAATTCGTTGATAATAATGTATCAATTCAACAATTTGTCTCTCGCACGTATCAATTTCCAAACAAACGAGCAGAAAATAAATCTTAAATACCTACATTTATAAAAAGATTATCTTTTAGGTTCTTCAATTCAATTCTCAAGTCCCAACTGTATCTATTAATTGAAAAATGAATGTCTTCGACATCCGTCATGGATGAGAACAAAAAAAAAAAAAAACAAAAAACTAGGACATTGTACAAAAAATAGGAAATATAAATCAAACTTTCTAAAGGACCACCAGAGACGATAATATACACTTGGTTTGGAAGGACAACAACAAATGGTTTTATTTTTTTTATGTTTTTATTTATTTTCACTGTGTCATAAGAAAGTGAGAGCGATTAAAGATTAAACATTATTAAAAAAAAAAAAGAAAAACACAATTTGGAAAGTAAAAAGTAAAAAAAGTTAATGATTTTTTTCTTTTAGAGCTGATTTTTCAATTATTATGAGTTACACTATCAGAAAATTAATTGTCAATATAAATTAAATGCACAACTGGGTCGCACGAATTTGATTTTATGGTTAAAGTAATTTTAATGTTAGGCTTTTTATAAAAAAAAAAAAAAACAAAACAAAATAAGAACAAATTTTATTTTTTGTAATATCATAAGTAAAATGAAATGCACGACTGGGGTCGCACGTACTTGCTCTTGCAGTTCAAAGCACTTTTATGTTAGTCTACTTGTAAATTTTAAAAGCTAGATCTAAATTTTAAAAAAATCGATATTGGGGAAGAGCCGACATTTAGGGCAAAATTTTGTTAAATGAAAAAAAAAATTTTTTGTTATTTGACTTTTTTGAGAAAAAATAAAAATGCAGTTTAATTGCCACTGCTTTAAATATTACGTATACAAAGTTTAATCAAAATCGTTAGAGCCGTTTTCGAGAAATTCGTAATATCGTATTTTTTTGTATGGGAGGTATACGAAAATCCATCCACCCGTTTAGGCTGTGGAAATGTGTACAGATGGACGCACAGACGCACAGAAGCACGGACGGAATTGCGGGACCCACTTTTTCGGAATTCTCCATCATCGTAATGTTGGTTTTGATTAAAACCTCAATTTTTTTTTTCGACACGAAACCAATACTTGCCCTATAGAGCAAGTTAAAATAAATAAAGTTTGGTTTTATAATTAAGTAAAAAATATTTTTAGTGGTTTTTGTGCAAGTCCAAGGTTTTTGTCTGTATTGATTTTTGATTTTTCAAAATTAAATTTTGAATTGTTTTTTTTAATAAAAAAATATGTTGTTTTATTTCAAAAAATTAAATTCGCTTTTGAACAAATTAAATTTTTTCTCTTTTGCTTATATGGCTGGTAAAGTTAGTTTTGGTCATAAAAAATCATTTAATTATAAAAATAAAAAATTGGTCTTAAAAATTACCTAAAAGCCGTCTTTTAAAAATTTAACTGTAGGTACCTACATAAATCTATTTATCAGCTTAGATAGACTGTAGCTCGATGTGCAGATGAACGTACAGGCAGAAAACCCGTCATGTTGCGTAGCACGCTGACACGGACCGCATGAAAAACGAAAACTTGTTAGGGTTATTTCGCACATCGCCGAAAACCGGCCCGATACCGGGTAAACGCCCCATTTAGATAATAGTAAGATACAGCCAAATCCCAAATGCGGCGTTTACTCGGTTCCGGGCCGGTTTTCGTGGGAAATGCCCCTAAAGCTGCCTTTTTCCTAACTATATTTCAAAATATATTTAAAAAAAAAAACCATTATCATATTTCAAAAACTATATTTTTACGATGAACAATTTTTGTAGTATCCTGTTTTCAAAAAAACTATTGTGTTTCCTTTCTAGTTTGAGCATTTATTAAAAAAATATTTTTTTTTTCAATTAGATTCTTTTTTGCTTGGAAAATAGTTTGATATTAAATACGACGGAACTAAGAGAATCACCTTTTCGGACTTCTCCATTATTCTGAATAAGGGTTTTGATTAAAACCACGAAAACTTTTTTTTGACACGAAACTAATATTTATCCCTTTAGACCAAGTTTAAGCCTCAATTATTACCGTTGATGTAAATTAGGGTAGCCCCTTATACAAAATTAATGAATCGTCTCCAAATAAATAGAAGAAAAATGCTAAATTTTCAGATTTTTATCTATACCCCTTACTCGCCCTCTATCAAAGTAAAATTTTTGTACTTGGACTTTGCGCTTGATTTTTTTATTATTCCCATATACTTATTTAAAATTATATGTATTTAAAAATATATTTTTGAATCATAAAAAGTATGGAAAAGGAAATCCATTTTTTTGCATGTTGCATACTAAAAATAATAATAATTACACGGTGTAACACTCAAAATATACGCGGGCGGAGACCTATCAGGTTTTGTAGAGCTAGTCGCACTGATTACGAAACGGTATTTGAAAATCCCCTAACACCCCCAAAATCTGGAGTTACGGCCAAAAAACGGTTTTTTGGACCTTCACCCATTGAAAAAATTCTAGCTTCGACAATTTTTTACTCATTTTCGATTTTTTTACAGTTTCTGATAGAAGATAAATATACCTTTTCAACAATGTATAAAACATGTAACTCTGTTAAACTACTTAGAATTTATAAGCTGTCAAAGTTCAAAAATTCCATTTTTTTCGTCATTTGCCCAACTTCGGCATCGATTTAAAGTATATGTTTTCAAAACAACATGCTATTTAAAAAATATATTCTAAAACTATATCTATTTCCCAATCAATCGAGATATTTTTTATGAAAATCACTTCAAAATTGGCTTAGAAAAAAAAAAATTTCGATTTCAACCCAGATACAGAAATTCGAACTTTTAGGTATAGAACAAAAATGTTGTTTCGGCACGTAGTAGGATAACTTGAGCGCCAGGATTTGATAACGGGTTTTTTGTAGAGGAGCTCAATACAAACATTTTTTTCTTTGGGAGGGGGGTCTATCTCTCCCCGTTTAGGTGGGAGGGGCATTTAAAAAAAAAAAGTTATTAAAAAACAACGGCAACACTTACAGTAATAAATGATACCATTTCAAAAAGGAAAAATTGTACATTTGATTCTTATTTTTAAATCAATATAATATAACCAATAGTTTTTGAAATAATCGATTTCAAAGTTAAAAATTTTTTGCCCGTAACTCCAGATTTTGGGGGTGTTAGGGGATTTTCAAATACCGTTTCGTAATCAGTGCGACTAGCTCTACAAAACCTGATAGGTCTCCGCCCGCGTATATTTTGAAACCTCATTTTTGTAACACCGTGTTATTAGTTTAATTTCCTTATAAATTCAGATAGTTTTCTGATTTTTGTTACAAGGAAATTAAAACATTTATTTATATACATTTATTTATTATTTTTAGTATGCAAAATTATTTAAACATTAGGTACATAAAAAAATTCCCAAAAAATTGGCTGAGTAGTTTTTGAGAAATCTAGAAAAAAGTGTAATAAACGTAAGGTATTAAAAAAATGGATTTCTATTTCAATTTTGTTTGTGATTCAAAAATATGTATATTTTTAATAATTGCCGTGTTTTATTGGTACTTAGTACTTTACTGTGTAAACATTTTATGCTGTAAACAACAACAGTTGATTAATTTTATTTATTTATTAATCATCCTTATTGTTGAAGGATCAAAAATGTATAAGTTTAGAAAAAAATATTCTCTATAAACCAACAAATAAAAAACTTTTGTTTATCCTTAGCAATCTCTTGTGGTTTGTTTCCCGTGTAAAATTAAAAATTAATAAATAATATGTATCTTGGAATACAATATTACTAAGGATAACAATTTTAAGTATAATTGTGCAAAATTAAAACAAATTCGATCAAGTCGTAAAAATCTGAAAAAAAAACTAGAGGATTTTTGAGGGGATTTCTTCATTGATATTCGAAAAACAAGCAAATAAAGACTGCCCTAATATACATACATAATAATATATGTACCTACATATGTTAACACTCTCAATTAACGTTTGAAGAAATTGAATACAAAAGTAATGTTCACTGCAGGGAAAGCCCGAAATTTAATTAATAGTTACAATGTATACCTATTCTAAATCAGTTGTAATAGTCAACAAACAAATGTTTTACACATACAAACATTATGTTGTGAATTTAGAATTTATTTCCGCAGGTAACGTAGGAACACGTTGCATAAATACGTTTTCCAGGCATTTTGTCTCAATTAGTTTTGTAAGTGCTTCCGGTGGTGGTGTTGATGTGTTAGTGTGTGTTTAGGAAGTATGTATATCACGTTTTCATAGCATAAAAAGGATCCTACTTCTTGTTCTTCAAATAACTTATTACCTGTATAGTCTATTGAATAAATGCGTCTTAGAAATCTTAATCAAAATAAACAAATAGCTGAATTTTGAATTATTTGTACATCTTACGTAAAGCAAAACAGATTTGGACTAGGCGCATATATTGTTTCGACCCACTCTCCAAAAGGGCAGATGGCAGATAATATTTGTTTTCGTCACCTTATAAAATCCAAAAAAAGACACCAAAAAGCCAATTTGAAAATAAATTGCACAAGCTGTAGCACAGCCGGTTAATAGCTGAGCTGAATATTTTTTTTTTAATCATACGGAATTCATTATGATGACTTTTAGTACCTTTTTTTTTCTTTATTCAATATTCAAATGAAAATCAATTTGATTGAGGAGAGATTTTCCTCGATGCCAATAAATCTGTACATCTGTATTAGATGAATATTTAAATTGTGGGTGGTGATTGCGTCAAAATCGGATTGAATGACTGAATTGTGTATGGAAATTGTTTGGTTCTTTTAAGTGCCGCACATTTAAATTACAGAGTGATGAAAATGGAAAAATATTTTTTATTTTTAACTTTCTTCGTTTTGATGGTTTTATTGAGGTTTAATATTTTTTATCTCCGAGAGGAATCTCATCAAATAGGGATTCTTATTTATTCATGTAGAAGATAGCCAAACAGGTTATCAAAAGAAAAAGACGACGTGTTCGCTCTTTGAGCGTTGGACAAGACAAGAAGTGTTTCTTTATTTTACAATTAGTTAACATTTTGAAGCTTAAAAACTAGATTTGCATGTGAATGATCGGGTCATACGGTAATTTGGATAAAAGAGAAAAGAGACGAATCTTTGCGAAAATTTTTTTTCCTGGGTATCTACACCGAAACGCGTCTGAAACGCGCCCAAAACACGTCTGAAACGCGTCCAAAACGCATCTGAAACGCGTCCAAAACGCGCCCAAAACGCGTCTGAAACGCAGAGTTAACGCATCCAAAACGCGTCTGAAACGCGCTTGAAATGCGTCCAAAACGCGTCTAAAACGCGTCCAAAACGCGTCCAAAATGCGTCCAAACCACGTCTGAAACGCATCCAAAACGCGTCTGAAACGCATCCAAAACGCGTCAAAAACGCGTCCAAAACGCGTCTGAAAAAAAGTTCGAAATTAAAAGAGCCAAAATCCGAAAAATCGAAAATCAAAATTTTAAGGAGCGAGTTAAAAGTTCAAGGAGCCTGTTTGGCGATAAATAGCCGGCTCTGGCAACACTGCTACACACAAAGTTTGAAGTGGATCGGCCCATTCGTTCAGGCTGTAGTTCCGACAGACATCCTGACAGAATGATATAAAGACGGACTTTCGAGACCCACTTTTTTTGCATTCTCTAACATCGTAAATCATGTTTGATTGTTATCTCAACTTTTTTTTTTGTACGAACGCATAATTTGATATTAGGTTCTCGTTCTAGGTTATCATATATCATACCAACTGCAGCAAATTAAAAAGAAATCATGTGTTCTTATCTTTTTATCATACCATCATACTTTTTAATTCTTTAATACATTATGTAAAAATATGTTCCAATAGCAACAATTCTAAAAGAACATTTAAAAATGTTTGAAGTTAAGCTTGTTCTGATTTTTTTTATTGTGTTTCCTTTTAATAATCCCTTTGATCCTTGACCCATGACAACACACTCTAACAATTCATATTAAATCATACGTATATCCATATACCCACTATACCCTACTCCCTTCATATAGCTCAAAGGACCAGAATAAAATAGGACATTCAAGCTTTATTTTTGATGAAGAAGTTTCATTAGACGTGCACTTAAACATCTGGTCCGGAAGGGTTCAACACTTTGGGTTCGGTTAAATTGTATTTTGACTTTCAAAAAAATCCTAGCTATTAAAACCCACCTTAAGGACAAATGTATAATCCTTTCTGAAGGATTAAGGGATTATAGCCCCAAGATGAAAAACGTTTTAAGCATATTTATTGGGTAATTTTTTCCTTTAAATTTTGTACTCATTTTAATTTATACTATTTAATTTATGTACTGTTTTTTAAACATTTTGTATAGGTAAGGTACTTTTTTTCTTTTTAAAGGTTTGATCCAGTAAAATTGTATTTAAAATGAAAATCTCTTGTGTAATTGGCTTTATTGGCTCTCTTAATGTTATTTCATGAGAAATCAATCAAAATCTTCTTCAATATGGAAGATAGGTATGGATAATTGGTACATACAAGAAATTGAATGCCACAAAGAAGAATGCCCAAAAACATATGGAGAAAATACCCAGCATCAGTACGAATGAAACCCATTTGTTCCATTCCATGAGATTCAGCATCGAAAAATACCCTTAGATCATGTGCCATTTCCAGATGCCCCGCACATGAGACATTTCCAGATGAGCCATGTGGGGCATTCCATAACGTCCTGTTGCTTTTTTGTAGGTAATGTACGTTCACGTCAAGGCCGGATTTAGGGTGGGGCAACCGGGGCTACAGCCCCGGGCCCCAACAAAGTAGGGGCCCCCACAAAAAAAAAGAACCTGCATCAGTAGCTGCATTCCTTTGGGAACATTTATTTAATTTTTTTTTTTTCATAAAAATTTGTTTAATGTAAATCTATGGGAAAAAATGTAAAATTCGTTCTTCAAAGGCAAGAAACAACATCTTTAGCGAATTTTACCACTGAAAAAAAAATGATGCAAAAAAATATTTTTTTGTTTTGTGGACAGTTTGAAATAAATTCAATTTTATTGATTTGTACTTCAAAATAATGCGTTTCTCTTAGGAACAACAGTTGGGCTCATCAGTCAGATAATTGGGTACACTTTTATATTACGCTAAAATTAGTATACATTTCAGATTACGAAAATGATATGAATTTCCAATCCGCAAAAATTTCAAATCTTCTTAGAAAGCTCACCTCAACGTATGTATCTACATAAAGAAAAAAACCTAGTATGAGAGTGTTTTCTAAAAGTATTAGCAATTCCAAATACTATCTTAAACCTCTAAACTTTGTCACAAAGTAATTCGAAAGATGTAAGACATCCAGTCAAAATCGTGGCGTGGCAAAATCGCATCGTCACCTCCTCGCGGTGCCCCACAGTGGATCGAAACTATGAAAAAGTGGTCATGGGACTGTAACTTCTGATCTAACGAACGGATCCTAAAACGGTTTTCGCTATATTGCTTCTTGAAAATCGCAGAATTGAATCCAATAAAAAATCACAAAAAATGTTTAGTTCTTTAATTTTTTTTTACTTAAAATAGCTGTTAACATACAAAAACTACCAAATCTTTATTTTACTACACATAAAATTAATACTTTACGTTATTGTCTTATTTATTAAGTAAAAAAAAGCTTTTACATATTTTGTTAACAGTCTTTTAAAATACCGATTATTTGCAAAAAAATTATTATGAATAAAAAATAGCTTAAAAAGGATTATCTTATGTAAATATGTGTTATTTAAAAATGAATTGGTATTGTTATGAAAATACCAACATAAACATAAAAAATATGATAAAATATAGATATTGTCAACTTAATAATGAAATTAATTTAAAAGATAATGATGGATTCATTAAAAAAAAAACAACAAAAAAGCAAACAAAATACGATATACCTACTTATACACTAAAATTATTTATCAAAAAATCATAAAGCTATGTACAGCTAAATATGAAAGACAAGTAGCTAAAATTGCAAATTAAAATGTACAATGTACATAAGAGCGACCAACGAATGATCAAATGAACGAACAAATGAAATTGTACATATTTTTAGAACAAATTTCTTAACAAAAAACTGGAGTTTAAATTTTTCAAAAAACCAAAAAAAAAAAAAATATTTTTTATTTTCTTAAATAAGAAACAATTCAGAGAACAAATTGTTTTGTAAGACAAATTTTATTTCGAAGCCATAACATTATTTTAAGCTAACCTAGTACGCTGCTGAAGCGAAACGAAAATGTTTCTAAGACTCCAAAGTCAGCAACGAAAGTCAAAATTAAATAATGTCAATAAATTAAAACTTGAAAATAATTTTGAAGAAATTAAAATTCACAAAGTGCAAAATTCTTTTGGACCAAGGAATTTTACCTGAAAAAACATTATTGAAAACTTTCCAAGTATTTAAGTACAGGTACCTAATAATATCGTTTGTCAATCTCGTGTGCTGTGAAACGAAAAGCATAACAAAATTTTTCGTTGTGCTGTTTTTTTTATACAAATTTCCGTTTCGCTTCAGCAGGATACTGGGCTTTAGAAATTGAAATATATATATATATTTTTTTTTTAATTTAAACTTTAGTTAGATTGCTACTTTATTATCCAGATTTTGTTAGAAAATACATAAGCATAAAAAATTACAGTTCGTTCATTCGTTGATCACTCTGACAGTGCTTTAGTCTTAAAAAAACCTTAAAAATTAATTGTTTTTACTCACTCTTTCTTTATTTTTTTGGTCAATCTGCCTTACGTTATGTATTCAGTAGTTACATACTTGGTTTAAACTACCCCATGTCACTTTAAGCTAGCCAAATAACACCAACCCTCCCCTTTACAGATAGGAAAAAATAAAAAAAATAAATAAAAAAAATACTACCTAAAGGGTTAAATTTATAAAGATGGTGCTCTAAAAAACGGGGTCGGATTCGGTCGGATCCAATTTTTTTAAAATATTATACACGAACTATTAAGCTTTCATTCTAGACTACTAAGAGAGCGGGCATATGTGAGTATTTTTTTAAAAGCCTTTTCAAAGTTGAAGAGAAATTTTCAAAAAGGGTTATAGAAAAACGTGTTTTAGAATTATTTAGAAATAAAATTTTAGGATTTTTTCTTAAATATATATTTTAGATATCAGTATCTTATCAACAAAATTTATTTCAAGAAGATATCTTAAAAAATGAGCCAGATATAAGAGTATGAAAATTTCTAAGAAAAACATCATTTTTTTCTTGTGAAATAGTCCCCACTTGAGACTCTGTATCTTGGAAACCAAAACATTTTGATAAAAATAACTTGTGGATTATGAAAGAAGGGACAATTTTCTATGATTAACAAACAAAAAATATGTACAAGAATGAAACAAAAATTTTCACCCAATGTCCGGAATTTTGTACTAGACGTTCCACTGTGTGCCCGCTGGATATCCAACCAACGACGAGCGTTGGATCCATTGGATCGATGAGCTGAGTCACCTGAGTTATCTTTTCAGGAACTAGGAACATGTCGCCTTGTCGCCATGTCGCCTTGTCGCCTTATGTCGCCTTGTCGCCATGTCGCCTTGTGGCCATGTCGCCTTGTCGCCATGTCGCCATGTCACCATGTCGCCTTGTCGCCATGTCTGTTATCTACTTATACTTTATCGTTTTAAGACCAAGTGGTCTTCTGTGCCCAGTTTCTAATCGAAAATCTTAAAGAATACCAGTACCTTGGCTTCACTGTAACAAGCAACCTGAATACCGAGAAACACTTGGAAAAGAAGCTATCTGCTTCCAAAAACACTATTGGTACAGTATGGCAAAATATCTACGGAAATACAAGTCTTCCATTCAGTGTAAAATACCAAGTTTTTATCGCAACTTCTCAATCCATCATGTTCTATGCTGCAGAATCGTGAGGCTGGCGTCAGTCGGAGACCACCGAAAAACTCCTCCGATTCTTTTTAAAGCGACAGTTTCGTCTACCAGACACAACGCCAAATTACATGCTTCTCATCGAAAACCAGATTTTCACCACTGTACCTTACATCACTAAAGATACATTTCAACTACTTTGTCAAACTCATGAACAGCCACAACGACAAAAATTGCTAGGAAAATTGCCAAAGTTCTTGGTTTGACGAATGGAAAAATTTAGCAGACACGTGTGGAAATGCCGTTCAGTTTGACGTTGGAAAATGTGGCAGAGTGGAAGCCATTTCTCTGTTATTTACTTGAAAGGCTAAATTTCAAAGCAACAAATGACAGTGTAGAGCAGGCGAGAAGTTCACTTCACAGGGAAGTACATTCAAAACTCAAGTACGATTTATGTGAAGGCAACTATTTTAATGACAGCTTTAACTTCGAACAAATATCTTTCATATTCAGAGCAAGAGGAGAATTGTTAGCATTGATCCCATCCCAATCAAAAAACTGGTGATCAACTTGATCAAATCTTTCGCGAATATTACTGTTGAGATAACATTTTTCGATGACAATACGATGGTAGAGAATGCCAAAAAAGTGGGTCCCGGAAGTCCGTCTGCCTGTCTGTCTGTCTGTATAAGGAGCTACAGCATTAACGGATGGACCGATTAATGTCAAACTTGGTATGTAGCGTAAACCTTACCTAACCTAAAAATAACGGTACTTGTCATATTATACCGATTTTAGTAAAATTGAAATAACTCGAAAACGGCTGTAACGATTTTGTTTAAAAAATTCAAATGTTAGTTTTAAGCTAAGGTCTATCTTCTAATGAAAATTTTTTTTTAACGGTACCTGCCATGGAACCGTTTTTGTCAAATCCGATTATCTCCGAAATCGCTTATTTGATTTCAACGAAACTTTTTGTGAGGAAGCATTTATACAATTTAAATATAAACGAAAAAAAAAACAAATTTCCAAAAAAATAATTCTTGGATTTTTAAAAAAATTTGAAAATTTTTTTTTTTTAAATCAATTTTCGAAAATGGGACATTGAATTCTTTTGAAATTTTGTTTTTAGATGTTGATTAGTGATTTCTACAAAATGGCATACCAATTTTATTTTAAAACATTTTTTCCAAAAAATTATTTATAAAAAATTAGTTTTTTTAAAAAACGGCTCTAACGATTTTGAAATTTTTTTTTTTCTAAAAATGCATCTTAACATATCAATCAAAACTGCATACTTGTTTTGGAGGGCAATTTGATTTCAGATTTTATTTTTTTTTTTTTTTAAACGATTTTTATTTTTTTTCCAAATTTCTATATAAAAAGTCTTAAAAATTTAAGCAACTTTAATTCTAAGAGCAAGTTCGTGCGACCCGGTCGTGCATTTTATTTTCTTCAATACGTACCTACATTATGTTGTTATTTAATTTACTGACTTTATATACATTTATGTATATCTGGGAAGCTACTTTGTTAACAAAAAGAAATCTATTTTTCCGTGTGCTAACTCAACTTAATGTTAACATACCACGCACGTGGGAAAATTCCCTAAACGCATTATGTACATAGGTATATAAGGTATGTTAAAAAAAAAAATGATTTAAGTCTTAAATGTAGGGGAGAGTGGGGCTAAATGTAACAGGGGTAAGAATTAACAGCTAAAAAAAGCGATGTTCCTTTCAATATTAAGAAACGCGTAAAGGAGAAAAATGCTCAATTTTTGCATATCTACCGGCACATTTTCTTCAGATGAAGATTAGACGACAGGGTGAGAAGTTACACTAGTGGTGCCCAAAAAATGCATGTTTGTAACTTTTTTTTTTAATTTTATTTTTGGTCTACCTCTTTACCCGAAAAAGATAGAGTGCTAAGTGTTTTTTTGTTATATGCAACTGTGTTTTGGCTCAAATTGCGTGTATATGTTATGTCTATATCAGTTTCGCTTTTTTTTTAAATTGATTTTATGTGCCAAATTTCATGCTGGGGCTAGCTGTAACATTTTTCCGGGGCAAGTTGTACCATGTAAAAACCTACCTATACTGAAAAATTGTTTACCTAATATAATTAACAACCCTGAATATGAATGCTTCTAATTGAATTTGTATTTATTTTGAAATTGGAAACACATTTTTGAACCACCACTTGAATTCATAAAGCTTATAAAACAATTTATGAATTCGAATAACTTTTATTTAAGACTACTGTCAAATTTTCTCTGGAAATCTTGGATTTGCTCCACTTTTTACAAATTTGCACCAAAATTTCATGACTGAGGTTTGTTTTTATTGTTATTAATTAAAAATAAATAAATATAAACAAATAAAGGTATTTTTCTCTTATTTTTAGTTCTTGGTACAACCTACCCCGGTATGTGTTACACTTTGCCCCGTATGTGGGGTAAGTTGAAACAACACGATTTTTTTTTTTGAAGCTTTATTTTTCAACATTACCGTTATGTTTTGCTAAATTTTTATGATGGATCTTGGAGCTAAAACATGGGTCTTTAATTTAAAAAAGGTCTGGTTGACCCACTTTCAAATTTGTAGGAGAACCATCGATTTTAGAAAAAAGTGTTACATTTGGCCCCACTCTCCCCTATACAGCCATCTGTGTCTTCTTATTTTTTGTTTGTAATATTTCAATATCGGAACCATGTTACAAAATACAATTTCAATTAAAATTTATTAACTCATCCTCCTTTTCGACGTTAAAACGACAGAACTTTGCGAATCGAACCCGTTAAGAGAAAAAAAATACTGTTCTGTTAAAATTTATGATTAATGGCTTTTCTGTTTTTCCAATATTGGGTAGTTCTATTGAGAGCAAAAATACTTTATTTGTCAGCAATTTTATGTTACAGAGTTGAGGATTTATTTTTTTTTCATGTTAAACTTCATCTCTAAAAAAATCTATCACATTCATATGCACTGCCAGCAACAGTTTGTGGTTTTGATTCTAATGATTTTATTGTGATATAAAAAAAAAAGAAGGAAAGTTCAAAAACAGTTTTATTATTGTACTTTATAAGCAGGGCCGTAAATTATGCAATTATTACTATGCGATTAATAATAATTATTCTTATACATATACAACAGGGGAGTGCGTTCATATCATTGGGACAACGGAGAGATGCCAGGGATCCACGAAAGATAATATGGTGAAAACTCTTAATACAAATATAAATATGGGTGCCAACCCTGGCATAAAGGTACAAACTGTCCCGAACGTGTCCCAAAAGTGTCCCGAACGTGTTCCAAACGTGGCCCAAACGTGTCCCGAATGTGTCCCGAATCTGTCCCGAACTTGTCCGGAACTTGTCCCGAACGTGTCCCGAACGTGTCCCAAACGTGTCCCGAATGTGTCCCGAACGTGTCCCGAATGTGTGCCGCGTGTGTCCCGAATGTGTCCCGAACGTGTAATATACGTGTCCCGAATGTGTCCCAAACGTGTCCTGAATGTGTCCCCATCGTGTCCGAATCTGTCCCGAATATGTCCCGAATGTGTTCCGAACTTGTCCCGAACGTGTCCCGAAGGTGTCCCGAATGCGTCCCGAACGTGTCCCAAATGTGTCCCAAACGCGTCCCGAACGTGACCCAAACGTGTCCCGAATGTGACCCGAAAGTTTCGCGAACGTGTTCTGAACGTGTCCCGATCGTATCCCGATTGTGTCCCGCATGTGTCCCGAATGTGTCCCGAACGTGTCCCGAATCTGTCCTAAATGTGTCCTGAACTTGTCCCTAACGTGTTCCGAACGTGTCCAGAATATTTCCCGAACGTGTCCTGAATTGGTTCCGAACGTGTCCCGAAGTTGTTGATTTGTTGTCTGTGAAGTGAGGAAATTTAGTTTTGGTTGCAAGCACCTAGTTGAGGTAGTGTTCAGATCCATTTGTGTATAAATGAGGCTTTAGCTAGAATCGATATTTTAACATTTTTAATTTTTGACGTGATAGCGTCTTATAAATCGATGAACCATGACAGCCACCACAAAAAAG
Source organism: Episyrphus balteatus (assembly GCF_945859705.1). Lineage (NCBI taxonomy): Eukaryota > Metazoa > Arthropoda > Insecta > Diptera > Syrphidae > Episyrphus > Episyrphus balteatus. The sequence continues at coordinate 97,355,499 of NC_079136.1, forward strand.
TGACGCCATTTTCTCGCGTTCCACTCTCGCACTTTCGCAGTGTGGCAAAAAATTTCAATTCAAAATTAAAAATAAACTATTAGAGGTACAAAAATCTTCTATAGCTAATTTGAAAGATAATAACCTAAAGCTTAATCCAATTGAAGGATTTTTAAAAATTCCGTTCTAATAGGGTAAACAGGGGTAAAACGGAAAGATAAAGTTTGGACTAAAATCTAAACGCGAAATCGTAGAGAATTGATTGATTTTGCTATAGATAGATAAAACTAATTTAAGAATAACTGCATTTAAGAAAAAATTCTAAAAAATTTTGAAACTAAGCTACAGTGTTTTGTTTGAACGTTGTACACGTGTAAAATAAAATTTTAGAATTCAACAGGTTATAACTTTTGACCAAGAGCAGATAGAAATTTTATTAAACTTTTATGAGCATTCTAATACAATTACGATTACTTTTCATTTGGTATATCACACATATCGATAGACTAACTACAAGCTACACAATGTTAATTCAAGAAACTTGCGAAAAACCTCACAACACCAGTGGAGATCTGTAGTTGCCTCCCGAACAGCTACCAGTGTGGGAAGTACCGTAATCTCAGTCTGGAAATTCGACATGGTTGACTTTAAAAATTTCTAACTTCTCTTGTAGGCATCTTTGAAATGAGATTGATACGTCATATGAAAGGTGAAATAATAGGCTGTCACATGGTATAAAATTGTATAGGTTATCAAAAAAAAAAAAAAATGATTCCATAAAAATAAATGTTTTTTTTGCTTTTTTTAATGAAATTTGATCGAGTTCAAAAAATTCTAGCTCTTTTTGTAGATGTCTCATAGACCTGATCGATATATACATATATATTTTGAGCTAAGACAATAAGCTTTCAGATGGTATAAAATTTTTTATGGGTTGTTAGGGAAAAAATGGAATTAATGACGTGAGAAGATAAAAATTCATGTTTTTTTTGCTTTTTTTGATGAAAATGATTGTTTTCAATAAATCATTTTTATACTTTTTGCGCATTGTAAAAATTTAAAAATGGTTTTATTCTTAAGAAGAAATACTTGGCTTTAAAATTGCATAATTTTTTTTGTAAGCTTTTAAAATAAAAAAATTAATATAATGAGAAAATAAAAAAGGTATTTTTTTTTAGCTCTTTCTTGTAAATTATGATTGTTTGAAAAAAGTAAACGCTTCAATTGACTAATTTTAAACAAAAGCACACAACCTGTTTTCTGACGACGTTATCACGTAAAATCATCGTCCGTAAACCGGCTTTACAGAAAACCTCTTTTTTTTTAAATGAGTAAGATATATTTGCTGTTAAATTTAAACTCGGGGAAGGAACAAAATAAGTACCCTATAATAAAAACATAATAATTACATCGAATTATCCAAGACCCAACCCCACAGAAATTTCAAACTTTAATCCAATAATTCGTAGACGAAGAATTAACTTCGAAAAAAAAAAATCAAAAATTATATCGAAAGCTAAAAGCATTAAGGGCACGAACCAAAAAGCAAAACCGACAACCGGATAATCAGGATAGCGGCCATCATTCCAAAAACGCAATTGGCCATTCAATTTAAATCGATTTTTTTAACGTTGGCATTTAAGTTATTTTAATAAATTATTGTTTTAGGACCAATTTTTCAATAGTTAGATAAACCTCAGATAGAGTTTATTACTAGGAATAAAAGTTTTTTTTTCATATTGACGTTTATTCCTCCGATAAATGTATTATCTAACTGACGACGATTGAAAAATCAGGGCTTAAATGTTTTATTTTTTTTTTTTTTGTTAATGGGTAATTTCTTGTTGGAAGAAGGTACTAGTGCGGCAGGGCGAAGCCAGTTTCTTCCGACTTCAATTTTTATTTTTGTACCACTAATACTTGAGAGTTTCTTCTAGCAAGAGCTTATTAGGTAGGATAAGGATTATGTTAAATAATAATCCCCATCAGATATGTAATTTTTATAAGTTTTAGGCAAGTAGTTTTGTTTTTAGAGAATTTTGAATTTGTCAACTTTGGGGTCATTTAAAGTATAAATAGAGCAAGGAAACGCATTTGAAGTTTCCCAATGGTGATTTTCTTAAAACGTGAATATTTTGGCTAGATTTGTATCCTATTCGAAGGATATCGACGCACAGAGCACATACGTTTTGGGCAAGTAGTTTTGTTTTTATAGAATTTTGAATTTGTCAACTTTGTGGTCATTTAAAGCATAAATAGAGCCAGGAAACGCCTTTGAAGTTTCGAAATAGTGATTTTCTTAAAACGTGAATATTTTGCCTAGATTCTTATCCTATTCGAAGGATATCGACGCACAGAGCACAAATATGTATTTTTTTTATAAGTTTTGGGCAGGTAGTCAAACTGAGATTACGCTATTTCCTACAGACCGCCACGCCGCCGCCGCCGCACAGTGGTTCCCTTCTATGGAGGAAGTGGAAAAAACCTATAAAAACTGAACGGGTGGACCGATTTGATTGAAATTTGGTATATAAATTAAATAAAACGAATTCTCATCGTGATCTAAAAATTGTGCGTCGTACTTTAAAATTACTCATTTTTTCAAAAGTTGTATTGATTAATACGAGTATATTCATTATTTTTGTTTCCTTTTCTTGTTTTTTTGTGATGTGAATTTCTCTTATACTTTTAAAACTTAATTAAAACTGAATACAAAGAAGGTTTTGAGAAAGCAAATAACTAAAAAGTTTCAGAATTATTATAGCACCTTACTACTTATTTACAAGCCCAAAAAATTGTGATTTTTTTAGTGATTTTCGATAGTCTGTATCTCAGTAAAAAATGATCGTATCATGACAAAACAAAAAGCATGTGAAAGCTACATTCGTCTAGTTTTAGGATTTTAAAACTAAATATTTTATTTCTAATGGTAAAATAACTAGATCTGGAATTATTCAAATACCAATATTTTCCAAATTTGTTTTGTTTTGTTTTGTTTTTACTTTTCTGTAAAAAAAAGTGGGAACATGTTTTGCGAAAAAATGATTATCATTTTTAGAAAGGCTATTTATTTGGCTTTAAAATTCTTTTTGTTTCAAACTTCTACGATTTTTGTTAGACTGCAGACCAAAAATCATAGTTTTGACTTTGACTATCAATACATATCTCAACAACGGATCACCTTATAGATAATTTAAGGATACATTTGAAAACTTCATTTAATTCTCTACAAATAAATTAAGTTTACTTTGTTAAAAAAAAATGTTTTCTTACATTTGAGATCATTTTCGAAAAGCTATCAAAAGCTAGGCCTTTTTACGGTTTCTTAGAAAATGTGCCGCTATTTTATAACTATGGTTGATTATGAGCAAAATTAAATTCGTTTGAGTTTATTTCAACATTTTATTAAAACATACTGTTTAAATTTTAGAGAAACAAAAGAAAATTATAAGTTTTCAAAAAAAAGTTAAATTTATACCGTTTTTTGATATTTTCCCTTTTTTTGAAAATTTTTGATTTTTCTTTATTTTTTGGTTTATCAGTGATGACTACATAGACCTCTTATAATGTAAACCACTTTATTTTACAAAAAAAAAGCCGTTAAATTAGAAACGGTAATACCAGAAGCCAATTTCAAGTGCTATTTGAGTGAAACGCACTCAAGAAGCTCTTACAGGAGAATGGGTCAATATGGGTCATTTGTTTTAACACCATAAATAGTATATATCATAAGCTTTTAATTAATACTAAAATGAACGTGGAGCTTTTTTTTTATAGGACGACAAAGAGTAAAAACTATTCGCTCTAGAGGTTTCTTCATATAATATTCTGGTTTTTCTGATTCAAAAGCAAATTCAACAAAGGATAAATGTAGACTTAAGGACAAATATACCATTAACAACACTACATACTTTTTTTTTTTTTTAAAGCTCTATTCTTAAAAAAAAATTCGTCAAAAGTTGCAGAAAAAAAGAACGAAATTTCCAAAATTTTAAAGAATCTAGTTTGAGGTAAGTATACTCGGGACCCAAGCTATGCAAAAAATTAAAATTGATTGCATTGTGTATTTAAATATATTTTTAATCAAAAAACCAAATCAAAAAAATTGAAAAAATTGTTTCACTTTTTTGAGTTTTTTCCCTCTGGGAACCACTGTGCGCCGCACAGTGGGGAACCTTGTATGGGAAAGTGGAAGAAACTCCTTCAAATCTAAAGTACTGGAATGTTTTTAATGAAATTTTCAGGAATAATAGGAAATAAAAAAATAAATCAGCAACAAAAAAAACTTATTTTGTAAACCAGTCTTATAGCTATATTAGGTACGTAGGTACGTAGGTACTAAAAAAAATCAAGTCAGGTTTAAAATGCATGTAATTTCAACTTCAAATGGTTCTAAAAGACGAATCCGGACGGTTCCGGATGAGATCTTTGCAGTGAATTCTTGCTTAAAGCCTACACTATAATCTAGAATCAACCAGACAATGGCAGCAAATAGCGGTAGTGCTTGAAACTCTAAAAGACTACAATTAATGGCAAATTTTAAATGTTTCTTGTTTAAGGGGTTATATCTAGTTGTAAGTGCGAAAAAACTTTCTTTTTTGTGGATTTTTTGTGAAGAGGCATTTAATTATATAAACATAAAGAATACATGTACATTACGGTGTCCGTTATTTCCCAAAGTGATGTTTTCGGGGGAGACACCCCCCAGATCGAAAGTTTAGGGCCTAAATAAGGGGAAATTAGCAACAAAAAAAATTGTTTGGAGGTCATTAACCCGTGCCTCTAAGGTCATACTTTCCCCATACAAATTTGTATGGAAAATTTTTAACTCATACATAAAATTTTTTTTCTCTCGAGTTTGTTGACTCTGGTTGGAAAATAGTTCCTTTAAAAGATTACATTCAAAATTTCCCGTTAAAATTTTTTTATATTTTATTTCGGTTTTTGAAATTATTAGCTTTTTTCGTAGTTTTTGCTTTCACCTATCACATAATTTTAAATGCAGTTTTATTGGTTTTTAATTCTTTTCAAATATAGCATTCAAAAATTTGTGTATAAATCAAAAATTTTAATTTTTTAAAATTTTTTTTGAAATTTTTGCCGTTTTTATATTAAATAAATATTATTTAATACAAAATTATGATCCTAAGTGGGCTGTAGGTCTGTCTTGGTAATTTAAATATATTTCGTCTACGTTTCGGGCGTGATTACACCCTTCTTCAGGACTCTAAAAAATTTTATTCTAAAAATACTAAACAAATTAAAATTAAAATCTATACTTACAATATTTTAAAATAATAAATTTTAAGATGTTTCTTAAAATTTTTGGTGGTTAGTTTTCTGGTAGGTATAAGTATCTCTTTTATATTTTTGTAAATATTTCAAAATTCAAAAATTGAAGCCTTGAAAAAGACGTTTCAATTAATCGAATTTCAAAATAATGAAATCTAAATTTCACATTTGATAAGAAAATCAAAATTTGACTTTCAAAATCAAAAACGATCTTCAGAAATCATGTCATATATAAAATTAAGCCTAAAATATTTCTATGAACAAACTGGCTATATATACTGCTTAGTCCTTCGCAATCTGATCGCCTATTAACAGTATTATTAGTATTTAAAATATGCAACATTTCCAATAACATACGTTTACTATAGTGTTTTTCTGTCTGTAAAATGTCAACATTGTTAAAGTCTGGCCTATGTCCTTCATCTATACAATGTGAAGCTAATGCTGTTTTTTGTGAATGTCCGCTATTTATGTCTGATCTGTGACCAGCTAAACGATTTTTTAGCTTTTGCATAGAAGTTCCTACATAAACGGAAGGACAATGGTTTATTCCGTCACCTAAGCATTTTATCTTATAGACAATATTTGATCTTTCACTTTTCGAAAATTCACCTTTTAAATTTGAAAACAATGAACTTCTTAAGATATTTGACGATTTAAAAGCTAAACGAACATTGTCTTTATTTCTTATGGGGGCATTTAAAATTCTATTTGAAAGACCTGGAATGTATAGAATACTTTTGTATGAAAACTGTGTAACATTTGTTACTAAATTAGTTTGAACCACGGGATTGAAATATTGATTCAATATTGTTCTTATTATTTTTAATGGAAAGGAGTTAGAAAGTAAAGTATTGGTAATTATATTACATTCCAGGTCTTTCAAATAGAATTTTAAATGCCCCCATAAGAAATAAAGACAATGTTCGTTTAGCTTTTAAATCGTCAAATATCTTAAGAAGTTCATTGTTTTCAAATTTAAAAGGTGAATTTTCGAAAAGTGAAAGATCAAATATTGTCTATAAGATAAAATGCTTAGGTGACGGAATAAACCATTGTCCTTCCGTTTATGTAGGAACTTCTATGCAAAAGCTAAAAAATCGTTTAGCTGGTCACAGATCAGACATAAATAGCGGACATTCACAAAAAACAGCATTAGCTTTACATTGTATAGATGAAGGACATAGGCCAGACTTTAACAATGTTGACATTTTACAGACAGAAAAACACTATAGTAAACGTATGTTATTGGAAATGTTGCATATTTTAAATACTAATAATTGTGTTAATAGGCGATCAGATTGCGAAGGACTAAGCAGTATATATAGCCAGTTTGTTCATAGAAATATTTTAGGCTAAATTTTATATATATACATGATTTCTGAAGATCGTTTTTGATTTTGAAAGTCAAATTTTGATTTTCTTATCAAATGTGAAATTTAGATTTCATTATTTTGAAATTCGATTAATTGAAACGTCTTTTTCAAGGCTTCAATTTTTGAATTTTGAAATATTTACAAAAATATAAAAGAGATACTTATACCTACCAGAAAACTAACCACCAAAAATTTTAAGAAACATCTTAAAATTTATTATTTTAAAATATTGTAAGTATAGATTTTAATTTTAATTTGTTTAGTATTTTTAGAATAAAATTTTTTAGAGTCCTGAAGAAGGGTGTAATCACGCCCGAAACGTAGACGAAATATATTTAAATTACCAAGACAGACCTACAGCCCACTTAGGATCATAATTTTGATTGAAAAAAGGTCACGAAAATAGGATAAATTATTATTTAATACTTTACCCTTTCTTGTTTGCAACTTTTTTAATGTCATTTTTTAGGTGAATAATTTTTAAACAAAATTCAATAAAAATATTGTAAACATATCTTTTGTAGTTCGAGAAAAATAAATTTAAACGTATATACACTTAGGAGCAAAAAAATGGAATCAAACTTTTGCGTTTTTTTAAAACGTTAATTGGCCAGGATGTAATTGACATACATGAATGTTAATTGCACCATTAAAAAGCTTGAAACAAAGGCTTTAAATCAATACTAGGAACTTTAAAACCCGTTCACTTTATAAGGATCCAATCAACATAAATGAAGCATGTAAGCAAAAAAAGACTGAAACTGAAACAGAGAGTATCTGGAAAATTTAACATTTTAAAAAAATTAAGTGCAATTTATTGACAGATAACGTCAATAGTAACGGTAGGAAAAAAAACTGAAATTGAAGCAGAGAATATCAAGAAAATTTAACATTTAGAAAAAAATGAAGTGCAATTTATTGACAGATAGCTATGATACTATCGTATGCATTTTGAAGTTTTTACCAACAATTAAAAGTAAAAAATTCAAGCTTTTAAATGAGACCATAAAACTTGAAAAAACATTATTTTATCCATTGCAATTTTTGTTTCAAATAAAAATTATCTTTTTTGATTCCGTTTTTTTGCTCTTAAGTTTAGAACCTAAATGGTTTATGCATATTGTTAAAGGAGATTGATTTTATAATTGGTACCTATTATGCAATTTAGCATTGAGCCTCTTGGCAAAAGCTTTGAAGATATGACCCACATAGCCTGCAATTATCGTATCGTTTTTATCGTTTTTTGAAATAATCATTCCTGGCTCTGACTTTGCAAACATAATTGGCAATATGGATTTCTGAAGATCTTGCATATGATTTCGAAAAACATCCAATTTCTTACTGCTCCATAAAATTTTGTTAATTTTAAATTTCTTGAATTTCGTACACGGAGAAAACAGACCACATAGAATTAAGCGGATCGCACCTTAATTTAAGCGGATTTCTGTATGGTTTTTTGCTAAGATGACTTTCACCTTAAATTAAGGTGCCTTCACTTTAAATTAAGGTGATAAGTCACATTAATTTCTTGAATGCGTAAATTAAAAAAAAAAGCTGGCAGCCACCGGCGATCGAACATACAACTGTTGGATGAAGTTCACATTAAATTTAACTGAGTTTAAGTGGAATCACCTTATTTTAAGCGGATATCACCTTATTTCAGGGTGGTGAAATTTAATGTGCACATCATCTTATTTTAAGGTGACACTTTAAGGTAAACCAACGAGATTGAGAAGTCTTGAGAAACTGCTACTACATTGATCATTTTATTTTGCCAGCAGAAATCAAAAAGGATTTTCAGTTCCAAATCCATTCTTGGAGAATGATTGAGTATATAAAAATAATTTTACTATAAATCGAAGATGATGAAGATGTTTCAAAAGTCGCTGAAGAAATATATCACTTGAATCGAATTGAACTATCGTTAGCAGGTTTTCATTAAATTCTCCCTTCAAATAAAATGAAGTAGCTTCAGTTGAAAAAAATCACTGGAATATCAAGTAAAGTTGAAATGTTTTGTATGAATTTGTCATCGAAATTCCTTTAGATTATTGCTTTAGATTATTGATATTTTCGAGGAAATTCAAGAACTTCAAGTTAAATTGAGTTTCTGTTGTTAAAAGTTGATTTGCAAGAATAATTGCAAGAATTGTAACGAGATTTAAGGTTTAATTATTCATTGCAAACTTTTTCAAAGAATTTAATTTCTTTTGTCTGAATATCGACTGAGAAAACTGAATTAAATTTTTGTTGTTATAGTTCATCGCCAACAAATTACATTATGTCGCTAATATCTTTTAATGGACAAATGCGATGTTAATGGCAATTACTAGATAACACAGATTTAATTGATTACTGACACCATTCGCATGTTGTTATTTAGGTCATTTCACAAATATCGATTTGTTGCATCAAAAAAGAAGTGTTTTTAGATCAACTTGATTTGATTGAAAAAAAAAAAATATTAAAACGTAAAATATAAACGAAACCGGGACAGTAGAAAGAATTTTACTGGGGTTTCAATCTAATCCATATTTGAGTCGACCAACAGTGGTAATTTGTATGCCCAAAAAGCTGATCAAAAGTCCAAAATAATTTTTTAAGCATAGTCTGGAAAAGTAACTGCAATGGTATAGATAATAAGACACGATCGTGGATCGTCATCATTTTTGTTCTTAGTCGAATTTTAGTGATGTTGGGAGTGGGAACATACACTGTGGTGTATGCGTAACTTTTTTTTTTTTTTAAATTGGGTTATTTACCTAGCTGTACAAAAAGTGACAGATTGAACGATTCAATACCCATACTTAATTTTTTTTATTTTGACGTGATAATGTCTTATAAATCGATAAACCACGAAAAAGTGGCGCCATTTTCTCATGTTCCACCTGAAATTTTTTGCAGTGCGGCAAAAATTTCACTTCAAAATTAAAAATAAACTATTGGAAATGCAAAATTTTTCTGTAACTAATTTGAAAGATAATAACATAAAGTTAAATACTAATGAAGGATTTTTAAAAATTCCATCATTTTACTGGGTAAATAGGGGTAAAACAAAAATTGATAAAAAGTTGCTATTTTAATAACGCGACGTTGTAGAAAGTTGAATTTTTTTTAATCGATAGATAAATTTATTGTAAGGCTAACAATATTATTGAAAAATTTTTTAAACATTTCAAAAATAAGCTATACATTTTTTTAAAACTAAAACATGAGGTAGACCTTTCACAAAGTAGTGCAAGTTTTTGCAAAAAAAAAATTTCAGACAAGTGCGCTGTTCACTGTTTCCCCCTATTTCGGACCTGGATCGCAGGATATTTGAGCGAAATTTCAATTAATTTTAAATTCACAATTTTGAGATAATAGTAAAATGAAGTTCTATTTTTCCACATGTTTTTTTCTTTTGATCTAAAGTAGATAAAAATTTTATTGAACTTTATTGAACATGTTGATAATATTACCGTTCATTTAATATATCACACATAACGGTACATTTACTTCAAGCTACACAATGTTAAATTAAAACACTTTAAAAATACCTCAAAACACCTGTGGAGCTACCAGTGTGGGAAGTACCGTATTCTCAGTTTGATGTTTTGACATGGTTGGCTTTAAAAAATTCTTACTTTTTTGTAGGCATCGTAGAAATATGAATGAAACGTCATATGAAAGGTGAAATGATAAGCTTTCATATGATATAAAATTTATTATAGATTGTCATAGAAAAAATTGATTTAATGGAGTGAGAAGATAAAAATATATGAGTTTTTTTATTTTTTTGATGAAAATTGATTGAGTTTAAATAATTGTAGCTCTTTTTGTAGATGTCGTATGGACATGAACGATATAAATATTCTGAGCTGGTAGAAAATTAATTATACGTTGTCATAGAAAAAATGCATTTAATGCTGTAAGAAGGTAAAAATATATGACTTTTTTGCTTTTTTTTAAAGAAAAATGATTGTTTTCAATGAATTATTTATTTCCTTTTACGCGTTGTAAAAAAATCAGTATGGCTTTTTTCTTTAGGAAAATCTGTAAGCTTTTCAATTGTGTAACTTTTCCCTAAAGCTTTTCATATAAAAAAATTGATATAATGATAAAAGAAAAAAAAAGGTATTTTATTCTTGTAAATTATGATAGGATTTAAAAAGATATTTAGTTTTTTTACAAAACATTTATTTATTATTTTATTAATTTTGTTACAAAAAAGTTGACAAATAAATACTTTTAAGATAATTTTTTTTTTTGACAAAAGCACAAAATTTGTTTTCCTATATGACGTTATCACGTAAGATTATCGTCCGTAAACCGGCTTTACAGACAACCACTGTTTTATTATTTTTGGGTTTTGAAGGCCTCCAATTATTTCTCTACTGTTTCTTTAATCCTTCTGTTTCCTTTTTGTTTATATTAGCCCTTGCTTAGAAATAGATGATTTGCTTTTTTTGTTCATCAGTAACCAGTTTTAAAGCACAGCACAGACACAACTTTTGAAAACAAAAAAAAACAGTTACACTAAATAATATTTATTCATTTTTTTTTTAAATCACACATTTGATCGCTTTCTTGAATTATTCCATCTTAAAAAAAACATTTCCCCAACAAAACACAAAACAGCAACCAACCAGGCCAACCCCATCACTATCCAAATTGTCTTCAGATCTTCAACTTTTAATGGTTGTAATTTCGTATCAAAACCATTATCTAATTTTTTCATTTTTCCCAAACGAACTAATTCGTAAAACGCATTTTTAGTCCAAAAATCCATCAATCCACTTGATTGTGTTTCCAAAATATGAAAATCTAAAGCATTTTTATAAATTGAATTTTCATTTATAGATACCTACTAAAATATTTTTCAACAAGACCAATTCTTCAGACCAACGAAACAATTTTTGACCAAAAAATTTTTGTTGAATTTCATAAACTTTCCATTGAAACTTATTAACAGAATACCCGTAATTAGTATTTAGGGAATCTCGAGCTCTTTCAAATACCTCATAATTGATTTCTCCCTTAAATGAGTTTGAATACTTCTGCATAAGAGTTGGTGTAAATTTGTACAAGAAATTATCGACAAAACCTTGATATGTGAATATTTTTAATCCTGATGATTGAAGATCATCGAAGGATCTAATTATTTTTTCTCTTGGAGGTTCAGCCATGAAAGACTGAAGAAATGCATCATATGAAGTTACTGTTATAATTCCCAATAAAAAAATCAGAGAATAGACGATTTTTGTACTGCAAGAAGCTTTAGGCCGTTGAGAAAATGACTGCCCAAGTATTCCACGAAAACAATTAATGTTTAAGAAGAAATTTAGAATGAAGAAACGTTGTTGATTCGGTCTTGAAATGTGAGAATTTGCTTCCAGACAAGCGGAAAGTAAAATAAATATAACAGTTGTTAAAACAAGGGCTTCCCAGTGAATAACAAATACTTTATAAGTTTGGATGTAGGGTTCCATGGGAAGCATTACACCGAAATCAAATACATTGTACGGATAAGTGAACCAATCGGTAGAATCAATAATCATACCAACACATCCAGCTATTTCAGTTGAGCCATTTAAAACAAGTTTATGCAAATTTGTGAATGAAATCGATGGTCTAATATTGGATGTGTTCAATTGAGCATTAATCCTTTTAGCAAAAGTCTTCAAGATATGTCCCACATGTCCACCAATTGCAACCTGATTATTATCTGTTTTTGAGATAATTACTCCTGGCTCTGGCCCTCCAAAAATAATTGGCGATATGTATCCTTGAAGGTCACGCATATGCAACGGCGTATACAAGGGGGGGGTCACGGGGTCATGACCCCCCCCAAGAACTCAGAACTTAAAAAAGAATTTGTTATGTGATACTGAAATCTCTTGAGTAATATTATTTTTAAAATGTTGAAGTTTTAGAACATGAACGAAAATTAAAGGTAAAAAAAATTTTTGGTATTCAAACAAACTATTTTACCATATTTTGGAGATGTGGTCATATTTTTAGCGAACGCTATGCTGGATTAGGATTATTTTGATTCGTTCGATAATATTAGTTGAGCTGTGCTGTAGAGTTTTGTATGGAAACAAAATCCGGATAAGTATTATATTCAAAGCTTTTTAAAAGAAATTGAATCTAGTAGGTACACAAAAATAATATCTTAAGGGCAAGACACTGCTTACCAGCAAATAAAAGAAGCAGCCATATCTTCTATTTTTTTATATGATGAAGTGAATAAAATATGTTTTAAATAGGGAAGCTTTCTGTGGCCTTGCTGTGTGGAGGTCAATTCTGTTGATAAAATTCGTCATCGGCAAAATGTTAAAGAAGGATATCATTTCTCAAATCTTTTTAGTTTTTTGCAATGTTCCAGTTCAATGCATTCGTCTGATAAAATTTGGTGAATTTTGTTTGCTTACAGAATATAACAGTATTTTGTGCATACTTAATTTGCTAGATCTGTTGCATTTTTTGAAACAACTATCGATTTGTTAATCATCAATGGCCAGCCAATTATAGAAGCAATGTAAGCAACCTTATCTAAGGCAATTTAAATATTATTATTAAATATCACTTAGGGCTAATTTTTTTGAATATTTAGATAAACCTAAGTTAGAGTTATTCCTACGAATAAAAGTTTTTTTTTATAGTGACCTTTATTCTTCTGATAGTCTATCTGACGATTGAAAAAGCAGGGCTTAATCTAATAAATACAACTGAATGTTTTTTATATTGTAAACCGCTGATTAATACCTGAAAACGGTTGAATTTCAAAATATCGCCAAAATTATTTTTTTTGTCTTTACTATTTTAATAGAGGTATTTTAAATTCCCATACAATTTTAAAACAAAATTTAAAAAAAAATTATATTTTCAATGCAATTTTTTTTACAAAACTTTGCGATTCGTTTGCCTGAGGTTAGGAAGAGTTAATTCAAAAGTTAAAACTGTTATTAAGTAAAAACGATTTTTATTTTAACTTTCTGGGCTAGCGGAAAACAATGAACAGTTATTTTAAGGCAAATTATTCAATCGAAGTACTCGTACAGTACATTTTATTTTTAGGAGAGGATAGCCTCAATTGGTCAAAATTAAAGCCTAGTGCGCTGCTGATAAGAAACGAAAAATCCCATACAAAAATGAAACAACGAAATGGTAAACCAAAAATTTCGTTCAACTTTTCGTTCTGTAGTACGCTGTTCGGCACAACGAAATTGAAAGTCTAAACTTCTTTTTCGGACACAAACAATTGCCGGGGACATTCATTGTGTGTGGAAAAATGACATTTTGAGTTTTTACTTGATCTATAGGGCAAGTATTGGTTTCGTGTCGAAAAAAAAAATTTGAGGTTTTAATCAAAACCAACATTACGATGATGGAGAATTCCAAAAAAGTGGGTCTCGCAATTCCGTCCGTGCTTCTGTACGTCTGTGCGTCCGTGCGGTTATGCGTCCATCTGTACACATTTCCACAGCCTAAACGGGTGGACGGTTTTTTTTCAAATTTGGTACAGATGATTTTTATGGAATTCTGAAAGTTGGTTTTTTTTTGTTTTTTTGTATCTCCCTTAGAAAGTGTACCTCCCATACAAATTTTTCAATTCAAACCAAATAACTCGAAAACGGCTTTAACGATTTTGATTAAACTTTGCAGACGTAATATTCAAAGCAATTGCAATAAAACTGCATCTCTATTTTTTTTTTTTCAAAAAAGTCAAATAAAAAAAAAAACATTTTTTTTTTCTTTTAACAAAATTTTGCCCTAAATGTCGGCTCTACCCCAACATCAACAAAATTTCTTTAATTTTATATAGAGGCAGCTTTTAAAATCTACAAGTAAACCAACATAAAAGTGTTTTAAACTGCAAGAGCAAGTATGTGCGACCCCAGTCGTGCATTTTATTTTGTTTGTTTTTGTTGTTCATTTTGTCATTGCATGTCTTTCTGCGATGCGTGTTTGCTTTTTTTTTCATTTATGTTTTGCAATTTTTGAGTATTTTTCGGTCCAGATTTCGCAAGCATTTCGTTGTCCTCGTGGAGACCAACGAAAAATTTCGTTTCACATCAGCAGCGTTCTAGGCTTTAAGGTTTAACGCTAAACTTAAACGAATCTCATACCGTTTTTGTTTGGTTATTTTTAGAACTATACATTCGGAACTTTTCGATTCGAAATGCAAGACGCACAAATTTTAATGTTTAATAATTCAAAAAGCCCATTTTCAGGTTTATGCCTGCTATCAAAACTTTTGAAAAAAAAAAAAAAATGGCATGACCCCCCCCAAGACGCAAACCTGTATACGCCCCTGCGCATATGATTTTGAAATACATTGGAAACTGTCTTACTCCAAATGATTTTTTCAATTAAAAGACCTTTGAAGTTGGCATAGGTGTAGTAAGCCGAAGAAGTCGAAAAATCTTGATAAATTGCAATAACATTGATCATTCTGTTCTGCCAACAGAACTCAAAAAGCCTTTTTAGTTCCGATTCAGTTCCTGAAAGATTCTTGAGTACAAAAATAATTTTAGAGAAACGAAGATGATGCAAATATTCCAAAAGTCGATGAAGAAATGTATCAGTTGAATCAAATTGAACTATCGTTAGCAGGTTTTCATTGAATTCTCCCTTTAAATTAAATGAAGTAGCGTCAGTTGAAAGAATCACAGGAATACAAAGTCAAGGTGTAATGTTTTCTATAAATTTGTCGTAAAAATCCGTGTTGAAATGGTCTTGAGATGTTTTTAAAAGAAAAATGCTTTGATAATGTTCGACGTTGTTGATATTTTCAATTAAACTCAAGAATTTTGAATTAAATTCAGCTTCAGTTGTTGAAATTTGATTTGTTAGAAATGCAAAAATTGTAAAAATATTGGAGGTTTCCCGAGTCGAACTTTATGTACGAATTTAGTACTCAATATACTAAATAGATTCTATTCAAGTACTTTTCATTTTAAAATAAACCTAAATATGAACTTTTTATACTTATCAAGCTCAGTATCTCCTGAAAAATCTGCACAACTGATAAATAACGACTTTCAAAACTGAAAACAGTAGTTTAATCCTAAATATTCTATTTGTGTCAAAAATTTTAGACCCTGCTATGTACTTGTAAAGCTCTTTAAGCTTGATAGAAACTATTAACACTTTTTAAGCTAGATTCAGACTACTTAAACACCAAACACTTTTGAAGTCCTAAATATTCTTCATGTGTCGAAAATCTTTAACCCCTCAATTTGTACTCTTATTTCTTGATTGAGGCTATTTAAACTCCAAATACTAGCTAAGTCCTAAAAATACAAGTTTAGACAGGAACTTGGGCATGGTCATTTTCACGTGCAATTCATTCGTCATTGTCATTCGGCGAGTGCGGATCGGTTCGGTTTCGGTTAAAATTTTGTTTTGATTTTTGAAAAAAACGATGAAAATGTGAAAAAAAATTATTTTTGTGAAAAAAATACAAACAAAAAGTGGAAGTGATAGTGAATGAAAATAAGAATTAATATTTAAGTTAAAAAAGAGCAATACAAAATAAAAGATAACGTAATATTCGTGTAGATCAAAATAAATATAATCATTATTACAAATTAAATTATACTCTGTGCATGAATTTGCATGCACGATTCGAAAAAGTGGTTTTCGTCATGACTTTCGTCGGTCTGTGCGGGCGTTGCGGTCGGTTCGTGTCGGTGCATCCGTTCGTGACTTCATCAGAACAAGAAGCTGCAGCATAAATGAGTGGACGAATTTTCTTTAAAATTGGTGCGGATGATTTTTTTGTAATTTGCGAATTTGTGAATTTTTTTTGTAATATCTATTTTAGAGAAAGGGCCATACAATTTTTTTTTCAAATAGTTGCAATTTTCTCGAAAACGGCTCTAATTTTTTTGATAAAATTTATTATGGTGGTACTACTCTGTCATTAATCCTAACAAAACTAGAGGATATATGAACATTATTTACTTATTCAAAATTTTACATTATTCGAATGGTTATTATAACTAATAAAATATGTAATTTGAAGCCATTACGTGTGACACAGTCATGCATTTTATTTGTTTTTACATGAATGGACTTGCTGGTAAAATAATTTCAAATATTCCGGAGTTGTATGAGGATACAATAAAGTGGGACATTATTGGATTAACCAGAATTAATCCTTTTCTTTTCCATTGATAACGTCGGAAAACTGACCTGTGTATTTATGTTACCTACTATGTCTGTGGCGCCAGCCGCCGATGGATTCTAGCATTTTTTAAAAATAAAAATCAATGACAAAATTATTAAGTAAGCAGTCGATATTAACAAAAGGGCTTCTTTAATCATTTTTTCTGATTTAAATAATGATATTATATTAATGATGTTAAAATATTCAATTTATTCAACCTGATCATTAATTTATTAGCTGTGTTTTATTTTATTCGTGATCCAGATCAGTGATCAGATCATTGTTTTTATTAGCTTTATAAAAAAAGCAGGATTTTGTTTTGTTAGTGTTGCAAATAAATGCAATGATCTGATCTGGATCTAGAGCAAAATAAAACACAGCTATTATAGCTTAATTAGAATTTGTAGGACATAGTTAGTATATTAAGACCCTAGTGAGAACAATAGGGCCTATAGAATTTTTGGGAAATTGTAGAATACATAGGACCAAATGAGATTTTGTAGTATATTAAGGTTCTAATAAGGGTTTAATCATATTTTTTTTGGTCCTAAATAACTACCCAAAATGGTATTTTTTCCGATAACCGACTATTTGCGGTCTTAAGTAGAGGTTATTTCCTTTAGAAATTTAGTGATATTTATGACCTATTGAATCTAAACAAAGAATATTTGGGTTTTAAATAGGATTTAAATAGTGCCAAATGTTCGACTCGGGTTTGTAATTCATTTCGAAATTTTGTATTCAGTTTAATATTTTTATGAAACAATTGACATCGAATGTCTGTTAATCGACTGGAAAAACTGTTGGGAACTTCTGACTTCCATTGTAGTATAGTTCATCGTTGCCATTATATTTTAGTCGCTAATGCCTTTTAATGGAGGAGGATTTTAATTTGAAATTTATCAGTACATAGCTAATTGCATGGTTTTAATTGATTTTGTACATCATTTCCTTTTTGTTATATAAAATAATAAGAAGTTAAAACCTTTTATAAATCCATTGAAATTGTTGTATATCAAAATTAAATTATTAATTTATTTTGCTTCAGGAAATGATTCTATTTACTGTTTCAAATAGCTTTGGTTCAACAAGATTTTTCTTCAAAAATAGACAGTTTTTTGGCTGACACTTTGTAAACTGCAATATAATAAAATTTTATCAATTTCATCATTGAAGAATGGTGGCTTAACCTAAAAACCTTTCTAGATGTCCAATCCATTTAATGTTTTAATAATTTGAAAATCGTTAGTGCGTTTGCCATTTTGTAGCATACAGAAATATCAACGCCTTAAACAAAAATTACAAAAGAAATTCACGTTTTTGAAAATTTGATTTTGAAAAAAAAAAATAAATAAATAAATTGATTTATAGGCAATTTAAATGTTTTGCATTAAAAAACTAGTTAAAATCCCAAATAACAATTCTAGTTCGTATAAAGCTTTTGAAGCGCTTATAAAGCTCTTTAATTTGTATTTATTAACTTCATTTAGCTCCATAGCGTCAATAAAACTGTTTAAAAACTAATTCCAGAGCTATTTTGTCGAATTTGGGAGCCAAAAAGAGCTCTTTTTCATTTCTTACATTAGTGGTCAGTAGCATTAGTGTAAGTCTTTTTGCATTTGATTTAGAGCTAGAGTAAAAGTGTGAAGCGGAAATATAAATTCGTTTTGCTTGAGTATTAGTAAACATAATTACAAAAGAAAACAATGAGATGGTTGCTTGTGTTGATCTATGAAATCATTTCTCAAACACAAATATTTTGAAAGTAAAACTTCAAACTATAGGTATACCTAGTAAAAATATTCATACTTTAAACAATGATGATTAAGACATGCGAGGGCATGATTTTAGGTGCCACTTTATCATCACAAACATAGGTATTGCACCTCGTAATCTTACAACACGCCTTTAAAACATTAATGATTTAATATTAATTTGATAATTAAATTAAAAAAAAAAATTAGGTATGTAGAAATTTCATAGCATCTACCAAAAGAGCCATTTTTCTAAAACAACAAGAATAACTTTTTTAGAGCTTCTATAGATCTTAACGTCTACAAATAAAATGTTTGAGATATGTTGTGAAGCATCTTTTTTATTTAAGACATAGGGTGAAAAAAAAGAACAAAATACATTGTTTGAGACTTTTTTTAAACGAAAAATAATTGCAAACTTTTGATGCGGAGTTTTCTTTCTATTAGCGATTTTATTTGTTTGCACGAATACTTTGTTCTTAACCAAAAAAGGGTTTTTTAAAATTGAAAGAGATGATACGATTTTTGCGTACGACGTACGAGCATATTAAACAACAAACGACAAGGGTTTTTTTTTTAAATGCGACACGACAATGACATTAAGGGTTTTTTAAAAGCAAAATAATTTGTAACTTTCTCGCTTACATTGGTGTGGGTTTTATCGTAAATATGTTGTTTTAAAGACTCGCAAAGTGTAGATAATTTGGCTAGCCTTAAAAACCCCTCCCCCCTTCTTTCCTATTTCCCTACTCAACTTACCTTCCCTTACCCTCCACAAACAAAAATTCCCAAGTCAAGGTAGTTGGAATACGTGCCGAGGACTGAATGGTGCAGGGAACAAAACATGTGCATCGCGAACGTACTGTCCCTATGCGATACCGGGCGACCTCGCATAGTAACTAGCCTTACGTCTACATGGGAGCTCTGTAGATAGTTGACCTTATATTTCTCGCCATACTCGTGGGATTCAAATGGAAACAAACAAACAAAAAAACACAAACCAAAATAAAAACAAAAACAAAAATCATTTACTGGTTGACAACGCAATAACGGAGTCAGATGAAGAAGCTCTACTCCGCTCACCAGGGACTGATATGGACGTGGATTTCGTCGAACCACCGCCATATACAGGAGCCGTGCCCGTTCCCAATGCAAAGGGCAATCTAGATGCTCAGGCACCACAAGGTCCAAGCTCTATGATTGAGGGTAACGAACACGTCAACAAGCCCCAGCAGAAAGATTATTTCACTGGGGCTCAGAAGCGACGTATAGCTGCGCAGATAAGAGACGGCATTGAGCCCGAAGAAGCCAGGCGCAGAGAAAAGGCTAGATATGCTAAAATACTAGCAGACAAGCAGGCTGGCACATCGATGCAACCAACTAACAAGGGCAAAAGGGAACGGTCAGCTGACAACTCCCCTGCAGGAGCAGCCTCGAAGAAGCATCGTGCTCACGAGAAGACCAGATTCAGCCCTAATACCAGCAAAGACAAGCCCAGCAGTGCCGCCAAAACTGGATCCAACCATGGAAAAGAAGGTAATCAATCACGACCAAGCACATCAGGGGGCTCCTATCGGGATGCCACAGCCCAATGTAAGGTCGCGATTATGCACTTTCTCCATCCTTTACAAACACTTACGGAGCGCGAAACCAAACTGGTCAGAAAAAGCGTTCTGGAAGAAATGGACAAAGCAGACAAAAACTGTCCAGCAATTAAGTTTGTAGCCGTCTCGGACAGAGACGGATGGCTCTCGTTTACCTGTCACGACACAGAGACCAAAAAATGGCTCATGTCTACGGCAGAAAAAATAAAGCCATGGAAGGACGCAAAACTACGTGTCACTCAGGGCAACGATATACCCAAGCAACACGTTTGCGTTACTTATGTCCCGGAAGATGAAAATCTCACCAAAGACATTTTTCTAAATCGGCTTGGAAAACAAAACACCGATTTAAACACCAAAGGATGGAGAGTCCTCAGGATCATCAAAGAAAAAAGTGGCGGTCATCACGTCACTTTCTCTGTCGATGAGAAATCCAAGGACTCCATTCTGAAGTCAAAGTGCAAACTGTTCTTGAATTTCTCTCAGATCCAAATTAGGATCAAGGCAAACTCAAGACAGGAAGGCACTGGCACGCAAGGAAACAACAAGGGCGATAGTTCTAAGGACCTTGCAACAACAGAGGAAGCAAAAACAGATGCTCCTACAATCAGTGGGTCAACGGTAGAAGTTGCCAACCCCAGGAAGTCTAAGACGTCTGAAGACTTATCTCAGACCGACGAGACCCCTGGGGATAACTCTATCGCGGCACCTGGAACTGATACTGGCGCTCCTGCCAGTAAACCCGCTCAACAATAACATGGGATTGAGGTGTATCCAAATTAATCTGCAGCATGCGAAGGCTGCCTCGGCAGTACTAAGCCACAGATTCAATAAGGAACACCTTGATATAGCCTTTATCCAGGAACCTTACATAGTGAAAGACCAGATAAAAGGCCTATCAGGTGAGCTAATTTATGATTCTAGTAGTGAAGGTAGACCTAGAGCTTGCATTATGATAAATAAATCTATAATAACCATTCCTATTCCACAGTACACCAACAAGGACATGGTAGCAGCTATCATCCAGCTGCAGACCTCGGAGGGTAGGTCAGAAGCTGTCATCTGCTCAGCCTACCTGGCAGGGGATTCTGCCGACCTAAGCTTCACACCACTGCAGGATCTCATAGACTACTGTGGCAGAACAGGCCGGCAAATCATCATTAGTTGTGATGCTAACGCCCATCACACTGTATGGGGCAGCTCCAACATAAACAAAAGGGGTGAGTACCTTCTAGAATTCATTTTTAAAAATAATCTTGAAATCTTAAACTATGGGAATAGCCCTAC
The DNA here is from genome assembly GCF_945859705.1 of Episyrphus balteatus. Taxonomy (NCBI): domain Eukaryota; kingdom Metazoa; phylum Arthropoda; class Insecta; order Diptera; family Syrphidae; genus Episyrphus; species Episyrphus balteatus. The sequence goes on from NC_079136.1 coordinate 97,376,950, forward strand.
CTTCATGAACAGAATCAGGGAAGAAGTCCTTGATCTCACCCTATCCACTTCATTCATAGGTAATGCTATACAAAACTGGCATGTTTCGACTGAAACATCAATGTCAGATCACCGGCAAATTTGCTTTGATATATGTATAGAATCAAAACTCCCCTTAACGTACAGACAACCGAGAGCGACGAACTGGGACGACTACTGCCTAGAAATCTCGCAAACGATCAGAAACTGTCCAAACAGCATCAGAGACATTGACAGCCTAGAAATAAGCTGCAACAGTCTCAATGCAACAATCACTACTGCCTACCATAACGCATGCCCAGAGAAAACGAAATCAGGCACACGAAAAACACCATGGTGGAATGCCAAGCTCTCAAAGCTAAGAACGCTGACCAGAAAACTATTCAACAAAGCCAAGCGCATTGGAGACTGGACCTCATACCGCACTTCTCTAACCAACTACAATACAGAGATTAGAAGAGCCAAAAGAGAATCATGGAAAAAGTTCTGCAATGATCTATCTGATATACAAAGCAGCGCTCGCATCCACAGAATTCTCGCTAAAGAGCACACTAATCATATTGGTCTCTTAAAAAACACGGATGGCACGCGTGCGGAAAATGGTCCAGATACGTTACAAATCCTTACGGACACTCACTTTCCAAACTCTGTAGTCATACCCTCAGATCTATCTAGTCCTTCTCCCCAGTTCAGGCTTACCAGACCAAACAGAGAGGATTGGAAAAGAGCAAGGGATATGTTCTATGAGGGAAATATAAAATGGGCAATAAATTCCTTCGACCCATATAAATCTCCCGGAGAAGATGGAATCTTTCCAGCACTCCTTCAGAAAGGAAATGAGTTAATTACACCTATGCTAATAAACATATTTAGAACAAGCTACGCATGGGGTTACTTACCAACAAGCTGGAAAGAAGTAACGGTCAAATTCATTCCTAAATCAGGACGAAGACCAACTGACCAAGCTAAATCCTTCAGACCAATTAGTCTTACCTCATTCTTCCTGAAAACAATGGAAAAGATACTAGACAGGCATATCAGGGACGGGCCATTGAAAACAACACCTCTTCACAACAACCAATATGCCTACCAGCCAGGAAAATCAACCACGCTTGCTCTTCAGGAATTAACAATACGGATTGATAAATCCCTTAACGACAAAGAGACTGCAATAGGTTGCTTCCTAGACATTGAGGGTGCTTTCGATAACACTGATTATGCCCAAATACAACGCTGCATCCTCAGCACAGGGGTAGATCCTACCACATGCAGATGGATTCAACATATGCTCAGTCACAGAAAAATTAATGCCACATTGGGCAATGACAAAATCAGAATCACAGCTGCAAAAGGATGCCCTCAAGGCGGGGTTCTCTCCCCACTTCTGTGGTCCATTGTAGTTAATGAACTGATTGTCATACTTAGCAATGCTGGATTTTATGTTCAGGGCTATGCTGACGACATTGTGATCCTCATTAAAGGTAAATTCGAAGACACGATCTCGAATCTTCTACAAAGAGCACTCAATATAGTCGCAAACTGGTGCCTAAAAGTTGGACTTAATGTCAACCCTAAAAAAAGTACCATAGTCGCCTTCACCAGAAAAAGAAATAAACACAAACTTATAAAGCCTACTCTTTTCGGTGAAGCGATAGAATTCTCAAAGGAAGTTAAATATCTAGGGATTACCCTAGACGAAAAACTCAACTGGAACTCTCATATACAGAAAACCATTGACAAAGCCAGGACTGCCTTATGGACCAGCAAATGTCTAACTGGTAAAAACTGGGGTGCCAACCCCAAAATCTCTCGCTGGCTCTATACAGCCATTGCCAGACCAATTATAACATACGCTGCACCGGTCTGGTGGCATAAAACAAAACAAAAAACAGTACAAGCCAAGCTCAATAAACTACAAAGACTAGCTTGTATAAATATTACAGGAGCAATGAGAACAGCCCCCACAGCAGCGTTAGAAGTTATCACAGATCTACCACCACTCCATCTCCTACTAAAGAAAGAAGCCATGGTCAACGGCTACAGGCTCATCGCAGAAGATAACTCTAATTCCAAGATAATCCACTCTGATATTCTCACTGAATTAAATAGGGAAGAATTACTTAAAATATGTCTAGTAGACAATTGTCTCCCAAGATATAACTTCACCCAAAACTATAAGGTCACATTCCCCTCACGACATGAATGGGAACAGAACAGACCCATCTTCAATAGCGAGTCTCATGTATGGTACACAGATGGCTCCAAAACAAATGAAGGTGTTGGGGCCGGAGTATTCGGAATGAACACCAAAACTTATCTGCACCAGAGCATGGACAGCTTCAATTCCGTATTCCAAGCAGAGATATTCGCAATTGAACTCTGCCTCAGAGAAAACTTAAACAGAGCTGTAATAAACAAAAAAATTTATATTCTCTCTGACAGCAAGGCGGCACTCCAAGCTCTTAGGAGCAATGAAGTCACCTCAAAGCTGGTATGGGACTGTATACAACTTCTACACCAGCTTGCCAGTACAAACAGAGTTCAACTCATTTGGATACCTGGTCACAGCGGTCACGTTGGGAATGAAATAGCAGACACACTAGCCAGAAAAGGTTCCGCATCTACATTCATGATGCCAAGACCATTCTGTGGCATACCAACAAGCACTGCAAAACATTACATTAATAAATGGCTAAGAGATATGGCTAATCATTACTGGACGCATACGGAAGGTAACAGACAAGCCAAAAAATTTATACCAAACATCTCCCACGCCAGAACGAAACAACTCCTCACACTCACCAGGAGTCAGATTCGCATAACCACAGGCTTCCTTACTGGACACTGCTCAGTAAAAAAACATCTCAAGACCATGGGCATCACACAAGACGATACCTGCAGAATGTGTAACGAAGACGAAGAAACAGCAGAACACATATTGTGTCACTGTAATTGCTTAATCAATACACGTCGACGTCACCTCGGAGGGTATTATCTCGAAGCGGAAAACATTGCCGCTAGTTCACCCAAAAACATACTAAGTTTTCTAAACTCAGGATTTCTACGTGAACTCTAAAAAGAGGACATCACAATAGGCCCATCAGAGGCCGCAGTGATTAGGCGAATTATTCCCACCTCTCACCCTAATCTTAATCTTAATCTTAGCCTTAAAAAGCTATTCCACACCAATGCGATACGACAAAGCGACATAAACAACACAATACGAAAAGTGTTTGTATAAGAAAAATTTTTTATCGCTTTTTCGCGTTGGTACTCGCTGTCAGGGGCGTACACACCATTGGGGCAACGGGGCGGTGCCCCGGGGCCCCCGACCGACGATAGGGCCCCAACTGGAGACAATGCAGAGAAGGCAATTTTTTATAAAAGTAACGAAGCAAAAATATAAGATATTTAATATGAATTCCTTTGGACAGAAGAGAGACAAATTATTTTCTTCAGTTTAAATCATAATGAATTGGTAGCCAGCCACATAATATTTCATAAAAAAAAAAAATAAAAATAAAACCTCAGAAAAGAAAATTTAAAGTAGTTTTATTTTTAGAGAGCTTTGAATTTGTCAACTTTTGGGGTCATTTAAAGCATAAATAAAAACATAAATAGCATTTGAAGTTTCCAATTGGTGATTTTTTTAAAACGTAAATATTTTCCCTAGATTTATATCCTTTTCGAAGGTAAGCAACGCAGAGAGCACAAATATGTATTTTTTATAAATTTTGGGCAAGTAGTTTTATTTTTATAGAGTTTTGAATTTGTCAACTTTTGGGTCATTTAGAGCATAAATAGAGCCAGGAAACGCATTTGAAGTTAAAAAAAGGTGATTTTCTTAAAATGTGAATATTTTGCCTAGATTTGTATCCTATCGAAGGATATCGACGCACAGAGCACAAATATGTATTTTTTATAAATATTGGGCAAGTAGTTTTATTTTTAGAGAGTTTTGAATTTGTCAACTTTTGGGTCATTTAGAGCATAAATAGAGCCAGGAAACGCATTTGAAGTTAAAAAAAGGTGATTTTCTTTAAACGTGAATATTTTGCCTAGATTTGTACCCTATTCGAAGGATATCGACGCACAGAGCACAAATATGTATTTTTTATAAATTTTGGGCAAGTAGTTTTATTTTTAGAGAGTTTTGAATTTGTCAACTTTTGGGTCATTTAGAGCATAAATAGAGCCAGGAAACGCATTTGAAGTTAAAAAAAGGTGATTTTCTTAAAATGTGAATATTTTGCCTAGATTTGTATCCTATCGAAGGATATCGACGCACAGAGCACAAATATGTATTTTTTAAAAATTTTGGGCAAGTAGTTTTATTTTTAGAGAGTTTTGAATTTGTCAACTTTTGGGTCATTTAGAGCATAAATAGAGCCAGGAAACGCATTTGAAGTTAAAAAAAGGTGATTTTCTTTAAACGTGAATATTTTGCCTAGATTTGTACCCTATTCGAAGGATATCGACGCACAGAGCACAAATATGTATTTTTTATAAATTTTGGGCAAGTAGTTTTATTTTTAGAGAGTTTTGAATTCGTCAACTTTTGGGTCATTTAGAGCATAAATAGAGCCAGGAAAAGCATTTGAAGTTAAAGAAGGTGATTTTCTTAAAACGTGAATATTTTTAATAGATTTGTATCCTATTCGAAGGATATCGACGCACAGAGCACACATATGTATTTTTTATACATTTTGGGCAGTTAGTTTTATTTTTAGAGAGTTTTGAATTTGTCAACTTTTGGGTCATTTAGAGCATAAATAGAGCCAGGAAACGCATTTAAAGTTAAAAAAAGGTGATTTTCTTAAAACGTGAATATTTTCCCTAGATTTGTATCCTATTCGAAGGATATCGATGCACAGAGCACAAATATGTATTTTTTATAAATTTTGGGCAAGTAGTTTTATTTTTAGAGAGTTTTGAATTTGTCAACTTTTGGGTCATTTAGAGCATAAATAGAGCCAGGAAACGCATTTGAAGTTAAAAAAAGGTGATTTTCTTAAAACGTGAATATTTTGGCTAGATTTGTATCCTATTCGAAGGATATCCACGCACAGAGCACAAATATGTATTTTTTATAAATTTTGGGCAAGTAGTTTTATTTTTAGAGAGTTTTGAATTTGTCAACTTTTGGGTCATTTAGAGCATAAATAGAGCCAGGAAACGCATTTGAAGTTAAAAAAAGGTGATTTTCTTAAAACGTGAATATTTTGGCTAGATTTGTATCCTATTCGAAGGATATCGACGCACAGAGCACAAATATGTATTTTTTATAAATTTTGGGCAAGTAGTTTTATTTTTAGAGAGTTTTGAATTTGTCAACTTTTGGGTCATTTAGAGCATAAATAGAGCCAGGAAACGCATTTGAAGTTAAAAAAAGGTGATTTTCTTAAAACGGGGATATTTTGCCTAGATTTGTATCCTATTCGAAGGATATCGACGCACACAGCACAAATATGTATTTTTTATAAATTTTGGGCAAGTAGTTTTATTTTTAGAGAGTTTTGAATTTGTCAACTTTTGGGTCATTTAGAGCATAAATAGAGCCAGGAAACGCATTTGAAGTTAAAAAAAGGTGATTTTCTTAAAACGTGAATATTTTGCCTAGATTTGTATCCTATCGAAGGATATCGACGCACAGAGCACAAATATGTATTTTTTATAAATTTTGGGCAAGTAGTTTTATTTTTAGAGAGTTTTGAATTTGTCAACTTTTGGGTCATTTAGAGCATAAATAGAGCCAGGAAACGCATTTGAAGTTAAAAAAAAGGTGATTTTCTTAAAACGTGAATATTTTGCCTAGATTTGTATCCTATTCGAAGGATATCGACGCACAGAGCACAAATATGTATTTTTTATAAATTTTGGGCAAGTAGTTTTATTTTTAGAGAGTTTTGAATTTGTCAACTTTTGGGTCATTTAGAGCATAAATAGAGCCACGAAACGCATTTGAAGTTAAAAAAAGGTGATTTTCTTAAAACGTGAATATTTTGCTTAGATTTGTATCTTTTCGAAGGATATCGACGCACAGAGCACAAATATGTATTTTTTATAAATTTTGGGCAAGTAGTTTTATTTTTAGAGAGTTTTGAATTTGTCAACTTTTGGGTCATTTAGAGCATAAATAGAGCCAGGAAACGCATTTGAAGCTAAAAAAGGGTGATTTTCTTAAAACGTGAATATTTTGCTTAGATTTGTATCCTATTGGAAGGATATTGACGCACAGAGCACAAATATGTATTTTTTATAAATTTTGGGCAAGTAGTTTTATTTTTAGAGAGTTTTGAATTTGTCAACTTTTGGGTCATTTAGAGCATAAATAGAGCCAGGAAACGCATTTGAAGTTAAAAAAGGTGATTTTCTTATAACGTGAATATTTTGCCTAGATTTGTATCCTATTCGAAGGATATGGACGCACAGAGCACAAATATGTATTTTTTATAAATTTTGGGCAAGTAGTTTTATTTTTAGAGAGTTTTGAATTTGTCAACTTTTGGGTCATTTAGAGCATAAATAGAGCCAGGAAACGCATTTGAAGCTAAAAAAGGGTGATTTTCTTAAAACGTGAATATTTTGCTTTGATTTGTATCCTATTGGAAGGATATTGACGCACAGAGCACAAATATGTATTTTTTATAAATTTTGGGCAAGTAGTTTTATTTTTAGAGAGTTTTGAATTTGTCAACTTTTGGGTCATTTAGAGCATAAATAGAGCCATAAAACGCATTTGAAGTTAAAAAAGGTGATTTTCTTAAAACGTGAATATTTTGCCTAGATTTGTATCCTATTCGAAGGATATGGACGCACAGAGCACAAATATGTATTTTTTATAAATTTTGGGCAAGTAGTTTTATTTTTAGAAAGTTTTGAATTTGTCAACTTTTGGGTCATTTAGAGCATAAATAGAGCCAGGAAACGCATTTGAAGTTAAAAAAAGGTGATTTTCTTAAAACGTGAATATTTTGCCTAGATTTGTATCCTATCGAAGGATATCGACGCACAGAGCACAAATATGTATTTTTTATAAATATTGGGCAAGTAGTTTTATTTTTAGAGAGTTTTGAATTTGTCAACTTTTGGGTCATTTAGAGCATAAATAGAGCCAGGAAACGCATTTGAAGTTAAAAAAAGGTGATTTTCTTAAAATGTGAATATTTTGCCTAGATTTGTATCCTATCGAAGGATATCGACGCACAGAGCACAAATATGTATTTTTTATAAATATTGGGCAAGTAGTTTTATTTTTAGAGAGTTTTGAATTTGTCAACTTTTGGGTCATTTAGAGCATAAATAGAGCCAGGAAACGCATTTGAAGTTAAAAAAAAAGGTGATTTTCTTAAAACGTGAATATTTTGGCTAGATTTGTATCCTATTCGAAGGATATCGACGCACAGAGCACAAATATGTATTTTTTTATAAATTTTGGGCAAGTAGTTTTATTTTTAGAGAGTTTTGAATTTGTCAACTTTTGGGTCATTTAGAGCATAAATAGAGCCAGGAAACGCATTTGAAGTTAAAAAAGGTGATTTTCTTAAAACGTGAATATTTTGCCTAGATTTGTATCCTATCGAAGAATATCGACGCCTAGAGCACAAATATGTATTTTTTATAAATTTTGGGCAAGTAGTTTTATTTTTAGAGAGTTTTGAATTTGTCAACTTTTGGGTCATTTAGAGCATAAATAGAGCCAGGAAACGCATTTGAAGTTAAAAAAGGTGATTTTCTTAAAACGTGAATATTTTGGCTAGATTTGTATCCTATTCGAAGGATATTGACGCACAGAGCACAAATATGTATTTTTTATACATTTTGGGCAAGTAGTTTTATTTTTAGAGAGTTTTGAATTTGTCAACTTTTGGGTCATTTAGAGCATAAATAGAGCCACGAAACGCATTTGAAGTTAAAAAAAGGTGATTTTCTTAAAACGTGAATATTTTGCTTAGATTTGTATCCTATTGGAAGGATATTGACGCACAGAGCACAAATATGTATTTTTTATAAATTTTGGGCAAGTAGTTTTATTTTTAGAGAGTTTTGAATTTGTCAACTTTTGGGTCATTTAGAGCATAAATAGAGCCAGGAAACGCATTTGAAGTTAAAAAAAGGTGATTTTCTTAAAACGTGAATATTTTGCTTAGATTTGTATCCTATTGGAAGGATATTGACGCACAGAGCACAAATATGTATTTTTTATAAATTTTGGGCAAGTAGTTTTATTTTTAGAGAGTTTTGAATTTGTCAACTTTTGGGTCATTTAGAGCATAAATAGAGCCACGAAACGCATTTGAAGTTAAAAAAAGGTGATTTTCTTAAAACGTGAATATTTTGCTTAGATTTGTATCCTATTGGAAGGATATTGACGCACAGAGCACAAATATGTATTTTTTATAAATTTTGGGCAAGTAGTTTTATTTTTAGAGAGTTTTGAATTTGTCAACTTTTGGGTCATTTAGAGCATAAATAGAGCCAGGACACGCATTTGAAGTTAAAAAAAAGGTGATTTTCTTAAAACGTGAATATTTTGCCTAGATTTGTATCCTATTCGAAGGATATCGACGCACAGAGCACAAATATGTATTTATAATAAATTTTGGGCAAGTAGTTTTATTTTTAGAGAGTTTTGAATTTGTCAACTTTTGGGTCATTTAGAGCATAAATAGAGCCAGGAAACGCATTTGAAGTTAAAAAAAGGTGATTTTCTTAAAACGTGAATATTTTGCCTAGATTTGTATCCTATTCGAAGGATATCGACGCACCCAGCACAAATATGTATTTTTTATAAATTTTGGGCAAGTAGTTTTATTTTTAGAGAGTTTTGAATTTGTCAACTTTTGGGTCATTTAGAGCATAAATAGAGCCACGAAACGCATTTGAAGTTAAAAAAAGGTGATTTTCTTAAAACGTAAATATTTTGCCTAGATTTGTATCCTATTCGAAGGATATCGACGCACCCAGCACAAATATGTATTTTTTATAAATTTTGGGCAAGTAGTTTTATTTTTAGAGAGTTTTGAATTTGTCAACTTTTGGGTCATTTAGAGCATAAATAGAGCCAGGAAACGCATTTGAAGTTAAAAAAAGGTGATTTTCTTAAAACGTGAATATTTTGCCTAGATTTGTATTCTATCGAAGGATATGGACGCACAGAGCACAAATATGTATTTTTTATAAATTTTGGGCAAGTAATTTTATTTTTAGAGAGTTTTGAATTTGTCAACTTTTGGGTCATTTAGAGAATAAATAGAGCCAGGAAACGCATTTGAAGTTAAAAAAAGGTGATTTTTTTAAAACGTGAATATTTTGCCTAGATTTGTATCCTATCGAAGGATATTGACGCACAGAGCACAAATATGTATTTTTTATAAATTTTGGGCAAGTAGTTTTATTTTTAGAGAGTTTTGAATTTGTCAACTTTTGGGTCATTTAGAGCATAAACAGAGCCAGGAAACGCATTTGAAGCTAAAAAAGGGTGATTTTCTTAAAACGTGAATATTTTGGTTAGATTTGTATCCTATTGGAAGGATATTGACGCACAGAGCACAAATATGTATTTTTTATAAATATTGGGCAAGTAGTTTTATTTTTAGAGAGTTTTGAATTTGTCAACTTTTGGGTCATTTAGAGCATAAATAGAGCCAGGACACGCATTTGAAGTTAAAAAAAAGGTGATTTTCTTAAAACGTGAATATTTTGCCTAGATTTGTATCCTATCGAAGGATATCGACGCACAGAGCACAAATATGTATTTTTTATAAATATTGGGCAAGTAGTTTTATTTTTAGAGAGTTTTGAATTTGTCAACTTTTGGGTCATTTAGAGCATAAATAGAGCCAGGACACGCATTTGAAGTTAAAAAAAAGGTGATTTTCTTAAAACGTGAATATTTTGCCTAGATTTGTATCCTATTCGAAGGATATCGACGCACAGAGCACAAATATGTATTTATAATAAATTTTGGGCAAGTAGTTTTATTTTTAGAGAATTTTGAATTTGTCAACTTTTGGCTCATTTAGAGCATAAATAGAGCCAGGAAACGCATTTGAAGTTAAAAAAAGGTGATTTTCTTAAAACGTGAATATTTTGCCTAGATTTGTATCCTATTCGAAGGATATCGACGCACAGAGCACAAATATGTATTTTTTATAAATTTTGGGCAAGTAGTTTGATTTTTAGAGAGTTTTGAATTTGTCAACTTTTGGGTCATTTAGAGCATAAATAGAGCCAGGAAACGCATTTGAAGTTAAAAAAAGGTGATTTTCTTAAAACGTGAATATTTTGCCTAGATTTGTATCCTATCGAAGGATATCGACGCACAGAGCACAAATATGTATTTTTTATAAATTTTGGGCAAGTAGTTTTATTTTTAGAGAGTTTTGAATTTGTCAACTTTTGGGTCATTTAGAGCATAAATAGAGCCAGGACACGCATTTGAAGTTAAAAAAAAGGTGATTTTCTTAAAACGTGAATATTTTGCCTAGATTTGTATCCTATTCGAAGGATATCGACGCACAGAGCACAAATATGTATTTATTATAAATTTTGGGCAAGTAGTTTTATTTTTAGAGAATTTTGAATTTGTCAACTTTTGGCTCATTTAGAGCATAAATAGAGCCAGGAAACGCATTTGAAGTTAAAAAAAGTTGATTTTCTTAAAACGTGAATATTTTGCCTAGATTTGTATCCTATTCGAAGGATATCGACGCACAGAGCACAAATATGTATTTTTTATAAATTTTGGGCAAGTAGTTTGATTTTTAGAGAGTTTTGAATTTGTCAACTTTTGGGTCATTTAGAGCATAAACAGAGCCAGGAAACGCATTTGAAGTTAAAAAAAAGGTGATTTTCTTAAAACGTGAATATTTTGCCTAGATTTGTATCCTATCGAAGGATATCGACGCACAGAGCACAAAAATGTATTTTTTATAAATTTTGGGCAAGTAGTTTTATTTTTAGAGAGTTTTGAATTTGTCAACTTTTGGGTCATTTAGAGCATAAATAGAGCCACGAAACGCATTTGAAGTTAAAAAAGGTGATTTTCTTAAAACGGGGATATTTTGCCTAGATTTGTATCCTATTCGAAGGATATCGACGCACAGAGCACAAATATGTATTTTTTATAAATTTTGGGCAAGTAGTTTGATTTTTAGAGAGTTTTGAATTTGTCAACTTTTGGGTCATTTAGAGCATAAATAGAGCCAGGAAACGCATTTGAAGTTAAAAAAGGTGATTTTCTTAAAACATGAATATTTTGCCTAGATTTGTATCCTATCGAAGGATATCGACGCACAGAGCACAAATATGTATTTTTTATAAATTTTGGGCAAGTAGTTTTATTTTTAGAGAGTTTTAAATTTGTCAACTTTTGGGTCATTTAGAGCATAAATAGAGCCAGGAAACGCATTTGAAGTTAAAAAAAGGTGATTTTCTTAAAACGTGAATATTTTGGCCAGATTTGTATCCTATTCGAAGGATATCGACGCACAGAGCACAAATATGTATTTTTTATAAATTTTGGGCAAGTAGTTTTATTTTTAGAGAGTTTTGAATTTGTCAACTTTTGGGTCATTTAGAGCATAAATAGAGCCAGGAAACGCATTTGAAGTTAAAAAAAGGTGATTTTCTTAAAACGTGAATATTTTGCTTAGATTTGTATCCTATTGGAAGGATATTGACGCATAGAGCACAAATATGTATTTTTTATAAATTTTGGGCAAGTAGTTTGATTTTTAGAGAGTTTTGAATTTGTCAACTTTTGGGTCATTTAGAGCATAAATAGAGCCAGGAAACGCATTTGAAGTTAAAAAAAAGGTGATTTTCTTAAAACGTGAATATTTTGCCTAGATTTGTATCCTATCGAAGGATATCGACGCACAGAGCACAAATATGTATTTTTTATAAATTTTGGGCAAGTAGTTTGATTTTTAGAGAGTTTTGAATTTGTCAACTTTTGGGTCATTTAGAGCATAAATAGAGCCAGGAAACGCATTTGAAGTTAAAAAAAGGTGATTTTCTTAAAACATGAATATTTTGCCTAGATTTGTATCCTATCGAAGGATATCGACGCACAGAGCACAAATATGTATTTTTTATAAATTTTGGGCAAGTAGTTTTATTTTTAGAGAGTTTTGAATTTGTCAACTTTTGGGTCATTTAGAGCATAAATAGAGCCAGGAAACGCATTTGAAGTTAAAAAAAGGTGATTTTCTTAAAACATGAATATTTTGCCTAGATTTGTATCCTATCGAAGGATATCGACGCACAGAGCACAAATATGTATTTTTTATAAATTTTGGGCAAGTAGTTTTATTTTTAGAGAGTTTTGAATTTGTCAACTTTTGGGTCATTTAGAGCATAAATAGAGCCAGGAAACGCATTTGAAGTTAAAAAAAGGTGATTTTCTTAAAACGTGAATATTTTGGCCAGATTTGTATCCTATTCGAAGGATATCGACGCACAGAGCACAAATATGTATTTTTTATAAATTTTGGGCAAGTAGTTTTATTTTTAGAGAGTTTTGAATTTGTCAACTTTTGGGTCATTTAGAGCATAAATAGAGCCAGGAAACGCATTTGAAGTTAAAAAAAGGTGATTTTCTTAAAACGTGAATATTTTGCCTAGATTTGTATCCTATCGAAGGATATCGACGCACAGAGCACAAATATGTATTTTTTATAAATTTTGGGCAAGTAGTTTGATTTTTAGAGAGTTTTGAATTTGTCAACTTTTGGGTCATTTAGAGCATAAATAGAGCCAGGAAACGCATTTGAAGTTAAAAAAAGGTGATTTTCTTAAAACGTGAATATTTTGCCTAGATTTGTATCCTATCGAAGGATATCGACGCACAGAGCACAAATATGTATTTTTTATAAATTTTGGGCAAGTAGTTTGATTTTTAGAGAGTTTTGAATTTGTCAACTTTTGGGTCATTTAGAGCATAAATAGAGCCAGGAAACGCATTTGAAGTTAAAAAAAAGGTGATTTTCTTAAAACGTGAATATTTTGCCTAGATTTGTATCCTATCGAAGGATATCGACGCACAGAGCACAAATATGTATTTTTTATAAATTTTGGGCAAGTAGTTTTATTTTTAGAGAGTTTTGAATTTGTCAACTTTTGGGTCATTTAGAGCATAAATAGAGCCAGGAAACGCATTTGAAGTTAAAAAAAAGGTGATTTTCTTAAAACGTGAATATTTTGCCTAGATTTGTATCCTATCGAAGGATATCGACGCACAGAGCACAAATATGTATTTTTTATAAATTTTGGGCAAGTAGTTTTATTTTTAGAGAGTTTTGAATTTGTCAACTTTTGGGTCATTTAGAGCATAAATAGAGCCAGGAAACGCATTTGAAGTTAAAAAAAAAGGTGATTTTCTTAAAACGTGAATATTTTGCCTAGAAATGTATCCTATTTGAAGGATTTCGACGCATACAGCACAAATCCACAATCCACACAGATTGAATTCGTTGAAAGTGCGTTCCATAGTTCCATTGAAAATCGCTAGGAAACTACTAGTAGTACTTTGCCACCTCCCAATGGAACAGGGCTATTATGTGTACTGTGATAATCTACATTTATGAAGATCTCGGCATTTTCATCTACTTTCTCTCTATCTAACATCTCGTCGCCTGAGAATTGTTTTGTCGTATACGCCAATTTTGGAATTTTGGGAAATCGCATTTTAAGGTTTGAGCTTTTATAAAAAAAAACTAGCCGATAGATTTTTTTCAATTTTTAATAGAATATTTTGTGCGATATCTTCTTTATATTTATGTTGTCAAAATTGTCACATCTATTATCAAGGTTTTTATCCAAAATCAGTTTGTCGTAAACGCCACCAAAATCAACTTTTTTTTCCATCCCGTACACGTACGACAAAGTAGGCGCACGTACAACATTCCAATACTAAAAAATAAAAAAAATTTCACAGTTCGTTTTTATTTATTAATTAAATATTAAAAAAATAGTTTTTTATTACATAGAATTAGTATTGGTTTGACTTAGAGGCTCAATTATTAAAATAAATATATCTAAAATAAAGAAAAACCAACAAATATGACCATAAACATAAAAAAAATTTAAAAAATGTCTTAACAAAAAATAAAAGTCATCCTATGGCTATGAAATATGAAAGAAATAAAATAATAATAAACCAAGTTTGGTTAAATTAATATATGGTCATAAATAAAAGTCAATTAAATAAATATCAAACTAAAGAATTTATTCTAATTTTTTGATTTGACGCTTCATAATATTCTTGGTCTGATTTAGGCATAAATATGAAAAGGCTTTTAATATCAATAATCTTATCCTTAGTTATCGAGTTAGATTTTTTAGTAATTTGAAGACATTGGCTGAACAAATTTACAGGAGTTGCTATGGTAGACTTTTTATATGTTTTAAATATTGATGAGCTTTTATATTCCACTTTTCTACCGCTCGTGTAAAAGTATCATCAGTATCATCAATTTGCAAAACAATAACTCAAATTTAGCGAAGAACAATGGCGCCTTAAAAAAATAATTTTCGACCAGCAGGTGTTTTCTGCGAGCGGGTGCAATAACAAAACTCACAGCAACCCTTTTTCGCTTCGTTCACGACAACGCGCGTGAACGAAGAGGCGCCACGGGATCGGCGCCCACGACTACAGACGACTTGTTGAACTTGTGTGTTCGATACAAGATCAATAAGTATACAGCAATAAAACAGCAACATTTTTTTCACTTTACTTCGTTGAAGACAGCGCGCGCGAACGAAGTGACAAGATCAATAAGTGTACAACAATAAAACAATAAAACTGCGACCTTTTTTCACTTCGCTCAAGACAACGCGCTTGAACGAAGCGGCGCCCGCGACCAACGGTCGACTTCTTGATCTTGTGTTCGATAGAAGATCAACAAGTGTACATATTAAGCGGTACTTGTGACCGAGAATGAGGTCAAGTATCTAGCGGCAGGAACAAACGACAAGAACCATGACAAAATAAAATACAACATTTGAGATGTCTCTCAGATGCACATTTTTCTTCCTTGCACCTCTAGGAATAGTGCAAAACCTCAAGTAGCGCAAAGCTTAATGCAGCCCTTAGTTTTTAAATTCATTGTCTTTATAGCACATGAAGTCCTTATTTTCAATAAATACTTTTCTAGTAGGTTTATTATATTTGTTTATATTCTATTTGGGTCATATACCTACATACATGTAAGACAAAACAAGTTCGAAATTTTCTACCCTATCTGTTTTGTACGACGTACGACAAACCAATACTGAAGAAAAAAAAGTTGAAAAATACATAGAATTTTTGTCGTAAACGCCAAAAGTTGGCGCTTACGACAAACCAACGCTAATCCGATGCTTATTTTGTGGATATACGACAAAATGCACACTAATTATCTCAGTAACGGTAAACGATAGGACAAATCTGATAACAGAAATGAAAAGAGAACGTTCTAAAACCTATTACTACATATCCAGTTTAAAAAAGTGCATTTTGGCGTTTACGACAAAACAACTCTCGGGCGACGATCTGTGAATCAATGCAGATCTGGAAATGCAAACGCATGTAAATCCACCATAAATGAGAAATTATGTCATTTTCCTAATTTCATCGAAATCATCCCATTTGCACTACTAGTCTTTCTACCCATTGACCTACTATATATGGACTGCTAGTCGTTTGACTTTTCCATACAAAAATTGAAAAAAAATGATTCCACATCTTTCTAGCTCTACTAGCGGTATAACCTTAGACGGCGAAAAGAGGAAACTTTTAGTGAATGATATCTGTCGTTAAAAGGTAGTGCTTTCTCTGTTTTTCTATATTTGTTCCTTTCGCACTTGGTCAAAAATGTTGCACTTATTCTCCGCTTTTTTTTAGGGCGCTAGAATCGCGAAGAAAGAAGTGGAACCAACCTGAATATGCTTCTAGCAGTCCATATATATTAAGTCAATGTTTCTACCATTTTCTGAAACAGCGCATATCAAACAAAAAAAACTGTACTAGATTACCTGCCAGTACTAGTTCACAATTTATACCAATTGGATTAATTTCTTCAGTTTCCAAACTCACCCAACAGCCAACTCTGCACATCTGTCAAACATCGTCGAATTTTATTTTTTTTAATCGGATTTGTTCTCATTTCGGAACTTCCTACCTATAAACTGCATTTCAATAAGAAAAATCACGCAAAAAATAAGAAGTGCCATTCGAACAAAGAAAAAAGTACATATTCAAATTAAGGCACATTAAATACACAAAACGCTAAATCATTTCCAAATATAATATACCACATCATTATATTTTTTTTCTTTCTTACAACCGCATTTATATAGTCAAAAAAATAGAACGCGAACATTTTTACAAAAAAAAAAAAGTGCTGAAAAAAAAATTAAATCTGCAAAAAAATGATTATCACGGTGAAAAATTTACAGCAACAAACATTTACAATTGACATCGATCCCGAAAAATCGGTCAAAGAATTAAAAGAAAAAATATTCACAGACCGCGGCAGCGAATATGTCGTCGAAAGGCAGAAGCTCATTTATGCTGGCGTCATCCTCGACGATGACCGAACAATCCAATCATATTCGGTAGACGAAAAGAAATTTATTGTTGTCATCTTGCAGCGTGATTATCCTTCGAAAAAAACTGACGAATCACCTGCATCGGCTGCAACTTCCAAGGAGGAAGCTGCTAAAACTAGCGAGCCACCTTCACCACAGAAAAAGGCCGCTGCCGCTGAAGCAGCTGCACCCAGTAAGCCGACTCCGCAAACTGTCGAAACTAAGACGGCCACTGCAAGTCCCCAAAAAGCTCCAACTTCAGCTGCAGCTGCTCCAGCCGCTGTACCGGCTTCTGTACAAGCTGCTGCCGAGTCTACCCTCCTCATGGGCGCCGAATACAACCAAATGGTAGACTCGATTATGCAAATGGGATACACCAGAGAGATGACAGAAGCCGCTTTAGCCGCCAGCTTTAACAATCCAGATCGTGCAGTTGAATACCTTCTGAGTGGAATCCCGCCTGAAGCTTTGGTCGATAGCGAGTTGAATACAACACCTAGCGCAGAATTGAGAGCCGCTGCTGCTGCAGCAGGACAGCGATCGTCTGCCAACGAGAGTAGCGTCGCGGAGGATTCATTGGAATTTCTCAGGAATCAGCCTCAGTTCCTTCAGATGAGGGAGTTGGTGCACCAAAATCCGGAACTGCTGAATGCTGTTCTGCAACAGATTGGTCAGTCTAATCCGGCATTGTTGCAGTTAATTTCGGAAAACCAGGAGGCATTTTTGAACATGTTGAATGAACCGCACGAAGCAGATAACAGCAGTTCGGCAGGCAGTCAGGCAACAGGGGAAGGAGTTCGTGCAGCTGTAGCCGAATCGGTGGCATCGGCTGAGCCTTCTGATCGGACCAGGGGTGGAGCCAGTGCTTCGGGAGATGGTGGAGAGAATGTATCGCCTGTTATTCAGATGACTGCTCAGGACCGCGAGGCCATATCTAGGCTTAAGGCGATGGGTTTCCCCGAACACTTGGTTTTACAGGCGTATTTTGCGTGCGAGAAGAATGAGAATTTGGCAGCAAATTTACTCATATCGTCTAATGACGATTAGGAATAATAAAACGAAACGAAACAGTTAATCACAACATCTCTCTACTGAAGGTTTATTTTTTTTTTTAATTTTTGTCATAATTATGTTTCTGCACTTTGTTGTTGATGAGAGTTCGCCACATATTCCTATTTTTTGTTTTGTCAAAAATAGGTCTGGCCTATGCTAATCTTATGCTAACAATCTGAAAATCTGATAGTTCGATTCTTTTACAGATAAAAAAAAAAAATATTAAAGCAAAAAAAAAACTGATATATCAAAATATATGATCTTTCTGCCTTTAAAGGGCTTTAAATAAATAGTTTGTTTTTTCTTTTTTAATTTCAAGTTTTAATAAGAGAATGATTGCGAATTTAGGTTCACATTGGTAAGTCTATCCTCGATTCGATTTCACCGGAAAAATAAGTCTCGAATTCGTAAAAGTAAAGAGGAATTAAAGCTGAGAAGGGGTTTAGTGACATTTTCGATTTTTTTTAAATTTTTTCCATCGAATAAAGGGGTCAAAAGACAACTTTGGCAATATTATCCGCAAATTTGGCTTAAATTGGGCGGATCAACAGAAGATGTAATTTTTTGATATCGGTCCTATCTGCTATTCGATTCATGTGAAAGTCTTAAGGCTTGGCCACACCGGAGGGTATGCGGTATAGCGGTAACGATATTTGTACTAAAAAAATTCCACACCTGAACGTTGATGTGTCAGTTTGGAATTTTTTTCATACAAGTACCCTCACCGCTACCCGTACCGCTACCGCATACCCTCCAGTGTGGCCAAGCCTTTAAGCCTAGTTCGCAGCTGAAGCGAAACCAAAAAATTTCAAGTCTCCAAAGTTAACAGCGAACATGTTAAAGCCTAGTACGCAGCTAAAGCGAAACGAAACTTCCATACAAAATTTCATAAACGAAATCTTGAACGAAAATAAATTTGTTTTGTTTTTGCTTTTAAACTTATTTTCTGATGTTTTTTCTTGAATTTCTTTATTTGTGTTTTTTTAATTTTTACTATGCTATAATACCCGATGGTAATTTTTTGATAACATGCCCGCTGTTGACTTTGGAGACTTCAAAATTTTTCGTTTCGCTTTAGCGCGTACTAGGCTTAACGAAAAAATATCGAATATTATGTCAAGGTCAAAATAATGGCCCCCAACTTTCGATCGAATCGATAAATATCCTATTTGGTATTGTGTATCTCTTTCGACAAAATTTGCTATGGACACGATTTTAGTCGATAGCAAAATTATAAACGAAAGAGATCGAATGATAAAAAAAAAAATTCGTTCACAATAGAATTTAGCAATACCAAAATTCATTTTCGATGATAGATTTTCGATAAAAATCGTCTATCGATAGACATTCACAATACCAAAGGTCATTTTCGATTTCAATGATAGACTATCGACAAAAGTCGTCTTTCGATAGACAAAAGACACTCGCAATAAGGGCCATAAATGTATACAAGGTTTTAAATAAGAAGTGTTTAAATGGGATTAAAATTAAACTGACACCCCTATTCTCCCCCAGTCACAATTTATGAAAGTCACAAAAATTCTCAAAGTTGTGATATGGAGCAGATCCCAACTCACAACAACTTAAGGAAGAATTGTGACTCTCACATGTTGGGACTGTGGGGGAGAATCGGGATATTTAATCTATTTTGTTTTTCTTTAGATTTTCTAAAACAGGAGAAACAACGATTTGCTTTCGTAAATTACAGGTTTTTCAAACCTATTTTGACGTACATAATAAAGGAAGAAAAATATTCTATTCCTGTGAATTGAATAGTAGAATGTGGCTGTATGAGACCAAGACAAAATAAAATGCACGACTGGTTTTCACGACGAAATTTCGAATTATTTCACTAACAGGTTTTCAAAAAAAAATATTTTTCAAAAAAAAATTTTGAAATATTTTTTTTAATCTAAAAATTTGTTATTTGAAAATTTTCTATAATATACACGCTGTTGTAATCGGGTTTGTCGTGAACAAGATATTCAGAAACCAAAAAAATACGGTTCTATGGCAGATACCGTTAATAAAGGCAGAAAAAAATATTTTTTTTATTTCAAAAATTCAGTCTTATTTGTTAAATTAATCAAAATTGAAAGAGCCGTTTTGAAAAAAAAAATTTACTGTTTACGTTATATGGAAAGTACCGTTAGTCTTGGTCCTAACTTCCCAATTTCACCCAAAACTGATAACTACCAAGTTTGAAGAAAATAGCTTAACTAATTTAGGCTGTAGCTCGAGGTAAATACAGACAGACATAATTGCGGGATTCAATTTTTATCTCGAGTTCGATTTTTTTACGAATCCAAAACTTGCTATAGAACGTATATTCGCAAGTTTATTTTTTTGTTTTTATGGACAGTTGCGTTCCTTGGGAACATTTATCTGCTGCTAAGTACTGAAAACTACTTTTGGTCTATTGAAAAACTAGTTCAAAGCTGAATTAAGTACTAAGCAGTAGATAAATACATATTCCCAAAGGAACGGAGCTTAAGCTTCGTTTTCATTATGCGCGGCATCCGCGGCAAATTTGACACTTTCGCGTAACCAATTGTTGTCTACCGCGGCAGAAACAGAATACGCTTAATTTTACCTTTAAGGTTCAAAGCCTTTATAGAGTGCTGCATTTCACTCTTTATGAATTTACTTGCCGAAAGTGAAATTAGGTGTTCTGCATTTCACCCGTTAACATTATTTGATCGAATTCACTTCGTTTCTGTTGGTGAAATTTGTGTTTGTCAAAGAATTTGCATTTTTTGGGCAAAATATTTTATCAGAACTTATATTTGTCCTGTTTTGTAATGTTTATTTGTTGTTAATTTAGTACAAAATACATAAAACACATGAGGCATGAACTATCATCATTCATCACTTCACAGCCTCTTCATTCTCATTGACTATTTTTCACTTTAAAAAATTTTTCATGCAAAAATATTGCAATTACTTGCTTTTCATGCAGTCATTTCACTGTAGGAACAAAATAAAAATGGATGATCCTTCAGTTCTGAAAGTTCAAAGCAATTTTCGAAATCTATCAAAATGTAGAAAATGTAATTTCATTTCACGTGAAGTTGAAAAGTGCTTTCAATTCACATTCGATCGAGTTGCGAAATGATAGTCATTAATTTGAAAAGAAATATAAATAATTCAAAAATTGCTCAACAATAATCACGATAGTCATAAATTTGACAAAAGATATAAATAATTCAAAAATTATTCAACAAACAATCATGTTTTTACAGAAAAATTAAGCTTTAATGTTTTGATATATGTATTTATTTATATTTTTTAAACTTATAATTTGCAATATCATCTAAATAACAATAAATTTTATTTTTAAATGCCCACTAAATAATTTTGTTCGTAATTACTACATAATATTTGCGTTTTCTCATTAAATACTTAAATTTTGGAATGGTTACTTATAATATAAATGTACTATAGACTATAGTAATTTCTAAATATAATTTCAATTATTTCTTATCACTCCGACTCCAACACCACCACTATGGGCTCGCATAGGGGGCACAAACACCCATTCATCTGTTTCTGGATCGTATACCTCAACTGTGGAGAGATTTGTTTCTCCATCATACCCTATGTATTAAAGAACCTTTATAGTATAACATCTTCATAATAAAAAAAAAAGAATACCTCCTATTGCCCAAAGCTTGCCCATATTAGCAACGAGAGCAACACGACTTCTCTTGCAGTGCATAGAAGTCACTAGTTTCCATGTATCTGTGTTCGGATCATAGACCTCGACCGATCGCAGAAATGAATTTCCGTCGTATCCGCCACAAGCGTAAAGTTTTCCATTGAGCGTAGCCACTCCTAGACGACATCGTCTGCTTAACATAGACTTCATTTTTACCCAAACATCTTTGACTGGATCGTAACACTCCACTGAATCAAATATTGATAAGCCATCATGGCCACCGAGAGCATAAATAAAACCGCCAAGAGAAGCTACACCTCCTGCTGAACGATATTTCATCATTGGAGCGACCTACAAATAAAATGAAAGACATGACGAAGAACTGAAAATACGAAGCTCACTTACTGTTTTCCAAATATCTGTTTTTGGGCTATAACATTCTACAGTGTTTAAGGATGTTACGCCATCATAGCCACCACACACATAAACACTATCATCTAAGGCAGCTACACCAACAGCGCTAAGACAATGAATAGGAAATACAAATTTTTTCAAATAAAACGATAATTTTATCAATACTTTTTAGATCAAACTCAACACGGCCTCTTTAAATACAAGAACCTACCTTCGTTTGCAAAGCATTGCCCTTCCCTGGGACCATTTATTCTGTTTAGGGTCATACACTTCAACAGTTGAAAGTCGTTCAGTGCCATTGAATCCTCCAAAAGCGTATAATTTACCACAAATGACTGCCACACCTACCCTTGAACTATTAGAGAAAATAATAATTAATTCAATAAATAATTTTACTCGTTTTTACTTGTGATATACAATGACGAGTAAAAGTTTTTTACATACATAAAAGAAATTTTTGATTTTTAAAATTATTATTTATTAAACAACCACATTTAAATTTTAAAGAACCCACATATGACGCTACTATGAGAACAATAGTGGCGTAAGCCATTAAATTCAGTTTTGAGCTACGAGAGATATACGAAACATGTTTTTTTAAAACAACACTTTTTTGAGTGTCATCTAGTTTGGATTTGGAGTGTAGCTAGCTACATAAATCTATTGTTGTATTAAAATAAATATATTAAGAGACCCATTTTTATGGAAAACTAATTTTTGAAAAAAAGTCTACCACTTTTTAGCTGTTTGTCCTATTCTACAACAGCATACAGAAATACGTAGTAGATTATAATTTTTAAAGAGTTTTTCTAAAAGATATCTTTCATTGTAAATATGGTTGGAAGGTCCTTTTAAGATATTGTCCTTTTTAGAAAATATCGCAAAAGCTTTGAGCTAAAAACAAAACTTATAATTGTTTTGGTTTTTTGCATGTTACTTTTTTCTCTTTATAATTATTTCAAAATCAGATGCCAAACCAAAAAAAATGTGTACCAAATCCTTTTTATTTAATGTTGAATTCCTTTCAAAAAAAAGAATCGTTTAACTAAACCAAATGAGATAAAAATTTGAATACTGTCATTATGATCTTGTGACAATCAATAATTTTGTACTAATGGGATCGCTATAACTGTGTCAGACTGTGAAGTTTTCACCTTGCTCTTGTAAGTCACTCCAATGCTGATTTTTACTCAAAGCGAGTTAGTTGGATTATTTAAAAATAAATTGTAAAACTTTTGTAGGTGGCCAGATTATGCCACTAACTTACCGCATCATGGACATTTGTTCGCCCATTTTCCATTTTTTTGTTACTGGATCATATATTTCTACCGTACTAACAGATTCTCCATTATTAGTCAATCCACCAACAGCATAAATCTGACCAATAAGAAAATCTGAACATCGAAGTCGAGTTCTGGAAAAAAAAAAAAAATAACAACCCAAATGAAACCCATACAAAAAAAGAAATACCAAATCTATTTTTACCTGAAACTCTGAAGCAAACCTCTACGTTCTGGCATAAGATGAAAATCTTTTGCTTCATCCAGCAGATCTCTGCACTGGTGTGATGTTCGAATCAATTCTTCACGTGCAACACGATCGGCAAGAAATTGAGGCGATAACAATGGCAACCGCACCCGCGAAAGAACTTGTGGAAAGACTATAGATCTTTTGTCTTCGCTGTACTTGACCCAACGCATACAAGCTTCAAAAATGTTCTCCTCAGTTGGAACATTTAACTCATCACGTCGAATGAGATCAATCAAATCGTCATAGTTAAGGGTAAGAAATTCTTCCGAATCCGAGACTTTTGAAAAATTATGGTTTATGTATTTGTCAGCCGATTGAACTAGCTGTGTACATGCCAACGAATCGGCAAATTGCCGAATGCCCAAGACATTATGAGGGTTAAATCTGTAAAAAATAATCTTTATAATAGTTGGGCGGCTTAGCAAAAAAATCGTGCAATTTGTGATAAAAGCATGAAATTTACATCATTGATAGTACTTAATAAAGAGTTATTTTGACATATTGGGCCACTTTGTATTTCATCCGGAAAGGTATATACAAAAGTTTTTCTGTGTTGCACTCGCTTAGTTGCATATCATAGTATAGGTAGTGAAAAATTTGTGTTATACATACATGATTTCGAAGTATTTTTTAACGCCCGATCGAATAAAATTAATACCAAAATTTAAAAAGTTATTGGACTCTTCATGAATAGTCTTTTACAGAGCAAGTCAGAATATTACAAATTACTCTTCTTTTAACCCTCTGTAGACACACCTCTTTTTTTTTAACGTGATAGGCCCACGGTTGCGAATTTGGCTTCTACTTTTTCATGTTGCTAGAACTTTTTTATGTTTCATATTTTATAGAAAATACGCATATGAAATAGATGTAGGATTTTGCGAGGAATTCAAATTAAAATTCCAAAAAAATATGTTGTCACCATTATAAAGAGACTTTTGCACCCACTTTTTTAAAAAATTGTTATTTTTTTATTTTTGTTAATGATAAAGAACACTTTTGAAATGGTACCATTGCACCACTTGGAAAATTCACGCATTTTTTTTGAAAATCTCAGTTTGTAATTTCGACATGGTTGGCTTTAAACAAAATTCTAACTTTTTTTGTAGGCATCGTAGAAATACGATTGAAGCGTCATATAAAAAGTGAAATAATAAGCTTTCAGATGATATAAAATTTGTATAATATGGTGTTAGAAGATAAAAAAGATTGATTTTGTTGCTATTTTTTTATTAAAATTTGTTGGGTTCAAAAAATTCTAGCTCTTTTTGTAGATGTCGTACAGACATGATTGATATGATTATTTTGAGCTGAAACGATAAGCTTTCACATAGTATAGAAAGTTTTCATATAAAAAATGGATTTTATGGTGTTAGAAGATTTTTTAATTTTTTTTTTTCATGAAAAACGATTGTTTTCAATAAATTATTTTTAATCTTTTGCGCATTGTAAAAATTTAAGCTTTTTGGTGGTGTAATTTTTTCATATAAAAAATTATATAATGAGAAAAACAAAAAAAAGTAATTTTTTGTTAGCCTTTTCTTGTAAATTATGATTAGATTCAAAAAGTTATTCCGTTTTTCTACAAACATACAGATATAGATATATGTACATATAAGGTTTAAACTTTTAACTTAAGTACTTTACTATAAGATTTACTATCTTATAATTTTTTTAACAAGAAGGTTGACAACAAAAATAATTTTTAAATCATTTTTATTTTTAACAAAAGCACACAACTGTTTTCTTATGACGTTATCACGTAAAATTATAGTCTGTAAACCGACTTTATAGACAACCACTTTTTTTTATAGAATTTTCATACAAATTAAAGTTTTGAAGGAGTAAGGTGCTGAAGTAAAAGTATGAAAAATAATTGTGCAGTTTGTGATAATGGAATAAAATTGATAGCATTTTTCATACAATATCTAACTATCATTTAAAGATGTAAGGACACTTAATACAATTTAACCTGAAATATTTTTGAGGCTCATATTTTACTATTTTTTTCTATGGAATTAGAAACTTCTATACAAAATTTCATCAACCTAACACTTATTTTCGAAGAGTAATTGGTAATATTCTGACTCTTGCTCTTTAAGTAAAAAACTATTCATGAAGAGTCCAATAACTTTTTAAATGATAGTCAAGAGATTTTGGCATTAATTTTATTCGATCGGGCGGTAAAAAATACCTCGAAATCATGCTTAATATTAATAAAAGTGATTCATCACCTACACTATGATATGTGTGAATTTCAGTCCCTTTCTCGATAAAAAAAAAATTGAAGGTATGATATTTGACTAAATTTTTGTAATAATCCAGTAACTAGGCATTATTATCTTTCAATTAAGCCATCGTAACCTAAAAAATTGTTTAATTTAATATTTTTTACGAATTTTTAAAAAAATGTTACATGAGAGTAACGCTGGGTCCGAAAGGGTTAATGCAATAGAGCCAAACCTCCATAGCCAAAGTGTTTCCTAAGTTATAGTTTATTCATTTGATACCAATTTCATTAATGGCTCCCAAACGTCCAAAATGCCCATTCTCCTTTCATGCTTTTATCACTAAGCGCACGGTTGAGCTCTGTTTTAATGCTTAACCGCCCCACTAAAAGATATTTCTTTTATTATAAGACTTTATGATATATGTACCTGGAAATGAGGAAATCTGCACACGCATCTCTGACTTTGTTCAATTGCAAAAATGAAGCGCCCACCATCAAACTTTGCACATTCTGATTATCGATACGAACAGTACCGCTATAGGCAAAATTGATAAGACTCTCGAGTGCACTACAAATAAATATTTATAAGAACAATCTGGACAACCGTACTTTCAAGCCTACCATGGTTCAATTTCTTTCATAGTGATTTCCTTGATCCTACTCTCAGCCATATTGTTAGTGAACATTGCATAAAAGTATGGAATTGCTCCAGCTAGAACAATTCTATGAGCAGAAAATGATTGATCTTCAACCTAGGGGATGAAATTCATCCGCGGGGTAGAAATTCAGTTCAGTTTTAATCTGGTTCTCGAGGGCATAATAAATTGATTGACTCACCTTGAGGGTAACATCGCATAGTTTTCCTTGTCGTCTTATTTCCCTCATCAATGGCAAACTTTCGCTGAGGAGTCCGTCGTGTTTGAAAATAGCAAATTTTTCATCATCTTTTCCATTTTCGGTTAAATCCATAGTTTTTTTGTCTTCAGAACAGATTTTTTTATAATTATCTTTGGAATTTGTTCGATTTTCTGCTTTTGAGAAAAACAAAAATAAAACAAATTTTTTTTGTCTTTTCAAGTCCGAATCATATGTCAAAAAAATGGTAGTAGAATAGCGCAGGGATGGTATCGCTTTTAATAGGGTATGTTACGCAGCATGTTCTTTAAAAGCACATAGAAAAACCAACATTACACTGTCCAATTTTGTTTACCTTTTTAATATTTTCCAAAATGATTTATATCAAATTTTCCAGAATGATTTATATCAAATTATTGGGGTAATCATGTAACACAACGGTTGTAACCCTGGGTAAACCTTGTAATATAGTAAATATGGTTAAAAACTGTCAAATCCATACAAAACTTTGACAAGTTTACCACTTTACCACGTTTATCAGAGTTTACACCTATTGATTTGGATTTCAGTTGTATAACCAAAAATCATATTAGTTTCTTTCTGGCTGCTGTTTTTGATATATTTAATCTTTTCAAATTTGGGGACGGGTGGCAATGGTGCAGTGGAATTGCTTGACTGCTAACCTGTAAATGTGGTTTCGAGCTACTAGGTAGCATTCTTTTATTTATCCCCCAGCTTCCACCTGGTGGTATTATATGAGGTAATGGTCATCTTATTCCCAATTCACTGTACCTACAAAAAACTTTCCTATCTTTTTATTTCTTCTAACACAGCACTATAGTGCCGTAAGTTTGCATTTAAAAGATCGTAGGTCTTACAGGCTACTAATTTTTAAGTTGTGCTTATTTTAATAGCTTATCCACAACGGAATGGTATACGTTAGCGGTACAGGTAGTTGTATGAAAAAATGTCCACACCTGAACTTTAACGTTCCAGTTTGGATTTTTGTATACAAATACCACTACCACATACCTCATCAAAGCTTGACCAAAGCGGAAAGGTATGCTGTACTGGTAATTGAATGAAAAAAGTTCTACCCATGAACGTTGATGTTCGTTTTGATTTTTTTTTTATATACAAATACCCGTACCGACCGCATACCTTTTCGGTGGGGTCAAGCATTCATGAAGATCGTTGAGCAAGTCTTGGGAATCCGACTGCAAAAAATAATTAGGATGAAGTCATCATTGCGGGTAAGTCAACCACTGCACTGGTGCAAAATAAGTTTAAATTTGTATGTTTGAATTATTTTAAAAGTAAAAGCTCCTGAAGAAAAACGAGAGTTGTTTTTGCCTTCCATTTAGTGCGATTTTGTTCACTAGCTGTCAACTTGAAGAAAAATCTAAAGCTAACTAACTTTAGAGTTGTCTTCAAATTGGCAGTTGAAACTCAAGTTGAAAATTTGTTTTATTCTTAGAGGATATAATATATGGAGTGCTTGTGCTGTTAGTTCCGTGAAGCTTTTATAGGAGGCTCTAGTTTCTTTAAGTTTTTCGATGAGTGCATGCCTCCATTTTATTTTCATTAGATGGCTGTCATCAACAAGCGTGTTTATTTACAGCTGCGGAACCGGACTCGCACTGAAAAACGAAGGCAGCGACCCCTATCCATGCGTATGGCGTTACAATGTATTCGGTATTGGAACAAGCACTCCATATATTATATCCTCTATAAGGTTTTATTCAATATCTTCTTCTTCAAATCCTCAGTTCAAAATCCGAAGTTGATCAACTTTCAGTTTGCAAAATATCCCTGGGATATTTGAGAAAATTTAAATAACAAATGTCAACTTCAAATATTATATAATATCGAATAATTTTTCTTATAACAGCAGCAGTCTTTTCTAGTAAAACCAAAACTACTTCGAAAGACAAATTAACTCGATAATAGGACTGAAACTGGAAACAATTTAGCGACCATTGCACTAAATAATAATGTTCTAAGAGAAAGGCCGTAGAAAAACCTAAAGTGTATATGCATATTATTTTTTATATTGGGTTTCTTTACATAAAAACGAAAGAGCACAAATGCATGGTTTAAAATTTTCTCAGAATATCCTCCCAATTCCTTAAAAATAGAAAAGTTCTAAATTAATTCCCGGAATGATAATAATTTTTTACGTAATAAGGAAGACTCATTTTATTAATTTCTGAAAGCCACCGCACTTTTGACACAAAAATAAAAAATAAATTAAGACATTTCGAAGTAAATTCTCAAGTTTGTTCGGCTAACTTCTGAATTTTCCTCAAAAGTTGAAAAACTCTAGATTTGAAAATCAGAAGCTGAAAACGTCAACTTTAGGTGAAAAAAAACAAATTATAAAGTTGAGAATAAAAATCCTGAAGTTACTTTCAACTTCAAGTGAATAAAATCGCCCTTAGTCGGTCTAAGGAAAAACAACGGTCTGGAAAACTTTTGTGTGTTGGGCAGAGTTACCTCATAGGCCAAGTCGTCAGTGGAATAATATACAATTTTGAACAAAAAAACTTAAACAGTTTTTTGTTATTATTCTTATTTTTTTCCAAAACTAGCTATTAACTAAACAACTTGTTATGGGCCAGTATTCTCTAAAAGCTCATAACTTAAGATGCTCATAAGTTAATTTTTCGGAGTTTTTTCCGAGTCAGCAATCATAATAGTGGTGAAAACCCTAATGTTGGTGGTGGTATGTTGTGTAATAAATATTATTATAACTGCTTGAAGAACACCGGCCTTAAGAAGAAAATTTAGAACGTTCATTATGACAAATTTAACTTTCCACAAAGTTTTTTGGATAAAATTGTCAAATTCGATTTAGTTTTCGAGATTATTCCGAAAATATGAAAAAGTGATCATTGAAATTATACTCTCAGAAATGCATATTTTAATTTATTCCAATTTAGTGTTTTAATCTTAACAATCTTAAATAATAAAAAAAACCCTGAACTCAACAGTTCACTTCTTTCCTTCACATTTCATAGCATATTAGCTTGTTTCCACTACGATTAAATTTACTGAATCAGCTTCTTGAGATAATTTAATAAAAATTTCGTTTTGGATTGATTTTACTGATATTTACCAATTCTGAGATCCCATCGAACAGGTTGAATTGCTTCCATAATTCTCTGGATTTGTATTTCTGTGTTAATGAATAAACAAATAAAAAGCGATTGTTTTCCGAATTAAACCTCTACCGCATACTAACCCATATATGGTTTATCGATTTCATATCGATTTATTTCCGTTATATTGCACCAAATGTCAAAAAGAAAAAACTATAATAAAACTATATCTATTTTTTTTTATAATAAACCGGTTTTTATTATCAGTAAAAGAGTCCTGATTCTGAAATAAACTCATTGTTTCAAAAGCATGTGTAAAGTGCAAATCAGTGAATAAAAGTGTACTTTTCAAGTGTTTTTTTGTAATAAAGAAGTTAGTTGCATCCAATTAAAAATATTTATTATACTTTTATATGCTTACGAAGTTCGTTTTTTGTTTTTATAATAATTTTTGACGTTTTTTCAAAAACACCATATATGGGTTATCATGCGTTGGTGACTTACATTACTGATTTTTGTGAGATTTTTATTTTTTTTTTTGTAAAATGAATTCGAAGACTTTCTATAGAAAAAATAAGTGTGTAAATGCTTAACTGGTGATGGATTTTGAAGTGATGACGATCTAGCTTCAGATTCTGGCTCTTTTTAACATCAAACAAGCCATCTCCGAGCACTTATGCAAATCTGTACAACCTACAAAAAAGAGGATGCCCTTCAACTTTGGCAGGTGATCAAAGCAGAGATGGAACAAAACAAAGCTGAGGGAATTATATACAAGTCACGGAAGTCCATTATTATCTTATTCCGAAACTTAAATTCACTCATAACATCAACCAAGGGCAAAAGTCGTTGAATTCAGTGCGAACTGGAAAAATCGACCATATCCCTGAATGGCAAAAAAAGCCAATATGTAAAATTTGCGGAATGAAGACGTACACAATGTGTAAAAAATGGAATGTGTTCTGCTACAATGATTAAAGAAAGAGTTTGAAGAAATTCCATGAATAACAAGAGTCCATTGTAATAAAAGCATACTTTACAAAACATACCTTGAATGCATACTAAACCATATATGGGTTATTAATTTTCTGCAGGAAATCGCCTTACTGCATACTAACCCACATATGGTTTATGTTTCTAAAAATGTATAGATTAGATTAGATTAGATTAGATTAGACTTTATTGAAGCATAAAAAAAAATAAATTTATAAATAC
The DNA here is from genome assembly GCF_945859705.1 of Episyrphus balteatus. Lineage (NCBI taxonomy): Eukaryota > Metazoa > Arthropoda > Insecta > Diptera > Syrphidae > Episyrphus > Episyrphus balteatus. The sequence continues at coordinate 97,407,599 of NC_079136.1, forward strand.
AATATTTAAATACAAGTCGATTACGACCTGGTATATAACCGTCGGTCAGATTGACAGAATATAATTTAATATTTTATACAATGCGTTTTGTGTTAATTTTTCAAATAGAATATAATAGTTTACAATATTAAGGGTCAATTTTTCAATAGTCAGATAAACCTCAGATAGAGCTTATGCCTAGAAATAAAAGTTTTTTTTATATTGACATTTATTCTTCTGATAGTCTACCTGACGATTGAAAAATCAGGGCTAAGAACAATTTTTTTTTTCTTTGAATTTCTTATTTTAAAAATCAAAACTGATAGATCAAAAGCTTTCTGTTTGTATTTTCTTTCTATAACTTAGAGCCAAACGAACAAATTTGTACAAATTTTCCCAACTTTTTGCCCCATTTAAAATTTGAATAACTTCCTCTGATGTCAAATGGTTTTTTCCAAAAATATTTCGTCTCATTTCTTGGAGAATTGGACATGATCCTAGAAAGTGTGCCACGTTTTCTCTGGCATGCATGTTGCAGATGTCGCACTCGAGAGGCAAATCAGGTCTATGTGGAATGAAATTAAGAGGAAGGATTTCCCCTCTAGCTCGTAGTATCAGCGATATCATTTCTGTAGGATTCTTATCATTAAAATAACTAAGAGGTCCAAGGTCATACTGCAGGTTGCTGTAAAAATCTCTATATTGCGATGATTTGGCCTGGTTGATGAAACTCTGGTGAGATTGTTCATCTAATTTGGTCACCAACTGATAAAGAGATTGTTTTAATGCTGAATGATCGTGTAAATTGATTACCAGTGTTTCATTCACGGAACTCGAAATTTGAAACCAAGCTGCGACAAAGTTCAGTTTGTTTGTGATCAGATAGTTTAAAACTCTAAAGATCAGCCTTGAGGAGCTCATTTTAAGTACTTTGAGCACATAGTCGAAGTGGGTTTTAAGAGTATCAATAAACAGCGGGGGTAGCCCTGTTTCAATATGAAGCATGTAGTTTGGAGTCGTTGCCGGGAGCAAGAAAACTCGTTTCAAAAAGAACCGAAGCAATTTTTCGACATCTTCATATTCTTTATAGCCCCACACTTGCGCAGAGTAAAGCATAATCGATTTGGCAACTGCTTGGAAGAGTCTGTATTTGGTTGAGTGATTGACAGCTTTGTTAGCGACGCAATTTTTCCAAGAAATGCATAGTGCAGCTTTGGCTTCCTGAAGTTTAGCTTTTAGGTGTTTTTTCATACATAGATCACTTGTTATAGTCACTCCAAGGTACTTAAATTCTTTGACTAGTTTTATCTCCTGCCTCTGGAAGTTCCATTTTTCCTCTCGAGAATACCTTCCATGCCCTTTTCTGAAAATCATTATATCGGATTTCTCAAGATTAACTGTCAAGTTCCATGTATCACAATAAGTTTCAAGTCTAAATATCATTTCTTCTAGTTGTTTAGGCGATTCTGCGAAAAGAACGATGTCATCAGCGTATAATAAGCCTGGTATTGTTTCTTCCAAAATCTTCACCCCACCTCCAACATGTTCTGGCAAATCATCAATGAATAGAGTGAAAAGGAGAGTGCTCAAAGCACAACCTTGTTTAAGTCCCATTGAGGAACTGAAGTGTTCAGAAAGACTGTCACCGTCCCAAACAGATATGCAATCCTTAGAGTAGAGAGCTCGTAAGATTCTGCACATTTTGGTAGATAAACCAATATTCGATAGTTTATAAAATAGTGCTTCTCTATCTATACTATCAAAGGCAGCCTTAAAATCGATAAAAAAAGCGTAAAGTTTTTTACCTCGACGAAGATGCAATTCAGCAATATTTGTTAGTAAAAACACCTGATCTATTGTCGAGTAGCCAGGTCTAAATCCTGCCTGAAGCTCACTAAGCTTTTTCTTGTCAGCAACCCATTCTGATAAACTGGAAAAGAGCATACTTGTAAATATCTTCATTCCTGCGTTCAAAAACGATATCCCTCTATAATTATTTGCGACAGACGGGTCACCTTTTTTAAATAATGGGAAGATAACAGAAGATAAAAAAGTAGAGGGGACGGTCATAGACTCGTAGATTGTATTGAAGCATTTTAAAAGTGAAGATAAGAAAGTAGCCGAGGCGTACTTGAAGAATTCGGAAGGTATTCTATCAGTTCCTGCTGCTTTGTTGTTTTTGGCTCTATCCAATGCTAATTGCAATTCTTCTTCAGTGAAATCTGTGTCCAGTGATTCATCCACGATGAACGGGATTGCATAGTGGAACTTTGAGGCCCTGCATTCCGTATTAAGAAGAGAAGAAAAGTAATCTTTTAGGACTGTCGCCTTAAGCTCGCAAGCAATAATTGGTTTCGATCCATTTACTAGTTTCATTGCCTTCCAGAAGTCAGCAGAAGATCTAGCCGAACACAGTGAGTCCACGATGCTTCTGTTGTAATCCGCTTTCTTCTGAAGACACAGTGTTTTGTATTTTTTGTTTGCATCTTGATACAATAATTTAAAGGAGGGCTTATTTAGCGAACGAAATAAGGCGAGAAAAGAAAACGAAAGATTCCGAGCAGTTTCACAATCCGTATCAAACCATTTTTTTTTATGTTCGAGCTTTTGTTTGTTGACTAAGTTTGTTTGACGCGGGTAAGCCTTCACTATAACCTCTAGTAATTCTTCCATGACAGGAAATGGAGAAGATTCATGAAGTAATAATAGTTCCGTATTCAGACGACGATGGTAGGTCGGAAGAAGATTTTCTTTCCATTTTAATTTAGGTGGCAAATTTAAGTCTGTTGTTAAAACTGATGAACATATATTAGTGTCAATTGAAGTTTCCAAAGGCATATGCTCAGAGAATGTCTTCGTTTCTACTTTAAAATCATCTATCATTTTGAGCAAGGTACCAGCAGCTACTCCATAGTCTATGACCGAATGACCGGAAGATCTTATAAAAGTTAACTCTCCATGTGTGTCTCCTGCACTTCGACCGTTCAAAACAGTTAAGTTAAAAGAATCACATAATTCTAAAAAATGTATATATATATACAAAAATAAAAATTTCTATCTAATACCTTTTTTCAACCCCTAATAAAGCTAAAAAAAAGTGTAAAAAAAAATTTTATATCACTTCGTTCATAATTCATGCAGTAGAGGGTTAACGATCATAATTTATTAGCGCTCATTATGTTCAGTATTTATCCCTCGGTGAATAAATTTATGAGCACGTCATTATTTTCATTTTCGGAAATTATTTTACTGGCATGAAAATAAAGTTATAACAATAGTTCTCAGAATAGAAATTCTCTTCTCGATTTCAAATCAGAGTCCACTCAAAAGCTGTAATAGGTAACGTATAGAACAAAACCAAATAATTTTGATTATATTTTATCAACTGATAAAGATATTTATAAAATTTCAAAATTGAGTGGAAGTGATAAACTGTTCAATTGGATTTCAGAATGATTCGATTCTCATATGAAATCGAGAAGCGAATCAAATATTCTAATTATCATTTCCGCATCAGTGAAACATTCACCTCTTAAAGAGCTCGCTATAATGAAATTGTATTATGACTTTTTAATTCTGAAAGAGAAAATATGTACATACATACATCAAAAATATGTAGTTACATAACGTTCAAACAAGAAACAAGATTAGGATGAAACTTATTAATTTTTTTAAAAAGCAACTTTATTACATAGATAATTAAGTAAGATGGAACGAACATCAACATAGGTAATACTTACTTATACGAAGGTATTACAACTTTAAAGTTTCGAAATCACAGAAACCCTCATATCATCGTCGCCTATTTTTCCATATAGCTATGCTCAATCATATGACACACTAGTTTGTTAAGTTATATACAAAGGATGTCGTTTTATTTTTATTGGTTAACTATTTATAGATAGACCGTAACACAACAATTCATTCTCTTCTTAAGACAGAACTCCCATTTGTTGGAGGCAAAATTTAGCAGTCAACATTTTGGCTTCCTTCTTTGTGTTTCCACCAGTCCCGGGATTATATATTTGTCCATTTACATTAACACTAAAGACAAAAACCTTACTATGCGATGGGCCCTCATCTAATACCAATTCGTACATCGGAGGTGTCCACTTTCTCTTCGAAGATAACTCATTCAGCAAGCAGACTGGATGTTTACTGTCAATAGCTTGCTTAGCTGCCGCTTGGCCACCACCAACATTCTTTTTACGTTTCGAAGAATTAGATGCTTGCTGCCGATTACCATTGACTTCCTCATCTGCCACAAGTCCACGCTTATCCAATTTTACATCAAGCAAAAGTGGTTGCAAAGAGCCAGTCTTCTCGCGTCCGAGTCCTTCACCTGGTTTCCAGCCCATTTTCTTAAGCAAATGCATTCCCATACCGCCACTCACTGGAACTGTTGATGTCAATTGGTCCTTGCGAGCCCAAGCTTGACTCCCTTTGGTTAGTTCTCGAGCAGATAGAATATTAGCGCCAGTACTCCCAGTAAACTGACCAGGCATGTGTTTTGACGATGCCCATGATGTCATCTCCTTCTGAGACGTGTACATCATCTTAATAGCTTCGCAATCCATTGGGTTTTCTTGCAAACGACGCATCGCACTCAATCTCTGACTGATGATTGTTGATACATCAATGTTGGCTGCGGCTGCAGGGAAAATAGTCGGCACGGGAGCAGGAGCTTCATTTGCTACTACTGCGGGAACTGCTGGAGGTGGAACAATTGCTGGCACAGAAGTTAAAGTCTCCTCAGTTGTTGGTGTTGTTCCTACGTTTTCAGTAGCATTTGCAACGGCTTCATTAGTACCAACCGGCTTAAAGGCCGGCTGTTGTTCCTCCACTGGCAACTGTTTCTGAAAAACATTTTTCGGGACACCCACTGTTTTTGGTGGGATTTGTTTTGCTACGATTGCAGCCGGTGCAGGAGGTTCAGGTTCCTTAGCTGGAACTGGAACCCATCCTTCAGTTAGACGATGTTGTTGCCCTGACGAAACCGGAAACTGCATTGTTATAGCTTTCTTTTGATCAGCAGTTTTTGGTGCGATGGGAATTGCATTCTTAATATGCATTACAATTGGTTCGCGATCTTTAAGGATAAATGGATGATGGAAAGCTTTAGCATTTCCTTGTTTATCGACATCAGATTGCTCATCGGATGAGAACTCTGACAAATCATCATAGTTTTCGCCCTTGCTCAGTTTACGACAAAAATTTGTCAGATCTTGGACGGTTTTGCCCCCATAACGCATCTTCATGAGAACTTTGTCCTTAACTTCTTCGCTCATGCCGTCACAGCCCGGAAGAGAACCGCTTTTGAACATTGTTATAGCGTTCTTTCGAGCTATTTCCAGCAAACGTTTCTTGTCAATGCCAAGACTTGACCTTTGCTTCGAGCGCGATCGAGAACGAGTCCTGTGGCGGGACCTAGACCGAGAGCGGTCATGATGATGATGGCGCTGATGGCTTCTGTCGACTCGATCTCCCGAATAGTAGCTGCTGCTGGTTCTGTAAAAGGAATTTCGTCGCCGGTCGGCGTATTTGGACGAACGTGAACTTACCTCTGTATCTTTGTCTCTGTAATGACTTCGTTCACGTAGATACGTTTCTTCGTCGGAGAGAGAAACATCGGAACATTCTTCCACACGAGTGCAGTTCCGAAGACGCTTCTCAACTCTGCTGCGGCTCTCGCGTTTGCTTTGCGACTTTTCAACTTTTATGCTAGCTTCATCGAGAGGCTCCTTTTTGATAGTGTGCTTCAGTTTGCTTGAGGAAGACGAATCAGCAGCCATAATTACGGTACCATCGGATGCAGCTGATATCTTCTGCTCATCTTTATCTTTTTCCTTTTCTTTAGATTTCTTATGTTTATGTTTGTGATTTTCACGTTTAATTTTTTTATTTTCAGATTCGTGCGATTCATTGTCAGACCTGTTACCACTTTCGTCGGCTTTTCTCTTTTTATTTTTCTTACTTTTCTTGTGCTTGGATTTTTTGTGTTCTTTTTTAGATTTTCTGGATGCTTTATCTGTGCTTAATAGTTCTTCGGGTGGAGTTGCATTAAATACCATAAAGAGTTCTGCAAGAATTTCATTTGAAGATTTTACTGGTTCGATATTTTTTTTCTCTTGTTCTTCGACTTGTGATTCTCCTCCATCCGGGGGATCCTGTACATTGGTTGAATCGGGTAGCAAAAGATTTGGGTTAAGTTTTTGTTCGATTTCAGGATCAAGTTTTTCTTGTTTAACTTGAATTTTCTCTAAAGGTGGTTCGGGAGAAGACATTTTTTTGAGATCACTTGTTTTATCGAATTATATTTTTAAGAATTATTTATTAATTGCAAAAAAGATTTTTGAAAAACTTTATTAAACTCGAGTTGTTTTTTCCATTCATTTTTTGACGTTTTTGACAATAGCCGTCAAAATAAATAAACACGTTCAGTAAACATGAAATTGACATTTCTTTGTTGGGGATGTGTTCAGTGATTTTTGCAGTTAGGTTTTCTGTATATATGGAAATCCACACGTGTGGCATTATGAACTATTTACATGGGCAACAAACTACGAGTAATTTTGCTCTTAGAACGCAGATAGATTGAAATTTTAAGTAATACACAAATTATCGAAAAAATTTAGCCAAGCTAAAATTTATTTGAGAATCTTGGCCGGGTTTGAGGGCAGATTCAACTAAAACATCACACATTCATTTCATACTAAACATTGTATCTGTCCGAATTTATCGTAAGAAAAATAAGTCAAGAAAAACGAAAGAGGTATTGTTAAACCTGAAGTGCGTTCTTTTATTCGCCGATGTTCTCTATTGTTAACAATCACAGTACACATAATAATGTAATATCTTCCGAACGTTGCACACAGGAGTATTCGACCTTAAAATCCGGTCAAAAATATTTTTAATGTTTCTCGTATTCGAATTGGCCTAAAACATTATTTTAAAACTTAAAAGTTACATCGAAAAAAATTTTCTGCTCGCGCTAAATTTTAGCTCCCATACAAATTATCGAAACATTTTAGCTGAGCTAAAATGGATCCCATACAAATTATCGATAACTTGTATGGGAATTTTATCTTGGCTAAAATTTAGCGCGAGCAGCGTACCAGGCTTTAATTAAAAAAAAAATAAATCAATTTTTTTTCAATTTTATTTAATTCATTACTATAACTAATTTTTACATGAAATTTTCAAATATTATTCATATTTAAGGTTAAAGAAAACAAAAATTTGAAAATAAGTAGTATTTTTAAGCAACGAAAGGCAATTTGACTAAAAATACCTCAAGACTAAAAAACCCCATTAAAGACCCCATTATGTGCATGAGATGACAAAGATGTACAGTTAAATATATGAGAAAAATTTTTGCAGGATCATACCCGAGACTATAACAAAAACACTTTTTTTTCTACCGGAAATTTCCTTAATTTTCACGTTTTTCTATGCACTTAATTTTTAATATATTTTCAATAAAATATATGGAAATTTCTGTATTTACACAAGGTACATACCTTGACCTTGGACATGCATCAAAAATCATTCACAATATTATCACAAATCACAATAAAAAACAGACTGAAGTGTTAAGCCTGGTACGCTGCTCGCGCTAAATTTTAGCTCCCATACAAATTATAGAAAATTTTTAGCCGAGATAAACTGGATCCCATACAAATTATCGATAACTTGTATGGGAATTTTATCTCAGCTAAAATTTAGCGCGAGCAGCGTACCAGGCTTTAATGATTAAAAAACAAAATAAGCTTTTGTGGCCTGAGCTTATAAAAACGACTAAGATCTTGGGAATTAGGGGGTCAACAGCTATTATTTGAAACCGGTTTTAGTTAGGATGGGTATTGAGGGATGCGAAAAGCAAAAAATAACGGGTCGAATGCAATTTTTTTTGTTTTCACTAATACCGGATTTTGGGGTCGAATACTCCTCTGTGCGTTGTCAAAATTTGTTTGTCATAAATGGGCACCAATCTGCCAGGTCGCCCTTTAATTTTTATTTTTCAATCGCAGTAAACGCGTTGTCAAAATTTGTTTGTCATAAATGGGCACCAATCTGCCAGGTCGCCCTTTAATTTTTATTTTTCAATCGCAGTAAACAGGAAATTTGTTTTTGTTTTAATTTATAAAATGTCATTTGAAAAAAATATAAATTGAAAAATAACAAATTTTCTTCGTGTTTCAACGCGGAAAATGGTCAATATTTGTTTAAAAATTAGTGGTGTGCGTGGTTTATCGGTTTTTGTGCGTTTTTCGTCGGTAATTTAAACAATTAAGAATTCGGTAGCTGACATTGGTCGCCAATTTGTCATGTTTGACATGACATGACATGACATGACATGACATGACATGACATGACATGACATGACATGACATGACATGACATGACATGACATGACATGACATGACATGACATGACATGACATGACATGACATGACATGACATGACATGACATGACATGACATGACATGACATGACATGACATGACATGACATGACATGACATGACATGACATGACATGACATGACATGACATGACATGACATGACATGACATGACATGACATGACATGACATGACATGACATGACATGACATGACATGACATGACATGACATGACATGACATGACATGACATGACATGACATGACATGACATGACATGACATGACATGACATGACATGACATGACATGACATGACATGACATGACATGACATGACATGACATGACATGACATGACATGACATGACATGACATGACATGACATGACATGACATGACATGACATGACATGACATGACATGACATGACATGACATGACATGACATGACATGACATGACATGACATGACATGACATGACATGACATGACATGACATGACATGACATGACATGACATGACATGACATGACATGACATGACATGACATGACATGACATGACATGACATGACATGACATGACATGACATGACATGACATGACATGACATGACATGACATGACATGACATGACATGACATGACATGACATGACATGACATGACATGACATGACATGACATGACATGACATGACATGACATGACATGACATGACATGACATGACATGACATGACATGACATGACATGACATGACATGACATGACATGACATGACATGACATGACATGACATGACATGACATGACATGACATGACATGACATGACATGACATGACATGACATGACATGACAGATGACAGATGACAGATGACAGATGACAGATGACAGATGACAGATGACAGATGACAGATGACAGATGACAGATGACAGATGACAGATGACAGATGACAGATGACAGATGACAGATGACAGATGACAGATGACAGATGACAGATGACAGATGACAGATGACAGATGACAGATGACAGATGACAGATGACAGATGACAGATGACAGATGACAGATGACAGATGACAGATGACAGATGACAGATGACAGATGACAGATGACAGATGACAGATGACAGATGACAGATGACAGATGACAGATGACAGATGACAGATGACAGATGACAGATGACAGATGACAGATGACAGATGACAGATGACAGATGACAGATGACAGATGACAGATGACAGATGACAGATGACAGATGACAGATGACAGATGACAGATGACAGATGACAGATGACAGATGACAGATGACAGATGACAGATGACAGATGACAGATGACAGATGACAGATGACAGATGACAGATGACAGATGACAGATGACAGATGACAGATGACAGATGACAGATGACAGATGACAGATGACAGATGACAGATGACAGATGACAGATGACAGATGACAGATGACAGATGACAGATGACAGATGACAGATGACAGATGACAGATGACAGATGACAGATGACAGATGACAGATGACAGATGACAGATGACAGATGACAGATGACAGATGACAGATGACAGATGACAGATGACAGATGACAGATGACAGATGACAGATGACAGATGACAGATGACAGATGACAGATGACAGGTAACAGATGACAGTAAATGCCAGATGGCAAGTGACGGGTGACACATGATAGGTGACAGATGACAAATGACAGGTGACAGATAAAAGAAGTCACTTCCAAACAACCCAGCTTTAGAGTTCCCATCCATTTATTGGAAAAAAGTTTATCTGATGACAGGCGGCAGATGACGGGTGACAAATGACAGATGACAGGTAACAGATGACAGTAAATGCCAGATGGCAAGTGACGGGTGACACATGATAGGTGACAGATGACAAATGACAGGTGACAGATAAAAGAAGTCACTTCCAAACAACCCAGCTTTAGAGTACCCATCCATTTATTGGAAAAAAGTTTATCTGAGCAACAAAATGTCGATAAATTTTATTTTCGATTGACTGTAAAATTTTAAATCTGAAGAAATTAAAAAAAAAATTCAAGGAAGAAATAAGAATTGAAAATAATTCAGATTTTAATTGATGTTGCATTTTTCAGAAATGTGAATTTAAAAAAATTTAAATTGTTAAACCTTTAATAAATATGAATTTCGTTTTAGTTTGGCAGCAGGACATGGTCAAATTCAAGAACATGGTTTCGTAGGCAGAAGCTTAAAATATAATTTTTTTAATTATAATTATATTAAATTATTAAATATTTGATTAAGGCTAGGCGCACACATGCGATTTTAGTCGCGCGATTATTCAGTCGCAAAAATGGATCACAAATAGTTCAATGCCTGTGAACACACATGCTTCCCGCGATTAAAAATTTGAAAATTGTGTCCACAGTCATTGAAACTCTTGTCATCTAATTTGCGACTGAATAATCGCTCGATCAAAATCGCATGTGTGCGCCTAGGGGACAGAAAAATTACAGTTCCAGTCTTACCACTGCTGCTTCTCGTGAAACAAGTTGGAGATGGACTCCATATTATGTTTAATCTTGAATTTAAATAATTATATTTACATACATACAGGGTGTCCCAAAAGTAATGGATCAAACGAAATATGCTGATAGGCCAACTTAAGGGCTCTCAGAATTTGGTAACTTGTTCATCCCAAATCCTTACGGTTTTCGATTTAATGCATTTTTTGTGAAATTTCAAAAAATTCTTACATTGCAACAGTATTTTGCTTCCTCCGCCCCCAATTGATTTTTGTTTTTTATTATTCTTTCACTAAAACATTGTCCAATAATAAGAAACAGAACTCAATTTCTTACATTTATTTCAGAGCAACACAAAGAAATAAAATTGTATTTCATACGCCATTTAGCTGTAAGTTAATTAACAGTTCCAAGTTTTCTCAAAATTCAATTTCTTGCATTTATTTCAGAGCAACACACCGACAAAAATTTGTATGGTGTGACACTGGTTTATTACTTTAAAAACTTGGCCCGTTTTTGCAGTTTTCAAAAAGGTATACAAATTTCCAAAGTTGAAGTTAGATCGAAAAATATTAGATACAATTTTAATTTAAAAGAAACAGGGTTTTTCAGAGCAAAAATACAAACAAAAATTAACACATTTTCTTGAACTGTTATTTATTTCTCTTTGAACAAAAGCCTCTATTTTGTTTGTATTTTTGCTCTGAAAAACAATGTTTTGTTGAATTAAGATTGTAATATTTTTTTTATCTAACTTCAACTTTGGAAACTTGTATACCTTTTTGAAAACTGTAATAACGGAACAAGTTTTTAAAGTAATAAACCAGTGTCACACCATACAAATTTTTGTCGGTGTGTTGCTCTGAAATAAATGTAAGAAATTGAATTTTGAGAAAACTTGGAACTGTTAATTAACTTACAGCTAAATGGCGTATGAAATACAAAGTTTTTTGATTAATTAATTGTTTCTTATTATTGGACAATGTTTAAGTGAAAGAATAATAAAAAACAAAAATCAATTGGGGCGGAGGAAGCAAAATACTGTTGCACAGTAGGAATTTTTCAAAATTTCACAAAAAATGCATTAAAACGAAAACTGTAAGGATTTGGGATGAACAAGTTACCAAATTCTGAGAGCCCTCAAGTTGGCCTATCAGCATATTTCGTTTGATCCATTACTTTTGGGACACCCTGTATATAAATTTTAGCCAAACTTGAGATTTATATAGTTCCGGAAGACCATCTAATAATGACCAGGAGGTCTGCAGTTAAATTATCTAGAAGACGGGCGAGAAGGGCTCATTTTTCGGTACGTATGAATTTTGATTGATTTTTTATTGATATTTTTGTACATTGATTGCTTTGTTTTTTTTTTCAGGATTTTAATCTACTTTTACAGTGGATAAAATGAAAACATGGAAATTAAGAGCAGTTTAAATTTATTTGGATTTAACGAGATTGGATTTAAAAATTTGGATTTAAGTAGTGAATATTAGGTCTGTTTGGGTACTGCCTAAAGCAAAAATATTTAATTTTTGTCAAAAATAGCGAATGTACAAAACTACACAGTTCCAGAGTACCCAAACAGGAATTGGATTAAAAATGTTGAAAAAAGGAGAAATATTTCTGTTTTAGGCAGTACCCAAACAGACCTATTATGGATTTGGATTTGTTTTTGACATTTGACATTTCTTTACATCCAGATTAGAATAAATCTCGAGATTTATTCTAAATCTATTTAGCTAAATCTTGGATTTAGGGTAGATGGAAACATAAGGTTAGGGTAGGAAAATGAGGCAATATAAGAATTTGGTGCACTCAGGGAAAAAATAGTTATTTTGTAACTATTTGCATAGTCACTTTATAGAATTCAATGAAATTTGGCGAATAACAATTTTTTGACAGAAAATAGTTACAAAATAGTTAAAAATGACTATAATAATAGTCACATCAGCCAAAACTAAATAGTTAAAAATAACCATTAAAATTGACTATGCCGTAGTAATTTACATAACTATTAAATTAGTCATTTCTAACTATTATGTTTCTAGTTAGAAATAACTAGTATAATAGTCACATCCGCAATGTTGCCACAATGTTACAAGTGTAACAAAAGTGTTACTTTTTTGAAATATTTAATAATTTTGTTACCATGTTACTTTTTATCCCGTTTTGTTACACTTTTTTTCAATAAAATTTGATTTGTTTTTCGTTGAAATTGATTGAAAATTTCAAGGAGAAGCACTTTTTTCTTCGACAATTTATGCAATAACTTTGACTATTTTGCAGGCAACAATGACTGTTTATATGTTTTAAATCTATCTTTTGTATCACTTTTTGTATTTGCTTAGGACAAAATGGATGGGAGTTAATGAAGGGAAAATTTAATGTGTTAATATTAAAAAATTTTTTTAATTTTTTTTTTTTTTTCACTTCAGATTCTTTGATGTAGTAAGCTTAGAACAAGCTTTTAACTACAATCAGAGGCTCATCATAAGTGCATGTTAGTGGTTAGTAGACAAAAAATACAACCTCCCACATGCACAATATAAAAACAAAATAATTACAAACAAATTTACAAGTTATAAAATTATAAGTACAAAAAATCCAACATTTATTTAAAACATTGATTAACAGTCACGATTGTGGAGCACTGGTTCGAAACAATGTTTTTAAACCCATTTTCGTCAAATTAAAGTCTAAGGATGAATGGTTCAAGTTAAAAAGTTTACTCATGCGACTAAGAGGCTCATTAATACCATAGTTTGTTCTATGAAAGTCGATATGCAAAGGTTCAAATCTTCGTAGGAGGTGAGATCCACCCGGATAATTTATACCAATACAAGCTAATAGATCAGGGGCGTCAATTTGGGAATTAATAAGCTGATGAAGAAAGATTAAATCATTATTTACACGTCTCTGTGCTAAAGTTTGTATCTGAAGAAGTTGAATGCGATGTTCATAAGGTGGCAAGTTGAAAGGGTCGGTCCAAGGAAGACCTTTTAGAGCGAAGCGTACAAAATTGTGTTGAATAGATTCGATTCGGTTTTTATGAACTTCATAAAAAGGACTCCATACTTGAGAAGCGTACTCAAGATGGGGTCGAACGTAGCAGTTGTACAAAGATAGAGTAACAAATGGATCATCAAATTCCTTTGCCCAACGTTTAATAAAACCAAGCATTGAGCTCGCTTTATTTACTATAAAATTGATGTGTTCAGTAAATCCTAAATTTGAACTAAATTGGACACCCAAGTCTTTGAAGCTAAATACTCTACATAGCTTATGTTGCAAGATGTAGTAATCAAAAATATTAATGACTCGTTTTCTCGAGAATGTAATTGTTTGGCATTTAGCTGGGTTAAGTGAAAGGCCATTTTTACCACACCAAACATTAAAACTGTTAATATCGCTTTGTAGAAGGATACGGTCATTGTCAGACTTAATTTCTTTAAAAATCTTCATATCATCAGCAAATATGAGAATATCACTTGAAGTTATGCACGAGATTACGTCGTTTATAGCTAAAATGAATAAAAATGGGCCTAGGTGACTTCCCTGAGGGACGCCAGAGTTGGCTATAAAAAGATCTGAAAGACAGTTTCTAAATTTGACCTGATAGGATCTTTGGTTAAGATAAGATTCTACCCAGCCAATAAAAATACGTGGAAAACCAAAAGCTTTTAATTTGAAGATTATTATTTTATGACTAAGTTGATCAAATGCCTTTGAAAAGTCAGTGTAAACGCAGTCAACTTCATTACCTTTTTCTAATGCATTTGAACATTTATTTAAGAAGCTAAGAAGATTAGTTGTAGTAGATCTTTTTCTTACAAAGCCATGCTGCTTTTCACTTATCAGATTTTTACTATAAAATGCTAGACTATCACAAACAACTTGCTCAAAAACCTTTGGAATGCAGGATAGTTTCGAGATAGGCCTATAATTCTTTATATCTGTCTTATCACCCTTCTTGAAAACAGGAGTGAGGAATGACTTTTTCCAGATGGAGGGAAATTTTCCTGACTTGATGGAAAGTTTGAATAAAAATGTTAGAGGCTGAACTAGGGAGTTTCTACAGTTTTTTAATACTATTGGTGGCACACCATCTGGGCCAGCAGAACAATCATCATTTAAGGATGAAAGAAGGTCTAACACAGTACTTTGCAGTACAGGGATGTTCGTACAACTCGTTTCGGAATATGAATGTAAATTTTTGAAATAGATTTCGTCAACATCAACAGTCTCATTAACAAATGAATTACGAAAGTTATTGGCGAAAGCATTGCAAATGTCAAATGTTTGATGTAATGTAATATCGTCATGAATGAAGTTTGCCGGATATCCATCTGAGTTTTTCTTTGAGTTAACAAGGTTCCAAAATGACTTTGGATCTTTTCTTAGGGAATTTCCTTTCTCCTTTAATTTTAGGCTAGACGCCCTAGCCAAGAAATTCTTCTCATAAATAGTTCTACCTTTCCGTTTTTAAATTATTTTTGAAACAAGATGCTTCCGTCGGTTGAGATGTCGTGGGGTCTTTCCGAAATAAAACTCTGACACCACAGGATAATTTTAACAAAAAAAGTATTTTATTGAACAATCGAAGTTAACAACAATACTGGAACTACTTCTATTGAACGGTATTACTGTAGTGTTCCTTCTCTTTGCTATTATGCGGTTGGTGTTCCGCAGTTATTACAGAAGAGGAAGAATAACTACAATAATACTCTCAGAAAAGTAGCCAAAGATAAAAAGCGGTAAGTGTTACCTCTGTAATATCCTTAGAGGATATAATATATAGAGTGCTTGTTCCTATACCTAATACATTGTAACGCCATATACATGGATAGGGGTCGCTGCCTTCGTTTTTCAGTGCGAGTCCGGTTCCGCAGCTGTAAATAAACACGCTTGTTGATGACAGCCATCTAATGAAAATAAAATGGAGGCATGCACTCATCGAAAAACTTAAAGAAACTAGAGCCCTCTATAAAAGCTTCACGGAACTAACAGCACAAGCACTCCATATATTATATCCTCTAAGCCTAAGGTAATATCTTGACTCTTAATTCTAGTTTCGGCTCTCCTTTTTTAGCCAGAAAACAATAAAAAAAATACTAATTAATTAGGAGGCTTTGAATTTTAGAAAATAAAAATAAATAATTATAGAAATAAAAATTATAGTCAAAGGCGACATTAATTTTAAACTTATATAAAAATAAAATATAAAAATAATAGGCAAAGGCGGTACTGCATACTAACAACAATAATGTGTTGTTACTTGTTACATTCTCCAATAAAAAAATAATGTAATAAAATATGCACTTAATTTCAAAAGTAACAGTTAGTATAAATATTAAAATGTATCTATAATCTAAAAACTCTTGAAGTTTTATAATATCTTTTAACAATAGGTACATAAGAAGACAAAACTGTTTTAAATGCAGGGCTATTTTTCAGAAAGATATAAAACCAAATAAATAGTTCCCCTCCGCCTCCAGTAGAATGTTTTTTTTTATTTTTAAACTTCATTAATTCAAACCCAGATGAGAAACGAAAAATCATACACAAAAATGGCACAATTAAAAATAAAAAATTAAAATTAAATTTTCTAAGTCCTCAAAGTCGTCAGTGAAAATGATAACGAACAAATATCATCGCGAAATCTGTCAAAAGTAAAAAAAAAAAATAAATTAAATTAAAATCAAGAAAAAATATCAGAAAATACGTTTTTGAACAAAAACAAAAAAATAAAAAAAACCAAACCGTCAACCCAGCTCTTTATAACAGAAAAAAGCGTCAGGAAAACTCTAAACATAATCCGGAATTGTTTTCTACAGCTGTGTATTGAAAAACCGAAAGCATATTGAAATTTTGATTTCGTTGATAAAATTTTGGTTCAGCTTCGTAATAGGCTGAAACTAAAAATTTCGCTCTGCTTTTTGAAAAGTGAAAATTCTACTAGTTTATTTTATTTCACCTCTTTTTCGCTGCAGCAGCCTGCTAAACTTCGTAATATTAAGCTTTCAAATAAGATAAGATTCGATTTATGACTTTCATAATTTTGTTACTCCCCAGGGATCTGTTCTTGGCCCAATATTGTATTCAGTTTTTACGTCAGATTTTCCCCAATTGCAAAATTGCGAAAAAGCTATATTTGCTGATGATACGTGTATCTTTTCTTCGGATTCTATTGGTTCTACTATTGGAACCAATTTGCAATCTGCTTTAAATATCCTGGAAGAATATTTTAACAGTTGGAAAGTTAAAATAAATGCTTCTAAGACTCAGGCAATCTTTTTTACTCGAAAAAGAAAACCCTGTTTCTTACCTAGTAATTCGCTCATTATCAACAGCGTACCGACTGATTGGAAATCAAACGTTAAGTATCTTGGGGTTCATTTAGATAAAAAATTAACGTTTGGTCTTCATGTTCAAGAAATCATAAGAAAACTTAATATAACAATCAAAATACTCTATCCATTTATTAACAGGAAATCAAAGTTAAGTGAAGAAAACAAACTTATAATTTTCAAAGTTATATTTCAAGCTATCATGTTTTACGGATCACCTGCTTGGGGAAGTTGTGCTACAAGCCATATTAAAAGGCTCCAAATCATGCAAAATAAACTTTTAAAAATGATGCTAAACCTTCCTTGGTGTTTTTCAACTTCTGAACTGCACGCGTTAGTAAATGTTGAATATGTCTCCAACAGAATCTTAAATCTTAAAGAACGCTATAATTTGTCATGCGTTATGTCTGACAATGTTCTGATTTCAAATTTAACTTACTAAAATGATACTTTTTTGTTTTTTTGTTTACAATATGCATTTTCTTTTTTAAATTGTAAATTAATTCTTTAAATATTTATTTATTTACTTATCATATCCTTATTAATTACTATTTATCTACTGACTGATTTATTTATTTATTTTTTAATCTATTTATTTAATCATTTATTTAATTATTTATTTATTTATTATTTATTTATTTATTTATTTAGGTATTTATTTATTTATTTATTTATTTATTTACTTATTTATTTATTTATTTATTTATTTATTTATTTATTTATTTATTTATTTATTTATTTATTTATTTATTTATTTATTTATTTATTTATTTATTTATTTATTTATTTATTTATTTATTTATATATTTATTTACATATTCATATTTTTGTTTTTTGTTTGTTCTTTAATTTATTTATTGATTTATTCTTTTGTTTTTTTTTGTTTTTCTATTTATTCGTTTGTTATCTATTATTTATTTATTTATTTATTTATTTATTCATGCGTTTGTTTATTTATTCATCTACGTTTAGTTATAACTCCTTTAAGACTGATAATCTTAGTTTATATACATGTAAAAGTTAATTTTGAAAACTCATTGTTGGTCTTGAAATTTAAGCCACCTCTTCTCCATCTTTAACAAATTTTCCTATCTTTAGTATCCATTTTTTTGTATTACTATTTTAATTATAACTTCTTTTGTAATTATTATTATTATTATTTTTTCTCTTTAATGAAGGTTTTTACAAGTAGCTTTTCCTTCAAACATAATTAAATAAATCACTAACTTGTTCAAAAAAATAAACTTGGCAGCAGTTAGGTAGCTTATATACCAATCTCTGTAAATTGTGCAATATAGTTTTAAGAAAAAATAATGTAAATTTTGCTACAATAAAACAATATATATATATATATAATTTTGTTACACGTTTTCCCATTTGTTACGCTTTTTGAAAAATTTTATTAGTTTTTTAAAAAAGCCTACGGCAGCACTGGTCACATGTCAAAGCAAAATAGTTAAAAGTTAATATTTTGTATGATTACAGAAAACATGATGTCGCATAATTTTTCAGATGACAAGATGTCGAAGCGTGTCAGAGCGAGTACAAGTTTCAAATCGTGTTGGTAAAAAATGGAAACTTTTGTTTAAAAAGAATTATCTCCCTCCTCCCGTAAGCATAGGGAGATATATCATATTTTTAAATCAAATGAAATGTCATCTCAGACAGACGGCAGTATTTGCCATGTCCTTTATTCTTAAGTATACAAATTGTTAAAATTTATGATGAAAAAATAAAGAATCGATCTATCTATCTATTTATATTTATTTTTAATTATTTAAAATAGTTATCCCTATTTTAACTATGAAAATAAATATGTAGTTAAAAAAAAAAAATAGTTAAAAATGATTGTTTTTTTTTTGTGTGTGTGAAATTTTGTATGTAACATTTTTTATTATGTGGTTATTATTATAACCATGTATTTAATTAATTTACTTTTGTTTTTGTATATCCAGGTTTATATTTTTTAATGAAATTTAATATTTTCTTTGCTTTTTTTACAGCAAAAGCCAATAAGTTCTTTTACTTTTCAATTTAAGCTGAATGAAAGAAGCATTATTTTTTCAGGTTTTTAGGTTTCTGTTTTGGTTGTTAAAGCCTGAACTACATCAAAACACAAAGTCAAAAAAGTACAAAAAAGTAAAAACGATGTTTTTTCTTCTTCCCCCTAGTAGCTTGTTTGTATATCTCTCTTTCATTTTAAAAAAGTATTCGATTCAAAAAGCTTGAACAAGACCAAGCTTTCAATTTTCACAAAATTTTAAAAACAAATACACTCAAACAATATTTTATATCCTTTCCGTTAGGTAGCTCTTCGATCACATAGTTCCTGTCATTTTGCGAAAAAAAAAGCTCTTTTGACAAACAATTGAAATTTCAAATACAGTCGATTCCCTATAAGTCGTACTTTCTTTAGGTCAAATTTTCCTCTAACTCAAATTTTTTACCGTTTTTAATGAAACCGTCTGCAGCAAAAAGATTAAATAGATTCCTCTTAGTCGAATTTCCCTCTTACTCGAACCAATTTTCGTGTCCTGTGACAATTCGACTTAGATGGAGTCGATTGTATTTTGTTTACTTTTTCAAATTTTTTTTTATTTGAAATTTAAAACTTCAAAAAACAAAAGAGCTTTTTTAGTTAAAATCACATGTATATTTAAAAAATTGAAAAAATAAACAAATTACAGTCAACTCCATCTAAGTCGAATTGTCACAGGACACGAAAATTGGTTCGAGTTAGAGGGAAATTCGACTAAGAGGAATCTATTTAATCTTTTTGCTGCAGGTGGTTTCATTAAACACGGTAAAAATTTTTAATTAAAGGAAAATTTGACCTAAAGGAAGTGCGACTTATAGGGAATCGACTGTATTTGAAATTTCAATTGTTTGTCAACAGAGCTTTTTTTTCGCAAAATTACAGGAACTATGTGATCGAAGAGCTACCTTACGGAAAGGATATAAAATATTGTTTGAGTGTATTTGTTTTTAAAACTTTGTGAAAATTGAAAGCTTGGTCTTGTTCAAGCTTTTTGAATCGAATACTTTTTTTAAATGAAAGAGAGATATACAAACAAGCTACTAGGGGGAAGAAGAAATCACATCGTGTTTACTTTTTTGTACTTTTTTTTACTTTGTGTTTTGATGTAGTTCAGGCTTTATTTGGTTTTGGGAAAAGAATTGTTTTTATTTTAGGTATTAAGAAATATTAAATAAATAATTTATAGACAAAAGTGATGAATTTTGATTGATTTTTATATTTTATAATATTTTTTATTGACATTTTTTAATATATATATTGCTTTATCTTTTTTTTTTTTATTTTTGTCCAGTTTAGCCCGGTCGTTGGATTTAATAAAATTTGTTCTAGTCCTGTTGCACCGATCGTGAATACGCCTAATACATTGCGCTAGTGAGAAAAATATTATACTTTTGTAGTTTTGCAAATGTGGCCATACAATGTATTACATATTTTTTTCGTTTTCAACTCAATAGCGACTCCAAAAAACTATATTCTAGTTTTTTTCCAGAATTTTTGTACATTTTTAATTTGAATTTAAATTTTGCCAAACCGAATTTAGAAAAAACAACAACAACAAACAATTTAACATCCGGATTTCCTCCCCCATTTTCGAAATAAATAATAAAATAAAATGGCCATCTTCGAATAAAAATCCAAAT
Source organism: Episyrphus balteatus (assembly GCF_945859705.1). Classification (NCBI taxonomy): domain Eukaryota; kingdom Metazoa; phylum Arthropoda; class Insecta; order Diptera; family Syrphidae; genus Episyrphus; species Episyrphus balteatus. The sequence continues at coordinate 97,428,505 of NC_079136.1, forward strand.
CGTAGCCAACTTCACTGCTTGGTGGCTGCTCCTTGCGTATGTATTTGTGTCTGTGTAGCCCGAAAGAAGTTAAAAAGAAAAATTGCAATTCCGCATCAATCGTGTGAAAAATCTCTTAAAATAAATCATTTATAATTTCCTTCGCATAATAAATTTTAATTTTTTATATATTAAAAAAACACGAACCAAAACAGTTAATTTACCATCAATCAAGTAACTATAAATTAATCTTGTCAAAAATTATTTTTCCATCTCGTATGATTCACGCAATTTTTTAAGTTATTTTTTCCTTCTTTTTTTTTCATTTTTTCTTTCATGGTAGAAAATTCTACAAATCAAAATGACGTCCCTCGAGCCACATGTAAATCGTCTTCAGAACTTCAAAAACAAAGGAAAAGATCAAGATGTAATTATTTTGTTAATTATTTTATTCAAAATTTGTGTTAAAATGTGTTTATTTGTTGGATTTTATTAAATTGGGGCATTAATTGCCCGAGGGGAATTGCAATTTGGAATTTTCCTCGGTGCAAGGGCGAGTATATTTTTTTTCTTCTTTCATGTCGTCTTTTTTTGTGAAAATTGTGATTTTTTTTTTTTCAATTTCCAGCTGAAGCAAATACGATTTTTCTTTAGATTTTTTTTTTTAATTAATGAAAAAAGTAAATTTTCTTTTATTTCATGTTTTTTCCTTCTATTTTTTTTCATTTTTTTTTATATATGTCGTGTCCCAATAGGAGATGCGAAGACGGCGCAATGAAGTTACTGTCGAACTACGAAAAAACAAGAGAGAAGAGACAATTTTCAAGCGACGTAACGTACCGACTGGCGATTCGGTCACAGACGAGGACGATCCACTGTCAACTGCAGTTAATTTGAAGAAATTAGCAGAAGCGGCTGCCGATTCATCGAACCCCGATAAGCAATTGTCTGCTGTTCAGGCTGCTCGCAAGCTTCTGTCATCCGATAAGAATCCGCCAATTAATGACTTGATTAACAGTGATATTCTTCCAATTTTGGTTGATTGTTTAAAACGAAATGACCACACAATGTTACAGTTTGAGGCAGCTTGGGCATTGACTAATATCGCTTCGGGTACTTCTGAACAGACAAATCAGGTAAGAATTTATTATTTTTTTTTATTTCAATAAGAATGATTTTAATATATGTAATCAAAAAAAATTTAAACAAATATCAAAAGAAGATTTTAAATAGAGAATGATACTTTAATTGCACTTGACTCAAGGTAAAATGGGTTTTGTAAAATGTAAGTTCAATATCCTTGAACTGCATTATGTAATCGTTTAAGGTGTGTAGCGTAGAATTAGACCTTTAAAAAAGATTGTTTTTTTATTCAAAAACAAACTGAATTACTTACTCATGTAAACTACCTATGTACATTTATGTAAACAATACCTATACTTTTGTCAAAATTGAAATAGAATGAAAAACTCCACGCCCAGCATGGAAAACGAATTAAAAATTCAAACTGTACAAAAAAAAAAAAAAAAAATGGTAGGATGCATTTGTCGAAAAGCAATTCTTTTTTTATGAATTTTATTTAACTTTACAAAAGTCCTAGCGTACACCTATTCAATTTTGGTTTTGACAAAAAAAGCGTTTTACTCTTAAGTCTCTTAGAGGCAAGAGTTAAAGCCAATTAGCATTGAAACCAAATTTTAAAAAAGTAAACACAAATTGAAAAATTTTGCTTATTATTTAAAAAATTAGAAGCTGAGGTCAAAGAGAGTATTAATTAAGTGCTGGGAACATGTAAGCAAAGGTTGAAAGTTTCAGTTTACTACCATTCCTTTTTGTTCTACTTTCTCTTTTGGGATTTCATAAAATAGGCCACCAGACTGTGGACATTACCAAATCTGTTCTGCAGAGGCAAACAGCCCTAGTGGGAATAAAAACTCTCGGGGAAATATTTTCGGGGGAGAGGTTTCTAACCGAAAAATTGACGGAAAACTTATTCCTTTGCTTTTTCTTTATAACCTATGAAAAATATGGGACATAAAGAGCAATAAAACTATGATTTTTAAGTCCTTCCTTCATAAACACTCCTTCGGTAGATTTTATTTAGAATAGAACGTTTATGAAATAAAAATTTAATTTTTTTTGGAAAAAGCTTGTTACTGTTTAATACAGTACTAGTTAAAAAAAATTACTTTAGAAATACATTAAATTTGATTCTCTCATTCATTGGTCGCACTCATGCGCAAAGGCCTTAATAGCACCTTTGGAAGGTGATATAGTACTAGAAGTAGTTTGCTACCTATCTACTCTGGAAGAAGACCATGAGTTGTTCTAGTAGAAAATGTACTATGTAGTTTTTATCTGCTCATGAGTTAACTACCAATGCAACGAGGTTAATACAAACCAATGCAAGCGAATATTTGAATTTTAATTCCTTTAAGGAAGATTTTTTAGGCCTTATCTATGGCATAATGTATTGCAACCGGATTTTATGTTAAATAGCCCCTATTCCTACGGTTTTCAAATGTGTAATATCAATTGATCAATTTCGATTATTAACCCAAAGTCCTTGAGTTCGTAAAAGAGAATTGTTTTTTTTTTTTGAGCTAGTCTTTTGGGTGTTTTACGGACTCAAGCCAAGAGACAAAGATTTTCCTGTACAAGCAACTCATCAGGCATATCATCACCTACGGTTTTACAAAATTCCACCACACAACAAGTTAGCAATCTTCGAGAAATTCTTAAGGATCTGTAAAAGCATACACCACATCAGAGTAAGCAGGAAACACGCCAGCAACAGGAGACTATGAAAAAAGCCAAAAAAAAATAAAGTATTTTTGTAATCTGGATCACAATTGCCCAGAGCGGCAAAAATTATCGGCGAAAAAATCGCGAAAGAAAGAAGCACATTTAAGTGCCATTCATATGGATATGCGACCTGCGTCTCGGCCATTCCATTTGCATTTTTAGGACATTTTCACGCTTATTATCCAGTTTATCTCTAATACATCAGTTTTATCATGAGCCCTTAAGACCTACCAAGCTTCAAGAAAAAAGATTGCTTCTTCAACGAGATAAACTTTAAACAAGGTCAATATGTCTTCTCCGTTACTTTGGAATGGCCGCTCTGCGAATTGCTAATAGTCGCTGAATTTGACATTTCATTCATATTAGTCGTCGCAGAGAGCTGCGAACTGTAATACATAAATTGAAGTCAACTCAAAAGTGAGGTTAAATTCGTGGGAATTATTTTTTTTGTAGCTTTGTGGAAAGCGTTTACATTTGACAGTTCGCAGATCGGAGTTATTAGTCGCATAAAAAATATTAAAATGTGTTTATTTTGTAGTTTCAACTAGTTTTACGCATTTTAATTGTTTAATAAAAAGAATAAGTTGATATTTGCTTCAGAAAAAGCTTTAAAGGAATTATTCGCATACACAGTTCGCAGCTCATATGAATGGCACTTTGAATAACTATTCATCAACAAACTGCTTAAGTCCTAAAGATTAAAATTTAAAAAGTTATTTTAATCAAAGTTTGAAAAAACATCGGCTCTAGGGTATATTTTGCCATTACGATAGGTAGTGTCAATCCAAGTCACAAGCGGCCAATTGCCAAAAAATATCCAAAAATACAAATTTCCTAGTAGCACAGTTTTGGGAACACTTTTCGTTTTTATCCGTGGATTCCCCACCTAAAAAATGAAAATGAAAGATATTTAGAAAAAACTTCTAAAGCTTACTTCTTAACTAATGACACAAGAGGAAATGCAATAAGACCATAATAAAGTTGCCATTTGACGCCTTTATCCGCTGAAAAAAAAAATCAAAAAAGGTAACTTAAACCGTTCTCATTCGCAATACTTCTCAATTCCAAAATCATCAAACATTTCTCAGTGAGATTAAGGTCAGGGCCTTTTGCTGACCACTAAAACGCATGAAATTTCGTATCTCCGAAGTAATATTTGACAATTTTAGAGATTTTGGTTGATACAACCGATTCTCCAAATAGTTCTTCCTAATTTGATAGATAGAACATTCAGACATTCTTAAAAGTGGTAAAAATGTGAGAAAAAAAAGCCTTTACAAAAAAAAAAAAAAAAAACAATTAAGACCCGTTTGCTGAATCGAAACTTAAGCATTTTTGAAACCAAAACCAAAATTTGAAAATTATTGCATGAGCTATTGCATTATGAGTAGTACGACTAACAAAAAATTTAATATCTGTATAAAAGTTAATATTTAGTTAAAAAAAATGCAGGATTTGTGAGGTTTTTCTCAATTTTTCAAGTAGCCTTAAGCTTAGAGCTATAAAATTAAATAACGGTAACACTGAAAGAGAATGATTAAAACGGTTCTTCAATCTATGGAATATGTCAACATGTTTTTCATCAGAAAATTTGCTTTTCCAATCTAAATACTAGTTTAATAAGACGTTTTGGTAAAACACATTGGTTTGTGCGCGCATTTCTATCTTTTAGTTTTTTTTTTTACTAAAAAATGGACTTCAACTTTTGTACTCTCAGCTCAAAACATTTCTTATACAATGTAATTTCTAGTTCAATCATTATTTTTTCGTTTTGGTGTGTAATTAGAAGATATCAAAACTTTTTCTCAAGATTTTTGAAATTTTTCGTGAAAAAAAGTCATTCCGGGAACAAAGGATTAATTTGATAGATAGAACATTCAGGCATTCTTAAAAGTGGTAAAAATGTAATAAAAAAGCCTTAACAAAACTGAGTTTAAACAACTTTTCCAAAATTGGCTAAACATTTGACAAATTTTGCAGTTGTCCTATTGATTTTGGTGAGTTCATTATAGCCATGTTAGTTCTACTACTCAGTTGCTTCTCAATTTTTCACAAAATAACAAAAAATAAGTAAAAAAAAAAGTAGTATCTTCTGTATATTAGAAAAAACTGGTCTATGTTATTTATTATAAATTTATCAAAAAATTGTAACCAATCCAACGTAAAAAATACGTTAGTATTTCATACAAAATAGATTTGAATAAAATATAAATAATTTTCTTTTTAGGTTGTACATGCAGGTGCAGTGCCCCTATTTTTGCAATTGCTTTCATCGCCAGCAACAACTGTATGCGAACAAGCAGTGTGGGCTCTAGGAAACATTATTGGTGATGGTCCAGTTTTAAGAGATTTAGTTATCAAACACGGCGTTGTTCAGCCTTTGCTTTCATTTATCAATCCAGACATCCCAATTTCCTTTCTGCGCAACGTTACATGGGTAATTGTAAACTTGTGCCGCAACAAAGATCCACCACCACCACCAAAAACAATCCAAGAGATTTTGCCCGCACTTAATATGCTTATACATCACACAGACACAAACATTCTCGTTGACACAGTGTGGGCCATAAGTTATTTGACCGATGGTGGTAACGATCAGATTCAAATGGTTATTGACAGCGGTGTGGTGCCCAAATTGATTCCACTTCTCGGTCATGCTGAAGTCAAAGTGCAAACAGCAGCCTTACGTGCGGTCGGCAACATTGTGACTGGCTCTGACGAACAAACCCAAGTTGTACTCAACTATGATGCCTTGTCCTATTTCCCAGCACTGTTGTCGCATCTCAAAGAGAAGATACGTAAAGAGGCTGTGTGGTTCCTGTCTAATATAACGGCCGGAAATCAACAACAAGTACAGGCTGTTATCAATGTTGGCCTGCTGCCCAAAATCATCGAAAATCTAAGCAAAGGTGAATTCCAAACGCAAAAAGAAGCCGCTTGGGCCATTAGCAATTTAACCATCAGTGGCAACCGAGACCAAGTATTTGAGTTAATCCGCGAGGGCGTTATTCCGCCATTCTGTGACTTGTTATCATGCAAGGACGCTCAAGTTATTAATGTAGGCGTTTTTTTTTATTTGAGTATTCGAAAAGAAAACTAAGTATCTTGTTTTATTTTGTAGGTTGTTCTTGATGGACTCAACAATATGCTCAAAATGGCCGAAGACCATGTACCCCAAATCGCCAATATCATTGAAGAATGTGATGGTCTGGAGAAAATCGAAAGACTGCAAAATCATGAAAATGTTGAAATCTACAAACTTGCATATGAAATTATTGAGCAATACTTTTCCGAAGAGGTACTTAATAACATAACAATAAAAATGTTTAAGTCCATTCAATTTATTTTATAATTGATTTATATTTTCAGCAAGAACAAAGCAATTTGGCTCCAACGGCTGATGATGGCACATTTCAATTTAATCCAAATTCAGCACAGATTCCCGACGGAGCATACAATTTTTAACCTTTTAACAAAATTCAATCAAAATTCTCTCCAACAAAATTGCGAGGAAATTCAGAAAAAGAATAAAAAAGAAACAACAACAAGAAAACACAGAGTCCATATATGTTATATATATATTTAAAATATTGAATTTTAAAATCAGAAACAGAAACCGTGAAAATTATAATAATTGTAAACTGAAGAAAATTCTTATTTAGGTAAACAAACAAAATTTATTTTTTCCATTGGATTAATACCTATTTATAAAATTAGGTATATATAATTTACTAACAAAAATTACAAACAAATAAAGGATTACTACGAATTACGTCTCTCTCTCTATCTATCTCTCACTCTTATTAGTATCACTCAAATGTCATCAGTCATCAGCATCTGCTCTCTTTTTCATGGCTGTTTCATCTTTTTTTTTTTAAGAAATTCAAGATACTCGTATCACCTGAGCGTAGCTAAGGAAAACAAACACATTGGATGTTTTAAATTGTTTTATTTTGCTAAACTGTTATACGATTGAATGTTAATATTTTGCTTAATTTGATCAAAATGTAAATAAAAGAAAAAATGATAACAAGCAATTCCAATATTGCCTATCAAAGAAAAACTAAAAACATGATTTTCGTTTTGTAAACGATGGACATCACCAAGTCTGTTTGCGCATTTGTTCAATCCCATTTATTTTAAAATCTAAAATAACATTAATATTATGTTTAAAACTGGAAGTTTAATTTTTTTTATCGTCTTCATATACATATTTATTTACAAATATATAAACACTTTCACAAGCATTCAATTTGTTTTATTTTAATTAAAAAGATTTCGGATACAATATTTCTACTGGCTTGATTATGGAGCAGTAAATCGTCTTACATTCGATATCTTCTTTAGCTCGTTTGATATTTTAAATTAAGTGTATCATCACCCGTAATACGGTTGGCTTTTGTCATAAAACGACACAACAACTACTCGCTCTGCAAGTAAAATTGAGGCTTATGTAAAGCAATAATAGGGAACAAGAGCGGAGGAGCAAAGTTAAATTTTAAATTTAACAAAAATTGGCGCTCCTAGAGCAATTATTTTTCTTGTCTGCTGACAAACGCCAACCGTTATAGGGGTGAATTGTTATATTTTCAGTTAGGTAGATGTAATTGTAATTCAATATTTCATTCATTTCATTTTTACATACAAGTAGTTACAGTAATTAGTCGAAAAAGGAAATTGTAATAGGGTTATCATTTGGTACAAAAATCAACTAATTTTTACTTGCGATATACTTTCTATATCATCTTGTTATGAATTTACGAAATCACGATTTTCCGAAAGGTGGCCGGATACTGGACGGCCGCAAATAGGCAACTCTACCCTATTTTAAAAAAACTCACATTTTACGAGTTTTGACCAAATTAGAAATTTTTTAATTCTTTAATGACAGCTTTAACAAAAATAAAAGAAACGTTTTTAAATAAATGTTATTTTTTCCTTGGCTATAGGTCTTATTTTGATTTTAATTTTTCTTTTTTGTTGACGTTTCGATTGTGGAGCGTATAAATCTTCAAGTGTTTCGTGATAAGGGCGAATGTCAATAAATTTGTTTTAAATTTGAATATATTGAGATCAGTTGAAATGTGACAGAAAAAACTGATACAAATTATGTATACAAAGTAAAGTAAAGTACATAATAGCTGTGTTCCTTTGGGCTCAGTAACAACAGTACAACCAGAAGTACTTAGCAGTAGATACTTAAGGCCAAAGGAACACAGCTAATATGTACGTGTACATACTTAGCACTTTTTTATTTTTTTTTTCCAAAAAAAATTAAAATAATTATGCCCTTTTCACCATAACCGATTTAATTTCGTATTCAAGAAAAGTCCTTAAAAATAAATTGCCGTCTTCTTAAAACAAACGATTTCACTCAAGGATAACCTACAAAACCAAATAAAACACCTACCTAAGAACCATATTAAAATTTTCAAAATCGATTTTAAAATATACCTACCTCTGAAAAAGATCTCAAACAAAATATTTTGAAAAGTCAATGACAGAGGAGCTGAAATCAAAGTTAAAAATTTATTTCCTTAAAATCATAGATAAAATTACATTCAGCTTCAGCTAAGAAATTTTCTAATATCATTATCGTGCATAAAAAAATGTCCAAGTTATACAATGCTATTATAAATGTTGTAGATAAATTTGTACCAAGTCGTTTACGCCCGTTGTGGATGCATCCTGCAGGTAAAATTTAATGAAAACAGTTTAATTTGAAATAATGCAATTAATTATCAGGTCCTAAAACAGTTTTCTTCTGGGCACCAATGTTTAAATGGGTAAGTGTATAACACAACTTAAGAAGTAAGTTAAGATTGCTCAGTAAACAATTTCAAAATTCAAATAGTAGAAGTCTTTACAATTTCATAAACATCACTTTCAAACTAATTGATTGTTTCTTTTTTTTTTCAGGGTCTTGTTATTGCAGGTTTTAATGACTTAGCAAATAGGCCAAAAGAGTTATTGAATGCCAGACAAACTGGAACTATAGCACTCACTGGAATGATTTGGTCACGTTATTCACTTGTTGTTGTACCAAAGAATTGGAATTTATTCTCTGTGAATCTATTTGTGGCTATTACACAAGGAGTACAATTCTTACGCGCATATCACTATCAAACAATACATCAAAACGAAAAGAAAAATTCAGAATAGTTTCTTAATTAACTATAATGAAAATGTTATAAACTTACATGGATTTGTAGAATTATATAATTCTTTTGTGTGGAAAATTTTTTTCTATTGGCACCCAAAATACAATTTAAAAAGAAATTTTTATTTAACGTTTACCATTAAAAAATATACATTTATAAATTTATTTAAATTAAACCGATTTCGAAAAATTGTGTTTAATCCTACCTACATCTTAAAATCCGAGGGTATTGTCAATTCTGCCTATTAGCATTATGTTAATTTATTCATTTGTCGTTTAAAAAGAGCATTAAACATATGGCATTGCAATGATATAATGCAAATTTGTTTTGAACAATTTTTATCTAAAACTTACTTCTAAAAAATATAAGTTTTTTTGGCCCTTTGGACATGTATATTTAAAAATAATTGACAAAATAAACTTGTACTTAACATATTCATTTGAAATGAAGAGTTAAAAGACCATTTCTGGAATGGATACAAGCTTGAGTTTATTGATTAAGGGGGGAAATCCCTCCAGACGACACCTTTTTCACTATTTTTTTATGAAAAACTGAAAGCACTAATTGAAATTTGGAAAAAGACAAGATATTACTGACATTATCAAGAATTGAAAAAAAATTTTTTGAAATGAAAAAATAACAAAATGGCGGCTCTGCAGCCTTTCAAAGTTGACGCCTCTAGTTTGCGCCGTGCAATGTACAGGTCCAGGAAATCATCTTAAATCAAAAAGGAAATTTTTTTCCGTTAGATGATATTAGTACGCATTGCATGAACCTAAATTTATTATTATATATTTATTATTAAATTAGAAATCAAAACAAACGAAAAAAAACATGTTTTTTTTACAAAGAAGTAGTTAAAAAAAATATTTACTGTACAAATTTTATTCAACTTTTAGGTTCATGTTGTGGCCAATGATTTAAGGAGTAATTTGCTTAAAATTTCAAGTCGATAGCTTCATTAGTTTTTGAGTTACATTGCACGGCGCGGAAAAAAACTAGTTTCGAAAAAAATGCGTTTAAAGTTTTCGTTTTCGTACTATGGTAGGTTCGGAGCGCATTGGTTTTGGGACTATCTAGGCACTTTTGAGGCTTCATTTAAGGCTAAGACCACTGAAAATAGTTTCTTCGGTTGATAAATAAATTTATTACGCAAAAAAAAAATAATGTAAAAATAAAAAATTCCGGAGGGATTTCCCCCCTTAATATTTTTTACTATAAATTTTATATACAAGTAAAAAAAATCAATCTTCTGTTTTCAAAAAACATTTATTGTTCAAAAAAACACCTGCGAAAACTACTTTTTCGCATTCTCTATCAGATAAATCGCGTCTGATTGTTGTATCACCTCTGAATGTTTCTACTATGTATCGCAAGTAAGAAATGCTAACATAACATATATGCATGTTTTCTAGATCACTTTAACATCTTTAATGATATACCTAATTTTCAAGGTTTTTTTTCTATAAAAAGTTACTCATACGCCACAGTGACTGGAAATAAGTGGATTTGTTATTTGATTGACCTGTCTTTGTAAGTTTTCAAAAATACAATTTAATTCAATATATAATAAGGAGTTTTATTGTTAGTATGTAGCAGATCAGAAAACTTGTGTATTTAAAGCGTAATTATTTCTACTTTCGTGACCTTTTTCTTATCAAAACTATGATCCCACAAACAAACTTTGAGTCCGCTTAGAGGATCATAATTTTTAAAGTTTAATGACGAATATGGAATATTTACTTATAAACCTCACACTAGCAAGTCCAGGAATATATTCTATGAATTAAATGAGAAAAAAATAACAAGCTATTAGGTATATAGTGTTAAATTGGTTCATTTGAAGACAGTGAGTGAAGTGAGATACATTTTTGTTGGACGCATACAAAATAAAAAAAAATTTGTCCGTTTTCCTTTAATTTATGTCTTATTTCTTATTTGATATGGATTATGTACCTGATTTTATGGTAAAAAAAACTGCATTCAAAATACTATTTTCCTATTTATTTGTAATAGTTTGCCAACTAGAATCTTTCTTTCCTAGACTATAAAAAAGGAGGAAGTATTTTTAGTAGTAGCAGAAACCTACATTTCTTAAATTTTGTGTCCACATACGGAAAAAGCTTCAACAATTCAATCAAAAATATTCTTATCTACATAGCTATAGTAAAGAAAAAAACTACATCAAACAAAAAAGTCTCTTTATAGACTTGTGCAAAAGCTTTTTAATAAAAAGCTTAATACTTGTGGCCTTACAATACAATATTGTGAGTTTAATCATTTTTTTTAAGACAATTTAATTTTGGATTTTGCCAAATTTTTAAACTACCAAATTAATTTTTTTTTTATTTGTAACGATTCAAATACAGTTTGAAAAAAAAAAATGGCAAAATATCCAAAGTACTCTTCTCATCACAAAAATGTATTGTTTGTTTGTAGGTCATACAACCCATATGCAAATACGAGACTTGTGATTTTATAAATTTGTAGGTAGACCACTTACTTACCCCTCCCCTACTTTCATATAACGTCACTAAAAAAGCTCCCAAATATATATCATGATGTGAAGCTTTACTTAAATGACGTGTTTTCAATACAGATTTTGACAGCCTTTGAAATATCAAAAATTATCTCCGCCACATTCATACCACCACAATCATTCTTTGAGTATATTTATTTAGTTTAATAGTTGACTGACTACATAGTGGAAGCAGGAGGGAGCATTGGCAATTAATTCAGATATACATATTGCCACTGTCACTGCCACAATCCACAGCCACTATACAAATTCGCTCGCCCACGTATCCTATAATATCGTAGCTTGTTTGTTTTTAGTACCTGGCACATTGTCTCGTTGGCTTTGCGTCGCGGAAAAACATTCACGTTCCGATTTCTGTGAAGGCCAAGGTGGAATGTTCCGTTCGCTAGAATTTCCTGTCATTCCAATTCATTTGTAAGATTCGAATTTTATATAGTTCGCACTTAGCATTCAAGCGGTCGCGTCTTGTTTATAATATCTTACCGCTAACTAGAAAGAATCGTAGACTATAATGGCTTCGGCTGGCACAAGTGTTCCACCACCAGCAGCAGCTGCTCCTCCTCCACCACCACCCCCGCCAGCGTCGACAGCTGGAAAAGGAATACCATCAAAAATTTACAATGCATTGATTGGAAGAGTTGATAAAGTTGTGCCAGATAAACTGCGTCCGCTATGGCAGCATCCCGCAGGTAGGTTACGCACGATTAATATGGGAACGAATAACCTGTTCTCCATGTGATATTCACGTGGGATCAGAGATGTGATTGTTTGCTGATGAAGATTGTATTTTCATTTGCAGGTCCTAAGACAGTATTTTTCTGGGCGCCAGCATTCAAATGGGTAAGTGCGGAAATTCAATAGACTTACATAATAAATTATTTTTTGCTCAAGGTCGGTTGAATTTTTTTGTTTGCATAATCTATGTCATAATGTTGTATTTGGGGAGAAAATAGAAATATTTTATACGCAATTTATTGTTGGGAAAAAGCGTTGTTGATGTCAGACAGATGATAACCTACTGCTATCTTTTTCTTTCTATTCGATTTAATTATGCGATAAGTTATTGGTAAAAAAAATCCCCATTGATTAAAGATTATCAGTTTTATTCATATCTACAATAGACATAACTATCTTACATTTACTTTTCAAATCACTTCACTGATAAGCGACTATCTACTATCTACTTAATTAACTTCAATGCATCAGTTAATATATTTTTTCCGGAGTAGATGTATGTATTTATTTTTTTTTATAAGATAGCTACTGTCATCAACATATACGAATAAAATACTTCAATAAAGATTGTATCGTATGCAATGTTCAAATACCCATGCCCAGGTATTTTGTTTTTAATTAAGTCTAGCACGCTTGTGGTGCTGTATACTTAATGCACGATATTCAAATTAATTTGAGTTTTCGAGCGACCTGTTGCATTAAATGTAGACAATTATTTAATAGTTTATTTGCTTGTGGTTCCATAATGGAAGTTGGTTTCTCGTTTACAAACGATAAATGCACTTTGGAATAGAGACTTTAAATCAATAAAGAAATTATGAAGATAGGCATACGGGGTGTTCCAAATTAAAAAATACAAATAAAATTAAATGCTCGACTAGGTTGCACAAACTTGCTCCTATGGTAAATGTAACTTATAATGTTAAAGTTTTTTTTATGTTAGAAAATAATTTAAATTATTTTTATTTTATTTTCTATTGCAATAATCAAAATTCAAAAATTTGGGGATGTTCCTCAATGAATTATCATATCAACGAAAAATTGAATATCGTTATAAAAGTTAAGTTTCGAGTTAAAAATTAAATATGTGAAAAAAATCGATAGAATTGTTTTTTTTTTTTTTTTCATATTCGTCGCCTTTCAATGAAAACTCCCTAAGTCCATTTCGACTTCAGTTACATTTTCCGAGTTACCCAATAACCAAAGCTTTATTTTTCAATTGTAGCAAAGCAATTATTTTACCGAAATGTTAACGAACACGTAGATTAGACCTACAGTACACATAATAAGGTAATATACACAGTACACATAATAAGGTAATATATTCCGAACGTTGTCAAAATTTGTTTGTCAAAAATAGGCACCAATCTGTCAGGTCGGCCTTTAATTTTTATATTTCAATCGCAGTAAACAGGAAATTTGTTTTTGTTTTAATTTATAAAATGTCATTTGAAAAAATTATAAATTGAAATAAAAACAATTTCTTCGTGTTTCTTCGCGGAAAATGGTCGATAATTTTTGAAAAATTAGTGGTGTGCGTGGTTTTTCGGTTTTTGTGCGTTTTTCGTCGGTAATTTGAAGCAATTAAGAATTCGGTAGCTGACATTGGTCGCCAAATTGTCATGTTTTGACAATTTGGCGACCAATGTCAGTTCGGAATATATTACCTTTTTATGTGTACTGTGGATTAGACCATTTTTGAATTTTTAATATTGGATAACCAATTTCTAATGCGATTTCTCAAAAAGTGAAAAAAAGGACTTAAGGAGTTTTCATTGAAAGGCGACGATAAGGAATATAGGTACATATAAACATGTAGTAAAATTTAGTGAGATTTTCTTTCCAAGACTTAACACTAAATAATTAAACGTTTTTAATAAAACAAATTAATTTTTAACCCCATTTGAATCATTTCAGTTTTTTTTTTTACTGAAAAAAAAAAAAATGCATTTCAACGTTTGTAAATAGTATTAGCTCAAAAGTTTAAAAATGCAATATATTAGATGCTAGTACAATAATGATTTTTACTTGCGATATAGGTACTATAGGGCAAGTTTAGGATTCGTAAAAAAAATCGAACTCGAGATAACAATTTTACATGACATTACGATGATGGAGAATGCCAAAAAAGTGGGTCCGGCAATTCTGTCTGTCTGTCTGTCTGTCTGTCTGTAAGAACCTCGAGCTACAGCCTAAACTACTGGAGCTATTTTCTTCAAACTTGGTAGTTAACAGTTTTTTGCTGATTCCCTAGAGGAGAAATTGAAATTTTTTTTTTTAGGACCAAAACTAACGGTACCTGTCATGTAACGGAAATACAAAAGTTAATTTTTTTCAAAAACGGCTCTAACGATTTTGATTAAATTTTGTGTGTGTAGTAAAGCACATAGAAGCTTTCTTTGGAAATAAAAAAAATATTTTTTCTACAGTTATTAACTGTACCTGCCATAGAACGGTTTTTTTGATTTATGAATTTCTCGTAAACTACAAAACAGATTTCGACCAAAATTTTTGTACAGAAAAGTTTAAGCAATTATTTTTTAAAAAAATTTAAATTTTTCAAAAAACACATTTTTGGATTTTTAAAAAATATTTCAAATTTTTTTTTTGAAAATTCAATTTTTTGAAAACGGGTCGGTGAAAAATTTTGAAATTCCGTTTTTAGGTGTAAATTAATTATTTCTTCGAAATGGCATACCAAGTTTTTTTTTTTTAAATGTTAGAAAATTTTTATATATAAAAAATTATTTAAAAAAAAAACCGCTCTAACGATTTTCGAAAATTTTTTTCTGAAAATTCCTTTTTATACAAGAAATAAAATGGCATACTTATTTTTTTGTAAAAGATCATATAAAACGGTATTTAATTATTTATAAAATCAGATTTTATTTTTTTTTTTTCACCACTTATGAAATTCCGTGAAAATATCAAATTTTAAATTTTCCTTTATTTTTATGAATGAAAAGCTTTAACATTAGACTAACTTTTACCATAAGAGCAAGTACGTGCGACCCCAGTCGCGCAATTTATTTTCTTCTGAAGTGCAATCAGGAAAATAATAAGATTTGTTTCAAGAGTTTCTAATTTTATTTTTGTGAAAAATTTTAAAACTAAAAGGGAAAAAATCCAAGTGACTGTATTTCCCTTAACAATTGTCGTAGGTATTGGAATTTTATAAAAAGGATTTAAAGCTAGAATTTTCTCGTTTTGAGATATTACATATAGCAATCTTCGCTTTCAGCTCAATTCAATATTAAAATACCAATTTTTTTCTATTTTTCCGGTTTTGGTTTTTTTTTTCTAAAAACTTTCCAACTTAACTACTAGATTGGACAACTTCTTCATTCAGCTACGATGAGATATTGAACTTTGAATGGAAAAAGATCTTTTTGTCTTTAAACACCAATATTTTGCAATGAATTTCACACAAAAATTCAAAATTCGAAAAACAAATATAAATTTTTTTTGCATTAATAATTTGAAAAATCAAGAAAAAAGTTTTTTTTTAGGATAATCTGACCAAAAGTTGGAATTATCGAGAAAGCCATTAATGTTTATTGTGCCTTTTATTATTTTATATGTCCACAAAAAAATTTCATTTAAATCATCCTGCCGTTTTTTTGTTTTTTTTTTTTATTAATTTTTTGCAAAAAAATTAAAGGGTCAAGGTTTTGATTTTAAATGATCATAATTTATAATCTTTAACAAAAAGATTTTTTTCACTTTTTTGTGCATTTCAATTTATAAGAGTGTTATTATTTCAAACATATTTATCAAAAATATGCTTTTAAATAATATTACCTGCAAAAATGTATTCCATTCTTTTTTTAATTTAATCCTTTTTAAGAAATCGAAAGATATGGTTTTTGAAAAATTTAGTACTACCACTTCTATACAAACAAATATTCGTTAAAATCGGTTCAGTCGCTTTTAAATGAGAAATCAAGAAATTAAGTGGTAAAACGAAAGCTTTTACATAAATAGTTTTAATATTTCAAAAGGTCGAAAACGACTACAATGATGCTCTAAATGATTCTATAGCCCAGTAAATTTTAGGCATTTTTTAACCCCAATCTGCGGAAAAATTCCTACTGGGCTCGATTTTAGTATAGATCTTCGTTACGGCATTGTTATGACCTACGAGCAACAGGTCACGAGATATATGCGAAAAACTGATTTTCGTGACCTTTTGACCTCTATAACTTCTAACGCGGACGCAATATAAATGTCGATTTTTCACATCTTCATAACAACGCCGTAACGAAGGTCTATACCAAAATCGAGCCCAGTAGGAATTTTTCCGCAGATTGGGGTAAAAAATGCCTAATTCTGTATGCCAAAATATTACTTAAAAGGTTAGGCAGTAAATCTTTGTATATAAACTAGTAAAACAACCGTATGCAGCAGATTTGAGATTTGGTAAAAATCCTTAGAACGTTAGATTCCGCACAGAAATATTTTCGAAATAGAAACGTATTTTTAAGATTCGTTTGAGTGTCGCGTGCTGTTAAGCTACTTTTTTTTACTGTATATTCCTTGTAGTTATTTCTATGAACGCTTGATAAAAAAAACATTAAAAAATCCATTTAGTATCAAAACAAAAATAAATAAATCGACTACAAGAATATACATAACATAAAAAAAAACTTTTAACAATTGATTGTTAATTGTTTGACAAATTTCTAATAATATTGTTGTTTTAGGGTCTTGTGATCGCTGGTTTGAGTGATTTGGCGAGGCCAGCAGATCAACTATCAGTACCACAATGTGCGGCTTTAGCAGCAACCGGAATCATTTGGTCACGGTACTCACTTGTCATCATTCCCAAAAACTATAGTTTATTCTCCGTCAATGTATTTGTTGGAGGTGTTCAAGTTGTACAACTCATTAGAGCTTACAATGCCTCCAAGGAAGCAAAATAGAAAGCATGCCAAATATATTAATAAGTCTACAAGGTAAGTAAAAACAAAAAATATTACCATCCCGAAACATTAACTTTCATATTTTTTTTTATTCCAGATAAACATCACGTTAAATATCTTATAGTTATCAAATTTGCGTGTTCTTCTATATGTGATGATTAAATTTGTAAATAAATGAGTATACAATCAAAACGAAAAATATATAAAACGTAGATTGTTTAACAATGATGAAGCACAATTTAACGGTACTTTAATTAATTCTTAACTTGTTGATTGATTATACAAAAGTGTGCTTAGACCAATATAGAAATTAGATTATAAAAAAATTTACGAAGCAACGATTTAATTGTTGTATCTAAACTATATTTACATAAACTTGTGATTAGGTATTATAAAAACCCAATATCATAGATTTATTTATCTATCTTGCCTGTAGTGTGCAAATCTGTGAATATATAAATATTAGATATATGTACATATAAATAAGATGGCGCTACAGTCTGGGTCGCAATTGGCCTATATTATCTATTAGATACAAAGTTAAAAATAAGAATAATGTTTATTGTAAATAAACAGGAAGCAACAACTGTGAACAATAAAATAATTCAGAATTAAGAAACAGAACATTTTTTTATTTTGAATTTATTTGGAATTGATTTTGTTGCCTTTTTAAATACTTTACATATGGGAAGCTGATCTTTACATTGAAAATGATTAAATATTTTGAAATATTTTTCAATGTACTTTAAGTTTCAAATCTGCATGCTAGTAGTTACTAATTCTTACACAATGCCTGAATGTTAAGCTTGAAAAACGTATAGGTGCTATAAACCAGAAGGTAAAAAAAGCTTTTAAACGCTTTTTATTTTATTTCAATACGACATATTTTCAAAAATGCCTAAACATATCAGAATTTGGTTTTGATCCCTAGAGTTTTTGAGCGAGTGTATGAAGCTATACATAACATAATACATAATTGTGTGTCCTAGTAAAAATAAAAATTTAATTTAAAAAAAAATCTTTAATCTTTAAATTGACATAGATACAATTGCACTAGGTATTACTAAACATCACGTTAACAATCACGACAGTACACCGGGGTGTATGCGTACTATTTTATTTGTTTATTGTTCTAATACACTTCTTTTCAACAGAATAAGTACACAACTTTGCAAATTATCAGTATTTGATGTTTCTTCACAGTGTATGTAATGTATGTGAAATAACGATTTTTTGCTGTCAACTCATTGTTCAAGATGTTACCAAAATCAACGAAAAGAATCATTAAAAACGATTATTTTTTTACTTTGATTTTTTTGTTTCAACAGAAAAGGTACAGGTACAGAATAATGAAAAGTACTGCATAGAACAAATTTAAACCATTTTTATACTAAAAAATATGTTATTTATTATTATGTATTAAGAAAGAGATAATGTAGACAACTATACACATTCATGTCTAATAGTAAATTTTTACTCTGTTATATATTTTTTTTATGAAATCCATCTTAATCACTTTCTAGGTTTGTTAAATGGTGGGTTAGAAGGATTTTTTATTTTCAAAGTGATAATAACCTTTGTTATCTTTTCTATAATCCTTTCGTTTTTCATATGCACCTCCAAAGAAAAATTATAAGTAGAGTTTTCGGTGCAGTGCAATAACACCCGCGGCAATAACCCCTGCAGGTGTTATTACCCAAACGAAAAGGAAATATCCCCTGCAGGCTTTATTTCCTTTTAAAAGTGGCAATATTTTGTGTCAGAGACCAAGGCCCGCAAATTTATACATATATTCGAAATAAAAACCAATAATTTTCTTTTTATTATACTTTAGCTTTAGTTTCATTTAAAAGTGCTTTATTTTAAATTTTAAATACATGTGTAGGTGTATAAAATAAATTTTAATAAACCCGAAAATTCCATGTTAATATTCCAGTAATACGATCATTTTCACTGCTGTTCTCTGATGAGTACACTAGGGCGTATGAGTTCTTTTTTTTTCTTGTACGTCTTCAATCTTTTTTATAAATCAATTCAGCGATTAAATAAAACTAGAGGTACTAACAAATCACAGAAAAAATGTTTTAATAATCACTCAAACAAGATAGATAAGGATTTTAAAACTTTAAATTAATTTTTTGAAATTCTATTTTTTAGCTTAAATTTAATAAAAAAATGTCTTTTAAATGACTAAAACAACTTGTTAAAAATGAATTTTAAGGAGAAATTTCATCGTAACTACGTTTAAATAATGTTGAAATCTTTAATTTTTAAAGGCTGTTGCATTTTTCTTGTCTGTGAAAAATGTAGGTATGCTGCATTGAATTGGTACCTATTTACTTTATCGCTATTCATAATTAATTCATCGAATTTTTACAATTAAAGATAGAAAACTTATAACTTTTGAATTCTTTAAATATAAATTTAAATATTTGTTAAACAGAACTTTTTAAATATACCTAACTGCGAAAAATTTCATGTTTAATATCTATAACTTATATCAACTAATTTGTTTCATGAACGAGGATTTCGACAGGTTTTAAAACATAACCATTTTTGGTTTTTATGAGTGTCAAGCTTTATACAAAGCTTGTTTAGTGAATTAAATTTTAAGGTAAATAAACAACACTCGCAAATAAAACCAATCTAACCAAAACTTAAAATTCTTATACATTTTAGAACTACCTAGTTGGGATGACTAGATGACTATTTCATTGCACCATAGATACATACCTAGATTATGTATGTATATTTTCACATTCAAGTTTTGCTTTTTGATGTTTAATATGACATCATAGTTGGATTGAATCGATTAAAAATTATAAATGATGTTTACGTCTGAAATGGATAACAAAACAAAATAAAACAAATAAATAAATTATAATATGTATTTTAGTAAAATCTTTAAGACACTTTCACTTTCAGTTCAGTTTTTGCGACTTTGGTGGCTGTCCAAACCTAACCAGACAAATTGTCTGCAAAGTTCAGGGGTCAATTACGTATGGTCACTTTTTTTCCCTATCTTTTTCTACTAACTGAATAGAGACAGAAATAGTTAAAACGTTAACGTATGATCGTAATCGTGTGCCGTGATTCGACCCCAGGATCGTAAAAGAAAAGAGATAACCTCAATTATCCTGCTATCAGACTCACTTTAATCATTCAATTCTATGCAGCACCTTAAGGTGTTGAAACAAAAACCGAAGGATCCTATTACTTGGCTCCTTCAGACTTTTGGATTTCCCTCGCAATCAAGGGGCACGGTAGTGCCCAGCCAAGTTCTCTAGCAACTTTGGCACTACACCCTTATTTACAGGAAACAACTCAGGCCATTTTCGACCCCCCTCTAACTTCCACACCAAAGATGCTAGAAATTTCAAACTCACTACATTTGTTGAGCTGGTCAAAACCAAACACCTCCTACGATGAGTAGTTTCTGACATATAGGGCTTCAAAAATCGCAAAAACCGTAAAAATGGAGAACTTCCCGATATCGTAGAAACTTGAAATTTTACACGGTGATAGGACTTGTGGTGCATACAAAGGAAAAAATCGAAAATTTGAGATTTTCAATTCAGGGGGCGTGGCATCCGCCCATTTCAGCTGAATTTTCATCAAATATTATGGAGCACTTCTGATTGTCGTAGAATCTTCAAATTTGGTAGAATGGTAGAGATGGTAGTTTATATAAAGGAAAAAATTCAAAGTTTGAGAATTTCAGCCAGGGGGCGTGGGAACCGCCCATTTCCTCTGAATTTTCATCAAGTATTATAGAGCACTTCTGATTGTCGTAGAATCTTGAAATTTGGTAGAATGGTAGAGCTGGTAGTTTATACAAAGGAAAAAATTTAAACTTTGAGAATTTCAGCGAGGGGGCGTGGCAACCGCCCATTTCCGCTGAATTTTCGTCAAATATTATAGAACACTTCTGATTATCGTAGAATCTTGAAATTTGGTAGAATGTTAAAGCTGGTAGTTTATACAAAGATAAAATTTAAAATCTGAGAATTTCAGCCAGGGTTCGTGGTAACCGCCCATTTCTAATGAATTTTCATAAAATATTATAGAGCACTTCTGATTATCGTAGAATCTTGAAATTTGGAGAATGGTAGAACTGGTAGGTTATACAAAGGAAAAAATTTAAAATTTTGAGAATTTCAGCCAGGGGGCGTGGCAACCGCCCATTTTCACTGAATTTTCATCAAATATAGAGATTTTCAATTCTACAGCCATACTTTGCAAAAAGTAGTGAAATCACAACAAAAACATTACTGTTAAAAAAAGAGCCAAGTTCTCCTATGTTGAAATTATGCTGGCACAAAAAGTATTGAGATGTAAAAGTGTACCAAGTTCTAAAGTTTGGGTTCAAATTCGCATCAGTAAAATTTTGATTGTTTACTTGGCAATTTTTGAAATAACTTTAAAAATCGGTAATTAAGAGAAAAATTGTCAAGAGAACAATCAAAATGTTATTGATACGAATTTGAACCCAAACTTTAGAACTTGGTACACTTTTACATCTCAATACTTTTTGTGCTAGCATAATTTCAACATAGGAGAACTTGGCTCTTTTTTTAACAGTAATGTTTTTGTTGTGATTCCTATTATCCGAACTATCTATTCAGATACAATTTTTTTGAAGTTCAGTTTCTGTAACCGGACACTATCACAAAATGAGACGGTTTTGTTCAGTCCCCAATTATTAGACGAACGAAATTAAACCTTTTGTATGGAAATTTGTTTAAACTCGTTTCAGAACCAATTGTGTTTATTAGACTGATTCAAAAAATTTTTTTTTTTTTTGTTCAAAGCATTGTTGAAGATATTGTTGGAAATGACGAAAAAAAAATACTGTAAAAGTTTCAGCCCTTAATGTTAACATTAAGTACCGCCGCATCGCAATTTTCTATTTCCCATACGATTTGTATGGGAAAGATTGTGTATTTGTGCTTAGAATTTTGTATCTTTTTAATGGTTCATCCAAAAGGCTTGACAAAAAAATTGTCCGCTCTACAAAAAAGCTCTTATTAATTTTTTTGATTTACCCCCGCGTTTCGAAGTTATTCAACTTTAAAATATAAAAAGTAATTTTTTCTCATTTTTTTCCGATTTTTTGACGAAATTATTATGTTTTTCAAAAAATTTGGCAAAATTTTCGAATATTTGTATTCTATGTTGTGTTTTGGTTTCACAGATCTTTTTATATAACTCTCAAACCCCTAAAACTATCATATTAGATTTCTTCAATAAATTCGAATTATTCATTTTTTCAACTAAAAATTATTTTAATTAATTTTTCGCGTCCGTTTTTTTTTTAATTTCATAAATGCAATCTTGTAGAGCGTGCAATTTTATACAAGAAAATGATTAAATCTAGCCTTTTTGATGAACCATTAAAAAGATACAAAATTCTAAACACAAATACACAATCTTTCCCATACAAATCGTACGGGAAATAGAAAATTGAGATGCGGCGGTACTAAATGTTAACATTAAGGGCTGAAACTTTTACAGTATTTTTTTGTCATCATTTCCAACAATATTTTCAACAATGCTTTGAACAAAAGAAAAAAAATTTTTTTTTGAATCAGTCTAGTGTTTATACTGCATAGGTTCCAGTCAAATAAAATAACTTAAATTTTTAACATTAATTCTATATGTAATACTAATTTTAATTTAAAATTTTTTTTTGGTTTTGTTTTATTTAAAATTTTTAAATAAAACAAAACCAAAAAATTCCTCTTATATTCCAGATATTGAATACAAACACTCAATCCGTAAATTTATGTTTACTTTTACAAAATTAAATACAAATTCAATCACGAATCTAGGAATTATTAAAATTAAATACTTTTTTTGTATTTCCAACCGTCTTGTTCTCCCCCATATCTTTAACCTTTTCAACACCCCACAATGACTCGCGTGTTGTCTTTTATCACTTGATACATCTAGAGACTAGTACAAGACACTCATGATTGACTACCTAATAATGTAGATAAAATAAAAACAGCCCACAATCTGTCTGCATAAAATAATATGTCCCATACTTTACCATTATAATTATGTTTCCGTTTCATACACAAACCTTTTCTTATTGGGGTTGATCCAGCATAGAAACAAATTCAAGCAAAAAAAACAAAACTGAGTCACCTTCAGTCATGCTCTGAATACAACGAGTCTTATTATGATTCATAGCTTTAAAACAAAATCATTAAAAAAACTACGCTGTTTAATTTTGAAATCTCATTCAACTCTATAACTGAAACTTGTACCATGCTAAAAGGTTAAGACAACTTAAATTCAAATAAAAGGAAAACAACTATTTTTTCAAGTAAAAATCATGTTTTTTTTATATATTTGTTAAAGTTGGTAATTTTGTTTCCATTAAATATTCACATAAAAGCTTTGACAATTAAGTAAAATACAAAACAAACAAATAAACAATTTCAATGAGTTGTTCCCAAAAAATTTTGTATTATAGACTATAGAGAGAGAGGATGAGACAACGGATTTCGTGTCTCATCTATAAGTAAATGATTCCGATTTTCTTAATACATATATTGATTTCCTTAAAATTTACATGAATATGGACTTAGATTTTTGAATTTTTGTTATCTAAAATGTTGAGTTAAAAATCTGTTGGTTAGTATTCGTTAGATGATGAGTTTTGTTTAGTTTGTTAGATGATGTGCTTTTGAATGTTATGATCTTAGAAATATATTTAGATTGATTTGGACATATTTTGTTTTCAGATAATTACAACTGAATTTTGATCTTTTGTTTTGTAAATACATTAAATAAGTAGAATATTATTATATAATAAATAAAAGCAGAGATTAAGAGAATAAAAGCTAACATCAAAATGAGCGCAACTACAAACAGAAATCTTATAAAAACGAGAGAGAGACATTTTCCGAAAGATACAATAATTATTAAAAAATTTAGACATAACCGCTTTTAAATGCAATTGAAAGATTAAGCGACTTGACTTAGAAAAAAGCCAAAGCCCTTCACCAAAATCCTCCCGATGAGAATCCACCAGGTGGAATTCGTCCCTTTGACTGTTGACTGTCATTGGACGACGATGAAACATCCGATGTTGGAGACTTCTTGGGCTCTGACGACGGCTTTTCTACCTGTGCCGATTTAGTTGTTAATTCTTCACGAATTTTTTCAACAACTTTATTTGGATCTTCCGAATTCATGCACGCATTCATGTTGGAAGAGTTCTGTTGGTTGTATTTGGGACGTGGTGCATTAACTTGGGTGTCCACGTCGCCGAATATATTGGTGTGACCACCGCCTGGTGGCTTGAGAACACGGCTTGATGGACGGGCACTGTTGGTAAGACCGATTTTAAGCTCAGTTGATGTCATGGTTAGTTGATTTTTTTTTCTTTTTTGTTTTACTTTGTGTTGTTACTGAAAGTAATAGCAAAAAAATAATAGGTATAAAATGAGAACAAAGAATGTAAAAATAAACGACGCGCCACACAAAAGGTGAGTGAGTATAGAATTTACTTTTCCACGATTTCACTACAAAAAGTTAACAGATAAAAACAACAAAAAAATGTAATGAGGCTACGACGACGAAGACCAACTATGACGATGATGATGACGTGAGCCTACAGACCAAAGTGTTGTTGCGATTTATGAGAAACGCACATCAACTGAAAATCTGGCGAACGGAACAAAGCAACAGCAAGTACAGAAGACACGAAAAAAAAGAGCCCACCAAATGGCCCCTACTGAGGTGTGTGCTATTTTAGTCTACGTACATATAGATTGTGCTGGATGAGGAGTGCATTGCTTTGCTCTGGCAAAAATGTATTTATGGGATGAGAAATATATAAATGGTCGATTTTAACATCTCGACAAAGCGCAACGACAACTAGATACGGCATTAAATGCCTTTTTGTCTGTGGTTCTATTAAAATTGGATAATTTTAAAGAAGTTTCAAAAAAAGCACATTATCTCTGACCAAAAAAGCAGATGTATCCAGTTAAAATTAGATTAACGAGACATACTGGCTCTGGCAGACATGCAAAAAAATTGCAAAAAAAAAAATCCCCGAAATAAAAAATGTTGAATCATAAGAAAATTTGATGTACTTACAGTTAAAAGATTTCTGTATTTTGTCTCGGTTTTTTAAGTCAAGATTTAAAAAGTTTAATATGCAAATTTAAAAAACGGCTGAAAACCACACCTAGGCACACACAATTCAGTTGAAGAAAAGAATAAAAAAACCTTCACCTCTGCTTCTTCTTCAGGCTTTAACTGTGTATTATTTTAAACAAAAAAGAAATCGGCTTCGGCTGGCTAGTTCGGTTTTTGGTTCGGTTTTTTTTTGGTGTTGCACTTTTTTTTGTAGGCAAGAATGACAGTTGGACTGGAAGTGGCTGGAAATGGCTTGCGCGCCAGGAATCTTTTTGAAGGCAGCGTTCAATGAAACGGTTTAAGTTGTTAAAAGTTTGAATTTAAAAATCTTCGAATGCGTTATTATGGAAGTATCCTGTGAAAATTATATCTTTTTGCTTTTCTTTTGGTTGAAGTACTAATATTTTAAAAATTATTTGCTGTGAAGTTTTTGGCAAAAAAAAATAATTAGATAGAATAAAAATATAAAGTGCTTTTTGTAAAGTAGTTTTTAAAGTGGTTTTACATTAAACATTGTTCTGCCCAACCAACATTTTTGCTTTCGAGTTTCGAGCCCAAAGGGCTATTCGCACCTATAAAGCTGGTGCTTACCCACGGTAAAAAAATTATCAGTAAAAGCTGATATTTATACTTCTAAGAAATTTCTTAGGAGTGTCTTATAGTGGGATTATAGGTGCGATGAAAAATTCTCTGTAAAGCCTGGTACGCTGCTCGCGCTAAATTTTAGCTCCCATACAAATTATCGATAAATTTTAGCTGAGCTAAAATGGATCCCATACAAATTATCGATAACTTGTATGGGAGTTTTATCTCGGCTAAAATTTAGCGCGAGCAGCGTACCAGGCTTAAGCATTAAATAAAGCTTCTCTGGAGTTCTGTATAGTGTCACACTATAATGATGTTGGGAAGTGCTAATGGTGCCACAATATAATGAAATTAATTGGGAAGTGTTTGATTTTTATTCACACTCAAAAATTCTTGAGTGCGTTATTGTAATTATTTTGTATGTTAAATCTCGAGATTTATTTTAAATCTACTTCGCTAAATCTCAGATTTGGGTTCAGCTACCCTAAATCTAAGATTTTCACCTACCTTCAATCCGAGATTTAGAATAAAACTCGAGATTTAAGCCTTAACTACATTGGCCCAAAAAGTGAAAAAGTACAAAAGTGAAAATTTTCAAACGCATTTTTGTATAGTTTTTCGAGCTGAAAAATTAAAAAAAAATAATGATGCAGAAAGCTTATTTTTTGGTTTAAGCCTGGTACGCTGCTCGCGCTAAATTTTAGCCGAGATAAAATTCCCATACAAGTTATCGATAATTTGTATGGGATCCATTTTAGCTCAGCTAAAATTTTTCGATAATTTGTATGGGAGCTAAAATTTAGCGCGAGCAGCGTACCAGGCTTTAAAAAACAATTTTTACTATACCCTTTTTCACGAAAAAATTGCGATAGCCAGAAAAAAAATATTTTCACTTTTGCACTTTTTCAAAAAGTAGTGTATGTAGTTAAGCCTTTACAGCTTAACTACAACGGCCACTTTTTGAAAAAAGTCAAAAAGTGAACATTTTCAAACTCATTTTGTGACAGTTTTTCCGACCACAAAATTAAAAATAATGATGAAGAAAGCTTATTTTTCGGTTTAAAAAACAATTTTTGTAGTTTTTTTTTCCAAAAAAAAAATAGCACTAGAAAGAAATAAAAAAATTTTACTTTATTTGTAAATTTCCCACTTTTTCACTTTTTAGGTCATTGTAGTTATGGCTTTATGCTAAATCTACTTAGCTTAATCTCGGATTTAGGGTAGGTGGAAACGTAGTATTAAATAGTTGAAATAAAATATAAAAACAGTCAAAATTGGTGTAAAATTTAAAGTATTTCTCTTTTAAACTATTAAGCCTAGTACGCAGATCACGCTAAAATTTATCTTTCATACAAATTTCCTCCAAAGATAAATTTTAGCGAGGATTTTTAGCCAATTAGTACGCAGTTCACGCGCTAAATTCGAATTCTCATCTACTACTTTTGCAAAAAGTCTCCACTCAATTTAGCTCGCGAAATAATGCTCAGCGCATTTTTTCACAGATAAATTTTGACATTTTTGTGGTTTTTGTTGTTGCTGCAAGGAATAAGAGGCAAAAAAAACCTTGGAATATATAAAAGAAGAGGAATAAAACAAAATGAGAGCGTAAAAAAGGTATTCTGCAGGTAAAAAAAATATGTAATGTAAAGGCTTAACTACATACACCACTTTTTGAAAAAGTACAAAAGTGAAAATATTTTTTTTCTGGCTAGCGCAATTGTTTTGTGAAAAAGAGTATACAAATTGTTTTTTAGACCAAAAAATAAGCTTTCTGCATCATTAGTTTTAATTTTCCAGCCCGAAAAACTACACAAAAATGCATTTGAAAATTTTCACTTTTGTACTTTTTCACTTTTTGAGCCAATGTAGTTATACCTTAATATTGAATGTAAGCTGGTATAAGTAAATGAAACTGTGATTCAGCCGTTATTTTTAAATTTAAATTTATCTTGGCTTTTAGCGAACGCGTGTAGAGATAAAAATTGTCGAGATAAAATTTAGTTTAGCGTGATCTGCGTACTGGGCTTTACCCAAGTAACAAAATTAAGCTTTCATAAGGGTCAATGCAAGCTATTTTTTGGTTTCATAACAAGAAGGACAGGTCTTATGCAAATCATTTTGGCGCATTTTACCGAAATTGCATAGGACTTTCCTTCACAGGTAATCCACAAGCTAACAGCTTGTTGCAAACAGCTTAAAATGGCCTTACGGAGGTCTTCCTGCAGAGGGTTTATCTAATGCAAAAACCGGATTACTTGCGTAGGATGAAATAATAAGGCCTTATAGAAGTGTTTGAAGGTGTTGTAGAAAATGTTGAATTTATGCATAAAAAAAAAAGAATTTATTGAATTTCATTTCATTTTTTTTATTTTCTTTTGATTTTTTCTGTTTTGCATTTTCTACATATTATTTTATTTATTTTAATTTTTTCCTATTTTGTTTCTTTTCCTTTTTTGGAAATTCCACTACTTTTTCTGTTGTTCTGAAATGATGAGAATATTATTTTAATTGAAAAAGAACACATTTTTTTATTTTCATCACATGGCCCGGCCAGGAATCGATCCCACGTACCTCTGCATACCAAGCCAGCACCTTACCAGTAGACCATATGCTCGAATATTAAAGATGGGTGGAAAATTGAGAGCTAATCGAAACCTCACATTGATAGTAGCCGTTTTTTATTATCACTTGATCCATATAGATCATTAATTAAAATGTATTACAACAACTAGATGAGATCTTGCTTTTCATCAGGATCACGAATCGTGATCTTGCTTTTCATCAGGATCACGAATCGCGATCTTGCAAGATCTCATGTAGTTGTTGTAATACATTTTAATTAATGATCTATATGGATCAAGTGATAATAAAAAACGGCTAGTATCAACATAGCTTCTCGGATAAACTTGGTTTATAAAAATAAGTTAAGATTAAAATAAAAGTCAATATAAGCCCCCTTCCATTGGATGTGGTAGTCTACTAAGTAGATTTATTACTACACATAAAAATATTTTAGATATTCCAAAAGAAAAAAAAAAGAAAAATTAAATTTTTGTTGCAAATAATAGCAGTTTTATTATTATCCCACTTGATCCATATAGATCAATAATTATTACGTATTACAACAACTACATGAAATCTTGCTTTTCATCGGGATCAAGATTCGTGCGCAGTTAAAAATATTTGTATCACTTGTCCCTATTTGTGGAACGCGGCTATTGGTTACTCTCGGAACCAAAAAATGCAACTACCCACTACCCAGTGTCTTTTCCGAATTTTAACTCAAACAAACCTTAAAACAAATATTTGTCATTTGTTGAGTTTTTTTTATGTACTTTGTGCAACATTTCACATCTGCGATTTGCCACATTGCTCACACATTTCGTCATTTTTGTCCTCTTGCGGTGTTATTACTCCAATTTCGTTGTTGACTATAAAAGGTAATTTATAAATTATCATAATTTGAATATTATTAAACAAACAATCTTAAGACAATGGCAGCCGATTCCGAAGTATTATTGGCTCAGTTCCAAGCTCTAGGCATGAGCGAACAAAAGGCCAAAGAAACTCTGAAAAATGCCAACGTTACGAGAAATTTACAATTAGCACTCAAAGAATGTGATATTACAACCCTTGGCGAAGGAGTTGGCATGCTCCTCTATCACATGGCATCCAAAATCAAACCACAAATCATTGGAGAATTGCCATTGCTCAACAAGTACATTGTCTCAAAAAAACTCGACTCTATTATGCGAATCGATGCCGCACTCGAGTATCTCCTTAAAGTTGGTCACAAAAAGGATGGAGTGAACATTGAAGAGTTCGAAAAGGAATGTGGTGTTGGTGTTGTCGTAACGCCAGAAGAAATTGATCGCGCTGTAGAGGAACAAATCCGTTTGCACAAAGATGCACTCATTGAACAGCGTTATCATTTCAATGTTGGCAAAATAATGCAGGAAGTACGCAACCAGCTTAAGTGGGCCGATGGAAAAGCTGTTAAATCCGAGATAGAAGTTCAGATTTTTGATCTACTTGGTCCTAAAACTGATGCAGATTTAAAACCCCTTCCAAAGCCCGATAAGAAGAAGGACAAAACAAAGTCGGTGGCTGCCGGTTCAGCTAAGCCGGCTGCTGATAAGAAAGAAGCAACTGAAGTTGAATCGGATGGGGCGAAGACAATCGCCGAACTCATGAAGACCAAAGTGCACTTTCATGCTCCTGGGGAGAACTATAAAACCGATGGCTACGTTGTAACTGAAAATACTGAAGCCATCTTAAAGGAACATCTGCGTCAAACTGGTGGAAAGGTACGAACTCGATTCCCCCCAGAACCCAACGGGATTCTTCACATTGGCCATGCAAAAGCAATCAATATCAACTTTGGATATGCAGCATCCCAGAATGGTGTTTGCTTCTTGCGCTACGATGATACCAATCCCGAGAAAGAAGAAGAAAAGTTCTTTATCGGGATCAAAGATATGGTCGAGTGGCTTGGCTACAAACCATACAAGATAACTCATTCTTCGGACAACTTCCAGCAACTGTACGAGTGGGCTGTGGTTTTGATTAAGAAAGGACTGGCCTATGTTTGCCACCAAACAGCCGATGAAATGAAGGGCTTTAATCCAAAGCCATCGGAATGGCGTGATAGGCCAGTTGAGGAGAGCTTGCAGCTGTTCGAAGACATGAAAAATGGTAAAATCGACGAAGGTGCGGCAACATTGCGATTGAAGGTTACCTTGGAAGAGGGCAAAGTTGATCCAGTTGCTTACAGGATAAAGTTCATTCCGCATCATCGCACAGGAAATCAATGGTAAGATCTTTACTAAGATGTTTTTTTTTTTCTAAGGCGACCATCGATTTTTGTCACTCTCATTTCAAAATTTTCTTTTGAATAACCAACAAAAAATTCCCTGAAAGTTTGGGCCCTTAAAATTAAGATTTAGCACTTGTCATTCGCGTTTGAATATACATAATACACGTAAGTTTTATAGGTCGTTTCAAATCAAAAGTCCTGACTCTGAGTTTATTTTCTCCTTTCCAATAAAATTGAGCCCAAATAAAGAAAAAACTCAATTTTACTGGCTCATTGCGACAAATTAACTCAAAAATAACAACAAATCATGCTTGTTTGAATGAAAGAAATGCTAGAGAAAAAAATAAACAAACGAAAAATCTGAATTTGTTTATTAATGATTTCTATGGTGACGACTCCAAAATAATTGAAAAATAAAAATAAAATATTTACTGCCCAATTATACAAATGAAAAGATGTGAATAGAATTTTAAGTTATGAATTGCTATCATATAAACTGGACATTTTTAGTCCATCTTTACCTAGTCCTATAACAATATCTTCGGCAAAGTTATCCCAACTGCCTTCAAATGATAAATTATTAAATAATTGTATTTTTTTTTGTATTGCCCGCGAATATGGAGTGATGCAAGCCCGGGAGACTTGCCTCCGCATTCTGAAACTAACCCAGTGAATCTCACAGACAGATCAATTAATTAAAATAGGGATATCAAGAACTGTTCTTCATTATTTTATCGTAATTTTAGAAAAAGTTCAGCTGCCTCATAAATGCTTCCTTCCAGTAAGCAATTGAGTTTTTTTATTTTTGCTCAATTTTCCATGGGACTTTTGATTTGAAACGACCTATAGAGCACTTAATTTCCTACAAAAAAGTTTTCAGAATTGAATCTTTATTATTGATATTTCTCGAGATAATAAGCTAATGTCGAATTTCTTTCAACCACTTGCAGTCGCTATTAAAATCGCTACTACAGTCGATACTTTTTGGCTGTTTAGGAAATCAAAAGAGGTAGCGATCTCATTTTGTCAATGTATTTGTGTCCAAGTCACCGATGAATAACAAAAGAATATACAAAACTTCATAGAACAAAATAACATAAAATTTGTTTACTTTGTTCACTAAAAATGATTTATATTTTACAAATAAAGCCTAGTACGCTGCTGAAGCGAAACGAAAAACTTTGAAGTCTCCAAAGTCAACAGCGAACATGTTGATAAAAAAGACCATCGGGTATTATAGCAAACTAAAAATAATAAAAATAGAAGTAAACAATTCAAGAAAAAACATCAGAAAATAAGTTTAAAAACAAAACCAAAACAAATTTAACTTCGTTCAAGATTTCGTTAACGAAATTTTGTATGGAAAATTTTGTTTCGCATCAGCAGCGTATCAGGCTTAAACAAAAATTGGCAACGAGAATCGGAATATTGTGCATTGTTTCATATATTTTCATTGTTTGGTAATTTTTAAAATCGTCAAGGAAAATCTCGTCTCGCAATATTGCGAATCAGGCATCTGGTTCTTCATTTCTTTAAAAAATTTTAGTTTGGTTTGACGTTATGCATTTGGCAAAATTGAAGTGTGTGCGAAAGTCTTTGTAAATCCGTCTGAAAAAAAAAGATTAAAAAAGTAGCGAATTTTTTTCATTGGAATTCATTTAAGGAAAAAGTAGTGACTGCAAGTCGACTGCATATCGAATTTTTGGTTCATTGGAACTCGACATAAGATTTCTTCATAACTACCGGTTTTCATAACTTTGCGTACCATGTTTGAAGTGTTATAATTTCTAAACGGTGAGTGATACAAGAAAACTTTGTATCCTAATTATTTTTAAAATAAGGTAAGCAACTAGTTTGTAGAACATAATTTTTATCTAAAACGAGAATTATCAATTATCTAAAATATACAGTTTTTAAAAAACTATTCTGACTATAATTTGATCTCATGAAACGGACCTATCCCAAGGAGTTTTCGTAGATTGTAAGCTATCTCAATACCAACCAGTGTACCAAAAATCAGCCAGTTAAAATAATTTTTCTTTGAAAATATCTATTTTTACTGTGCTACTAGATTTGAGTCGCAGTCATGAAAATCGCTAGTTATGAACGAATCTAAGCTTATTATCTCGATAATTATCAATAATAAAGATTCAATTCTTAGAAAATTTTTGTAAGAAATTCAATGCTGTATAAATTAATTCACTGGAAATCTTCAAACGCGAATTGCGAGTGCTAAATCTTAATTTTAAGGGCTCAAGCTTTCAGGGAATTTTTTGTGGGGTACTTCCAACAAAATTTTGAAATGGGAGTGACAAAAATCGATGGTTGCCTTGAAAAAAAGCATCCTAATCTTTACCTTGAGTAGTTCATAATATTTGGTGAATTTGGTTTTTAATTTAGGTGCATCTACCCGACATACGATTATACTCATTGTCTGTGTGATTCTCTAGAGAACATCACTCACTCCCTTTGCACGAAGGAATTTCAATCGAGACGTTCTTCATACTATTGGCTATGTAACGCCTTGGATATATACTGTCCAGTTCAATGGGAATATGGCCGACTTAATATGAACTTTGCTTTGGTCTCGAAGAGAAAAATCGGAAAACTCATCACTGAGGGAATCGTCAACGATTGGGATGACCCAAGGCTTTTCACATTGTCCGCTTTACGCAGACGAGGATTTCCAGCTGAGGCCATTAATAACTTTTGCGCCCAAATGGGTGTCACAGGAGCACAGATATCTGTGGATCCTTCTATGCTTGAAGCTGCTGTTCGTGATGTTCTCAATGTTACTGCACCAAGACGTTTGGTTGTACAAGAGCCACTCAAGGTAACAATTTCGAACTTCCCCCACGAAAAGGCCATCGATGTTGAAGTGCCAAACTTCCCTTCGAATCCTGAAAAAGGTACCCATCGCATTGTTCTCGATCGTGTCATTTACATAGAACAAAGCGATTTCAAATTGACTCCAGAGAAAGGCTATAGACGTCTATCGCCTGAACAATCAGTTGGTCTGAGACATGCTGGACTTGTGATCTCAGTAAGCGAGGTGAAAAAAGATACGGATGGCAAAGTTATTGAGTTGATATGCAAATGCGAAGAATCTGAGAAAGCAGAGAAACCGAAGGCGTTCATTCAGTGGGTGTCGCAGCCTATCGAAATCGAAATAAGATTATACGAATTGCTTTTCAAGCATAAAAACCCAGAGGATACGAATGAAGTTCCCGGAGGTTTCCTAAGCGACTGCAAAACAGACACCGTTACGATTTTGCGTTCGTTTGTCGATCGTGTTATTAGTGGCGTGAAAGTATACGATAAATTCCAGTTTGAAAGAATTGGTTTCTTCTCTGTCGATCCCGATACCACTAAGGATTTAATTGTGTTCAATCGAACTGTTGGCCTTAAAGAAGATGCTGGCAAAAAGTGATTTTGCGATTTGAAATAAAAAACATTTCTTAAATTTTTATTCTAAAAAAAGAAATTGTATATTTTTTTATTTTTTCCCTTCCACCATTATAATGTGGTATCCGAATTTAGTCTTTATTGGGGGATCAGTATAAACTGGATTGTTGACAGTTGAGATTGGCAGTGCAAAAGCGGCATCTTGAAATGGACCAACCATGGCACCACGTATTTGCCATCCTAAATCGCCGCCTTGGCGAGCTTTGTCTTCACTATACGCTGTAGCTACTTCGGGGAATTTTTGGCCCGCTTTTAGCTTTTCCATCGCCTCCATAATCTTACCTTGTTTCTCGCATAGGATGTGGCGAACTTTGACGGCATTACCACCCTTCTTTTCTTTGCCTAGAAGAAGCCAAGTTATTAGTTTGGTTTTTTAATAGATGTTGACATAGAAGTTACCTTTTTCTGAATCTCCTCCGGCTGCCGGTTTCTTGCCACCGGCCTTATTATCCTTTCCTTTCGTATCCTTTTTGGGAGGCATCACGGTTTTGGTTTAATAATCGAGAATGAAGTGTGTTGTGTCTGTGTGGATAATTTTTGTGACAGCACGTTGACGGACACGTCAAATTATATGTCAAAAAAAAAATGACATTAATCATAGCTCTGTTTGATAGCAAATTAGAGATGCAACCCGTTTTTATACAGAGGCATCAATGATAGACGCGTCCCAC
The DNA here is from genome assembly GCF_945859705.1 of Episyrphus balteatus. Classification (NCBI taxonomy): domain Eukaryota; kingdom Metazoa; phylum Arthropoda; class Insecta; order Diptera; family Syrphidae; genus Episyrphus; species Episyrphus balteatus. Next base: position 97,463,340 of record NC_079136.1, read on the forward strand.
AAAGAAAAGATCTGAGGGCTCATTTTGAAAGAGCAAAATTATATTGTGGGACAAGTTTCTCACATGAATCCAATTTATTTCAAATCCAACACTTCAACTGTAATAGCCTGTTTGTACTAGAGCCCAAATGACATAATAGCCCTGTTCCATTGGAGGTTATAGTTTACGGATGAGTTGATCTAGTACTAAAATTAACACATGATCTTCTACTCGAGGAGATACGAATGTATCAGGGCTAATAACGCGAATTATCTCATTTCGAATGTCAAATTCTATAGAAAAAAAAATTGTATTTACAATCTGAACTGACCTCATTTGCGAAATTATCTCATTTGGGCTCTAGTGAAAACAGGCTATAGCTTCACACAACTGCAACTTTTCTTCAAATATTCATTGTGTAAATATTTCATAATTAATTATTTCGTGAAGCATAAAGGCTTGGCCACACTGGAGGGTATGCGGTAGCGGTACGGGTAGCGGTGAGGGTACTTGTATGAAAAAAATTCCAAACTGACACATCAACGTTCAGGTGTGGAATTTTTTTAGTACAAATATCGTTACCGCTATACCGCATACCCTCCGGTGTGGCCAAGCCTTTAAATTTTTAATTTTTCTAGCACTTTTACTTTTACACGACACATATTTGAATATCAAAACGAATAGCTGTTTTTGTCAAACAAACGTTAAAACAATTTGAAAAATAAAAACTGAGAAGTGAATCCAAGAAATTTTCATCACAAAAAACTCCGAAAAAAAGTGAGCACACAACTGATATTTTTTGTCTCACTTAAAAAAATCTCTGAGCTCTCAGAGATCTCTCTTTATGGGACGCACCTAATGAGAACGTGTGAAGAATTTATGCCTTTCCAGATTATGTCAGTTCTGGACCGGTTTGTACTGAAAAATCGCTTTTTTTGTTGTAAGTTTTGTTGTAAGATGTAAACAAACGGTTTTTGTACTCAAAAACAGATCATGTGTTGCAGTTACATTGGAAAAAATGTTTGTTTACCTCTTCACCAGTGCAAATTGATAAATGAGAAATAAGTAAAAAAGCCCCATTGCGCAAAAATAACGAAAACATGAAATTAAAAAAAAAACATAATCCTTTTACAGCATTCATTTTTACGAGACAAATAAAACATTTTAGCAGAGTCCGAATAACTTCTGGATGACTACCCTTCAAGCAAGAAAACGGAGTTCTGTTTAAGTTTCGTATGTTTCCATACTTGCAGTTCTGTTTGATTTGATTCATTTTTACGAGACAAATAAAACATTTTAGCAGAGTCCGAATAACTTCTGGATGACTACCCTTCAAGCAAGAAAACGGAGTTCTGTTTAAGTTTCGTATGTTTCCATACTTGCAGTTCAGTTTGGAGTTCTGTTTGATTTTTCCATTTGCACACGCCATTTTACTCACACATTTACAACCTTTTGTGTATGAACACAAAGTCATATGCAATCGGCTCCGCGGTGATTATAATTTCCATACTAATTTGAGCCGCCGTCGGACCCGTTTCGTAGTCGAGCTCTGACTCACTTCGGAGCCCATTCGGACCGAGGTCGGACTCGTTTGCTTGAAGGGTAGGTAAAAACACGATGAATGAACAAACCTTTTTCTGTAAAATGAAAACAAATAAATATTTTTGAATCAAACAAACCCACAAATTGCATCGTGTCATCTGTCAAGTTTATTTTGGCACAAGACAAAAATGCCTAACTGAAAAAATCGTAAACAGATATTTCACAACAAATTGAATTAAATTCGCTATAAAATATTATTTATAAAATGATTGCCCGGCCAACTTTAAACAGAATACCTGGAGAAGCAGCTGCTTTAAAATCTGATCATCTTATTCAAGATCTAACAAAACTTGATAGATTACAACTTCTTGAAATTAAAGCGCGCGAGGAAAAACTAATATCCAGAATGTAAGTTTTTCAATATAATTTCAACATTACATTTACCATTATTATAATTTGTCTTATTAGACCAAATCTAAACAAACTACCCGACAAGGGACAACGTATAAAAGATTTCTTTCAAAAAGTATGCAAGGAACTTGAAAGACGTTCCGACATAGATGATGCAGCTGAAAAATTTTCCGAAATGAACATTGCTTCCAAAGGTGAAGAAAAACTTATCAAAATGGAATGGAATGGAAAGATTAGTTCTGATCCAACTGTTGATGTGATTGACAGTGACGACGAAGCCGAATTAGATCCACTAAAGATCATAGCTCAACGCACAATGCACGAAAAGAAAGTTATCAATATTCCACCTGAGGAATCTTTAATAACTCAAAAAGATATTGAAGAAATTAATTCGTTTAAAAATGAAAAGCCGGATTTAGTGGTTGATGCTGAGATTGTTAGCATAAATGTTATTGATAAAATTGATAAGCTGAAACCTCTGTTAAAAGAAGATCTTAATAGAAACTTACACTTCAATGAACAAGAGGAAGACCCACATTTGCAGTATTTGGTAGAGAAAGGCGTTGACCGACCGGCAATTAAAGAAAAGTATAAACCATATCAAACCACAATCTCTAATGTGCATGATCCAGAAAAAGAAAAACTTCGAAAAAAGGGAAAGCATTGGGAGAACACGGCTGCAACACCTCCTCTAATTCAACATGGTGCAACTAAAATGCTGTCGTTAACTGACTCAGTTGAGATTCAAAAGACATATTTAGAAAAGTTGAAGGTTAGTATATAAACCTTGATTTTAGTTTTTTTTTTTCAAAACACAAAGGTTCACAAAGAAGTCTCTATTCATATCTTTCAAAACATAGAAATTTTTTGTAGAAGAACGATTAATTGCATATTGTTCACAGTACCCAATATTTTTTCCTATCTCCTAAAGTTAGTACTCTAATCTGTATCAACTCCTTAAACTGTCAATGTAGGACCGAGTACTAATTTGGACTTGGTCCCAACTAGCTCCTCAAAATCAGCTTGTATCCGGTTATTGTATCATTAATATCTGGCGACACAAAAGAAATATATGGAATTGATGCATTAATTTCTCGAATACTGTTCACAAAGTATGAATAAAATTTATTAGCAATGATACTGGATCTGGTTGAATTTTCATCCCCGAATTTAACCCATTCAATTTTATTCGTTTTTGCATCTTTTAACACCATCTTCTTTAACACCTTCCACATCTCTACTTGATTACCAGATTTTGCAGTTATCATTGAAGTAATATAATTGCTTTTAACAGCTCTAATTTCACTTTTATAATAATTTCGAATACTTCTATAATTGGACCAATTTTGGGCTGATTTATTAAAAACCGCGATTTTATATGCTTTTATTTTTTCGTTTTTAAGCCTTTGGAGATATGAATTAAACCACCCATTATTTTCAGATTTTTTAGTCACTTTTTGTATCGTTAAAGCCTCACAACAGTTTTTTAATTTTTCACTAAAAAATATTTGTAAGAACATTTAAGTCTTCATCAAAGAATGTGCCTAAGAAGTCATTAGCATTTAGGAAAAAATCAAATTTATGTTTTGTATAACGAATTGTTTTATATTTTTGCTCTCTCACATCAGATTTTCGTTTAATATCAACTTCTACTCTAATCGTTTCATGATCCGTTATTTTACCATTAGCATTAATTTTGATGTTAATTTGTGATTTCAAATCTCGATTTGTTACTATGTAGTCTATTAACGTCTCAGAAACATCAGTTATTCTAGTTGGCTGATTACCTAACAATCTGGGAAAGCCCCTGATCAGTTAAAATCTCCAACATCCTCTGTGTATTGCGATCTTTTGTTAAAAGATCCACATTAAAGTCTCCAGCTATTAAAATGTTTTTTTCGTTTTCCATAAAATGAGACCACCAATCCGAAAAAAATGTTAGAAAATCTGATACCGATGAGCTAGGAGATCTATAAAAAACTACCAGTGTCCATTTTCACGTCGCTCAAAATAAAACTAATTTAATTCCTTAAGCCGTTGGTCGTTGTTCCTGCTCATGTGAATAATGCTTTGGTTCTCAAATCGTACTAAGCTCTAGTATTGTCCAACTGGTACCAAGTATTACTTATGACTCGGTATTAGTGAGGACCTCAAATTAAGTAGTCAAGCGGGATATATTAGGATAAAAACAATGAATTTTAATCTTTTTAAAAGATATCTTACAGATTTTTTAATTTCTTGGACGTTGTTTCGCTTGAGAAGTGCGTTTTTGTTAATTTTAATGATTTGAAGGATTTTTTTAAAACTCATCAATAATACCTGAAATGGGAAATGCAATGCCGGGACGGAAAAAATGGAGGAATGATCACTTCTTGTTGAAAAAGTAGTACCAAAAAAGCATATTGGACAGCTAAGTGAAGAAAGATGGTCTTTACGCAAACGTTCTGCATTTGCATTTCTTGACGCCCGACAGTGTTGGAAGCGATTTACGAGTAAAGTTATACTATGTTTCCACCTAGCCTAAATCCGAGATTTAGCTTAGTAGATTTAGAATAAATCTCGAGATTTATTCTAAATCTCGGATTGAAAGTAGATGGAAATCTTGGATTTAGGGTAGATGAACCCAAATCCGTGATTTAACGAAGTAGATTTAGAATAAATCTCGAGATTTATTCTAAATCTACTTAGCTTAATCTCGGATTTATGCTAGGTGGAAACATAGTATTACACTCATACCTGGAAAAGAGTAGCCTACGACTACCTCGGATTTGCCTATATGTCATGATAAAATATTGCGAGTCTCATTGTAGTAAAAAAAGAATAACAGGACTTTTTTTTTAAATCATACTTTTTATTTAAATTTATTTTTTATGTACATATTTCGGAAATTGTTCGCTTAATATATCTCTGCTTCATCAAAGTTGGCGATGCGTTTATGGGGACCTGTGTATCTCAGCATTGTCTACATTTACCAAATCATGATATTCAGCACTCATGAATTTATTTTTATCTGTGAAATTTCTTGTGGCTTTTTTTTTTTATTTTTTCAATACTCCTTTTATAATATCCAATGATCCAAATAATCAGGAAAACAGAAAAATTTCTTATTAACAATTAATAATTGTTCAACTAAAATTTTTATTTAGAAAAACCTGTTCTTAAATGATTTCCTATCGATTGGTATGGCATTTGTGCTTGAAATTAAATCAATTGTCAATTTAAATCATTTTCCTAATCTGTTTTCCTGATCGCTATAGCCCGCTCCTTATTAGGAGATTAAACCACAAACAAACAACCGTAGTAGATACTAACATGCAAATTCTTTCCAAAAAAATTTATGAAGACGAGTTAATAGTCACGTTCAGAAAACGTTAGGGACTTAATATTTAGTCAACGTCATTTTCTGAACGCAAAGTTAAGTAGACGAGTAAATCGAGTTAGGAAGATTTTTCTTGTCTAACTTTTAGGACAACTTAAAATTGAATAAATCGGAAGGATTATTTTGACATAAATATTTAGTCCCTAACGTTTCTGAACCTGCCCAATGTTTCAGCAAATATATAATATTTCAGCAAATATGCAAATAAAATAAAAATGTTATGATTTATAATGTCTAAAAAAACTTAACTTATGGTACCTTTTTTAAAAAATGTAGCCCTTTTTATCTGGAACTGATTTTGTTTCACCCAAGATGAAATTTTACTAAAAAAGTACAACATCATTCTATTTAGATACTTCAAGAAAAACAAGCTGCCGATAGGTTAGCAGCAAGGATGCAACGAGCTGCTAATAATCCTATTCAAGTACCAAGCGAAGCTGTCCGTAAAAATAATCCAAACTTCAACACATACAGAGATCCAAAACCGAAACAAATCAACATCGAAGGTGAGAAGCAAATCGATGAAGATGATGAAGTGGAAGATTTGGACGATGAAAAACCGGGAGGAGTTGTGTATACAGTTTTTGATTAGGTAATAATTTTAATTTTACGGTCCTTATAATGAAGAAATCAAGGTGCCCATAACAAGGCTTTAAACATTGTACCTTTATATAAATTTGTAAACGTAAAATGTAAATAAGTAGTTTTTAGTTTTTGTATGTATTTATGTGAAATAATTAAAATAAAACTGTCAAGCTGGATTCTGCAAAGTAATTTTGTTCTTCTTCCATTGTTCCATCAATACAAAATGCTTAATTTTGTATATTAAATATATTTATTTATTTATAACAATTAAAATGGAAAAAATATACATATCACTGTAATTTAAACATTTAATTTTTTAACAATATTACTAGGCGCTTTTAGAAAATGTATTATTTTTTTTGTATCACAAATATTTTATTATAATTTTAATAACTTGGAAGATTTTTGCATGAAGGCTTTTATTTTTTTTTATTGTCAACACATGCTGTAGCGTCTTAAGCTAACTTGAGAGTTTGGAATAATCTGGTTATACTAGTGGAAGAGCTTTTGTGCGTAAAGAAATTCAAAGAAAGATGAAAACGAATATTAGAAAAAACAATTTTTTTCATTATTTTTTTTTCTTTAGTAATTTTTCTTGTTCGTTATCTTGGATAGGTGGTCCTGGATATATGAAACAAAGTAATAATTGAGGTGCACTTAAGACCAACAAAAATGCATTTTGGTACTGAAATATAAAATTTATCAATTAAAATTTAACTTCGTATTTTTTTGCGAATTAAAACTTACAATCAAAACTTGATTTTTCAAAGATATTCCATAAGTTAACCATAAGGATGCAACCATTGTTCCACATAGAATTATTGGAAATGGTAGATTTGCTGCACTCTTTTTCCTGATAATTTCTCCTACTCCTAACATTGGTGAACCAACTAAGCAGGCCAACAAAGTTGTGAGTAATGTACCAAAGCGGAATTCAATATGTTTGGGATCTTCTATACTTGCGTATGCAATGCAAAATGCTGAAAAAACACTTGCATACACAAATTGCTTCCGTATCACTGGTCGGAATTTTTCAGAAGAATAAATATAAAAACATAGCAAGTAGACAGCATTGATGGCTACACCAATAAGGTTTGTTCTGATCATTGCAATGTCGTTAACAATAGCAGAGAGTTTATACCCAAGAAGAGATCTGAAAATAATAAAATAATAAAGTAAACTTAGTTGAATTACATATTTTCGAATATTAAAAAAATAATTTCATTACACAATGAATTTAGTGCTTGCTGCAAATGTAGAAATAAAATATATGAATAAAAAACCAATAATTGCAGAGGTACACACTATTATTTTCTGACACGAAATAAATTTACAAATGACGCTTGTGGAATTGGATTAAATAAATGAGTTAATGCTATATAGATATGTAGTTGGCATTTATATAATTCGTAGAATAGCGAACCCATCTGAAATTAACAAAATCTTGTTCAAAAAATTGATATGGCTGTTCATCGAAACCGAAATAATTTGAAAAGTAATCAGTAAAAACTAAGATATTCCTAAAAAGGAAGTGTTAACCCTTTGCTTCCTAGTGGTTTCACCATGAAACCACCTATTAATTATTTTGTATCTTTTATTGCAAAAACCAAAATTTGAAAATTATTGCATAAGCTATTGCATTATGAGTAGTACGACCAACAAAAAATTTAATATCTGTATAAAAGTTAATATTTAGTTAAAAACATGCAGGATTTGTGAGGGTTTTCTCCATTTTCTCAAGTATCCTTAAGCTTAGAGTTATAAAATTAAATAACGGTAACACTGAAAGAGAATGATTATATGCCTGATACAATATATTATCCTAAGCAGTTTATATAAATAAAAGTTTTCATATTATTAGAAGTCCTATCAGTCTAGGTGACTAAGTGCATACCTTTTACTCCGGTGGCCTAGGTTCGTATATCGTATCCTAAAATTGGATTTTTTTTTCTTTAGATTTTCTTTTCGAAGATTATTCGTTTTTGAATGCAATGTATGTTTTATGTTTAATTTGACCCAAGTTTTTTAGGAATTTATTTCAAACGACGTACATAAAAAATGGTTGAAATGTCTGCTAAGTGTTAATCGACAATTTATTTTAACGATATGAGATCATTTTTAAAACGCATTTGCCTTCCATTATAAATTTAAAAAAAAAAAATGTTTCTTATAAAATTTCGTCGAGTTCCTTACAGAAAGCAAAACAAATCCAATTTTGGGAAACGAACCTAGGCCACGAAGTAGAGGCAAACACTTAGTCCTAGACTGAAACGACTTCTAATAATATGAAAACTTAGGATATATTGAATCAAACATGATTTCATGATGTTTTTGAAGATTCTCAAACTGCAAAACGAATATCGTTTTGTTGATCATCAGTTTAAAAATAATTACGGAATGACCCCCTGATTATTTATTTTTTCATTGAAACCCTGAGCTAGAATATACATTTTTTAAATTATCACGAATATTTTAGTTCGTGCTGTAAATTATGAAAAAGTATGGAACTTATATTTAATTTTTTTATAAAAAATAGAAAAAAAAATTCAACGATAGGAATCGAACCTACAACTGTAGCTTGATTTTCAAATTATTTTGTTTGTTTGTAGGGTCTTAGAAATTTCCGACCATGATTATTGCTCAATAAATTGCCGCTCATTATGTGACCGTACCCCTAAAGTCCAATTTAATCAGTTTTTTTTAATATAAAAATTAGCTATGTGTAGTAACATTTTTCAATTCTTTGATAAATGATTTGGTTTGCATATGAAATTAAAAAGTTCAAGGGAATTTTCGATTCACATCTTTTTCCTACATTGGTTTAGTTATCGTTTTCTAAACTTGAAAATCATTTTCTGTCTTATCTACATAAATATTAAATTTTCCCATTTGGGTTCGATAATTGATTAGTTATCATATAGACCGGGCGGCGGCTGCAGAAACGCTCAACTCATCGAGCTAAAGAAAAATTCACTTTTGTAGTAAAAGATGACTCGGAGTAACTTCGAAAACCAGAGGTCTTCCCGTCCGCATCCTGGCAGGATTGGCGTATCAGGGTGAAATCGGGTGCATTTTTTAGGCACCCTTCAACTCATCGAGCTAAAGAAAAAAATTGCCATGGTGGTCTTAGACTCAATTAGTGTATCAAAAAACCACAGGTCTTCCTTTCGGTAGCCTGGCAGGAGTGGCGGTAGGGCGCATCAAAGTGGTCGATTTTTAGGGCGCTCCTAACTCATCGAGCTAAAAGATGAAATTGGTGTCAAATGAAAGGTAGCAATGTCTTCTTTAATAATTCAGAGGTCTTCCTGGCCAAATCTTGGCAGTTTTTGCACGCGAACAGCTTTTAGGTTGGAAACGATGAAAATGAGTTTTTTTGTTAAAGTCTTGTTTTTTGGTGTGTAGACCGGTGATTTAAGAAATTGTTTTGTTACCAAATCAAAGATAACAACATGAATTTACTAAATCCATAAAAAAAATTAGGAATAGATTAAAAATTTCTAAAAATAGACCATTAGAATGTCAAAAAATACCTATATTTCTAAGCAATTAATCAAAAAGTATGCTCTGCATTTTTATAGTTATCGAACTTAAGTATAAAAAAGATGCCAAATCGAAGGTTAGAATGTCTACTTTTATATTTCAGAGGTCTTCCAAGTCAAAGCTTGGAAATTTGGTCACTTAGACCATTTTAAGAGCCGATACTACTAACCTGATTTGATTTTTTTTTTCTGTGTTGACCGATTGTGGACCCTGGACTTGTCGAGCTAAGGGATGAAATTGGTAGAAAACAAAAGGATGGAGCTTCTTCTTATATAATTCAGAGGTCTGCCAAACCAAAAATTGGTAGTTTGGCCACGCAGTCTATATTAAGGTACTCGATTATCTTTTTTTTTTGTGTTGCCCTTTTGTGCACGCGTCGAACCATCGAGATAGTTAAAAGACGAAATTGGTACCAAACAAAAGGTAAGAATGTCCTCTTTTCTAATTCAGAGGTCTTCCAAGCCAAAACTTGGCAGTTTGGTCATACTTGCAATTATAAGGTTGCAACAATTTTTTTTCTCTTTTTTTTCTATGTTGACGCGGTTGGGCGCGCGTCGAACCATTGAGTTAGTTAAAAGACGAAATTGGTGCCAAACGAAAGATAAGAACGTCCTCTTTCGTGATTCAGAGGTCTTCCAAGCCAAAACTTGGCAGTTTGGTCATACGGGCAATTATAAGGTTGCAACATTTTTGTTTTTGTTTTTTTTTTTTTTCTATTATGACGCGGTTGGGCGCGCGTCGAACCATTGAGTTAGTTAAAAGACGAAATTGGTGCCAAACGAAAGATAAGAACGTCCTCTTTCGTGATTCAGAGGTCTTCCAAGCCAAAACTTGGCAGTTTGGTCATACGGGCAATTATAAGGTTGCAACATTTTTCTTTTTGTTTTTTTTTTCTATTATGACGCGGTTGGGCGCGCGTCGAACCATTGAGTTAGTTAAAAGACGAAATTGGTGCCAAACGAAAGATAAGAACGTCCTCTTTCGTGATTCAGAGGTCTTCCAAGCCAAAACTTGGCAGTTTGGTCATATGGGCAATTATAAGGTTGCAACATTTTTCTTTTTGTTTTTTTTTTCTATTATGACGCGGTTGGGCGCGCGTCGAACCATTGAGTTAGTTAAAAGACGAAATTGGTGCCAAACGAAAGATAAGAACGTCCTCTTTCGTGATTCAGAGGTCTTCCAAGCCAAAACTTGGCAGTTTGGTCATACGGGCAATTATAAGGTTGCAACATTTTTCTTTTTGTTTTTTTTTTCTATTATGACGCGGTTGGGAACGCGTCGAACCATCGAGATAGTTTAAAGACCAAAGTGGTACCAAACAAAGGGTTGGAGTGTCTTCTTACATAGAAGAGAGGAGAAAATATTTGTTTCAATGGTTTCAGGGGCCCCACACCACAAGCGTTCAACACAGGTAGTAAAAGAGAAAATAAAATGGGGTCCACCTGTCGGTCAACACAGAAAAATCAAGCCAAATCGCGATAATAATAGGTTCCCAACTTAAAATATTCTGCGTACAGAAACTGCCAAAATTTGGCTTGGAAGACCTCTGAATCACGAAAGAGGACGTTCTTATCTTTCGTTTGGCACCAATTTCGTCTTTTAACTAACTCAATGGTTCGACGCGCGCCCAACCGCGTCATAATAGAAAAAAAAAAACAAAAAGAAAAATGTTGCAACCTTATAATTGCCCGTATGACCAAACTGCCAAGTTTTGGCTTGGAAGACCTCTGAATCACGAAAGAGGACGTTCTTATCTTTCGTTTGGCACCAATTTCGTCTTTTAACTAACTCAATGGTTCGACGCGCGCCCAACCGCGTCAACATAGAAAAAAAAGAGAAAAAAAATTGTTGCAACCTTATAATTGCAAGTATGACCAAACTGCCAAGTTTTGGCTTGGAAGACCTCTGAATTAGAAAAGAGGACATTCTTACCTTTTGTTTGGTACCAATTTCGTCTTTTAACTATCTCGATGGTTCGACGCGTGCACAAAAGGGCAACACAAAAAAAAAAGATAATCGAGTACCTTAATATAGACTGCGTGGCCAAACTACCAATTTTTGGTTTGGCAGACCTCTGAATTATATAAGAAGAAGCTCCATCCTTTTGTTTTCTACCAATTTCATCCCTTAGCTCGACAAGTCCAGGGTCCACAATCGGTCAACACAGAAAAAAAAATCAAATCAGGTTAGTAGTATCGGCTCTTAAAATGGTCTAAGTGACCAAATTTCCAAGCTTTGACTTGGAAGACCTCTGAAATATAAAAGTAGACATTCTAACCTTCGATTTGGCATCTTTTTTATACTTAAGTTCGATAACTATAAAAATGCAGAGCATACTTTTTGATTAATTGCTTAGAAATATAGGTATTTTTTGACATTCTAATGGTCTATTTTTAGAAATTTTTAATCTATTCCTAATTTTTTTTATGGATTTAGTAAATTCATGTTGTTATCTTTGATTTGGTAACAAAACAATTTCTTAAATCACCGGTCTACACACCAAAAAACAAGACTTTAACAAAAAAACTCATTTTCATCGTTTCCAACCTTAAAGCTGTTCGCGTGCAAAAACTGCCAAGATTTGGCCAGGAAGACCTCTGAATTATTAAAGAAGACATTGCTACCTTTCATTTGACACCAATTTCATCTTTTAGCTCGATGAGTTAGGAGCGCCCTAAAAATCGACCACTTTGATGCGCCCTACCGCCACTCCTGCCAGGCTACCGAAAGGAAGACCTGTGGTTTTTTTGATACACTAATTGAGTCTAAGACCACCATGGCAATTTTTTTCTTTAGCTCGATGAGTTGAAGGGTGCCTAAAAAATGCACCCGATTTCACCCTGATACGCCAATCCTGCCAGGATGCGGACGGGAAGACCTCTGGTTTTCGAAGTTACTCCGAGTCATCTTTTACTACAAAAGTGAATTTTTCTTTAGCTCGATGAGTTGAGCGTTTCTGCAGCCGCCGCCCGCTCTAATATCAATAAGAATGATTTTCATCACAATTTTGAGTATTGATAGTTTTTTGTATGATGACTCAGCTAAATCAAAGATACATTAAACACGAGCTGTTATCATACATTTTTATAATTTTTTTCTTATCTTATTTTCATTTTGATTACATAAAAACTTGTGTTAACCCTCATTCAATTAACTATGAGAAATTAAAAACGCGCAAATTTATATGGTGAAATGTGTCTCCCCGCCATGCCGGTAGACGAAGGTTCCAAAATTAAAAGATAAACGACTCAACATGGTTAAGATTCAATATAACAAATCTTTTCCAGACAAAACAACAATAATAATTATGAAAATATGCAACTTGTTTACAAACACAGATAAAAATACATGTGCCTGTGGATTTATAGTTCTTATTTACACATAGAACAAAAAAACCAGTATGCAAAATGAAATCTACATAAATCAGTTTCAATTGATTGTGATTTGTTTTATTAAATGAATAAATACACGTATGTTTATTCCCTTCACAGAAAAAAAAAACTTCGTCTTAAATAAATTAAAACTAGATCAGAATCTTTCTTATCAGAAAGATGTTTATTACCTAACAACATCGAGTGACAAAATAGAAATTAGAATGACCTTTTATTTATTTTGTTAAATTTTGTATTCTTACATGACGATACCTCCCAAAAAGGGAGCTGCTGAGAATCCATCGGCAATACCTCTTTTTCTAATATCATTCAGAAGAAATGCTCCAGAGAATGCCTGTAAGCAAGTAACTATACCAGCAACGGCACCAATAGTTTCGCTGTATGGATTAAGCAAGTCACCGAGTGCTTCTAACATAATTATTGATTTGTTTAATGCGAAATTCACGTACGATCGCACTCGATGAGTAAATTTTTTAGAACTAATTTAACTATCGCAACCAAATCTAAAGTGAACCTGCTTTACTTCTATATGTATCCACTTGGCAATGGAAAGTAGCAACAAGTGTTCAAGATATAGGAGGTATCAGCTGTCAGAAAATAGAGAATCTGTTCAGATGTAAATTCTCAATTCTAGTTCGAGAGGGAAATATTGGATGGTTTTTAAATAAAAATAACTAATTTTCAAAATGGAAATTGAGTAGAAGGAAATAAAGAATATAAGGTTTAAGAACAAAATAAATTGTTCGATTGTTTACAAGTAAGTAGTTTTAATTTGTATGTTTCGTAGGTTCGTTAATAGTTGCCATGTTTTTGCGAGTCTTTGAAGTCCAGTCAGTTAAAATTTAACACAGATTCCAATAAAAAAAAAACTCATTTTGGAGGCTTTGTCAATTCAATGCAAGAGGCAGTTCAAAAATTGTTTATGTGGTAAAGGTTGGGATTCGAACTCTGACCTCTGGTTTTTATTTTATAAGTAGAGGTAATTTTAAACTTAAAATTAGTTTGGTTTAATTTTGTGAAGGAGACTGTTTTTTAATTTTATCAGCTATGTGGCTTTGTTATTTTTCGTAATATTTTTAAAACATTAAAATTAAAATAATATAAAATGTTTATACTTTGCGTATAAAATATTACAAAAAATATTTTTCTAAATTTAAACTCTCATACAAAATTCTTCCCAAAATGTACCTACTCAGCTAGAAAATCAAACATTCGTTTTCAAATACAGATTTTTTATCTAGCACGAAAAAGAAAAACGTTGACAAAATTGCTTAGTAATAAAAAAAAAAATAAGTTAAAAATTAAAATATCATTAAATATTTTTTCCATAATCTCCGTCGACTTTCTTACAAATTTGACTAAGGCCAAATAGTCAAATTTGTATAAAAGTCCGCAAAAGATTATGCAAAACATATTTTCAATTTGCAATAACAATTTTTTAATGCAAAAAGTTTTTATTTGCAATAGCATTTTTTATACAATTTTTTTTTGCAATCAAATTTTATTTTGAAAATTTTTACCTGGGATATAGTTACATACTATACCTAGGGTAAGTTAAGGACTCTTAAAAAAACAATCGAACTCGAGAAAACAATCAGACGAATATATGTCTGTTTTTCTGGCAGTAATTGAAGTACCTAATCTTTTTCAAACTTGATTTTTATAATTTTTTTTTTTTGAGAGGCGAACTTGAAATTTTATTTTTTGGACCAAAATTAACGGCAAAAATAACACTTACATTTCCATATTTTGATTAAATAAAATTAACCCTTTTTACAGGGACCTAATCATCATAGAGCGGTCTTCTTTATTTTAGAGGTAGATACTCATAAAAAATTTAATCAATTTCAACAAAAATTTGTGTTCAAATCCGTTTAAATAACTTTAAAATGAAAAATAAGTGAACATTTAGAAAAAACACATTTTTGGATTTTTGTTTCTAAAAATTCTCTGTTGTGCCAAAAGTTAAATGACATAAATGTATGTAAATAAATGTTTTATTACTTTAAAAACAAATTTTATATATGAGTTAAATTTCTTATAAATTTAAATAATTTTCTTTTTTTTTACATAAAGAGCAATAACATTTTTGTATTTAAAAAAAAATTCGATTTTCATAAAAAAAAATTTTAATGCAAAAAATGCTCGAACAACATCAATCTGCCCTATTGTGAGTTTCACGTGAACAAGATTCCACCCGGAAAAATTTAATTTCAATTTTCCCCTATTGTGAGTTCCGGCGAAAAGTTATTCATATTCGGACACTTCCCTTTATTTTCAACTTTTTTTTTAAGGTAATTTGTGAGGTATTCGACAGCTCTTCTCTCACTTAAATTTTTGTGCCGAACAAGAAACTAGTTTAGCGGAAAATGTAAATTCCCTTCGGGCGAAAATCATTATAGCTTTTAAAATTCCGGGTGAACAAAAATATTTCGGGCGGAAAACATTCCACGTGAAACTCACAATAGGGCTGAATATTTTTCTATGCAAATTCGTAAAGAAAGGCAAATTTACAAACAAAAATGATTTTTCACAATCCAATAACCATGTGACGAAACATCTTATTGTAGTTTACGTAAATTTTTGTATATCCGGGACAGCATGAAATTAAAATTGACCAAATATTTCACCAGTCAATTGAGTAATAATCTTCTTATAGCTTATATGATTAGATATTTAAAATTGACCGAATTGTTAGAAGAACTACACGATATAAAATATAATCATAACGATCATACAGTTCCAGATGTTCTTCAGCGAGAAATACCAAGGTAAATTTAATCTCATTTTTAATATGGCTTATTTCTTCTTTTAGCATTATTTCTTCAAACAGAAACAACCAATATAATACTTCGGAATATTACATTCGAAAATTTATGGCAGGTGTGTTAAAATTGCTATAAAACACAGGCACAGCAGGTTTCCATAATACCTATGCTATCCGATTTTACTAACAAACAAATTTCGTATACCTACTATAGATTGGATACCATGAATCTATATGTAAGTATTTATGCTTTAACTGTAGTTTTCTTAATAATAGTATAATTTATTTTTAAAATAAATAAATGTTGCTACATATTTTACACAAAGATACCTACTTACAAAATTAAGTCCCGATTTTTCAATCGTCAGTTAGACTATCAGAAGAATAAATTTCAATATAAAAAAAAAACTTTTATTCGTAGGAATAAGCCTTAACTGGGGTTTATCTGGCTATTGAAAAATTGGCTCTAAAAGTAGGTATCATTTTTAGGTTTATCAAAATTCTCACCTTGATATATCTACTATAGGCCAGCAATCAAAAAAGTAAATCGATTTCTATGAGTCAAGCAGAACATCCTCCGTAGCAACCCTGTTCGACTGAAAGTGACTGAACGCTGCGGGAAAACCCTCAAGGGAAAAATTTCTTGTTTATATTTTGGGATATTTTGAGGTGTCAAACTATTCACAATAATGACACTTCACAATTTCGTTACAAAAGAACCGATTTTCAAGCAGTGATTCTGATTCTAGATTGAGAAGTTGTAATAATGCATACTAATGAGACACTATCCAAACAAGATTCAACTTTTTCCTCAGAGTTTGATTAAGAAATCAATTGATATCAGTTAAAACAATTATGTATGTTCATACATAAGTTAATAACACTATCGTCTTATCATCCCAAAAACCCATGTCGTGGCCATGACTTAACATAAAATCGTCTAGCATTTGTTAAAATTATCTCCTAGAACCATGCGAACGACCAACACGATATGGCATATCTCTCTGGAATTAGATTGCTAATATCTATTGATGACATCACTAAACTGCCAAATAAAATTCAGTTTATATTATGGGTTGAATAGAATGAATTATAAATCAGTTCCAAAAGTTCTGTCAAGGCGGGCGGTTTTCTTAAATAGGATTAATAAATAAAATTAAACAATGTTGGACTTACTCGGAGACATACTAAGTCCTTATAGCGAAGCTATTGGAGCTTTAGCTGGAATAGTGGCAACATTGCAATCAGTGTCTGGAGCAGTTTTCTTAAATGACATTCGCAAGAGAGGATCTGCTGATTCATTTACTGCAACTCCCTTTTTATTTGGTTTAGTTATGTAAGTATTTTAGTTTTATATACCTACTTAACTCTGATAGTGATTAGTATATCTTTTGTTTAATCATTTACCAATACATATTAGAAATAATTGTACAATTAGTTGAAATAAGTTCCTTCTATACATATTTGTTATCTATTTTTTGCGTAGTACCTCTACCTACTATTTTTTTTAGTGATCACTCACCATGACTAGACTTTATATGCAAACAAACTAATGGTTTATTATTATTAATTTGGAATTACTTGTTCTTAAAATAAAAATACCACATGTTTTCTCTTTGTTTATAAACAAGCATTTGTTAGAGTTAAGTTATGCGTACAAATAGCGAGCTTGTGTTTGCCTTACTAGTCAGATAGACAGCATTAGATAGAATGTATTATCTTCTCTATTGGTCAACGAGCATATCCAGCGAAACGCTGAGCTAATCCAGCTTGGCAGCTTCATATAATTTTTTAAGTGGTTTGATAGAAACAAATATTCAAAATTGAAATTGGTCGGCCGTATACTTCAGGTAAACAAAATAAAATTATTGAAGTTTTATATGAAATGACAGTTTGTCTGAGAGCTCCGAATGTGATCTGCTCTGAGCTCTATTCTAATCGCTCAGAGTTCAGAGATTTGGTCAAAGCCAAAAAAGAAAAACGACAAAAACGTAGTTACATTTTTGAAGCTCAAATTAAATAATATTAATTATTAGAACTTCCTATTTTAGTTTTGAGTTTTTCTTTCATTGAGCTGTTATTTTTTTTAGCTCAGAGAGCCCTGAGCAACAAAATTATATATATTTTGTTTTAGCTCTGAGCTCGATCGGGCTTGCTCGTTGAGCTCGGTAAAGATTAACCGAGCAGATCGAGGAAGCGCGGCAAACTTCACAATTTTTTTTGTAGAATGAGATAAAAAAAATTTAAAGACGGAAAAATTCTTGAAAGAAACCAATTTTATAAACAAAGTTGCCAAATTGGACAGTTTATTAAAAAAAATATATAGGTATTGACAGATTAGTGCTCCATTGTATTCCTTAAACAGTTCGGGGCGCTCAGGTTGCGCTCAGTTCAGAGCGAGCTCTATTCTCAGGCCCCTCTTTGTGCTCTGCTCGGGGCTAAAAACGAAAAACGTCTATTCTTAATAATTGCAATAGCACACAATTTAAACGATTAAGTAAAATACTAAGTCATTTTAGTAATTTACAAATTTAAAAATCTACTAAGAAGTGAGCTAAGTTTTTTCATATTATAATATTACATCCACGTGTATTATAATAATATTGTTTAATATGTTAACTCTTGGAACTATGTAGATAACATTCATACCTATAGGTATTCAAAATCAAATGTTATTAGAGTATGAACGCCGCCATGACAAGTGGTTTTTCTTTATCTTAAACAAAATACTAATATTCTTATCAATCGATTATATTCGAATACGCTATAAAAATATCTTCCTCAATTTTTGATTATTAAATAACAATTCATTTAAAGGCAGGTGTTGGTAATATTGATTGATTACTGGCTTTGCAAAAATTTAGAACAAAAATAATACTAACCTTGACTGGTATATTCAGTTAAATAGTAGGATACAAACAATGTTGGGTTTATAATAAATAATTTCCTACATTTTAATTTTTGAAATCTTATTATTTTGAATTCAATTGTAGTGTTATGTCTAAATGTGACCTACATCACTAGAATTTATTTCAATTTAAAAGTTCACGCAAGAAGAAATATATCTTATAATTTTTATTTACTCTATTTAATGGAGTACAGGTGTAAACAGGAATTCACAACAAGTTTATCTTCTTCATCTCGTACTTGAATTTTCGTATACAATATCTACTAAAATTTTTATCAATGAGGAAATTATTTTAAATGATAATCATAATAAATGTCGATGTTTTGTAGTATAAATATTGTATAACCAGTGGTGGACACCAACAAAGCACACGTTTTTCTTTACTGAGAGTATTTTTGTTTTTTTGGTTCTGAGGAGCAACCCTGACTGAGACGTTAATTTATAAATTGCATTGTAAACCTGAATAAAATACTACGGGCCCGAGAGCAATTACTTTTTCTTTGGAAAGGGGGTATATCTCCTCCTGTTTAGAAAATCAAGGTTCAAAATTTAAAAACAAGGACAGCATTTGAATCACGGCATACGTTCGTTAACGCATGGCCGCTATCTGTCCCTATCTTTTTCTACTATTAAATAGAGACGACAATAGTCAAAACGTCAACGTATGGTAGCAATCGTGCGCCGTGATTCGACCTTAGAATCTTACACTTATTTCTAGTTTTTAAATTAAATTATTTCAACCAATCGTTGTCAAAATAATCGTTTTCAAAGTCCTTCTTCTCAACTTGATCCATGAATGGGATATATTTTAATTTTAAAACGTTTTTGAAACAAGTTATTTATGCTTCGGCTCACAATAGAATTTGGAGTGAGAGCCAGATTTTTGTATTTGCTGTTCGTTTTGAATGTAGAGAAACATTTGAATTGAAAGAAACTTCGCTTATACTTTAAGCCAACAGGGTTAGATCATTCTACTGGGATTCATGCTTGAAAATGGCCATATGTCAAACATTATTCACGGTGGGAGGTCCTGGCCCTACTAACCTGCATCAACAATAACGCCATTAATTTAGTTTTAAATAAATTGGTATTAAAAAAAAAAAGAAATTTAATGTTATACGAATTGAAATATCCAAAAATGAAAATATAGGTGTGTTTTTTTGGCATTGCTATCCGTATCCGCAGTTGGCGTTTACATGCACTACAAAAACAACACGCAGCTGCCGATAGGAATACAAGCTACACCAAGCTGCGGATAGAATTTGACGAAGTGTATAAGTTTACGTTTTCCTTTCTCTTGGTGTGTGCATATAAATTTTTCATCAGTGTTGATATTTGGGAAATCCTACTGCGGATAGCTTAGCATTTGAAATTTTAAACATTTTTTGCAAATTAAACTATTTTTCACGAGGCAGATACACTCCATTTAACCTCATGTAACATATTTTGAAAAATTCGTAAAAATATTCCATTAAATAATTGTTCGGTTTCGATGGCTTAATTGACAGATAATAAAGCCTAGTTATTGGATTATTACAAAAAGTTAGTCAAATATCATACCTTTAATTTTTTTTATCGGTCATAATTTTGAAAAAAAGATATAAAAAATGTTAATCCAGAAAGTATTTTGTTTTTTGGCTTAGAAGAAGCAGCATACATTATTGTTCCATAAAAAATTATTTTCTCTGTTGTCCGACTTTTTTTGGTGGCATGTTACTTACTTTTTTAGGCAGTGCATGTTACTTACGTGTAATATGAGAGTAACACATTAGTTTTGCTATTTATTATTTCGGAAAATAACTTTTTGCTATTCATATTTCTTAGTTGTGATGTTTTTGACACGATTATACTCAAAAAGCAGTTTTTAATATTGATTTTCATAGCTTGGGTTCGAAAGGATTAAGGCTACGAATAAACGTATTTTTATATTGACATTATTCTAACTGACGATTGAAAAATCGGGGCTCAAATTACGGCATACGATTCGATCATACGATAATGTTTTGATTATCACTGTCAACACCAATACGTTAACGAATGATCATAACCGTATACCGTGATTCGGCCCCAGAGCTAAATGAATTTATCAAATTTATTTGTTTTATTGAAGCACTTCGAAATGAAGTTTAGTCCTGCTGGTAAAGAGAAAATGCCCGGCTTATTGCCTGTTTCGAATAGAGCCCAAATGAGATAATTTGCAAATTATCTCATCATAAATGTTCAAAGTTATAGTTCTTTCATTTGATACGAATTTCATTAATGGCCGCAAAACTTCCAAAATACCCATCCTTGATAATTTGTCTTTCAAATTCATGTATTCAATTATGATTATTGGCTTCAGAGGCTTCTTTGTATTTTATGTTCTTAATCCTCTATAGTTCTAACTTTTTACTGGACCAAAAAAGAAATAGTTTTGACAATCCAACAAACCAAAAAATCAATTTTTAATAAGTATTATATTTTTACAGTGGAACACTCATGCTCAAGCTTTCTCTCATCCTTGGACAAACCGCAATGATCAGGACAAACGTCGTTGGACTGGTCATTAACTCAGTATACATGGCAGGTTTCTATTATTACACTTCCAAAGAGGCCCTCCCGAAACTTTGGAAACAAATGGGAATTGCTGCAGCTTTCACATCAGTATTCATTATTTATGCAACATTTGAAGATCCTACAAAAATTGAAGCTCGCTATGGTATTCTGCTCACATGCATGTTTGTAATGTTGCTTAGCGCACCTTTGCTAAGCATTCCAGAAATCATTAGAACAAAAAGTTCTGCAAATTTGCCTTTCCCTATGATTCTTACTGGAACCACGATGGGAGTTCTATGGTTCCTTCATGCTGTTTCCATCAAGAACAAAACTTTAATTGTAATTATCTCAAAATTATTTTTTTATTGTATCAATACTTAATTTCATAACATTTAATATTTTATTTCAGTATCAACATGGATTTATGCTGCTTTTAAGTTCACCGCAGTTGCTTCTTTGCCTTATCTATTCAAGGACACCTCCTAAAGTGAAAGACTCCGATGATAAAGAGACTAAAAAAGATTAAACTATTTGTATAAATAAAGTCAGTAAATTTTATTAAAAAAAGTTTATTTATTTACTATAACTAGTCTCTATTAATACTGATACAAAATATGTAATATTTTATGTTACATCTTGGAATTTAAATAATTTATTTATGAACTGATCAAGTTTTTGGCCCATAGAGAATCACTGTTATTATACATTAAATACAGCAAAATGATTTGCTTACAAAAAAAGTAAATATTGACTAATATTGGCCAAAATAAGTTTTTTAACACTTTACAAATTTTGTGTTCAAGAAAATATGTCACGTTTATCATATTTAAGCACTTGTTAAAACATAAATAAAATGTGACTGTTCAATGAAATTTATGATAAAATTGATTTGTAATCGTACTTACATTTTCAGATCTGGCCTAGGCTAGATCCAAAACGTTCAAAAAATTAATTGTCTCTAAGCAGATTGCATATCAGCTCTGTAATAGCTATAAGACTTGGCGTAGTCTCTTACGATTTCTGAAGAAGTTGCCAAGAAACAATCCAACATCTTCTCTGCTCATGTTCTGCCCTTTCCAGTAGACGTAAAAAATACTTGGAAAAATATTTCTTAGAAGATACAAGTGAACTAATTAATACTGACACCTTCAACCTTCATCGTTACATCAAAAGCTCCAACTGGTTTAATTAGTGAGGAATTTCTTTGCAAAGTCATGGTATCACAACGGACCAATAAGTGTGTCAGTCGTTTTCCTGACAGCCATTTCTATTTCTATCTAACCTAACCTACATTTTCATTGATACTATTTTTGTTTATAGTAACCTCAATTTTCAAGAAATAAGTGAAAAAAAAATCTTCTTACCAAACAAGACACGGGATAATAACGATGTAAACTTGTCTCACAATTTATTCAGGTTCATGTAAGCGTCTCCCCGAAACATTTTTAAAAAGACATCATTTTATTTAAAAATTTGCATTATTGTCATGTTTTTCTTCTCATGAACAATCAATTTGTTGTCTTGAAACTATTTAGAATTTTTTATAGCAAAACAGAAATATTTCAATTTTTAAATATAAAAAAATAGTAATAAACTCAGGGCCAGTTTGTTCACAGTCGATTATCTTTTAATCAAGGATTATTCCATAGAAAAATCCTTGATTAAAAGATAATAATCAACTGTGAACAAACCGGCCCTAAGTAAAACTAATTGAATAAAAATACCTAATAAGTTTTTAAGAATTTCAATAATTTAATTTTTTAATAATTAATTAGCTTTTATTTCTTTTATATTTTAAAATTATATAAAAATAACTATAGCTAAGCTCATGAACTTTATCCATTTTAATTCAACAATAAATTTAACTTTTTTTGAGTTTTGGAAAATTAAAATTTTAGTTTATGAGAATAAATGTATCTTTCATAATCGTAAGAAAAAACTGCTACCTACTCATTAAGGTATGAAAACTAAAAATTAATTAAAATCCTCTTGAACAGATGAACAGATTAAGGTATTTTTCCCCGTTTTTCGGTATTTTTCGACCATAAAATAAAAAAGGGAAAACTAGCCCAGAAAACGGGAAAAACAGTCAGTCCAAAATTTGGCGTTTAATACCAAAACTTCCTTTTAAAACATTTAAAATCCAATTTAATAACATAAAAAATTCAATAAAAAAGCACTTATTGAATACAACCCTTATTGCCTTTTTCGAATAGAACTCAAATTAGATAATTTCGCAAATCATGCTAATGAATAAATTTCCTCAACGATTTGACATTCGAAATGGGGTAATTTACGAATTTATCAACCATCTACTGTACAGTTATTTAAATTTGTATTTATTTGACAAAATTTACATACAATGGTTCACGTGTTGTAAAAGGGAAAAAAATGTGTGCTTTTGAACGGTTTCATAATATTATTTTTATGTATTTTGACGTGATAAATCCGAATCTGAAATCAGTTTAGCCCAAACACCCTCAAAAAATTGCAAAAAAACATAAAAAAAGCATTTAAATTGAAGATATTTGCAATTTACTCAAAAGGTTGTTTGGGCAAAAGTGACTTCAGCTTCAGATAAATTGAATTTATTTTCTCAAGTAAAAAAACTGTAGCTTCCAAAACTTCTAACCAATTTTAAAAAATATTTACTCAAAAGGTTGTTTGGGCAAAAGTGACTTCAGCTTCAGATAAATTGAATTTATTTTCTCAAGTAAAAAAACTGTAGCTTCCAAAACTTCTAACCAATTTTAAAAAATAACAGCTTATTCGAATCAGCATAAATAGAATACAAAAAAAAAACTTAAACTTAACCTTAAAACCGTCTCCGAATTCTAAAAAAAGTAGAAGAAATGCAAAACTTTTAGATTCAATCCAAAAATCTACACCCAATTTGGTGTTTGGATTTAAAAAAAGAAATATCTTAAAAAAGAAAAAAAAAAAAAATACTCTTATGTAAAAGGTTTTAAAATTCCCGGTTGTATTTTAAATTGTTTCTGATTTAGCCAAAACAACCTTATCCTTAAGATAATGTTCGGCCCTATCAAGGTATCCTTTGGTATCCATTTCCGATTTCATCCCAATGATACTGTGAAGTGTTCTTCCGGCAGGTAAAAACTCTCCGATTCAATGAAATCGGACAAAGAACCCAGCACATTTTGTATGGGAAGTGGCCCTCGGTGAAATTGTCTGAAATTTTAGTATGTTGTTCTCTTGAAGCTCCTGATCAAAAGTCGATATGGGCAGGAGCTTCAAGAGAACAACATACTAAAATGTCAGACAATTTCACCGAGAGCCACTTCACATACAAAATGTGCGGGGTCCTTTCCGCTCCGATAGAAACCTCGATAGGGCCGATTTTTTTTTTCCAAATAAGTCTTTCATTTCAAAGTACCTATTCTTTCTTTTAGAGTACTTAATTAATAAACTATGCTCTACTACAATTTACTTTTTTTTTCAATGGCGCGAATTAGAATAACCATGCCTATAATCGTATTAGATTATTTATTTCTAAGCGTACGATAACTAATACATTATCTACTAGATTGAAGATATTGTTATCCATATTGTGACCTCACAGACTGATAAGCAAAGCTAAATCAAGAATTATCAGTATTCAATGGAATAAATTAAAATAACTCATCAGTTTTAAACGTTCATTTGAGAGACACGGATAGAACAAGAAAAATAATGTTGGACACACTCGGGGACTTTCTTAATCCTTATAGCGATAGTATTGGAGCTATAGCTGGAGCCGCAACTACATTACACTCAGTTTCTAAAATTGTTTTTCTCAACGGTATTCGAAAAAGAGGAACTGCAGATGGATATTCAGCAGCTCCGTTTTTAGGTAGTCTTGTAATGTAAGTATGGACAGATGCGTGCATAAAATTTTACCGCTAATTGGTGTTAAAAGTTGATTTAAAAAAGTAACATTGTTTTTATAATCAACTATAATAAATTGATATCAATAATTAAGTATGGGTGATGAAATAATTGACAAAAGTTTTTTAGTGTTCAAAGTTTGAATCGGCGGTATTGATAAAAAGTCAAATCTCATTAGTAGGTAGCTACTAGGTTCTCGTAATGTTTAGGATTGTGTTTGTTTGAGGTTGTGTTGATTTGGGGTTGAGAGTGCCCATTTAAAAAACAGGTTTCGAAAATATTTCGAGAGGATATAAAATTATCTACAATTTCCTGATAAGAAGTTTAATTTATTTACGCCAATCTTTTTATTTGAGTTGTACTTTCTGTTGAAAATTGAAGACCTATGTACATCAAAAGAGGAGCAAGTTCAAATTTTTTCGGATTTCATTCTTTTCAATTTTATGAGTTAAATACTGTATTTTCTCACGACAAAGATCCAAAAACTAGGGGTGTGCTAAAGATCGATTTTTAAAGAGTAGTGATAACAGGGAGCAGCATAAAAAAAGCAGCGATTAATAACAGCTATTTAATATCACTCTTTAAATAACAGTTAAAGCCGCAAATTACACTTCAAATTTCTTCCTGATTTGACATAAATGATTGAAAGTATGGAATAAGAGATACATTATATACATACATATATAAAGTAAGTTACCATTTTCGATTTTTTTTTAAAGAAATAACCCCTTGAATGCCTACATTGAAACAATGGTATAACTCTGCTCTGCAATCTTCATGTGAAACTTTTATCTTGATCTTTGCTTTTTTCATCGTTAATCAAATCATTGCACGGAGAAAAAAAAGGGCGCCTTAAAATAAGATGATGCCTATTTTAAATCCACCCCGCTTAAAAAAAGTGGAATCCGCTTCATTTCATTTTAATATGAATTTTCATTTAAAAACCCGACTAAAAATAAAAATTTAAAATTTATCGTCAGACTTCAGCTTTAGTTGCAGTTTATCATACTTGTTTCCAAAAGCGAAATAGGCTGATGGTAAAACCCTCCCCTATTGACCCAACAGCGGCTGCCAGTTTTTTTTTTAAATTGAAATATTTCCACATAAAAATAAAATGATTTTCCGCTTAAATTAAGTGGATTTCATTTGCACATTCAAGAAATTAAGAAGATTTTTTCGCTTAAGACGGAAGTCATTAAAGCAAAAAACCATGCAGTAATCCACATAATTTAATACAGAATCCGCTAGTTTTTAGGTGGTCTTTTTTTTCCGTGTAGATATGAAGAACATTCTGTTCTCTCCAAAAAAAAGCAGTCAAATTTTAAAGAGCCGATAATATTTCCTGAAAAATAGCAAAGCAATACAAAGAACAGAGAGCAGTTTTACTTATAAAAGTAGTGAAATCCTTCCTTAAAAGAGCATTGAACATTTTAACTGTTCTCTTTGTTCATTAGCTGAAATTTAGAGCAGTTAACACCTAAAATAGTCGTTCGTAATCCGACCATTTTTATTAACTTAAAAAAAAAATAAAAGTGTAAATTAACTTATGAACCTATTTTTATTTCTCTCCTTACAGTATTATTCTTAACATCAAACTTTCTTTTATCCTTAAGGATACGGCTTTATTCAGGACACATGTTTTTGGAATTATCATCAACATTGCATTCATTTCAATTTTCTACTATTACACTTCTAAGCAGAGTCGACCAAAAATTTGGAAACAATTTGCAATTGCTGTTATTTTTGCAACGATTTGTATCATTTACACCAACTTGGAAGATCCAGCAAAAATTGAATCTCGCTTCGGTATTCTATTATCAATGTTGTATCTTGTTTTACTTGGAGCACCATTATTGGGAATGAAGAATATCATTAGAAAGAAAAGCGCAGAGAATTTGCCATTCCCAATGATTTTAACTGGAACAATGATCGTAACATTATGGCTGATGTATGGAATTTCTATCAAAGAAAGGGTTATAATTGTAAGATTTAAATACATTACGGCTAATATGCAAGCATTTTCGGCCAAAATTCTTTTAAACAATTTTTTTTTTACAAAAACTTAACAGATATTTGAGAAATTCTCTTCTATTATTTCCAAATAAAACGATCAAAATGAATTAAATACATATTCGCTTAACTGGAAATTTGCAATTGAATTAAGTAAAAAAAATAGAAGAGCAAAGCTCGCTTTCAAAGCTTTTGTAAGGTCAATGATCAAAATGTTTGCATATTCAGTCATATTTTCAACAAAAATTAATTAAATATTTATTTTATTTTTCAGGGTCAAAATATACTGTTGCTCCTTTTGTTGTCACCCCAGTTAATTGTTTGCCTTATTTATCCAAGAACACCAAGCATAACAAAACCTTTGGATGATAAAACGTTAAAGCAGGAATGAAAAATATGTACATTTTTATTTTTTGTTTTAGCAAAGTTATGTGATATTACGTTTTGCAAAAGAAATGTACCTTCATATTGTTATTAATACCAATGAATATAAATTTTTTAACATTATATTTGTCACCAAAATATAAAACAACAAAATGTTTTTAAAAATGTTCCACATACACCACAGTGACTATTTAAATTGAAACCAAAAAGAAAAAAGACCGGGCAGAGTTTTTACTGGAAAACTACTTATTTTATGCAAAAGAAAAGTTTTTAAAAGTTTAACGATATCAATAAGATTTCCCACACACACAAAAGGGTTTTTGGCTGTACTTAATAAACATTAACATATTGCAAGCGTAAGTAAATAATCTAAGTTATGGCGAAATCTTTTTTTTTTTTGTTAGACACATTTCTAAAAAAAAAACAGAATTTCAACTTTACCACCTCGTATCTTGTTCGCTCGCGCCACCATATTGGAAAAATTGCACCCAAAAGCAGCTTTTCGGCAATTTCTTTTACGAAATTCAAATTGTCTGATGGTAGTTGCACTTTGCCTTTGTATATTTTTCCAATAATCTAAAAATGTAATACATGAAAAATTTTTCGATGAGTTTCACGAAGGATTGGAGTTCTCATTTGCCTAAACCCTAAACCAATTTGCCTATTCAAACCAATTTTGTTCTACATACTCAAGTTCAATTTTTTTTAACTGAAACTATATATTTACAAGATCTAAAGTAAGCGCTGCATCCCATTATCAAACATTTACGTGAATAAATAAACCGTTTGAAAGGTTACGAAATGCCCAATAAAGTTGAACTTGTACTCAAGTTTCGAATAAATAAGATGAATGTCCAAACAAAAAAAGTTACGCATACGCCACAGTGACCACCTAAATTCCCGCCTAATTTAATCACTGTCTGATAGTGAGAAATGTTGATTTTTGTTGAACATTTGTTGACTGACTATTAAAGTCAAACAGACCTCGAATTTGGATTCAGAGCATCGAAATATAAAACTCTACAAAAAAGTTACGCATACGCCACAGTGACCATCTAAGTTCCCGTCTAATTTTGTCACTGACTTAAGAGTGAAAAATGTTGGTTGAACATTTACTGACTGACTATTTAAGTCAAACAGACCACGGATTTGGATTTAGCGCATCGCAAAACATAACTCTACTGGTTCTCTGGTGAATTTCACAGACAACTTAATTTTGTGTTTTTTGTATGTCCGTAACACCGGTTCACTAGCACACAAAAAAAGTTGCGTGTATAACAAACTAGACCCACCAAGAGTTATGTGTCTTAATGCGTTGAATTTGAATCCGAGATCAGTTTGAGTCGTAAAGGTCCAGGTTTTGAGTGAAGTGTGAAAAACCACCCAAAATTTCTTTTTTTTTTAGTGTTTTTTGTTTTGCACTTTACTTATATTTCCACATAAAAATAAAATGATTTTCCGCTTAAATTAAGTGGATTTCATTTGCACATTCAAGAAATTAAGAAGATTTTTTCGCTTAAGACGGAAGTCATTAAAGCAAAAAACCATGCAGTAATCCACATAATTTAATACAGAATCCGCTAGTTTTTAGGTGGTCTTTTTTTTCCGTGTAGATATGAAGAACATTCTGTTCTCTCAAAAAAAAAGCAGTCAAATTTTAAAGAGCCGATAATATTTCCTGAAAAATAGCAAAGCAATACAAAGAACAGAGAGCAGTTTTACTTATAAAAGTAGTGAAATCCTTCCTTAAAAGAGCATTGAACATTTTAACTGTTCTCTTTGTTCATTAGCTGAAATTTAGAGCAGTTAACACCTAAAATAGTCGTTCGTAATCCGACCATTTTTATTAACTTAAAAAAAAAATAAAAGTGTAAATTAACTTATGAACCTATTTTTATTTCTCTCCTTACAGTATTATTCTTAACATCAAACTTTCTTTTATCCTTAAGGATACTGCTTTATTCAGGACACATGTTTTTGGAATTATCATCAACATTGCATTCATTTCAATTTTCTACTATTACACTTCTAAGCAGAGTCGACCAAAAATTTGGAAACAATTTGCAATTGCTGTTATTTTTGCAACGATATGTATCATTTACACTACTTTGGAAGATCCAGCAAAAATTGAATCTCGCTTCGGTATTCTATTATCAATGTTGTATCTTGTTTTACTTGGAGCACCATTATTGGGAATGAAGAATATCATTAGAAAGAAAAGCGCAGAGAATTTGCCATTCCCAATGATTTTAACTGGAACAATGATCGTAACATTATGGCTGATGTATGGAATTTCTATCAAAGAAAGGGTTATAATTGTAAGATTTAAATACATTACGGCTAATATGCAAGCATTTTCGGCCAAAATTCTTTTAAACAATTTTTTTTTTGCAAAAACTTAACAGATATTTGAGAAATTCTCTTCTATTATCTCCAAATAAAACGATCAAAATGAATTAAATACATATTCGCTTAACTGGAAAATTTGCAATTGAATTAAGTAAAAAAATAGAATAGCAAAGCTCGGTTTCAAAGCTTTTGTAAGGTCAATGATCAAAATGTTTGCATATTCAGTCATATTTTCAACAAAAAAAGTTTTAAATATTTATTTTATTTTTCAGGGTCAAAATATACTGTTGCTCCTTTTGTTGTCACCCCAGTTAATTGTTTGCCTTATTTATCCAAGAACACCAAGCATAACAAAACCTTTGGATGATAAAACGTTAAAGCAGGAATGAAAAATATGTACATTTTTATTTTTTGTTTTAGCAAAGTTATGTGATATTACGTTTTGCAAAAGAAATGTACCTTCATATTGTTTTTAATACCAATGAATAAAAATTTTTTTCAATATATTTGTCACCAAAATATAAAACAACAAAATGTTTTTGAAAATGTTTCACATACACCACAGTGACTATTTAAATTGAAACCAAAAAGAAAAAAGACCGGGCAGAGTTTTTACTGGAAAACTACTTATTTTATGCAAAAGAAAAGTTTTTAAAAGTTTAACGATATCAATAAGATTTCCCACACACACAAAATGGTTTTTGGCTGTACTTAATAAACATTAACATATTGCAAGCGTAAGTAAATAATCTAAGTTATGGCGAAATCTTTTTTTTTTTTGTTAGACACATTTCTAAAAAAAAAACAGAATTTCAACTTTACCACCTCGTATCTTGTTCGCTCGCGCCACCATATTGGAAAAATTGCACCCAAAAGCAGCTTTTCGGCAATTTCTTTTACGAAATTCAAATTGTCTGATGGTAGTTGCACTTTGCCTTTGTATATTTTTCCAATAATCTAAAAATGTAATACATGAAAAATTTTTCGATGAGTTTCACGAAGGATTGGAGTTCTCATTTGCCTAAACCCTAAACCAATTTGCCTATTCAAACCAATTTTGTTCTACATACTCAAGTTCAATTTTTTTTAACTGAAACTATATATTTACAAGATCTAAAGTAAGCGCTGCATCCCATTATCAAACATTTACGTGAATAAATAAACCGTTTGAAAGGTTACGAAATGCCCAATAAAGTTGAACTTGTACTCAAGTTTCGAATAAATAAGATGAATGTCCAAACAAAAAAAGTTACGCATACGCCACAGTGACCACCTAAATTCCCGCCTAATTTAATCACTGTCTGATAGTGAGAAATGTTGATTTTTGTTGAACATTTGTTGACTGACTATTAAAGTCAAACAGACCTCGAATTTGGATTCAGAGCATCGAAATATAAAACTCTACAAAAAAGTTACGCATACGCCACAGTGACCATCTAAGTTCCCGTCTAATTTTGTCACTGACTTAAGAGTGAAAAATGTTGGTTGAACATTTACTGACTGACTATTTAAGTCAAACAGACCACGGATTTGGATTTAGCGCATCGCAAAACATAACTCTACTGGTTCTCTGGTGAATTTCACAGACAACTTAATTTTGTGTTTTTTGTATGTCCGTAACACCGGTTCACTAGCACACAAAAAAAGTTGCGTGTATAACAAACTAGACCCACCAAGAGTTATGTGTCTTAATGCGTTGAATTTGAATCCGAGATCAGTTTGAGTCGTAAAGGTCCAGGTTTTGAGTGAAGTGTGAAAAACCACCCAAAATTTCTTTTTTTTTTAGTGTTTTTTGTTTTGCACTTTACTCAAAACTAGGACCTTTGAGGCTCAAGTGGACCTCGGTTTCGCATGCAACAGCGCATCAAAAAATACAAACTAAGGTGGGTCTGGGTCGTTGTACCAGCAACTTTTTTCTTGTGTCCCGATGTAAATAAACAAAATGGCATACAAGTGTTAAAACAACATATACATATACTATCCAATGTATATCCAATTTTAAAGTGAAAATCAGCGGTTTAAACATTTTTTTTTTCATATATTTTTATTTTTTGAAACACTTAAATTTTAAGAAGATACTATTTCTTGTTTAGATTTAAATTGAATAAAATTGTGTAGCTGTAGAAGATTGCAATTCAATTTGACCCATTTTAAACTGAAGCCTTTGTAACCATTTAAGTAGGGCATCAGAATGGTGGGTATGTTGTTCCTCATAGTCAGGGGCATAGTCGCGAACATTTTGTAATCGAACATGAAGTGTATCTGATAGCTATAGTTTCAAAATAAAAATTGTATATTTAGGGGAGTTATCAAAAATTGAAACTGAGAAATAATATAGATTACTTGAGTTTGAGAGGATAAAACAGGACTCCAAAGAGGCAAAAGTTTTCCAAGTACTGTGGAATGCGTTTCCTTGAGTGCTTCCAGTAAACTTAAGAAATGAAGATTAACCATTTCAGAAAGCTGTACAAAAAATAACCGTTAAGAAATAATTTTAAAAATTGACTACCAATATTGAATCTTGCCTTCGAATTCGAACTCTGGAAATCCACACTTTCCTTAGCTGCCTTCGAATTTGCCACCAATTGCAGAATACATGGTGTGACTTTTGCCCAAAATTCAAACAAAATCCCCATGGTGATGTTATGCGCTTCTGGATTGTTAGGTGAACTGAAAGCTGCTTGTTCCAAGTAAATTGTCCATAGTTGGCACAAAGTAAATGCATGGAATAATGAAGACATGTGCAAAACCGAAGTTTTTGACTGTTCGGCGAATCCTGCGAAAATCACTTGAATATGATCTGCAATGTGACAACTGGCTTCCTGAGGAACAGGTTGAGTCATTGCCTGACCAGGATGTTGCATTTGGAAATGATGAACTGCTGCTCCATGCTGTCCAATAACCCCGCACTTTCTCTGTGCCAAGGCGGAATGTGTCAATGAACCTAGTAGCAACCAGGAAAGCAGTCTCATGTGACCGACGCATTCAGTGAATTCCTTGGGACTTGGGAATTAAAAACTCTGTTAAACGAACACCTTTTTATTTGTTCCTCTTAACTTACCCTTGTTGAAGAGATGATGGAGCATTATAAAGCCATGGCAAATACCTTCCCACAGCCTTATTGTCTCTCGAATTTCCACGAGACATCTCCAAAGCTAAATACTGTGCAACAGCTCCTTTCAGTACACCACCCAAAGTGTCCTCTCCCAAACCGTTTTGTATCTGACCATTCTTGAAGTTCTATTAGAATATTTTCTATTTGGAAGCACACAAAGTAATATAAGGCTCTCTGATGGCTTACCTTAATTTTGCTAAGAGTATGAAAATCAGCCAAAAAATCCAATACATCATTCATGTATTGCCGCAAACAATCTGCAGCATTTGTTGGATATTGTGGTGGCAAATCTGGTAGACCAGCTATCGTGCCCGGTGGCAATGCCCCACCAGCATCTTGAAGAGCAAAACCAATAATCAAAAGTAGATTATGATCGGGAATGTTTATTTTGAATTTCAACGCCTGAACGAATTCAAAGATCAACTGGCGACAAAGCAGCATCTTGTCTCGATCCTTGGAAAAGGATCGATTGCTAAGTGTGCAAAGATCATAGATGGTACTGTGGCGCAAGTTGATGCTCTGAACGCAGTAGCCGAGAGCTTTCGAAAATGGCTCTAGAAGAGCCTTTGGTGGGGATATTTTCAATGTGGCAACAATAATATCGAGTAGGTATTCCGGACTGTCAATGCTAGGTAGAATTAAAACTACTTGACGGAAAAGTGATTCTAGAGATTGCATGGCTTGAGCCCATGATGCAGCTCCCAAACCACTGTCAGCTGGAATACATTGAAGATATTCAGACATATTGCGGAGAATAACTGATAGATGCTCCAAGGGAAGAGTCTTTTTCTGCAACAATGACTCACAAACCAGATAAATTGGACTGGTTGGGTTGAGTTCTTGAAAGTCTAAAAGAGCCTTGGCAATGCTATTGAAAGACTTTCGACGAGTTTCCTCTGAAATTAGAAAAGTTAAATTATATTTCTAAACCTAGATGTATTTTTAAAAACTAGCTAACTTTTAACTTGAGTTTGGAAAAGTTGTAAGAAAATTCCATTGGGCGCCAGTTGATGCAGAACACAGCGAATAAATTGATGAGCAACCGACTGAGATCCACCGGGCAAATGTGTAGCACTTGCGTACTGCCATGGAAACGTTGAATGCATCGCAAACCTAAACAAAGTTTAATCAAAACTTTTAAAAAGAAATGTACCTTAAAGCAATAAATCTTACTTGGAAACAATTGTTAAAATTTCAGGTAGAAATGGTGCTGCCATCGCAGGTTCCCGATGAATAAAAGTTCCCAGAATAATAATAAGTATTCCGACTTCTT
The DNA here is from genome assembly GCF_945859705.1 of Episyrphus balteatus. Taxonomy (NCBI): domain Eukaryota; kingdom Metazoa; phylum Arthropoda; class Insecta; order Diptera; family Syrphidae; genus Episyrphus; species Episyrphus balteatus. Next base: position 97,497,394 of record NC_079136.1, read on the forward strand.
CGTCATTATATTCCTCCAGCATTGCTCCGCACTCACCGCATCTTTCACATACACAGTAATCACCTACTCTTGATTGACTCTGCAGTGAAATAATAAAGGTTTAAAATAGTTAAGATATAAAAACAGGCTGCTTTTACCGGTTTATGATCCGATTGACTTCCATTAGTTGCACCTTCATCATCCATATCTGACTCATCTTTTTGGCTGGGAGGGGGCCAATAACCTGCATATTTCGACCTTATATCGGAAACAGCATGAGTATCGACGACAAATGGAACTTTTCTTGGACCTCGTCCTCTTTGGGCTCCACGATCTTTTGGTTGTTGTTTTCCTGAAACAGGATCATGAGAGACTGCCTTCAGTATGGAAGCATGCAGATCCTGCGGGGAGTCCATAGCAACTTGTTTAATTAGCCGCCTGGGTGAAGTTCCACGACTACTTGGTGTAATATCATCTTTAGTGCTTTCCGAAACATCAAGACTATCTTGCTTAAGGTGACTTATATCGGGCAACTTTAAGCCTTCACGAATCCGATCGACCAAAGCGGGAACACCTTCTTGAGGTCCAATAGGCAAAAGTCTCTCCGGAGTTGGAATTTCAAGTTGGGTTATCTTTTTTGGTGCTGGCAAAGAAGAGATTTCGGTTTCTGATTCACTGGGATTTGGCATTACACTCATTTTTGAGAGTGGTGAGTCTGGAGATCCATAGTTTTTCTTTTCTAACCTGTGAATCGTTGGTTTACCATTATTATTACTACCATTTGTACCTGGCTTAGAGCCACTATGACGCGAGTCTTCAGTGCCCGGTGATGAAGAAGAAGTACTAGTAACTGTAGAGGTCTCAACAATAGTCTTGTGTCTACCAAGAGTTTTTGCTAGAGTCTTCTTGTCAATACTGTTTATACTGCCATTCGATGAACGGCTTCCACTTGAGACTTGTGTTGTAGGCTTTACAGCTGCTATCATCGGAGAAACTTCTTGGGTAGGCTTTGAAGAAGATGCAACTGGCGTGGTTGCACTCTTTGTATCAATACCCTGTATAACTCCCATAGCTTTTAAATGATTAGAAGCAATTGATGCAAACATCTTAGATGTGTGAGACATATCAGAAGACTTGACTCGAACTGGTTGTGTGCTTTGAGTAACAATGATGGCACGTTGAACATCGACCGGAGGACTAAGAACAGCCGTCTCCTGGGTCTCTGATCCAACCAATGGGGTAACAATCATTCGGACACCTTCTTGGAGGCTGCATTTTGATTGAGTAACTACAGTTGTGGTTTCAATGGTCTTGGATCTGGTTAAGGTTTCACCACTTCTTGATGAGCGAATAAGTTTGGATGTGGTTGAAGTTTCTTTTTTCTAAAAGAGCAATATATTCATTAAAAAGTTTCAAATGAAAAATGTGTATGGTGTGGTACCTCTTCTATAAAGTCTGTGGTACGAATAGCACGATGCCTTAGCCCGTCAAATTTATTTCCAGATCCTGTTGGATCTTCATAATGATTTGTATCGTCAAAAGATCCCTATACAATTACAAATAAAATTACAAATTAAGGAACTTCTATAAGAAAGTATGAAAACAAACCGGTGCACTGGATCCATGAAGAGTGCTGTCAGAAAAATCACTTTCCGGAATTGCCACCAGCTCTGATTCAGTGTCGTCAGCTTCCAAACTAGAGTCTGGATATTTTCTAAAAGTGTGCTGTGCTGATTTCTGTGAGAAACCGACGTTTTGTCCTTTTCCCTTGGAAGCCACACTTGTGCCCTCCGAGGGAAACATTGGGCTTGGTGGTGGACTTTGGTGGTCTTTCTCATCGGGGTCTGTTCCTAGTGAAGGTTGACTGGCATCTCTTGACCGCGATGGTGGATGAATGTCCAAAATTGTTGTTGTTGGTATTCTCTTACACTGATGGAATTGAGCCTTTAAACTATTGATAACAATGCGCATGGCATTATTTATATAACCACTATAAGGTGGCTGTGTATAACTATATTTGTATAACACCACGAGTATAGTCATTAGCCAGTTGCGACGTGAATGTGGTTCCAAATACCACAAGGAGTAGTTAAAGATGAGATTTTGATAGCAATCTATTCCAACATTAGATGGATTTGGGGCAAATAAAATAACCTGCATCACTGAAGATAGAATTAGACCTCCAATAAGGTGATTTTGATCCAGAACTTGGGGCAAATTTGCCAAAAAAGCATTAAAAACGGCTGATGACCTAGTGTTTTTTGAAGAAATATGCATTTTCGAATTCAATTATTAAAGAACAATTAATTAAACCTTAGATTCCCGGGTGTTGTATGGAATGTTTTATCTATCTGATTATGCCCTAAAAGTAGAAATAGATGCTTCAAAACAATATTTTGAGTTTTTGTCATGGGTTTGTCTTCGGAGGGGAATGCCTGGTCAGTGCGAGACATGAATTGCATTAGAAGAAAAACAAGCAAATGTATTGTTTCTTTGTCGGATTCTTCAAGTTCGGTTATCCGATTTATAAGCCCGGGTAAATTGTCATCACCTAGCCCTCCTATTGAATGAATGTGTCCTTCTGTGAGAAAACAAAAAAGTGGTTTTAATATTTTGACAATAAATCGTATTTTAAGTAAAAGCAGCATCGCACTTAAATGAGGATTTCAATTTTTTTTAAACAAATCCGCTTTAAAACAATATTATACTTCATAATGTGATTTTTTTTTAAATTGGTAATAACGTATTCATTAGAAAATTCCAACGAAAAATTTAATAAACTGCACGAATGAGTCGCACACTTTCTCTTACGATAAAAGTGGCTTACAATTTTGAAGATTTAGCAATGTAAAAATACATAAAACATTTTTTTTTGATTTAATTTTATAAGAAATTTAATAAAATCTTTGAAATACAAGATATAAAATTTGTTTTCAAAATTACAAAAATATCTTTTGAATGGAGAGTATGGTCATATCTTTAAAATGCCACAAAGAATTTTTAGAAAAATAAAAATACAAAATTGTAAGAGCGGCTTAAAAAAAATTATTTTTATTTAAATACAAATTATCAAAACTTTTTCAGTCATAGGCATAGCAGTCAACGCTTAGAGTGCACTTTTTGTGGACGATCACATAACAGGAAAAACTTGGGAGATTTTTACTAATTTTTATAACGAATCTATTGTTTTCTACCTGCATCGTAAGTAAAAATAGACAAAAACAAGACTCCATCTGGAAAAATTGACTTTTCTCGTAATGAAAACCATGATTGATGATTGGATATCAAACATATAACTTCCGTTGAGAAAATTGAATTTTGAAATTCTTTCTGTTCGTCTTTTGCATTGTGTGATCCGTTTTTTGAAGATTCTCCAGAGGGGTTTATAGAATTATTTCTTAGGACACAAACAACGAAACCTGCGATTAGAGAATTTTGGAAAAGTTTTATTTATTCAAAACCAACTCCCACGGTTTTAATTAAAAAGAATGTATGTATTTAGGACATTTATAAACGGTACCCCTCATAGAACCGTTTTTAATTTTATTTTCAACTTTTTCGTAAACGAAAGTACATAAATTTTAAGAATGCTCTTCGAATTAATAAGTACCTAACGTACCTAGTTAATTATACCAAATTAGACTAAAATTCGAGGTCATCTAAGAAGTTTTTTGTTGCTTGAAGTTAATGTATAAAAATACAAATTGGCATCTGATTTCTATTTCAAGTTAGGGATGTTGCGAATATTCGCATCCGCATCCGCAAATGCGGAACATCCGCATGAATTTAGACATCCGCATCCGCCTCCGCATCCGCAATAATCAATGCATGGTGCAAAGAAGTTGCGACAAGAAAGTAGTTGGGCGGGGCCAGCGAATGGCACGTACCAATGGGAGTCACACCGAGTAATGGTCTGTGACTGATTTTTTAGGCAAAACACAGAAAAAATGCAAAAGTCTTAATTTTATAGCTTGTTTTCACTAAAGCCCAAATTAGATAGTTTCGCAAATTATCTCATTTGAAATTTCAAATTGTATAGGAAATTTTTAGAATTTGGAATTCGAATTGACTTTATTTGCGCAATTATCAAATTTGGGGTGAAAACATGCTATTAATAGAGATCTTTCTTTCCAAAAAAAAAGGGCCAGTGCCAGTGAAGTTTTTAACGATAATTTGTACCCACTACACAAGGCAGTTTTAATAGGGCACAATTAATAAGTAGCGAGGGCTTAATTAATCAACCTATCTGTATAACCGACTTCATGCATAGAAGGTGGTGGTATTACTTTTTATTAAGTCTAATGCACCTCTTTTTAATTTTTCTCACTAAACACTTATAATAAAAATGTTATTTATAACTGTATCATTATTTTAATTCATTTACATATATTAATTTTTATATAAGATCTTAAACATCCGCATTCGCATCCGCATCTGCAGATGTTAACTTTTAAGTGCCATGAAATTTCATATTGATTGTCGCACGAAAACGTACGACATGGCAGCCAAAGCCTTATAAACGAGTTGATAAATAGATTGTAAATTTCAAATATAGTTTCTAACAATTTCTTAAGGATGGCAAACCTTATATATTTTGCCACTCTGGTATTAGATACTTTAAAAATTAAAATTTTAAATAACTTAACATGTTGTTTTTGAGTTGGGGTCAAAATTCCGGAAACAGAAATAACGAAAACCCAAAATCCCGAAAACCCCAGAATCCCGAAAAACCAGAATCTCGAAAACCCATGATACCGAAAATCCAAAATCTCAAAAACCCAGAATCCCGAAAAAAAGTTAAGAAGTAAACACGTAAAAACAATAGGTGTTTTTTTTATTACGACTGGACAAAAAACGCAGTCGGGGCTAAGCAATTTAGATACAAGTTAAATGCAACAACACCTCAGCCCCTCCAGCTGAAAGGAATTTTGTTAAATTTTGTTAGGGGTATTAAACCTTTACGTTTTGTGATCTTATGGTTTTTTGTTACATTTAGTAATGTTAGAAACTATACCGCTAAATAATTTAAAGAATAAGTGCGCTGCTGCTGATATAGACATAAATAAAATTAAAGCTTAAAATTAAGTTTGTGTTCATGCAACATATTACAACACCACGTTCTACACTTACTGTGAATTATATGTTAGTGAAATACACCACACCACACTTAATTTTATGTAAAGAAATCATAAAAAGTATTATTTATAAATTTGATCAGAAGACTGTTTTAATATTTCACCAAAAGGGTATCATTATTAATAAGAGTCTAGTGAAAACTAGTTTTCACCCGGACAGATTGAAAATGTACTATAAGCCAATAATAAATTAGAAAAAGCCTTAAGATACTGTTAACAAAAAAGATGCGGCCGCTATAATAGGCTACAAACTTTTTTCTTATCAATCTTCTGATCAAAAGTTACACAAAATAAAAAAAAAAAGTAAAATCTTAAAGCACATTGTTTACAAAGGATGGGAGGATATTGAGGAAAATGGAGATTTTGAGTGCTTACACTTACAATCCAAAAGTTAGTTTTATTATAAGACCGCATAGTATTACAGAAAACACACACGATATTTTACAGACGAAGTAAATTGTGTTTAAAAAAAAATTAAAAAAGTGGGATCACCGAAGACCGAAAAAAAAAAATCAAATGAAAATTAAACTTTTCCAACTTGATATTAATATTTTGGGTCTGGGGGAGTCCACTTATAACGGTAAGATTATTATTTTTTTTTAATACACGACGTGAAGACTTCAAAATGGAGTTATATAAAAAAAAAAAATCCATACTGTACCTACACCCATGCTCTCTATCACCTACCTGGAAGACCGGCTTGCATTGGGTTGCTACTGCAGCCATCACAAGAAATAGATGTTGTAAGTCTTGCTGAAGCCGTTGGAGGCGGATTGGAATGCTGATGATGAGGATGATGTTGTGATGGGTGATTATAGTGAAAGTGGGATGTAAGGGGTGTTGGTTGAAAACTTGAGTTTTCTAAACTTCTAGATTGAGAGGGAAGCGGGGAACGGAGTGCTTGTGCGTGAAAAGATTGAGATGTTGAAGGTAACGGTAATTGTGGTGGTGGTGTTGAAGGTGGTGGTTGTGATGCATGAGCTAAACTTTGAACTACTTTATGCCCATAGCGTGAACTGTGCATTGGTTGGTTGCCTACAGCAGAAGTATTAGAACTTAAAAACTGACCCAATCCAAATCGAGATGTCTTCCGTTTGAGTATTGGTGCTGAGATTTGTCGGCTATATATCTTTTCCTTTTCGGCTGTTAGAAATAAATGGAAAAAAATGTTGAATCAACATTAGAACATCGAAAAAATGACAGCTATAAACTGTTAAACACATACTCTTACAATTGAATTTTGAATCCTGTCGCGGTACCATACTTGCGGGTGCAGACATTGTCCTTTTGTATGGCCATTTCGTTCCAAATGATGCACTCAAGGTTTTTGCCATGCTGCCACTTGTGTCAGATTGGCTAAGAGCTTCTCTAGCTTTGAGAATTTTCGTGGACAGAATTTCACTTCCGTTTTCTGAATTTCTCAAGTCACGAAGATATGAAATGTCTCCTGATTTTTCCAAACTGATTTGAGCCTCAACAAACAAAGTGTCAAAACGATTGAGAAAGAATTCCCACGTTAGAACTCTACGGTCAGAGAGTGAGTTATGTAGTTGGTATAACGATTGTAATACAACTGGTCTATCGACTATGAACAAATCGAATTGTGATTCCAAGCAGAATAGCAAAGAGCGAATAGCAGTATCGTGAATTGTACCAATGTAAAGTGTTGAACGTTGAGCCACATAAACGTTGATATCATCCATACTGGCTATGAGATGACAAAATGCAGTTGCCATTGCTGTTTGTAAGCCTACTTCAGACCTTAGAGGTGTTGAATCCATGAAACGAGTAATAACCGTAACACGTTCAACAGCAGTAAATCGAATTCGCCAGTCGGTGTCGTGGAAAGCTTCTTGAACCACCCGCCAGAAAACGTCAGATCCAAGAGGAAGAGTAATGCAGTGTAGTAAAAGGGGTACACTTGCCTGGCAAATATGTGAGTGTTCGGCATTACAAAGCTCCCATAAACTAAAAAAAAATTAAAAAAAATAAACAAATTGTTTCAGCAAAAATCTTAAATAGGTAAAAGTGATAGGTAAAAATGAATTATTAGCAAAACATAACGCACATAACTCCTGTACATAGAGAGCGCTAAAGCTCCTACAACATGTATGTAACTCCCGAGTGGTGCGAAGCGAATGGATGAATTTCTTAAGTGAGATAGGAGTCAGTGAGAGGGGAAATTTCCTTGAAAATTTTGATATCATCTACAAGCATTGAAAAGAAAGAATCTCTTAACATAAGGAATACATCAATAACCCTAAGAACAAAGATAAGAGGTCCAATTTGACTCCCTTGAGGTACTCCAGATGTGGGAAAGATAGGTTCGAAAAAGGAAAAACGAAAAAGAACTCTATAGATTAATCAGCAGATAAAACTTGGTGGAAATCCTAGACCTTCAATTTTTACAAAAATTAATTTATGAGATACTTTATTAAAGCGTTTGCCAAAGTCAACGTAAACTTCCTTACCAATCTCAAGAACTTTAAGTGTCTTTGAGACGAATTCTTAACACACTTAAAACACTTATTTTTAAACTTTTTTTTATAAAGAACTGGCAAAAAATTCATTTGAAAAAAAATTCCAATTAGATAGAATTTTTTTAACTTAAAATTTAAATAAAAACTGACCAAATTGGAAGTCATTTTTTCAACTTAAAATTGAAATATAAAATTACATCAGGAGCGTAAAAAATTTTGCAAAAAACACCGTTGTAGATATATAAACGCAGATTATTCATTTTGAAAGCATTTAAAAAGCTTAATCATTTCAAGTTTTTTTTTCCAAAAAACATGAGAGCTACAAATAAATTAAAACAAGCATTTTATGACCTATACAATTTATGAGATTAAAACTTTTTAAATTCGTCGGAAAGAGTTCGTCAAAGTAAGGAACGTTGAAATTTATGATTTTTAACAATTGGTCAAAAGTGGTAAAAGTTTTTTTCTCAGCCAATTCTCGACCGATCAGGATAACACTCGGAGAAAAAATAACTATTTTAATAGTTAAAACCGGGATAACTATTTTAAATAATCATAGCTATTTTGATAGTAAAAACTGACTTATTAATAGTTTAACTTGGAGAATACGAGTACTTTGATTGAATGTTAAAATAGTCACAAATAACCATTTTGTTTAACTATTTTAATAGTTATCCCGATATTAACTATTTTTTCTCTGAGTGTATGTTAGGAGGGGTATACAGATGCACAGCACTGAGCTATTGCGGACACGGGGCCCTATTGGTCCATTCTCCATTGTGATCCTGTTTCATTTATAAAGCATCCTGTACTTTGAGAACTACGCTAAATTGTCCAGTTCTCCAACGAACCTGTTTCCAAGTAACGGATTCGATTTGTTTAGAGGTTTGGAGATAAGCAGAGCATGTGTTTACTGGTTTCTATTACTTCTACATCTTGATAGATCCTTCAGAAATCAGAAAATGCTGCCATTCCTATGATCAAGACTCTAAAATTCGTTTAACTCAACGAAAATATAGACCGAAAAAATTGTATTGCAATAATTTTTAATCGCATACAAATAGTAACGAATTTGTGTTAAAAAATATGTACGACCACAAATGGTTGTAAATTGTATTTGGTGAAATAGGTCATGAAAAATGTCGGTAATATTCGAGGAGTTTAATTTTTTCTTCTTAACCTACCATTTCTGCCGATTTTTCAATAGCAGAAATCTCAGCCTGAAAGACACTGAAATCTTGAATGATTCTCTAATACTTAGAGGTTTGCACCCCAGTTACTGGTTCATATTTCCATTATTGAACCATTAGTGTAGAAGGGGACAGTCTGTACACTAACAAGCATCCCAAGTAACAATTTAGCTTTCATAAGGGTCAATGCAAGCTATTTTTTGACTTGTTTAAGAAGAAGGACAAGTCTTATGCAAATCATTTTGGCGCACATTACCGAATTTCCCCAAGACCTTCCTCCACAGGCAATCCACAAGCTAATAGCTTGTGACGAACAGCGTAAAACGACCTTATGCAGGCCTTTTTACAAAACAATGAAACATTTTAGGGAAGCTATAGCTTCGCTAAGGAAACTATCATTTGCATTGGATGTTATAGTAAAGCCTTATGGAGGTTGTTATAAGATGTTAAATTTATGAATAAAAAAAAAAGATTTTATTGAATTTTTTTTTTTTTTTAGTTTTTTTCTATTTTGTTTTTTCTCATTTTTTGGCCATGTTAATGCTTTTCCTGTCGTTCTGAAATGGGGAGAATTTTATTTTAATTGAAAAAGAACACATTTTTTTTAATTTCACAAATGGCCCCGCCAGGAATCGATCCCACGTACCTCTGCATACCAAGCCAGCACCCTACCAGTAGACCATACTCGAATATTAAAGATGAGTGGCAAAAAGGGAGCTAATTGAAACCTCACATAAAAATGCAATGTTTTTTTCTAAAGTGTTACAAACATTGCATATCTGCAGGATAAAAGCATTGCATACTCTTATTGGTGAAAAACATTGCATACTTGAGAGATGAAAATATTGCATACTTACAAGAACATTTTGGAACAGGTCTTATGAAAGCCTTCTGTCACTTGTAAATAGAAGGCTTCTTTAGAACGGTTCAAACTGGTCTTATAAAGGTCTTCTTTAACTTCTATTTACAAGGCTTCTTCTAAACACTTCCAGATAACCTTAAGGAGACCTCCTTTTTTTCCAAAATGGATGATTTGCGTAAGTAAGCCTTAAACTAAACTTATACAAACTATAGCTTGCCGAATCGAAGAAAATGGACCTTATGCAAGTAAAATTGTTACTTGGGATGTTGGTTTCCAATCCCTGCACAGAGAAAAATATGACCCGCTAAAAACTAACAGATTGCCATATTGTTTTACCGTCCATACATTTCATAAGGAAATCTTATTAAAATCAACGATTAATAAGGTTTTTTTAAGGAGATTTCTTATTATTTTTATAGAGAAAATCTTATTAAAATTTGACTGAAAAGTTGATTTTTTTTTGCAACTTAGCACTAGAACAAAAATCGCGATCAATATTTTCATGGCAGGTTGGTCTGAACCAACCAGAACCAGATGGTAAGGTGGGCGACTAATGATTTGAAGTCTCCGGTTCGATTCCCAGCCTGGTCATCGTTTTTTTTATTTTTTTGCAGATTTTAAAACAATAAGGAAAACCCGATTGTTTTAATAAGGTTTCCTTATGGTAAGGTGGGCGACTAATGATTTGAAGTCTCCGGTTCGATTCCCAGCCTGGTCATCGTTTTTTTTATTTTTTTGCAGATTTTAAAACAATAAGGAAAACCCGATTGTTTTAATAAGGTTTCCTTCTTGGATGAAAACCATAGAGAAATCTTATTGTTTTTGTTCTATTTTATGTGGTCTATTTTTCTCTGTGTGGCTTTTTGGTATTCAAAGGGAAAATGTTTGCTTATTTCACAGTGTTTCTATGCAATTTAGTTTGAGACGGTAGGTTTTAGTTATCGGGTAAAAAAATAGAAAAAGGCAGAACCAGAATTACACTCCCCCCACAAAACGTGAAATCTTATTGAAATTCAATAAAATGCACATGAGTAAGTACTTACTTTTTAATGAGTAAATTCTCCTGACACCAAATAAAAAATCCTCTATGCTCTCGAGCAGATTTCGCCAATGCATCTCCATGTAGGGACATCACGTTTAGACATTGCAAAATATAATAAAGGAGTTCCGGCTTTTTGATCAGCGGGATTTCCTATAAAGAAGAAAACAATCACATTGATACATGAAGTTTCACTTTCAATTTATTCCCATTAGTATAATAAAATGCTGCGTCCCACTCATTAATTAATCTCTAACACTCCACACTTACACACACAAACACATTCGTTTTGTTTTCAATACTTACCGTCAGAAGCTGATGAATATATTGTAATGTTTGTGGCAGCGAGTCTAAGGAAAATTTAAATTTCCCAACCGAGGTGTGCCAAAAATCATCACCATCCTCGATGTCATCGCCATTTTCATCTGTGACACTGCCATTTAGATCGACATCTTCGCTGCTGCCTACAATTGCTGCTTTTGCCACCTGAACAGTAGCTGTTGCTAATGGTTAGAGTGTAATCGAGAAGCAAAAAAATAAATAAATAAAAAACAAAAACAACGAAAAATCGAAAAAGAAGAATTATTGTAAGCATTAAACCATTGTGTTGATATCTTGAGAGCATAAACAACTTGCATATCGAATCGACGATTGCCAAACGATATTTTTGTTGGGCTACATACCGACATCGGCATCTGACAATGTCACTGATCTTGCAACCGCTGTAACGACTTTTTCTGATGGCATTATGGCGGCCAGATCCAATTGCTCGGAGACGGTCTCAACCGTTGCCGTCATTATCTGTGAAGTTAACGTGATTTTTGTTTGTCGAAGAAGGAGAAAGAGACCGATAGAAATAGAAATAAAGTAAAATGAAGCAAAGACACAAGGATCACTTAGATAAATTAAGCTAACTGGATAAACGAACAGAGTTAGTTGATTTGATTCACATTTAGTCACACTCTTTTAATTTAAATTTGCCATTTATGGTAGTATTTTTTTTGTTTTTTTTTTTATTAATAAACAAGAATTTGTTTTTTGTGTGTTTATTTTGTTTGTTTGTGCATTGTGTAGTAAAAATAAATGTTTAAAAGCATATAATAATACAGCAACAACATTAACATACTCGTTTAATGTAAATTTTAAATAATTTAAAAAAAGTGGAAATAGATTATAAAAAAAAGTTAATTCATGCATCGGCGAAGGATAAAGGATTTGTGTGACGTTTAACTTTTGTTCAAAAATCATAAAATAAGTACGTAATCGAATAAACTTCTGTACAAAACGCATTCATGAGCTAAGTATCTTTTCCATTCCGAACTCAATGAAGTAAGGTGCATTCATACCGTTATTAAAAAGCTGTCGAAGGTTGCTGATTAAGTGGCACTTCGTTACAATAGGTGGCGCTGAATCAAGTTTTTTTTTTAAATTAAATTCATAAAGATGGAAATTATTCACATTTACAACTTTTTCAATAAACCCAGACCACCATTGATAATGTCAAAAATACGATTGATACATATCCAATATAGAATATAGTCAATACGAGCAAATAAAGCAATACTTAGAATATTAAATTGGTTATTTGAACCAACTCTATTCACTAACACTGTTAATCATAAAATAACTGGAGGGTATTGAAAGAGTATTTTTGTTCTCCAGATACATCAAATTCAGTAGGTATTAATAGTGAATCTCCTATTCCTTTCAAATTTCGCAATTTTAGAAAAACTGACTGGGAAATATATGAAGTAAGCTTCAAGAATCTGACAATACCAGCATTCTTAATTTGTCCCTCCAATTAGATTTAACTCGATGTAAAAAAAATTGAAGATCTAACTTGAGCCTTACAAATGGAAGCACAAAACAACTTCTACATCATGGTAATGTTGGTTTTGGTTAAAGCCTAGACATTTTTTTTTTTGACAAGAAACCAATACTTGACCTGTAGATCAAGAATCAAGTACAAAATTTCAAAGGACTGTGAACAGCTTTCAAGTTTCAACCTTATAAATCAGAAAGGCCAGGCAACACAATGAACTGCCAAAGATGGAATACATAGTGCCATCACAGGGTAGTACATGAACACTTAGTATTTCCTATACAGATTGCTCTTAACGTTCGTCCTCATTTTCCTGTTCTCCAGGAATTAAAAAATACCAGAGATTATCCTTCCTTCAATCAGGGGTATTCAACTAGCTTTCGTTAGTTAAGCCAAGGTCCTTGGTTTAATTCTTGTAAAAAAAACTAAGGTAGAAAATCGATGTACGGGTCATACCGTAATTTGATTATCGACAGACAATATCATTTTGACGATAGTCTTGCTTTATTCAAAAACGATGATAATTCTTTGCCGCCGGGTACAAAGGGGTTAAGTCATAATTGATAGTTTGCCTGCAAATGTGAAGTTGAGCTAATCGATGAACTTTTGAGCATGGATCCTCTTATTTTTATAGAAAAGAGTTGTTCTAAATTTATGTTTTTGATACCAAATAAAAGAGAAAAAAGAGGTTATTCTTATTTCATCGAAACCCGGAAAGTGCAATTTAGTGACTTAACCCCTTTGTACCCGACGGCAAAGAATTTTATCAGGAGATATTATAGTTTTGACAATTAAAAATTTGCTGTAAGTCAAATATAAGTAGTTTTTGGTTAGGTTAGGTTATATGGGCTGACAGTTGATTTTGTTACCGTCACACTTAGATCAATGTAGATCCCTTGTGATACCCTGAAGTATTGTAACTTCATGAAAAAGTGTTAACCTATGAATGCTATGGTTGTTCGAGCCATTTGGAGGACTTGAAAAAGTTCAGTAGGCTATTGCCTGATAGTTCTGATAGTTCTTCTAATTCATTAAAGAAGTACATAGTTTCCTAAGAATTTTTTCCTAGTGCGACAGAGTGCTGGGCAGTGACAGAGGAAGTGAACAGTGTTTTCCTGTTCGTCCTCATTGCCGCAGCCTCTGCATAGATCATCCGTACTAAGCCCCATTTTCTTTTTGTGGTATCCTAGTAGGTTATGTCCCGTTAAGACGCCTATTAGGGATCTTAAGGAAGGTTTACTAAGTAGTAAGATCTTATTTGATTTTTTCTCGTCGAAGTTCGGCCATAGTTTCCTGGTGTGACCGCAGGTTTCTAGGAGGTTCCATCTTTCATTGGTTTTTTGTGAAATATTGTTGACGATATTTCGCTTTATTTCACATTGTGGGATTCTGATGTCATGGTCTATGAGAGAGGGATCAAGAACTGAGCCTTCCCTTGCAAGCTCATCCGCTTTTTCGTTGCCGAACACATCACTGTGGCCGGGAACCCAGCAGAGTCTTACATTATGCTGCATACCAAGAACCCTAAGCTCTCCGCTACAGCAAGAAACAAGCTTTTACTTGATTAAGGTGGCAGATTGGCTATCAATGAAAAAGGTGATGTCAGCAGGTGATATAGCCATCATGGATATTTGTTTAGCAGCATTTTCACTGCCAATATCTCGGCTTGGAAGACACTGCTGTGATCGGGGAGCCTGAAAGAACTGGCAAGGTTGAGGTTTTCTGAGTAAAAACCTGCACCAACCCCAGTGTTCATTTTCGAACCATCAGTAAAGATGGCGATAGTCGACTCATTTGAGAAAGGTACACTGTTTTCCCAATCTTGTCTGTTAGGGAAACTGACATTAAAAGACTTGTTGAAGTCTAAGTAAGGGGTCATGTAATCTGTACTTACGTTGTTGCCAACGTAGTTAAAAAAGATCGTAGTATGGCCGTTTTGACTAGTATTCCAAATGGAGGTGGTAGTTTACTCATGAGTAGATCTAGTACTACAAATAATACACGATCTTCTACTCAAGGAGATACGATAGTGTAGTTGATGTAGTAGATTTCTACTCACGAGTAAACTACCACCTCCAATGGAACAGGGCTATAATTGTCAAGAAGATATCATCAAAACGGTAGCGGTCAGACGAGAGCTATAAATAAGTCTCGTTTTTTGGACCGTTTGTTCGATTTTGGATGCAATGTATATTTTTTGTGAGATTTAACCGAAGTTCTTACGAATTTATCTCATTATTACACCAGAGCGGGGTTGTAAAAAATATTTTCTTTTAATGCATTTGTGTTCAACTAACAATAAATACTCCAATATTGTTGCAAGTGGACAACGCATAATATTGAATTTTTTTTTCAAAAGACAGGCGAATATTAGAATGCGGAACGATGTGCAACGATTTTATTTTTTCGAAAGCCTTCGAAGAACGAGTACTAAATTGAGCATTTTTGGTCCTCTTATTTTCTTCGTGCACAAATGCTATATTCTAATGTTCTCCACTGACTTACCCTGGAAACTCTTTGTCTTCAACGCCTTTCCATACTTTATACCATTCATACAAGTATTAAAGGAGCCTTATGCAACATCCTCAAAGTTTTCACAGGAGAGAAATCATTTCTCAAAAAAAAAAAAATTAATTTAATTTCTTTGCTCCAAAGAATCATTAATTGTAAAAATCGACGAATCCTTTTTTTTTGAAAATTTAAAATTTTTTATGTCATTTGGTGATTTTAAATATAGATAATGGAGCGTTAAGAATAAATTTCTCGGAATTTTTTGCCGACGGATATTAAAAAAATCTGAAGTGGGGCACTGTATTACATTTGTGTGGATCAGAATCAAAACCCATTATATCCACTTTTCAAAAAAAATGACTTAGGTATGAGGTTTTGTTTCTATTATTCAAATACATACGTTACGCCCAAGTTTGAGTCTCTAATTACATTTTTTGGCATAGAAATCAGACCACAAAGTTAGAGGTTAATTTCAAAACCCATTTAATCCACTTGAGTTTTTGTTTCAAAACCCATTATATCCAAACAATTTTATTCGCATCAAAATCCATTATATCCATTCAAAATATTATTTCTAAAATAAATTTGAAATTCAAAAACCATTTTATCCATCTGATGAGATTAGATGGGAATATCCGAAAATTTATACGGATTTTTGAAAAAAAAATTTTCGGCATTTAGGATTGAATTTATTTGTTCAAGAAAGTAGGCGTAGTTAAAAAAAAGGAAATAAAGTTTTCTCGTTTTTAATTGAGTTTTTTTAATGCCATATTTTCTTATTTTGGTCTGAAATTCAGAAGTGATTCTCAAAATCCATTCTATCCATATTTGTTTTGGGTATAACTCTAAAACTAAAACCCTCAGATCACGATTTCTGGACTTAAACTGTAGGGAATCCTAATTGAATCAATCCTGCATTTAAAAAAGTACTAAAAAATGTTTCGTTTACGAGATACAAGTTTTTCTCGATTTACTCGAAATCAAAAAAAGTGGATAAAATGGATTTTGATTCTGATCCACACATTTAAAAATATTAACTTTAAGATCATTGAAATTGCGAATTACTTCGCATCTCAATTCTTCCTTAATTGTGAATTTGTTATAAGGTCGGTTCAGTGCGACTTTAATTTTAAGCGGAGGGGATTAAGTTTTTTTTTACCATAAGATGTCTGGTTAGAAAAATATTTCTTGAGGTCTTGGGACACAACAGAAGACTATTTGGAAATTTGCTCGATATGATGAATTCATATAATCGTTTAATTTGAAATTGTCTAGAAAACAAAATATTTATTTTTTTTTTAAATTTAAAAGAAAAACTATATTTTTCAACACATGCAATGTGTGTGTGGTGTTATGTGTATTTGTATGGGTCAAACAAATGACAAGAAAATTTTTATTCAAACACCACACCTACAAGATACTTTGACACCAGATTACCATGTTAACTATTAAAATAATATAAAACCTGGCTAAACAGATACAAAAAATAAACTCCTTTTTAGAACTGAAACTAGACTTTCTTCTCTTTTTTTTTTAATATCGATTTCTTGAATAAAAAAAATTTTAATTCACTCCAAATGATTAATATGTATAAATATTAATATAAAAAATTAAAATAAAAATTTATTAATATAAAAAATAAAAAGACTTCTAATGTTTAAACATCCTAAATATTCCTAATTTATATTGAATTTATTATTTATAAGAAAAATTAAGATTTATAAAAATATTAAAGATACAAAAAGTTTAAATATTTAAATTCTCCAATGCTAATAAAGGAGAATTATGATAATTTATTTATGTATTGAAAATTGGAAGCATAGAAAACTATTTTATTTTCAAGAAAATTAATAAATAGACGAGATTATATTAAGAAAAAAATGTCCCTAATTATTATTTATCATAGAAAATAACATCATTTACAACATCGAAAATTTATATAATAATATATATAAACAAATGTTATTTTATGTACATAAACATTAAAGTTTAATTTTTTTTTTCCACACAATATCTATTAAATATAAAATATACAAAAGTGATATATTTTTTATTTAAATAAAATATTAAATATATCAGCAAAAACAAAAAATATTTAGTATATGTATTAACAAAAATGTATACAATCGATGTTTTGCAAAGTACCTCGTCTGTGGCGTGAACATTTCTTTGCAATTCAATATTTTCAGAACAGGCACGATCGTTGCTCTAAAAAAAATATGATAAAAATAATAAAAAAAATACAAAAAAAGAAATAAAACGAATTTTATCAAAAATAATGTTGTTTTTTTCTTTTTCTTTTTTTCTTAATCTCAATATTGTCATAATTTTTGTTTAAACATAAAAATCAAGAACAATAACGCAACTATTACTTTTTTTTTATATATAAAACAAGTTAAGGATTGTTTTGTTTATATTTTTTTAAGTGTAATTGGAAATGCAACAAATAACCCAACTGAAAACAAAAAAACTATTTAAAAAACACTATTCAAGATTTTATAAAAAAATGTTATTTAAAATTTATGTTTGTTATTTAATGTTTCAAGATTTTTTGTTATTTTCTAGCTTACCGAACAAACATGAGGCATATGAACCAGAACTCCACCTACTGAATGTGGTTCAGGTTGTGATACAGCAACAGGAACTGGACCTATTTGTTTACGTATACGTTGGGAAAACAATGTTGAAAAAAAAATTAATGTTGATTTTTTGTAAAATAATTTAACACATTTTTAACTAGTTTATTCGCCAAACGCTATATGTACGTCTATTTTTTTTTTTTTTTTTAATATACACTCTAATAAAAAACTACATGCTTGAAAAAAAGACACATTTATAACTCCTCTAAATTTTCAAAATGGAGCATCAAAATTGGGCTAATCAATGCGCAAATCAAGTAACTTAACAGTAACTTCATGTGCGCATAATCAAGACCACTCAAAAATATATTAAGTAATAACAGCAATGACGTTGAAGAAAACGAAACTAAAGTCATTTATATTAAGTATTTAAAATAAATAAAAAAAAATTACATTACAGGGTCACTTGGGTGTATGCGTACTTTTTTCCCATTGGAAAAGAAATTTTGAATAAATGCTTGGAAAAGCTTTTTCGTTACGATATATCATTAAACAACAAA